>NC_143012.1:189993757-190602923 GCF_055824585.1 Amblyomma mixtum
CTGTGCCCTGCCGACACACTGTGAACGCCTCGGTAGCGCGTGCAGTGCCGAACACTATTATACAATAATGGTCTGCGAGCAATACGATTGGCTGTCCCGCCTTCACACTTTGAGCCGGCTGCACTATTCCCCTTCTGACCCGTCTGCTGACACGGCAGACGGAAACGAGTTCCCTGTGCCTTTTCCTGTAGCCTGGCGCCACAAACTTGCTGTGGTAGCTTTCGACGTCCTCTTTTCCGGGTGATCGTCCCACACTCACTAAGGGTACACTTCTCTCCTGGTTGACGAGTAACTATCTCGCTGGCGTTGCAGCTACGCACCAACTCCACGCAAATGACCCCCGGACGTTTCACTGCCTCTGGGTTATGCGACTCGTACCTCTGAGGATTGTCCCTTTGCGTTTACGCGTCTGCTTGACTGCCTTTGAGCTCGCCTAGCTCATCTTTGCCATCCACCCTGCGGTGGGACCGTTCTGCACTGTTTTGTGCACACTTCTCAAGGCTACCCTCCGTTTCACTTTCGGAACTTATAGATTGAGGCGCATCTACTTCTTTTTCACGCCCGTGCCGCTTGGACGCCCGAACAAACTTATTTCTCGTGGCGTCACGCTTATCCAACTCGGCCACGGTCTGGCGTTCCTTTCCTTTAAGCTTTTTGAAATCGTCCCCTGCCTTTGAGCCTTTTACCCACTGCTTCAGGTTGTCGTTTAAAGTGCACGCAAATTCCAGAAAACTTTCATTCTGCTTTTTTTCTGGATGTCCGAAATCTTCTCCTGAACTCTTCTGTTGAGATCGTGTACTTCGCGAGCAGGCTTGATTTCACCATATCATTGTTACCCGCTTCACTAGAACCCAAGCGAGCCACAACCTGTGAAGCTTCTCCCGGGAGCAACGCCATCAACTTTTCTGGCCATATGTCGCGTCTAATGGACTGTCTCTCGCACAGCCTTTCGAAATTTACGAGGTAGAGAGCAATGTCATCGCCTACTTTGAACGGCTGAAGCAAGTTCGTCATCTTAACATTACCTCCCTGAGGTGTGACGGCACTTTCACCCCGTTCTAACCTTGCGCGTTCGAGCCTTGCCTTCTCGATTTTGAGCTCAATCTTTTTGTTCTCTCTCTCCGCTTCCACCTCCACCTGTTTCTTTTCTTTCTGCCTTTCTCGCTCGTCAGCCTTCTCCTTCTCCACTTTTGCCGAAGTTACGCATCCTTCATTCTTTACTGCTTTTTCGTAGCATCTCAACTTCAAGCTGCAACAATGCAACAGCGGGGGCTAGTTGGTGCTTCCTACTGATCAATTCGCGCTACAAGGAACATAAACAATTCGCGCTTCGTCCGTTTGTGTTTCCGTGTGTATGTTCCTTGTAGCGCGAATTGACCAGTTTCAAGCTGCAATATCTTCAACTCCCGTTCCTGTTCCTCTATTTCCCGCTTCTGTTGCTCTTCCTTTAGCCGTTGCTCTTCTATTCTTTTCCGCTCATTTTCCTTCTGCGCTCGACATATGTTTTCCCAAGCCTCCTTTATCTCGCCCTCTTTAAACTCCGCCTCTTCAATTCTACGGCGAATCTCTGGCTTCCGCGTACGTTGGTTTACTTCTAAACCAAGTTCAGTTGCCAACAGCAGCAATTCGTCTTTACTAAATTTCTTTAAATCCATGGTTGGCGAGAGCCGACTACAAAATCTGCAAACTAATCACAAACCCTGTGGTGAATAAATGCAGTCGATTGCTCAGATAGAACCCAGTTCTAAACCATCTGGCAATACGTAGTCGCTTCAGCACTCACCCAACTAGGAGCCCTCAATGGCCACCGTGTATTCCGAAGACAGGAACTGCCAAGTCCGTCGATCCCAGATAGTCAATGTTGCCTTTTAGCGGTTGTATTCACGCCTGGCGTTCACGCTGCACTGCGACGAAGGTGACTCCCTGAGCCACGTAGCGGAGCTCTGTTGATCCCAGATCCTCGAAGACGCTCTCTCGTCAGCAGTTGTCCACCAGCCTTGTCCTTATCCAGCCGCTGTCAAGCAGTTTGTTGCGAAGTACGGGCTGTGGACTCGGTGAAGGCTGGGAATTGGGTCTTTATTAAGAAAATGTGACCCAAAAGAAAAGAGGGCCCCAGGCCTTTCGAAGGTACAGGCTGGCTCCCCGAGCAGCTGCTCTCTTCCGCAGCTGGAGGACGACTCTCCTCGTTCACTCCCGTGCGTTCACTCAGCTCCCTCGAACGCCGTGCCCACGTGACCCAGCTGGGCGTTCTCGGGAGGAAGCGTACCTCTGCGCTGGCGGTCGCGCTCTCGAACGCCGTGTCCACGCGTTCGCGTCTTTGGGCATTTACGTTCGCGTTTTCGAACGCCGAACATGAGCCCCGCGTCCGTGAAGAGGCCGGCACCCTGCGACGCCGAGTAAAGGTCCGAGCGCTCGCGGCACAAACAGTTTCCGGATCTCTGGCCCACAGGCCCGCAGTGTCTTGCATCGTAACACCCCGTATCCTATCGCGTTCAGATCCTTATCTCTGGCATAAGCGCAGCTTGCGCGGTGCCAGACGCGAGGAAACCTCTTCACGTACATCATATCTCGTGACATCCTATGCATTTCCCACTCCACTGCCTCCCTTTATCGCTGTTGAGAGCATATGCCTCTGTACCTCTGCGCTGGCTTTCCACTTTCCACTGCGCTTCCCACTGATTGATCACTTTATTTTATCTGAAAGTTGATTTAACGGGATACAGACAAAGCTTTCAACAAAAAAAATGCCACTTACTTCAGGAGCCTGAGAAGCTTTCTAGAAAGTTTCAGACGCAGGGGTTGACTAGAACATAACTTAACATGACTATGAGCTTGCGAAGAACTGATCGGCATTTTCACCCGCATCTAGTGATGTGAGTGTGCACTTGCTCCAATTATTCCGACCTTACTGAACACACTGTTTCTCACAGGAACAACCAGTGCTTGCCGGCGACGCTGACGTCATTGGGAATATAGTAGTCTAGGTTGGCCGTTCGACTGTGACGTCAAGGTGCACATCAGCGCTGGAGCCTACCGATACCAAACCGCCACAACTGAAATCATTTCTGATCATTTCTTAACCATGCACACTGGTTCTTCGAGCTCATTTTCATGACTACTACTGCCGTAGGCCTTTTTGATGGCAATACAAACTTTCAAGATCGTTTGGTCTGTAGCCCTTTATTTCCATGTGTGTCCCTTTCAACTTCTGGTGTCAACTCAGACTTCAAAGACTACCATTTCACCTCTGACGTCAACGCAAAACAAGCTTCGCTATGACGGTTATTTTTGCTAATTAGGACTACTACTTACTTAAGGCTTACATAAAGATTAAAGATTACTACTAAAACTCTCGCGTCTCAACCTTATTCATTTAGTACCGAAGTAGCTTCAAAATGTTTTGACTAAAAGAGAGCAGCAAATCCGTCTATGCTAACAAATCGTGGTCCCTTCATTCTCCGGTTACTTCAGGTGTTTCCCAAGGCACAGTGCTCGGACCCTTGCTTTTTCTTATTTGCATTAACGACCCTCCTTCTAACGTTACCTTTAATATCCGATTATCCGCCAATGATTGCGTAATTTACCACCCGATTTGTACCAGAAAACTGACGCCGTCACTCTTCAACAAAATCTAACCCGAATCAAAACTTTATGGAAACACTGGGTAATATCCCTTAATATTGCTAAAACAATTCTGATTTCATGCACCGGTACCTGAGTTCCGGGAGCCCGCGCGCAGCCAATGCATGTGCAAATCTCCTTGACGTCGCCAGATGGCGCCACGTACCCGTCAGCTACGCGCGCGCCTGCACCATCGGGACCAATCAGCGCCTACTCACCGGCGGTAGGCGGGTTCCCGGTACTCCGCTAACGGTAACAAGGTACACGGTATGCTAAAGGTGTCTATTTGCTAGAACTTCGTTGACGACTTCGAGAACGGGATACATTGTAACGCTGGCAAAACGCCGGTGCAAACGTAAACGAAGCGACGGTAGCGACGGCCGCAATAGCTGATAGATGCCTTCAACGTGCGGCCGGCGGTAGCTTTCACTTCGGCTGCTGCTAGGCGGCACCGCTAGCCGGCAGAAATCACGGAGTCTGCGTTAAGTCATGCTCAAGTCATGTTTCACGTCATTAAGTCCTGTGTCGTCATAACAGAGTCCCAAGTTTGAATCAGCGGAGGGAAAATCTTTTTCAACTTCGAATCCGAATTTCTAAGGCCGCGGCGGTGGCTCAGTGGTTATGGTCCACGGCTGCTGATCCGAGAGACGCGGGTTCGATCCCGGCCGAGGCAGTTGAATTTCTTTGGAGGAGAAATTCTAGAGGCTCGTGTACTGTGCGATGTCAGTGCACGCTAAAGAACCCCACGTGGTCGGAAATTCCAGAGCCCTTCACTACGGCGTCCCTCATAGCCTTAGTCGCTTTGGGACGTTAAACCCCATAAACAAACCAAACAAATTTCTTAGAAATAAATGCATCTTTCGCTGCCGGTCAAGCGGCAACAAAGCTATGAAATGCCGAACTGTCGGATTTTGGTATTAAAAAAATAATAATAGAGCTCTCCTCACTGCCCCTTTACGCTTAAACAGTGGGACGCGACAGCGTGTTGCAGCGTTGCTAAGGGGTCCACGGAACGCCCTCGCTAAAGCCCCTTGATGTTCTTAAAGTAGCGACACTCCCCTCCTTCGCGGCGCATTCCTCCTCGTTTTCCTCGCATTAGGCCCCTCAGTGATCAAACACACATCCCCTGCTCTTCCCAAGCAAGAAGATAAGCTAGGAGATAAGGCTATGGTCGTGGAGGTGGCATCTAGACCTAAAAGGCCGGCCAATTCGATGGCAGATACTCCTATCACACCTCCCAAGAAAAAAACGGAAACGACGGTAGCAGATTTAGTCGACGAAGTGGACCTCAGATTTGCCAAAGTAGAGGCCAACAGAAAGGGCGATCTAGAACGTGTAGATGCCAAATTCGCGGCTACACTGGCAGAATTCAAAAGTTTTATCATCGACGAAGTTAAGAAAGAAATGGCCAACCTGGCGGCCAGGATCACTACACACGGAATGCAACCAATTCATGGGCAATATGGCCCCCCGCCCGCAGAGAATTAACGTATGGCAGTGGAACTGCAGGCACTTCCTTCCCAAGAAGGATCACCTGCAGCTTCTAATCCAGAATACTGAAGAAAATCCGGACGCAATAGCGCTCCAAGAAAATAGAGGAAAAACCAAATTAGCGGGATTCAAAAGCTTCATGCAGAAAGGCGCGGACACCAAAAAAGAACAATTAACCGCTATTCTAGTACAAAGAAACATCACGGCTATCCAATGCGAATTCGATGGCATAACGGCTAATTACACTCAGAAAAAAAAAGAAAAACTGATAGAGGTTGTTCCTCGCAATACAGGAGACAGAAATCTTTTCATACTTAATGTGTACAGCTCTCCCCAAGATAAAGGGCAGCTGTTCCAAATTTATTGCGTAAGACTATGATCTTCACTAAAGGAGCGCAACTCCTCGTAGTCGGAGACTTTAACGCAGCCCATGCTGAATGGGAACACGTTAAGTCCACCAAGAAAGGCACGAAGCTATGGGAAACTTCACGCGATCTCGGCCTCACTTTACTTAATGATCCCCACTCCTGCACGCGGCTAGGCAACAGCGTCAGCAGGGATAGCACACCCGGCCTGACCTTCACCAAGAATATAACTGAAGCCAAATGGCATAACACCAGAAATACGGCAGGCAGCGATCACTGCACCATAACAATCTCGTTTCATACCTCCGCACAAAAGTCAATTCCAACAAGCACTACGCTGACGGATTGGGATAACTTCCCCGCGTTCCCCTGCCCGCAGCACAATATCCCGGAGCAGCTTCTCCGCGGCGTCGACTGATTTTAGTGCACATACAAGGACGTTTTGGTCCCAAACAGGCCACACCGCAAGTCCAGCATTTGTGTCGTCCACGAGGATGCTGCGGACTGCAGCGCCGGCTTGTCTAGGACCAAAAGTTGCCTTGAGGTCGACCGTGGTTCTTGGTTTCAGCACTACGACGATGTCATCTTTTTCAATGCGCGGCGTGTTCTGCGGCCGCCACCGGAGTTGCTGGGAGATCTTCGAGGCTGCGTTCAGCGCACTCCCGCCCTGCGTATGCGCAGAGCTAGCCGGCGCCTGGTGCTGGGTGGCACCAGCACCAGCGTCCCTCGATGCCGCCGCCGCGTTCTTCTCTCCGCGCCAGACGCGGACCATATCTTGTAGGTAGTCGTCCTCGGTTGGTAGAGGATCCTCGCCGTATCCTCGGATTGATGGGTATCCATTGTTACGATCTTGCAAGGACTGCGGGTCGTATCCGGTGACTTGATTTGGAGCCGCCAGAGCCGAGGGATCCCCGACCGGGGCCATCGCAGGCCCCGGCGCCGTTAGGCTTAGCACCACCGCGGCGTGACGAAAGCTTCAAATGACAGAAAAGTGGTCAAAAATTGGCCCCACCTTAACAAACGTGGTGTAGACGGGTGCCGCTGAGGTTCCTGGAGACGATAATACCAGGTTTGCAGGGGAAAAAGTTGGTGTATCGCAATTGATTGCGATTTGTCACGGAGCCGACGCGGTATGCGACCGCTCCCGTCACCGACGCTAGGTGGTTTTGTCGGCCGAGCGGTGGGCTCTCGTCCAGGGGGATCCGAGATGGAGGCAGTGATTTCGTACCACGAAATTGCACAATTCTACAAACTCTCTAGAAGAATCTATCCTCCCCCGCACAAGTCACTCTCCAAACACCAAGAGGTGGCTTGGAGAAGACTTCAAACCCTTTTTTCCCGAACCCGTACATTTACGCCCACATTTAACCCAATCTCATAGACCCCACCTGCAAACACTGCGGTAGCACTGCCACCCTCGATCATATGCTATGGGACTGCCCGGAAGATCCTCCTCCGGAAGCTCTTATAGAAGATCCCTCACCAGACGCCTGGGAAGAAGTGCTGCGCAGGTCGGACCCCGCCGTCCAGGCAGGCGCCATCGAGCGCGCCGAAGAGGTCGCCGCCAGCTATCAGATAACGGCCACCTGGCCCTTCTGCTAAGCGTCCAGGAACCCTTCTCTTCCGACAATTAAGTTTTCTTTCTTTCTCTCGCCCGCCGGCCGCCCGCGCTGCACACGGCACTCTTTTTCACCCAAACGCCCGCCGGCCAGCCGCGCCTTTGAACGGCTGGCGTACTTTTTTAGCTTCGGTAGTGAAAAGAATTCTCATAAACAGTTATCCAAGCGATGAGAATGTTGAGAAAAAAAATTCTGTAGCATTTCTTTTTTTTTAAGGCACCGAATTTGTAAATATCGCGTGTTGCGGGAATAAACGCGCCCCGTAAAATGCTTCTTTCAGCTAAACGGGCGCTTTGTTGGAGCTCAAATTTAGCATATAGATGGCATTTGGTCGGCAGAATTGTTTAATATCACGTTTGCTTGGGGTACTTGCCTGATTCGAACAGAATAAGTCGGATATTTACATCGTCTGCGGCGACGACGAAGGAAATTAAGCTGCTCTGTCAGCTACCGCAAAGGTGGCGCCATCTCGTCTGTTGGTCGTGAAGAATCAGCAAAGGAAGGGATTCGGAGCGTAGAGATTCGAAGGGGTTTGAAGACGCTCTTTCAACTGGTTTTTTAATGGTCACAGAAAACTTAGCTTGGCAAAACTAAGTTTTCAGCAAGTTAAGTTTTTTGTGAGGATTAAAGAAACAGTCAAAAGACCGTCTTCAAACCCCCGAGCCCCTCTTCAAACCCCCGAGCCCCTTCCTTTGCTGATTCTTCACGACCAACAAACGAGATGGCGCCACCGGTGCGATAGCTGACAGAGCAGCTTAGTTTCCTTCGTCGTCGCCGCAGACGATGTGAATCTCCGACTCATTCTGTTCGAATCAGGTAAGTACCCCAAGCAAACGTGGTATTAAACAATTCTGCCGACCAAATGCCATTTCTATGCGAAATTTGAGCTCGAACAATGCGCCCGTTTAGCTGAAAGAAGCATTTCACGGTGCGCGTTTATTTCAGCAACGCTCGATATGTCCCGAAGGAAAGCATTTTTCTGCGGGTTTCATTTACAAAACTGCTTGTGAAATGAGATTTGTTGTTTTGCGACGTGTAATGAACTATACTGCTACAGGCATATGTTAATGCGTGTTAAGCTTATGAGTGTAAGACATCTGACGGTTTGCTAGTGTTTATGGTGGCGTACAATAAATTAGTTGCAAGTGGAGTGCAAGGCGATGTGTTTGGTTTCCTGATGCGAACGTAAGTGCGTGCAGTGAGGTGCGCGACGCAGAAGTGATGGACTTACAAAACCTTACCTTTCTTATCCCCCACTTTTTCTTTCTGTTTTTTTGGCACTTTGTGTGTTCGGTGCATGAGTTGTGTGCCGTCTACTGCCGGGCGCTGCCACTCAAGCCTTCTAAGGCTTTGGCAGGCCCGCATTTGTATTGGAATGAATGAATAAAAATATTATATTGATACAGCTCAGACGTGGACGAAGAAGAAGTGCTTCGCCATCTCGCTTGTGACGAGAAAGAAGAAGTGGTTCGTCTTCTTGCTGGTGACCGCTCGGCAGACTGGAGCAGTTCTTGTGTCTCTGTGTGCTGTGTAATATTCGTGACAAATCTGGTGGAGGTGCGGGGTACGCTTCCAGACCCGCGTAGGCTACCGACCAATACGGATCTCACCCCAGTTCACCAGCGCCGCGGCCGCCGCCTCCGTGGAGCGTCCCCTGAATTTGGACTTCTTCCGGCTGCAACCAGGGCGACGCAACCCCGGCCTTCGGAGGCACCAGCTGCCATGGCAACTGAGACCACGCTCCCGGCGCACATCCTCTGTCATCAGCCACGAACACCCCCGTCGTTTCATGGCGACGTGTTCGAGGACGCCGAGGATTGGCTCGAGATATTCGAACGGGTTGCCCGTTACAACGGCTGAAGTGACAACCGTAAGCTCCACAATGTCTATTTTGCACTTGAAGAGTCGGCTCGGACATGGTTCGAAAATCATGAAGCTTCGTTTACGTCCTGGGAAGCTTTCTGCCGCAATCTTAAAGCCACTTTTCCGAATGCAGACCGTCGAGAGCGAGCAGAAGCTGCGTTACACTCGCGCAACCAGCGCCACAACGAGAGTGTACGCATGTACTACGAGGATATGACTCGCCTTTTTAAGCGCGCGGATCCCAACATGACAGAAGACAAGAAGCTTCGCCACCTCATGCGGGGTGTCAAGCAAGAGCTCTTCGCAGGACTCGTGCGCAGCCCACCAAGCACTGTGGCAGAGTTCCTCACCGAGGCGGCAACTATGGAGAAGACGCTGGAACAGCGAGCCCGCCAGTACAATCGCGACGTCAACACCTTCGGGTCTGATCCCATCTCCATGCCTCCCGGTATCGACGCGGCCTTTCTACGCGAGCTGGTCCGATCCGTCGTCAGAGAGGAACTGCAGGCCTTCCGTACGCCGTCCGAGACGCCATCTTTCACGCCACTGAGCGAAGTCATCCGGGACGAGGTGCGCCTGGCAGCACAACAGCACCAGATTTCCGAGGTTCCTCGCCAGCCTGATGCAAGGCCCACGTATGCGTCCGTCCTGCGCCAGGCCCCTGGGTACGACGTCACTGCCGTGACTCCAGCAGTGCTCTCGTCGAGCTCCCCTCGTGGTGACGCTCCGCCAGCCTATCAGCGGCCGCGAAAGAGTGAAGTGTGGCGTGCCCCGGATCGTCGGCCCCTCTGCTATCACTGTGGCGAGGCGGGTCACCTCTACAGGGCGTGCCCATACCGCCGCGTGGGCCTGCGTGGTTTCGCGCCGGACGACCCGTGCCCTCAGAACGGGGAACGACCGCAGGAGATAGCATTCCATCTGTCGTCGCGCCAGAACCACATCACGTCAGGCCACCAGGAGGCTCGATCACCGTCGCCGCGACGCTACCGTTCTCCAAGCCCCCGTCAAGCCGCAGGCTACTCCGGACGCCGTTCTCCCAGTCCACGCCGGGAAAACTGATTCCAGCGGCCTCTGGAGGCAAGGCCGCTGATGCCGGGACTTGTGAAGATCCTCCTGCGCCACTACCACGCGACGATGTTTCTCCGGGAGCGAGTAGCGACAGCATCCGACGCGCTACCTCCGATTTGTGCGTCAAAATTGACGGAATCGACGTGACCGCTTTGCTGGATACTGGTGCCGACTATTCTGTCATGTGTCTGGCCCTTGCCGTACAACTGAAGAAAGTATTGACGGGGTGGTCGGGGCCTAGCATTCGCACTGCTGGGGGTCACCTGATTATCCCTGCCGGCAGGTGCACAGCTCGTGTCGATATTCGTGGTTTTGTGTACGTCGGCGAGTTTGTAGTCCTCCGTGAGTGTTCGAGGGACTTGATCCTCGGTCTTGACTTTCTCCACACGAACGGTGCTGTCATTGACCTCCACGAATCACGGGTCACGTTCTCGACTAAACGGGCCGTGGCACGCACTGACACAGACGATTCACGCTTCACTGCTCTGCGACTTGTTGACGACGACGTAATGGTGCCACCCCGGTCCAGTGTGCTAGTTCTCGTGAGGAATGATTTATTCCACGACTACGAAGGTGTCGCTGATAGCCACGTACCCCTGCTGCTCGAGAAAGGAGTAGCCATCGCTCGCGGGCTCGTCCAACTACAAGACGGTTGTGCTAGTGTGCTCCTTACAAATTTTGCCAACGAGTTGCAGCACCTCGCCAAGGGCACGGCTGTCGCCTTCCTGCATGACTTCGCTGTGGTGCCTCAAGTGTGCGCCCTGGAGACAAGCCCTGAAGACCAGGCCCCACCATGCCCTGTCCTTCCGTCCGTCAGAATCAATCCCGATTTGGCGCCTGAGCAGAAGGCTCTTCTCTCGGCGCTTCTAACCGACTTCGCGGGTTGTTTTGCCACAAGCTCCAGGGTCAGTCGTACGCCTGTCGCAAAGCATCGCATTATCATCGACGAGACTACACCACCCGTATGCCAGCGCCCATACCGCGTTTCTTCGACAGAACGCGAAGCCATTAAAAGGCAAGTGGACGAAATGCTCGCCGACGATGTCATTCAACCGTCGACAAGTCCATGGGCGTCACCGGTAGTCCTCGTGAAAAAGAAAGACAACACCCTGAGATTTTGTGTCGATTACCGCAAACTGAACAACGTGACGAAAAAGGACGTTTACCCGCTCCCCAGGATTGATGATGCACTCGACAGACTACGTGATGCCAGGTTCTTTTCCTCCTTGGATCTCAAAAGCGGCTACTGGCAGATAGAGGTGGACGAGCGAGACCGCGAGAAAACTGCTTTTGTGACGCCTGATGGTCTATACGAATTTAAGGTGCTCCCGTTTGGACTATGCTCAGCGCCGGCCACTTTCCAACGCATGATGGACACTGTCTTGTCTGGGCTCAAGTGGCAGACGTGCCTCGTATACCTGGACGATGTCGTCATTTTCTCGCCCACCTTCGAGCAACACTTGGAGCGGCTGCGCACAGTGCTCCGGGCGCTCCAATGTGCGCAACTTACGATCAAGCCCGAGAAATGCTATTTCGGTTTTGAGGAGCTTCGTTTCCTCGGCCATGTTGTCAGCGCGCGCGGTGTTCTCCCAGATCCCGACAAGACCGCTGCTGTCTCCAGTTTCCCTCGTCCCACTGACAAAAAGACCCTTCGACGTTTTTTGGGACTGTGCTCTTACTATCGACGATTCGTCCAAGATTTTTCCAAAATAGCTGAACCCTTAACAGCGCTGACCAGAGACGACACACCCTTCTTGTGGGGAAGCGACCAAGAGGATGCTTTCGTGAAGCTCCGCCACCGCCTGCAACGTCCACCGATACTCGCCCATTTCGATGACGCCGCAGCAACTGACATACACACTGATGCTAGCAACGTAGGCCTTGGGGCGGTCCTGGTACAGTGCCAGGATGGCGCCGAACGGGTCATCGCATACGCAAGCCGTACACTTTCGCGCTCGGAATGCAACTATTCAACGACTGAGAAAGAATGTCTTGCGGTAGTCTGGGCCATCAGTAAGTTCCGCCCATACCTATACGGAAGACCATTTCGCGTTGTCAGTGATCACCACTCGTTATGTTGGCTGGCCAGCCTCAAAGATCCATCTGGACGGTTGGCGAGGTGGAGCCTCCGTTTGCAGGAGTACGACGTAACGGTCGTGTACAAGTCGGGGCGGAAGCACCAAGATGCGGATTGTCTATCACGCGCGCCAGTGGACCTTGCTTCCCCGGAAATCACTGAAGACTTCTCTTTCCTTGGTGCTGTTAGCGCAACCGATATGGCGCAGCTTCAAAGGGAAGACCCAGAGTTAGCGCCGCTCATCGCGTACCTGGAAGGCTGCGACGGTCCCCGCATTCCTCGTGTTTTTCTTCGTGGACTCAAATCCTTCACTCTGCAGAACGGCGTCCTCTACAAGCGCAACTTTGAGAGCAACACTGCAACATTTCTGCTCGTAGTCCCGTCCGAGTTGCGACCTGATATCTTGAGCGCTTGCCACGACGAACCATCTGCCGGCCACCTGGGGGTCAGTCGTACCTTAGCGAGGATTCGGCAGAGGTACTACTGGCCAAGATTACTTCCATCAGTGCGGACATACGTCAAAACCTGTCGCGACTGCCAGCGCCGTAAGTCTCCTCCCTTCAAACCCGCAGGATTTCTTCATCCTATAGCGCCTCCGAAGACGCCTTTCCAACAAGTGGGTATGGACCTACTCGGCCCTTTCCCGAAGTCATCCACTGGAAAACGTTGGATTGCTGTCGCGACGGATTATTTGACGCGGTACGCTGAGACAACGGCGCTTGCAAACGGAACTGCTGTCGAAGTGGCTACGTTTTTTGTACACAACATCGTGCTGCGTCATGGCGCTCCTGCGGTTATAATTACTGACCGTGGAGCTGCTTTCACAGCCCGCTTGACTCAGGCAGTCCTAGATCTGACCCACACCAGCCATAGGCGTACAACAGCGTACCACCCACAGACAAATGGTTTGGTAGAGCGCCTTAACAGAACCCTGGCCGACATGCTCTCCATGTATGTGGATGTGGAGCATAAAACATGGGACCAAATTCTCCCATACGTAACGTTCGCTTACAATACGGCCCTGCAAGAGACAACGCGGCTCACGCCCTTCCAGCTTGTCTTCGGTCGTCCAGTTGTTACTTCTTTGGATGCCATGTTGCCCGTCGACCCTCAGTGTGACCTAGAGCCAGATCTTGACGTCGCCACTTTCGTTCAGCGGGCTGAAGAAGCACGTCAACTGGCCAGGCAGCGAATACACCGTCAACAGCACGCCGACGCTGACCGCTACAATCTCGGACGGCGATTTGTTACGTACGAACCAGGCGACCATGTGTGGGTTTGGACACCAGTTCGTCGCCGTGGGTTGTCCGAAAAATTACTGCGCCGATACTTCGGACCTTACCGAGTTCTCCGCCGCATTAGCGACGTGACGTACGAAGTTTCACCGGCAACCCCAGGCCGCCCTTCGCGCAGACCACCGCATCCGGATGTTGTGCACGTCGTTCGTATGAAGCCGTACCACGACCGTCCTGCTAATTGTACTTGACGCTGAGTGCCGCCGGTTGTGTGTCGTGATAGCTGTGTCTCACTTTCCGTGTCTAACCCATTTTCCCCTCTGTGAAAGCCCGCATCGAGGCGATGCTGCAGGGGAGGGAGCAATGATACAGCTCAGACGTGGACGAAGAAGAAGTGCTTCGCCATCTCGCTTGTGACGAGAAAGAAGAAGTGGTTCGTCTTCTTGCTGGTGACCGCTCGGCAGACTGGAGCAGTTCTTGTGTCTCTGTGTGCTGTGTAATATTCGTGACAATATTATTATTATTACAAAAGTAACAGATCAAAACAGAACACAAAAAGCAAGCATAAGTGTGCAAAAGCAATATGACGCTATGCATGAATAAATCAGTTTTAGTGTGGCTCAAAAATGACCAATACGGTCTCAAGCACGAGCTGCTTACGATTTCCAAATGGAGACTGATGTAATGAAGCCGATGCTACATGGTGCAAGGGCTAGCACATTATTTGGCGCCAAAACTTTGCATTAAAAGGATGTTCAACGCACAAAACGCTGTTTTATTTAAAGTTTATTCTCTCTCCCTCACCCCATATGGACGCGCTGAAGCTTCTTTTTTTTTTCTTCTTGCACTTGCCCATTGAACCCCTTCAGTTTTATATTACAGCAAATTGAAAGCGGGTTGAAATAAAAAAAGTCATTTTGTTGTGAAGGAAATTTATTTAGACATGAAAAGTGAAAAGTACATAGTGGCTGTAAAATTTTACAATCTATCCCAGACAGTGGCGTGCTGCTTATGAAATATATCTGTTTTAAAAGTGTCACATAAAGGTCATTTTCTTTGCAAGCAATGAAACGTCAACATCTCATCTAATGTTTCAACAGCAACGCGCATGCCAATGCTTTTACTGGCACATTTGGAACTCTCATTGGAAGATCTTTTAGCCGCTTCACTTTTCACTAAAATTTTCATACGCACTTCGCCGAATATTTTAAAAATGTCTTCAAGTAAGTTATGGCAAGAAGGAAAGTATGTCTGTGAAGTTACGCTTTGGGTATTGGTTTTTTGTACCTCCGACTCATGTACAGAATTACAGATTAGCTTTTCCTTATTAGTGCGGAAGTAGTTTTCTGCTATTTTTATCGCTTCAATTGCCCCTTGCGATGAAGCGGTCAAAGACCGGTGGTACTTTGAAAACTTTTTGAGCCAGATCAGCGTCGTCGAGCTGTCTCATTGAATTAGAGAATTATAGCAATTCTCCCACTGTACTCTCTTCACAAGTTTTGAAGCAACGTAGCCTGCTGGGTACGTTAATGGCTGCTCTATTTCAGGGCTCAGGTCAATAGCATCTGTGTCGTTTCTTGCTTCACTTGTGTCGCGTAAATGTAATAATAAATAACCTTCCTCCTCGGTGTACCTTCCGGATTTGCTAGGCTTCAAAAATTGACCCAGTGTTGCGTTCCGTAAGCTACATTTAAACCTATATAGTCTCGGCATGGGGTTTTTGGCACGTAATGTAGAGGAAAAGTTTTCAAGCCCATCCTGGCTTAACCTGCTCAGGAACCCATACTGAAAGTTGTACGTTTTGAGAAGGACATCTTGTACTTCTAGTTCTATTAGAAGTGCGGCGGTAAAGTGTATCTCACAACAATCACATGAAAAATGGGCTGTTTTCTGTTATTCAAAGCCTTCCCTACAATGTCTTCAATCTGCCTTGAGGCATGCTACCATGAGCAACTTGTAGCGGAGATACGATATCTGCACCACCAGGCAATCGAACAGGATCACGAAATAATCTTCCAGTGGGTACCAGGCTACAGCGGCATTGTTGGTAACGTCTTAGCTAACGATGCTTTCAATCCGCTCACGATACAACCAACACTGTCCGCGTACCACTAACAAGAGCTGACGCAGCAAGGCGCCTCCAACAGGTCGCCCGAAACGCGACTGTAAAGTCGTGGTCTACCACTGGAGGTTGGACACCCCGCTCGCACCACTTCGACCTCTTCTTCAACTTCATATACCATTCGACCTCCCCCCCCCCCCCCCGGTGATGCTATCCTGTTGTGCCGCCTGTGGCTGGGAGTGGCGTTCACAAAAGCCTATTGCAAACTCATCGCAATGGCAGACTCTCCAACGTGTGAGCAATGCGGTTGCGATGAAACGATCGGGCACCTCCTCTGTTACTGCCCTCCTTTCGAGCAAGACCGCGGTTTCCTGACTGCTACTCTCTACCGCTTGAAAACGCGGCCTCTAACAGAGTCCAAGAGTCTGGGGCCTTGGACGCAACCTTCCTCACAAACGAAGTGGTGAAAGCACTCCTAAGATTCCTAAAGGACTGGGGGTTGTATTGCCGTCAGTAATCTTTAAGTTTTTAGTGTGCGCGCTCCGTCCCCTTGGTGTAGTGGTCGATGGACACTTGAGAAACTAATTTCCTTGCCGCTCTTTTTCCTTTTTTTCCCTCTGGACCCCTTCAACGAGTGTAAGGTAGCCTACTGGGTATCACCTGGTTAACCTCCCTGTCTTTCCGTGCATTTATCTCTCTCTCTCATTGAACGTGACGTTCTTAAGTTTCGTTGGGAGTAAATGTTTAGAATTTGTACAGGTGGGTCAGACCGCTTTAGGGGAAGGACTAACAGCATCGTGTATGGGAAAGGCTGTGTCGAGGAGAGCGTGACATCCTGCGAAGTCTACTGCTTGTGAACAAGTATACATGTCTGCGGGTTGTGTTCAAATGTAGTGTAGTTTGCCAGTTCGGCACCGGCGCCGGGTTCCTGAAGGGCAACCAAGGCGGCGAGGAACTCAAGGGTCTCAAGGTAGACGCGGAGATGAGCTGGCTTCTTGCGGTTCTTGAGACCTCGGCAGTTCCACTGTGCTAGTGTAAGGGGCTGAATTGATCTTGCTCGTGGCTTAGGGTTTGGGGCCATGGTCGGTTGGCGCCCCTGATGGGCCGTACGCGTTTAAGGACGCGCGGATTGGTAAATTGGTTTTTTAGGAAAGGAAATGGAGCAGTATCTGTCTCACATATATCGGCGGACACCTGAACCGCTCCGTAAGGGAAGGGAAAAAGATAGGAGTAAAAGAAGAAAGAGAGAAAGAGGAGCCGTAGTGGACGTCTCCGGAATAATTTGGACCACCTGTGCATCTTTGACGTGCACTGACATCGCACAGCACACGGGAGCCTCTTGCGTTTCGCCTCCATCGAAGCGTGGCCGACGCGGTCGGGTTCTCATCCGGGTACTCCGGCTCGGTAGGCGAGCGCCTTACCACTGAGCCTCCGCGGCGGGTACGCTCGGATTGCCTTGTATCCATTTTTTTTTCACATTATCCAAAAATGGATACAATGCGCATATTAACTTGTATTCATTTTGGATAATGTGAGTTACGTCTTGTGTCACCTGCACGATGACACTCTCCATCTGACCCGCGATGGTATCGTGGATAATTTTGGGGAGGTCAGCCAATTCTGTTTCAATCGCGGCCACTCGGGTCTCCAGGGCCGCGGCGCGACTGTCCACAGGAGTAGGAATATTCCTGTCTGATATATTTTCTTCCTCGTCAGGGCGTTAAATAGGAGTCAGGCGACGGCGTGGAGACGCTTGCACACTGGAGTATACCCAAACCAAGTACTAAACATATCCGATCGTACTGCGAGGACGATAAATTTAAAAAGTGCGGAGCGGGAGGAACCCTCGACCATATAATTGGGGAGTGCACTCAGTCCCCAGGCAGGGCGCAAAAAATTAGCAGTAGGGAAGCGTGGGAAACCTTGTTGCGGAGCTCGGACCCTGAGCTCCAACTCACCGCCGTCCAACTGGCAGAAGAGGCCGCCGGCGAAACCAACCCGGCCAGCATCGACTGCGACCATCCCGTGCGGCTGTGCCGCTCCTTAGTCCCCTCCCCCGTAAAGGGGGGGTGAGACAGAGCGGCCCAGGCAGTGTGGTCCTTATCTGTTGGACAACAAAAGTTTTCAACAGCAACAACAACAACTGAGTAGGGAATTCGGCTTCGAGCGAGTTAAAGGGATGCTGAAAGGTTTCCCAGAAAAATTGAGTGGAGAGATGCACTGCACAGTTTTCCACCCTCGGAATTCGAATCTCTTGTCGAAATTAGGCAAAGGGAAGCACAAACCTATTTTATTTTGGCAAGAAGTGCAGCAGCAGCCTCGGGCGAGCTCGCGCGCCTCGTTGCCGCCTGTGATTGGTAGGGCGCCTCGTGACGTCAACAATGGCAATGGCTCGGTCGGCTCGGCCGCCGCCGCTGCACATGAACCGCGGCGCTCGGCGGTTCGAGGTTGTTATTTTGCTTATACGACGATGGAACACATCGAAGACTACCCAGAGTATATTGTCCTCATCCCCTACATGTTAGAACCGATTGCAAAGAGCAAACCTCTCCAAGAAAGAAACGATGCTGGCGCAAGATGTGATTTTGACTGGAACGAAAGCGAAGTGTCAGCATCTCCACGTGTTGGAAATGACTTTGGTAAGCATACTTTTCTTGCCAAACTACATTCAGAGATACAATGGAAGAATTTTGAGCAGAGGAAATGCAGTATAGCACTGCCCGACGTAATTTTCCTAATATAATGTAAGCGGGATGCGATCGTCGGCATTTTTGTCTTGCCGCTTGTCAGTGCTGCCGCAAATCTGCTTGTAATCCACAAAGATCATTGGCATGCGCAAGAAGTCATCAGGCTCTTTTTGCACGCAAATTTTATGCTTGCACCACTTCATAGTAGCTGCATGCCGGCTCGATTCATAACATACAAGTTCGCAGCGCTTTGCGACAAAACTCGTCTAGGTGACAAACGTGCGCCTTCCGTTTTGCGTGCCAAGATGGGAGCTAGCAGTAAATTAAAATCCTTGTTTAGGCGAGTTGGTTCATGTTACAAGTCCTTGTAAGAATACGTTCATCCGCTTGCGCTGCCTTTATCGTGCTTGTTCTCAGATCTAACGGCCAGGGATTTTTTCACTAACTGATGGACTCGAGCTGCAACCGATCAGGACGAATCGCAAGGCTGGCGTAGCACACTTGGCGCACAATTATATAATATTATTATTAATGTATGAAACCATGCGGCAGTAGGAAATTCTTTACGACTACATGCGTTATTAGAAATGTATTCCTGGCAGTTGAGTGATGTCATTGTAAACGTTCTTCTTCCAAAACAGGTGTTCCTCCGTCCGCTGCATTCCTGAGGGGAATGAAGACTGCTGATGCTGCCAAGAAATTAATGAAACTATCAGAAAACAGACGGTATTTCACCGGGTTTCAGTCGAGCTGACTGTTGACAGGCGCAGTGAATGCATTGTCGACAGGCTGTGGTGATAGTTCTAATCACGAAAGTGGTGAGAGCATAGCACTGTTGCCTTTGACCTTCGCTTCACAGCAGCGACTCACTTCGCGGAGAGCTTCTTTTTTTGAGGGAAAGAATGAAAGACCACATCGTCGCGGCCGCGGATGTTCGCTCAGCCGAGGGCTGCGCAGAACGCCGGCATGATCGGTCCACCGCTTCATTCGATGCTGCACACCTTTCTGTACCTCACCACAAACATAAAAACGCGCAAATATATAAACACACGGCAGCTCGAAGCAGCTTATGATGGCACGCACGCAGAAACAACCACGGCCGCGGAGGCTGTGAAGCGACGGATCACCGGTGTTTACGTCACCACTCCGCGGTTTCCGGTTTTGGCTCGCATCGTCAGGGTCATCAGCAGCGCTCGGCGGACCGCGGGGGGCGGAGCTACAGCGTAATATTAAACGGCGACTACGTCGCTCCTGAGTTATGAATCTGTAAAAAAATTTCACCCGCATGATTTTTGAAGTTCCCACATCCACACGTGAGCATTTTAATGAATTCGAAAAACTCTTCAGCTTCCCTTTAAGCTCGCTCACTGATGTGTCGTTTTGAGCACGCAAGAGGGCGAGCTCTCCCTTGAGTTCCTGACTTCCTCTGTCTCGGCCAACGTTACTAGACTAGCTTGTCTCGGCGGTGCTGGTGGCGGAGGATGGAGGACGGGAAGGATAAGACGCGACCCTCGCCCAGCTGCCGAAATTGAGTTGGTTGCAGGCGGCGCCGCCAGATGGAGCGCTGAGAGCTGGGTATCGTCCCTCCTCTTCCTCCTATGCCGGCGCTCCTTCTCTCTATGCCTGCTCTCAACTCCACCCGGGCGCCGACGGTGGCGGCACCTAGGCCGGGAGAAGCTAGCAGACACTCCCAACGGTCGCCCTTTGGCGCGCAGTAGACCGCGCGTGCGTTTTCTGCCTTGGCTTCGCTAGAAATGAGATCATGGCATGGGAGATGAAAAAATTAGTAACTCAAATAACTGCCCCCAGCAGCGTTGGCTTCATTTATCGAAACTTTTTGTATTGCGAGCGATTTGATTCGGTGCAAGCGGTAGAAGTGGCGTGCGCGGCCGAGAATATCCTCAGAGTGTTGTGCCCACTTCCACCATGGTTGTGCCTCAATGCCCGCGCTTTGGCGCGCAGTGGACCGCCTGCTCGAATCAACTGTTTGCATTTTCTGCCCTCGATTTGTTTAGTGTACTTGTGCTGTTTTTCTTTCAGCATGTTTCCCCACTATTCTATCGATTGGACCCCGTTCGCGGCGAGATTCCCGTCGCATGCCTCTCGAAAAGCGCTCCAATCCATAATTTTTGCCGATCCCAGCTGGCGCTTTAGCCTGTCTGAGGTTAGTTGCGTTTTAAGTATGTAGTGGTCACTGCCCAGATTTTCTAACAGGTTCTCCCACACTGCCTGTTCCGCTCCCCGTATGAATGTGAGGTCGGGGCAGGTGTCGGTACTGACGCTGTTTCCGATTCTGGTTGGAGTGTCTGAGTCTGTGAGGAGGTTGCAGTCAGTGTTTTCTGCTGCCGCTGCTAGTGCTTTATCTTTTGGGTTAGCTGTTTAGTATCCCCAGCTTTTGTCCATGGCATTGAAGTCTCCTAGTATGATTAGCGTGTTGTTTTTTTGCTAGTTTGCGTGCGCCATGGAAAAGTTCGTGGAATTTTGCTTTCCTCTGTTTTCGAGGACTGTATGCGTTCACAATGAAGATGCTGCCCCTCCTGCTTTTCTTCTTTGGTATAATTTCTAGTATCACGTGTTCTACGTCGGTGTCGGCAATCTTGTCATGGTTTATGGCGATGAGCGCCTTACTGACTAGGGTTGCCGTTCATCCTTTCTCTTGAGTCTCGTAGCACGTATATCTTGCGAGTGTTGGCGTAGTGCCCGTCTCTTGAAGCGCTATGATTTCGGCCCGTGCTTGTTGCGTATGAATGTGTTGTTGGAGGAGGCCCTGGTTCTTGCGGTAGCCTCTGCTGTTCCATTCCCATATGTCTAGGGTTTCTTGGTTGCCTAAGGTTTTGTTGGCCATATTTAAGCTTCAGTGTTCTTTGTGGCCAAGTTGGCGAGGGCTGCCAGCGCGAGGCGGTGGTAGGCCTTTTCTGTAATGTTATCGGCGAATCTAAAGAAATCGCGCGCACGACGCAGACACCCGAGGTGGACGCCAGGCTGCTCAATCTATGGGGAGCTAGACGCGGGCTCACCAAGAGGTGGAAGAAACAAAAGTACAACAGAAAACTAAAACTTAAGACCGCAGAAGTCGCAGCGAAAGCAGAGGAGTACGCGGCGCAATTGGCAAGGCAAAACTGGCAACAATTCAGTGACTCCCTCAACGGAACTTTGAGCACATCGAGGACGTTGCATATACTCAAGGCTCTCATAGATCCAACAAAAACCAAGGCAGAAAACAACAAAGCCATCTACCGGTTAATCCTCCAGTTCGAGGGACCAGATTCAGCACTCCTGTGAAAAGTACGCGTTAAGTGCTTCGGGGACACACACCCAGCAGCTTACGCAGAGTGCTATCGGGGAAGTGAAAACGACACCCTGGACAGACCCATCATGCGAGAAGAGGTCTACGCAGCGATTCGAAACACAACCAGAAACACGGCCGCGGGTGCAGACAAGATCAATAACGCACTCATCCGCAACCTCAGTGATGAGCTAGTCGCAGAATTAACCGACTTTCTCAACAAACACTGGGAAGCGGAGACCGTCCCCGAGGAGTGGAAGCACGCGGAGGTTGTCATGATTCCTAAACCGGGCAAGAAACTACAAATTGAAAACCTCTGACCGATCTCGCTCACATCGTGCCTCGGAAAACTGTACGAACGAGTGGTGACGCTGAGACTACAACAGTACATGGAGGACAACGAACTGTATCCCCACAGCATGTTCGGTTTCAGAGCAAACCTATCGACCCAAGATGTACTATTTCAAATCAAAGAAGAAGTACTTGGGAACGTCCCCAAGAGCGGAGAAAACATAATAATGGCATTGGACATCAAGGGCGCTTTTCACAATGTAAGTCACGACGCTATCCTTAGGGGCATGAACGACCTGAACTGCGGGAGGAGAATCTACGGCTACGTCAAAGCCTTCCTCTCAAACAGAACGGCTACGATTGGACTGGGGGAGCTGAGATCAGACAAATTCCTTACTCCAAATAAAGGAACACCTCAAGGATCGGTCCTCTCCACTTCAACATAGCCATGATTGGCTTCGCAAAACAGTTAAAAGCAATCACGGCATACACCATGCCATGTATGCCGACGACATCACCATGTGGGTCAACACAGGCTCGCTCGGAGAGAAAAAAGAGAAATTACAAAAGGCAGCCACCTGCGTAGAGAACTACGTCAGAGCAAGAGGGCTAGCATGCTCCTCAGAGCTCCTAAGAGTTTGGAGAGGAAAACAAAATCGCACAGTCCCCACTAGCGACGACTTAAAGTTGAACGTCTACCTCGAGGGGAAGTCGATACCGGAAAAAACACTCGTCAGAATCTTTGGGATGTGGATACAGTCAAACCAACGCTGCACTCACACCTTCGCCTTACTCAAAGCATCCACTCTACAAGTGGCCCGCATGATCACGCGCATCTCACACAGACGTCATGGCATGCGAGAGGAGGACACACTCAATTTGGTCAGAAGCCTGGTAGTCAGCCGAGTGACATACAGCCTCCCCTACTACAATCCCATCAAGAGTGAGGTACAACAGGCGGACGTGATCCTACGCAAAGCCTACAAAACCGCACTCCACCTTCCACACAGCACTTCAACCGAAAAGCTCCTAGCCCTAGGAATACACAACACTTTCGATGAATTGAGAGAGGCACAACTAGTCTCCCTACTGCGCTGACAACAGACCTCATCTGGCAGGGAGCTCCTAAAGAAACTGGGCCGCGCCGATCAAATTCGAGGGATACAGAAACAGAAACAATCCCGGACGAATATCGCAACACACTAAAAGTAACGCCAATACCGCGGAACATGGATCCCAAGCTACACAAAGCTCGCAGAGAGGCAAGGGCTGAATAACTACAAAAGACATCAGCACCCCAAGAAACGACGGTATACGTGGACGCAGCCACATACACCATAACAGCGGCGCAGCACAGCAGCAATGCGGTAACAACGGTGATTGACTCGACCCTACGCGAGATCACCAGCGCATCACTACAAGACTGTACGATAGTCGAGGCTGAGGAAGCGGCCGTCGCTCTAGCGGCAGCGGAGGGCTATCGATCTAACGGTCTCAAAAAATCCTTACAGACTCACAAACAGCATGCCGCAACTACCTACGCGGCAGAAGAGGGCTCAGAGCGCTCCGCATACTCCGCTCTGGGGGCCACATAACACAACGACAAACAAACGAAGAACCAATCAGGCATACGATTGTATGGACGCCGGGACACGCGGGAGTAACAGGGAACCAAGAGGCGGACAGGATAGCTCGAGGGTACACTTATTACCGAGCATCCAACGTAGGTGACCTCGAGGGGAACGAACCTGTACCCCAAGATTATTCGGCGATACTAAATTATTACAAGGGCCGCAGAAAGCGGTATCCACCACCGGACAACTCCCTTAGCAGAGAGGACTCTGTCGCGTGGAGGCCGCTACAGACGGGCTCCTACCCGAACCTACACGTACTCAACAAAATGTAACCAACACAAAACAATGACAAATGCCCCTGGTGCCAAGAACCACCCACGCTGTACCACATAACGTGGGCATGCCAGAGGATAAGCGTGGTACCATTTATAACAAACCCGAGTGCGGAGCAATGGGAGGGAGTGCTCTCCAGCGATCGCCGGGTCGACCAAGAAGGTCTGATTCGGCGAGCAAAGCTGGCAGCAGCATCCAGCGGAGCCCTGGACTAAGGGCAACCGACCTTTGAGCAAGATGGACGAAGCCATCTCAAAACTGCCGAATACAACCGAATCTAGAGCTAATAAAGTTTTCACTCACTCACTCTGCCCTCGATTCAGCCGCAATGCGATCATGGTATGGCAGATTAAAAAATTATTGGTATACTCAAACAACTGCCCTGACCTATGCTGCACTGCTTTATCGGAACTTTTTGAACTGCGATCTCTTTGATTGCCGTGCACACGGTGGAAATAGCATGCGCGAGCGAGATGGCAGCACAGCAGTGAACACTCTCGGAATATTGTTTTTCGACCGGCGTCTTTTGCCAAATCTTAACCAAAAATTAACTCCGCCAACAGGAAGTAGTACGGCGTACGACGTGCGGGGATGGCGGTGTAATGCTGCAACACTATATTCTCTCAAAAGCGCGTTTGATCGTGCAATCGGCTCTGCGTAGGTTCCTACTTACCTCAGTTATAAATTTTTTTTCATTGCAGGAAAGCTTAGCAGTTATGTCAGAGTTGCTATATATCTCGGACACTTTGCAGGCTAACGTTAAAAGGAACCGACTGACGGTAGTCTCTCACTGTTTGTTTGTAAATACCTAGGTGAATACGATGCCCTAGTTGCGCACTGTTACACAGTTGTGACGAGAAGAATTTTGATGTGGGGTTAATTGTTTGGGTTGGGTAAGAGCAATCAAAAAAGGCTTTTGACCGCTGCATCGAGCGCAGCTACAGCGCTTTACGACGCACTCTGGTGTTTGTTTAAGTTGTTGTCATCTTGGGTCAGCATACGCAATAATGGCTTATAAGAGGACACTCTCTTCAATGGTGTAATTGCCCTGCATAATGCGCAGCAGTCTGGACTACTGCCGCAGTTCATTAATCTCTTTCGGTCGAAGCAGCGCGAAAAAAGTTCGAGCTGAAAAACAGAAATTCGAATTCACTCAGTCCAGTTCGAAGCAAAACGTGTTCCGTTTATGAAGTTGCTTCACGCGAAAGTTGAAAACACACAAAAGAATGTATGAAACTATGTTTGACGGAGGTCCTCGCAAGCATTCTCAAGTATTATCCAAGCAGATATCGAGTATTCAAGGGATAGTTCGGTCGCTAATCCTCGGCACAGTAACGACCTATTTTGGTATGAACCCTGCCAGAACGAATACGGTCAGCAGTGCGCGCAGCATGAATGCTAGTCCTGCACCCCGAGCAGCATGAACAGCGGGGGCTTCAGCAGCAAGAACCGCCCCTTTGGAATCGAGGTGGTGCGCGAAGGAGTCTAACTGCAACAAAACAAATACGTCCAGCGATGCGCGCAACATCAAAGCTAGCTAAACCTGCACCGCGAGCAGCGTGAACAGCAGATCTCAAGCAAAATGAAGCGCAAGTTCTTAGTCAAGCCCGCGAACGAGTCTGACATCAACCACGAATACGCCACGTAACGCGCGCTACGCCTGCAGAGCCTAGCAGAGCCAGCAGCGTGCACGGTGGGGCTAAGACAACGAAAAGCAAGGCTTTCGTAGCCCGCGAGCGAACGAATCAATCTACAACCATGCCAGACGGCATTCGCTTCACACGAAATCTTCCGAAAAAAAAAAAAAACGCGACTGACAACTGAAGAGCGGCACTCGCATCCTAAAGACAGGGATCCACCTCAATGCTTTCCCGGCCGATCCTATGCAGCCAAACCTTTAGGCGAGCCGCATTGCTTTTTGCGGACGGAATGACGAAAAACCTTTCCCACTGCCAACTCGGTTGTTGCACCCGCAAGCGCCACAAAAGCTCGGCGTCGCCGCAGCGCGTAGACACCATCAAAGCTGGGTGAACGCTCCCGCCAAAACTGTGTTGCAAAAGGAAACGAAGGCCCGGCAATGGTGCCGGCGTCTGCTGTGGAGCCATAAAGCGCGCGCTAACACGTGACCATGGCGCCTCAGCCAATGAGAAAAAATAAAAAAGCGATATAAAAGCGGATCAACCTTCTGCGCTTCTCTGTGGGCTCGGTGGCCACGCTCCACAGTATTCTTTGCTTACAAAACGATCGAGTAACTACTTCCTTATTCAGCTGCCGAGCCCACAGTGTTGCGTTTCCATTGTTGTTGAGTGCAGTAACATAGTGCGTGCCTTAATACTCTTAGCAGGCGACATTGAATCTAATCCAGCTAGGTCCTAACAACACCGAAGCGGTGCTTGCCGAACCAGCAAACCTATCCGCCGGTCAGACTAAGCTAATTTCCGAAGTTCTGTACGTTAAGAACCAGGTCATTTCAACTGACAATTCTATAGCTAGTCCGACTAAGCGCATAGCCGATCTGGAAGTTCATATACTAGCATTTTCAACGTTGCAGACTGAATTGAAAACGATTAAAGCTGAAAATGCTGCAATGGCCTCCAAGATTGACCTCTTGGAGCCTCGGATCGATGACGCAGAAAATCGCTCACGTCGTAATAACCTCATATTTTATGGTATTCCCGATACTAACCTGTCCGAAAATTACGCAGACTCCGAAGAAATAGTTATACAACATTACCTCGCTAACATGAGCTTAACAATCAGTCCAGACAGCATCGAACGCGCTCATCGCCTTGGGCGCTACACACCTAAACGCACTCGTCCAATCCTTGTCAAGTTTAATTCACACAAAACTAAAAGCACTATACCTTCGAATGGCCGTAAATTTAAAGACACCGATTTCAGCGTCGGTGAAGGTTTCTCGAAGAAAGACCAACACGTTCGAAAGCAGCTAATCGCGTTTGCTAAAGAAAAGTCCATCGGTTCAAGGCGCTACATGTTTGATGAAAGCTCAGAAAGAGTACAAGAAATAGCTGCCGCCCATTCTCAGTCAGTAGCTGCCACCCAGAGTCAGTGAGATTAGCAATCATCCCGCCATGCACCCTCGAATACCCGTTTGAATAATCGTCCTGTATCTAGTGTCTCGTTTTCCGTTATATACACTAACATTCGCAGTTTTCTTTCCAAGCGAGAGTTTGTCTCTAGTCTCATTTCATCATCAGGAAGTAATGTACTGATACTAACTGAAACCTGGCTGAAGGGTGACGTCTCAGATAATGAAATATTAGCTGACTTGCCAAATTTTCCGCTTTTTCGAAAAGACCGCAGCGCTGGACGCGGAGGGGGCGTGCTTATAGCTGTCAGCCAAGACCTTTCATGTTCACTAATAGATGATTCTTCTGATTTAGAAATGGTATGGATACACTGCCACGCTGCACCTAACACAGTGCTACTCGGCGTTTGTTACAGGCCTTCTCACAGCATCCCCGATTTTTCCCGCCAAATTAATAACACACTAAGAAGTCAACGGATCACAAAGCACCCTAATTGGCACGTCTCCCTCTTTGGTGATTTTAATTTTCCGAATATTGATTGGCAAAACCATACCACACCCATAGCTAATAATAGCGGAGCAAGGAAATTCTTAGATTTCTGCAATAACATGAACCTCACTCAAGTTATTCTAGAACCCACCCGCGTAACTGATAATTGCGCAAATATCCTAGATTTCTTATTAAGAAATCACCCAGACAGTGTTGAGCTCATTACTTACCTGCCTGAAATCAGCGACCACAAAGTTATTCATGCTAACATTGTCGTCAAACCCCGCCGTAGCCGCGCTCCTATTGGCCGGCCGTGGCCGGCGGCCATGTTGCTTTTTTGCGTCATGGGTGGCTGTCGTTTACGTCACGGACATGACAGAAGTTATGACGTCGGGCGAAAGACCCGCTGCCGCCAGGTGCCGAATTCTTGTCGGCTTCAACGCCGGGCAGACCCAAAGCAGGTGATGAATGTCGGCCTCAAGATTTCGGTTCTTGCAGCTAGACACACGAGGCGGGGATATACACCTTCGAATTGCGGCCACTTTCGTGTAACGGCCGGAGTTAGGGCAATCCCGACCCGGATCCTCCGAAGCGCAACCTCCTCTGCACGGGTAAGACCACGGGGGAGGGTTACCGCACACGGAGGGATTAGAGCACGTGTGCGGCGCCGGTGTTGTTCCTTTTTTTTTTTAAAGGAGGGTGGTGTCATTACTCCTTATCCACGTGTTGCCTAGCGTCAGCTAGTGCCCTAAGAGAAATGATAAGCCTTAACTCGGTGTGAAATGCAAAAAATAAATTATAAAATTCTGCATCTTATGAAACGTAATATGGCAGCCCCTATGACAATATCGATGTTTACAAAATAATTCATTTATGAAGTTAAGAGTGGGCTTTCATCCAGACTATCACTGCAAACTCTATGGAAAGTGGTTACGGTCGGAAAATGAATACAGCGGATTCATTAGCTGTAACCCACGTGTGGATTGCGCTCCAGCCGTAATGTTTTTTTTGTTTTGTAGAGGGACGGCTGTCTTTTGTATGCTTCAAGGTACAAATAAACCTCTTTTCACAGCCAGTTACGAGTTCTGGCGGCGGTTAGCTCGGGCATGTGGCTAAATTGGCGCAAATTTCTGTAGTGATCGTTGTGATGCAAGAATGATCTCGAGTGATCACAGCCAGGCTGAAGAGCCAAAAAAAACTGGCAGTGGTTTGGCTCTCATTAAATCGGGTAAATTGCGTTAGCAATGGTGCGTGCGTTCTTCTCGCGATTCCTCGGCGACCCTGCTGCTCTCGGAGGACCCGGCCGTGCAGACCATCGCCACCGGCCGGGCTTCCAGTGTTATGGAACTTAGGAACATGAACACTTGACTGCAGTTGGGTCGTGCGGGGACCCTGGGGCGTGCCCCGAATTCCTCTTCAAATAAAGTTTCTCTCTCTCTCCTCGGCGCGTTGCCTTCGCCTGGTAGCATTGCGGCGTTCCTGAGCAGTTAGGGGTTGAGATTCACCGGTGACCGATGACGTGGAACCACTCTGCGAGGTAGAACGTTGTCGCCGAGCTGCATCTTTAGCACGACGCTTTGCAAGACGTTCTTCACGCTGTTCTGGCATCTCTTGTGCACGTTGTCGCTTTCTCGCTTGTTCCATTCGCTGCCACTTCTCCTTAGAGGACTGTACAGCAAAGCGTTCACGCCAAGGCAAGCGCGCATTTATAGACGATTTACAGCGCGGGAGCATGGGCGCCGCCATATTACGGCGAAAGCCTTTAATGGCTCATGCGGTGTCCGTCCATGCTCGCGGCGTCCGTTCATGCTAGCGCTGTCCGTTCATGCTCGCGGTGTCCGTCCTTGCGCTGGAATCGTGCCAACTGTGGCCTCTCCTCCGCGCAGCGGCGCAACCTCCTCCGTAATTTGCTTTCCACAAATTTATTTTCTTCACTACAGGCCCTCTTTCTGTTCCTGCTTCCAATCCCCCTTCCTCCCTTCCTCTGCAAACAGTTGACGGGTGTCCGCTGAGAGATGCCAGACAGTTACGGCGTAATTTCCTTTCCTCAAATAGAATTTTCACTTTCATCACTACGGCCCCTCTTTGTCTTTCTTCTTTCACTCCCACTGCCTGCCTTCCAGTACGGTGCGGTTCGGGTGCTCACCGCGACGGTTGCTAGGTAACGGCTTTTGCAACCGCAACAACAACAACACAAAAACGCGATTCAGGCGTCCACTGACCCAGGGAGCCAGTTATGAGCGCTTTCTGTCCTTAAAATGATCGGAGTGTAAAACGACAACGCCAACGCCAATGAACATGTGACGACTGGGCCTCCCGTTTTTTCTCGCGCTCGTCACCTCGCACCGGATCACCTGGCTGTCGCCAAACAAGAATTTGAGCATATCCTAGAGCATGGCTTCATCCGTCCCTCCTCCAGTCCTTGAGCGTCGCCCCTCCACATGGTGCCCAAAAAGACCGCCGATTACCGGGCTCTCAACAAGGCCACAGTCCCTGATCGCTACCCCATTCCCAACATCCAAGATTTTACATCGGCCCTACATGGCTGCACAATCTTCAGCAAAGTCGATCTTGTGAAGGCATATCATCAGATTCCTGTGGAGCCCTCGGATATCCCGAAGACCGCCATTATTACACCTTTTGGCATGTATGAATACCTGAGGATGCCCTTCGGCCTTCACAATGCTGTCCGGACTTCTTAGCGTTTTGTTGACCAAGTACTACGTGGCTTGACGTGCTGCTTTGCCTATCTTGACGACATTATCGTCTTCAGCCCTACGGCAGAGGCCCACAAGCTCCACCTGCGTCAAGTGCTCGCAAGACTCAGCCGCTTTGGTCTTGTGGTCAACGGACTGAAAAGTGAGTTCGGCGATGCAGAGTTGGACTTTCTCGGCCATCGCATCACCGCCCATGGCACGTTCCCGTCTCGGACGCCCGCTTCAACCATCTGCACGGCGACACTTTCGGTCTCCTTCCTCCCTGCGGGAACCACCGCTGCCTGTTAACCTGCATTGACAGGTTCAAGAGATGTCCTGAAGCGGTGCCCCTTCTGGACATAACCGCGGAGTCGATCGCAAGAGCACTCATCACACTGTGGATCAGCCGCTACGGTGTCCCTTGCACCATTAGGACTGACCGTGGTCGTCAATTTGACTCCACCTTATTTGCCAACCTACCTCGGCTCCTCGGCGTCAATCACATCAAGACGACCTCTTACCACCCGATTTCCAACGGTGTCGCTGAGCGTTTTCACCGGCAGTTGAAAGCGTCGCTTAAGGCGTCCGCTTTTCCTTCGCCATGGATTGAGCGCCTACCCTTCGTCCCGCTTGCTGTCCACAACGCACTTCGCAGTGACTCTTCTACCTGTGCCGCCGCGGTGGCTCAGTGGTTATGGTGCTCGGCTGCTGACCCGAAAGACGCGGGTTCGATTCCGGCCGCGGCGGTTGAATTTCTTTGCAGGAGAGATTCTTGAGGCCCGTGTACTGTGCGATGTCAGTGCACGTTAAAGAACCCCAGGTGGTCGAAATTTCCGGAGCCCTCCACTACGGCGTCTCTCATAGCCTTAGTCGCTTTGGGACGTTAAACCCTCTAAACCAAACCAAACCAAACCAATCTTCTACCTGTGCAGCAGAGCTAACGTTTGGCGCTAGTCTCCGTGTCCCTGGTGAATTCTTCGAGCGCTCGCCACCCACGCCTGCCGACGCCTCAGATTACGCCTACCGCCTACGTATCGCTATGAGCACTGTCGTTCCACCACGTCAGCACCAGTATTCTCGTCGGGTCCACGTCCCCTCTGACCTTCAGCGGTGCACTCACGTCTTTGTTCGCCACGACGCCGTACGCCCGCCCGTAAGACCACCATACGATGGTCCCTACCAAGTGCTCCGGCGTGCTCCTAAGCACTTTCTACTGCTCATCAACGGCCGGGAGGACACAATTTCAGTTAACCGCCTTAAACCTGCCCACCTTGACACCGACGTCATCGCCAACAGTGCCGCTGCATTCCCTTCCGACCGTGCCAGTCCTCGTCGCGTACGGTTTGCGCCAAGAGTATCCGCTTTTCACCGTTCGCACCTCGCTCACGGCTTCATCGCTAGAGGGGGGGCCCTATAGCGTGTCATCATGGTCCGGCCGCAGAAGACGACGAAAGTCCAAGTACGCATGCTAAGCACGCGCAGACTAAATTTTGTGGCTGCTTAACTGCAGGGCCACCGGTGCGCTGTTCCGTTCCCGCCTGGCTGATTGCGTCCAGCCGAATGTATTTGTGGAGACCCGACGACGACTGGTGTCCACGATTCGTCTCCACTAACAAAATGAACGCCGAACGGACAACGGCGACGGTGACGCCGAGAAACGGGCGACTAAGAGCTCGCTCTAAAAGACTGCAAGCAGAATTCTTCTTTCACTCCCACCTTCCTCCTTTCACTTACGGTGTGGTTCAGGTGTCCGCCGAGATACGTGAGACAGATACTGCGCAATTTCCTTTCCTCAAAAACCAATTTACCAGAATACAGACCGCACCCGCCGCGGTGGCTCAGTGGTAAGGCGCTCGTCTACCGAGCCGGAGTAACCGGGTTCGAACCGGACCGCGGCTGCGCGTTTCGATGGCGGCGAAACGCGAGAGGCGCCCGTTTGCTGTGCGATGTCAGTTCACGTTAAAGATCCCTAGGCGGTCGAAATTATTCCGGAGACCTCTACTACGGCACCTCTTTCTTCTTTCACTCCTACCTTCCTCCGTTCCCTCACGGCATGGTTCAGGTGTCGGCGAGATATGTGAGACAGACACTGCGTCATTTCCCTTCCTCATAAACCAATTTACCAGTCACCAAAGACAATAAAAACCACACATGCGGGAAGCCCGCCACGCGCCAAGCGGTTCGGGAAGTGAGAGAGAGAAACAACTTTATTGCCATAGATTGGCGGGATTTAGGGCAGGTGGGCTTGGTGTGGCCCCCAGGTGGGGGCGACTTCCTGGACCCACGAAATGATTGCCAGTTGGATGCTCTTGTCTGGCCTTCTGAGGAGTTGGTTCCATCCGTCTTCGGAGGGAGCTGGCAGTAAGGTTCGAGGGGGCGGATTTCCCGCGCAACCCCAGAGGATGTGAGCCTGGGTGGCGATTTCTCCCTGGTAACAATTTTGGCAGACGGGGTCGTATTCCCCGTCTGTGATGAGTGAAAGTCTAGAATGGCTAAGGATGGAGTGTGTCTGCAACCTGCGGAGCAAGGTGGCTTGCGCTCGATTCAAGTCGGGGTGTGGAGGCGGGAACTGGCGTCTCATCTCTCTGTAGAGGTTGGTAATTTCGGCAAAGGTCAGGGGAGCCTCGGCAAGAGCGTCTGGGTCCGTGGGGCCGGCCGCCCGGTTGGTTAGTCCTCGGGCTAGTCGGTCGACCCCTTCGTTTCCAGAGTTTCCCGCCTGGGCGGGTACCCAGACCAGATTGATCTTATGGTAGGGAGTGCAGCCGCGAAGGATGCGTGCAGCGGGGTGGCAGATAAAACCTGCCGAGTAATTTTGTATCGCTCTTTTGGAGTCGCTGAGGACTGTGCGCGTACGTGGGTCAGCGATGGCCAGCGCGATGGCGGTTTCTTCTGCCGCTGTCGGAGAGTGAGCTACTACTGTGGCGGCGGTGACGATAGTAGATTGTGGCGTGGTTGCACAAGCCACGTATGTGTTTGCACTTTGCCGTGCAGCATCTACGTATATTGCGTGTTCGTCGGCAAGGTATGTGGCGTCTAGTGCTTGGGCTTTCAGCTGACGGCGCGTATCATGGCGGCCAGGTAGCATGTTTTTGGGGATTGGTTTTATAACTAGGCGGCTATAGACCCCTATCGGAATGGGCGTCGTGGGGTGGACGTCGCCTATGGGGTTGATGTTGAGACGGTCAAGTATGAGCCGCCCGTGTTTAGTGCGTTAGAGGCGGTGGATTTGGGCGGTCTTGTGTGCCTCTATGAGTTCTGTGAGCGTGTTGTGGATGCCGAGTTGGAGGAGGCGCTGTGTGCTGGCGTACTGAGGTAGCCCCAGTGCCGCTTTGTACGCTGAACGTATAATGCTGTTCACAGCTTCCTCGTCCTTCCGGCGGAGGTGATAGTAGGGGTAGGAGTAGACTATCCTGCTAATGAGGAAAGCTTGCGTGAGCCGACAGAGGTCATCCTCCTTCATACCTCTCCGGCGGGTACTGATGCGGCGGATAAGGCCGTTGATCTGATTGGCTGTGGTGCGGAGGCGCTGAATGGCCTCCGATTTTTGCCTGTTGTTCTGTATTAACATACCCAGAACGCGGATGGTGCGGACCGGAGGTAAAGGATGGGTGTCGACTTGAAGCACAATAGGTTCTTGCGGGTCGGGTACGGGCAGGCGAGCTCGTCTGTCCCTGATGACTAATAATTCGGACTTCGTGGAGGAGCATGTGAGCCCGTTCGCCTGTACAAAGGAGTGTACTTTATTGATTGCTGTTTGGAGGGAGTTTTGGATTTCCCCGTCAGAGCCAGAGTTGGTCCACAGGGTAATGTCATCGGCATATATTGAGTGTTTAATGTGAGGTATCTCTTCCAGGAGCGGAGGGAGGCCTCTCATTGTAGTGTTGAAAAGGAACGGAGATAGGACTGCTCCTTGTGGTGTTCCTCGGGTGCCTAGTGTGATCTTCTCGCTGTGGAGGTCTGCAATGTGAAGTTCTGCTGTGCGGTTATGAAGAAAGTCGGTGATGTAGTCGTAAGTGCGAGTGCCTACATTCATTTGTGAGAGGTTTGCCAGGATGGAAGCATGTGACACGTTGTCGAAAGCCTTGCTGAAATCTAGGCTTAGGATGGTTCGTGTAGCTCGGATGGGTCTCGGATCGAGGATGTCGTGTTGGATTTGCCACATAATGTCTTGAGTGGAGAGGCCGGTCCTGAAACCGATCATAGTGGGAGGGAAAAGGTCCTCTTGGTCTACGTGAGTGTGGAGTCTATTGAGTATGACGTGTTCCATGACCTTTCCCAGGCAGGACGTGAGCGAGATGGGCCGAAGGTTGCCCAGCTCGAGTCGTTTGCCTGGCTTAGGTATGAAAATCACTTTGGCATGCTTCCAAGTGTCTGGAAGGCGACCCTCATGCCAGTGTTGGTTGAAGAGGTCCGTGAGTGCCTCAACGGACTGATCTTCGAGGTTACGAAGCATCTTGTTTGTGATGTGGTCGTCGCCAGCGGCCGCGGTGGTTTTAATCTGGTTGAGGGCGGCGCGGACTTCTCCTGCCGTGATGTCGGCGTCCATGTTGGTGTTCTGAGCACCCGTGTATCCTGAAGGAATGGGAATTTCAGTGGAAGTATTGATGTATTTGTCTTTCAGGGTAGCGAGGAGTTCCTCATTTGTTCCCTGAAAAGCGTGTATGACACGGGTGAGGTTCTTGTGAGATGTGGATTTGGTGTGAGTTGGGTCCAGTAGATGTCTGAGCAAGAAACACGAATTTTTGCATCCTAACTGGCCGTTAAGACGGTCGCAGGTTTGATGCCATTGCTCCTGACTCAGTTTTATGGAGTAAGCTTCGATCTCTCGCTCGAGGCGAACGAGACGGAGCTTGAGGGGTCGATTGTGTTTTTGGCGGAGCCAGCGAGCCCTAAGACTGCGCTGGGCCTCCCACATGTGTATGAGTTTGGCGTCGGGAGAGGGGCCATCCTCGTCCTGGGTAGTCGTGGAGGTGGCATTGGCGGTGTCTTCGAGCAGCGAGTTTGTCCATGTGTCCAGGTCGTCTATGGGGGCCGAAGTGCGTTTGGCGCGCACGTATCGGAAGGCGTCCCAGTTAGTGTGCCTGATTGTTCGGTTGGGGGCTTTGCTGTGTGTAGCCGTGAAGGTTGTGCTGAGATCATAGTGGTCGCTACCTATGTTCATGCCGAGGTTTTCCCAGCGTGCGTCTGGGATGTTGCGGGCGAAAGTGAGATCGGGGCAGCTGTCCTGTGAGACACTGTTTCCAATCCGAGTAGGCCTGTCGGGGTCTAGGAGTAGTGTCAGGCCCAGTGTTTGGGCTGTCTCCCACAATTTGGCTCCCTTACGACCGCATGCTTTGCGGGAAAGCGGTCGTGGGTTGACCACAAGGCTTTCGCCAAGCACACTTTAGAATTTTCAACGTGTCTTCGCTAATTTTTTTGTCATGTGACCGCGAGAGAAATCGCGACCTCTTCTGCTTGCGTTGCACTGCGGGCTCTGAAAGTGAGGCCGTAAACTGTGTTGCTGTTGTGAACTACCACGGCCGTGTACCATCCCCCGTGGTGAGGCCGGAGGCGTCCACGTAGTATACCCCTGTTTTGTTGCCATAATGTCGGGCGAGGGCTTGCACTCGTGCAAAGCGCCGACCATTATGGTCTTCGTGTGATGTGTTGGCTAGAAGAGGCCGCACGTGGAGGGCACGTCTCCACAGTTCTGGGATATGAAACCTGTCTTCCATGGGAGGGCTGTATTGGATATGGAGTCTAGCAAGAAGGCGCCGATCCGACTCCGTTAGCGACAAGTGCGTGTACTGGTTCGTAAGGTGCGCCTCCCGGAGCTCCCGGAAAGTATATTCACCACCCCAAGAGGCATAAGCCGGCTGTTTGAAGTAGTGATGGGGAGGTCAAGGACCCCATTTTAATCAAGAACCTGATTCTAATCCACGGAACGCCGTCGCCCAACAACAACAACAAACGACTGGTGGAAGGAGCAGTATGTCAAGCTTTTGCGGCTGTGTGCTTGCATCGTCTCCACCCCGTTACTTTCAGAAACTTGCAGGCACACCCGGCGAACGCGGTAGCCGCATTTCCGTACCGACGAAAGCCTGCACGTCCTGGTTGGCAATACACCAGATCAGTTAAAACCTTGCATACTAAACCAAGATACGACCCGAAAGAATTTTATTTAATAATGGTTCTGTGATTTTTCGCTCATAGCCGACGCCGACCACGACACCGGCTTTCCTGCGGTGCAAAGTGGTACGTTTCCCGCACAACTTTGACTGCCTCTGTGGCACTGGTTACGTCACCACTGGATGACGTCACACATAAATAACGACTAATAATGAAGCGCAGAGGGGACAGCGTAAAACATAACATTAAGGGTATGTGAGGAAATAAGGCAATAACTGGTGCTTCTTTAAATGCTTGCACATCAAGAGGGTTGAATCGCAGCCTGGGAAGAACTAGAAAACTAAGAAGTGAATATGCACAAACCCAGAACGGCTAAGCAAGGAGCTTCAAAAGCCAGGTCAAAATGCAGAGGGTAAGAAGTGAATGAACTGATCGAAAAAGAAATTCAGAGCCTAGACAAAGATAAACAGAAAAGAGAAATCAGGAAGGGACCGTGCTATAATGATTGGAGAGGCAGTGCCCTATTCTTAGAGGCGAGGTCAGGGTATCTCAAAATTTAAGGTACAGAAGAAAAAATTAACGAAGCAGATTACACTTGTGCAGTGCGTGGTAAATACGCATGAAAAATTGACCAAATTTTGTTAGAATTTGGCAGTATGCATCCAGATGTCGCCAACGGCACAGTCACTTTTCCTGAGGCCCTAGGTTTTAACGATAACACAGGTAATCCGGATGACGCTGCGGCAGACGTGAGCAAAAATTATTTGAAAAGTGGTGGGTTAAAATCAGGGCACTCTCTAGTGTGGTTTTAAAACCTGCTGTACGACCGTATTTTGTGGCTCCGCGCTGAAAAGCTTATCGCCAGCGCGCATGCTTGACTTGCCTGTAAAAGCGGTGCGCTCCGAGGAATGAAGCAGTTCATCCCTCCCAGCACTTGGCGTGTGTGTCGTTCCATATTAGTACCGAAGACTGTGGATCACACAAAGCGAAATTTGTGAAAGGATAGGATGCATAATACAAAACAATCGCAGAATTCTAAGCCTATGGCCAAATAAAAAAAAACACAACCCAGCGTTAGATGCCGGTAAGCTCCCGGAAAAGGCGCTGCTAATTAATTTAGAATAAGTAAATAAAAAACAACGCTTTGCATAAACCCTCCGTCCGGTCAGCGAATATTCAATGCAGCTTCGCGAGCCTCAACCGCTTTGTTTCATCCGCGCAGCAGAGGCACTGACCACCGTTCCACTTTTTGAACGCGTACTCCGGCCGCGGACATGAGCTAAGCTGCGAGGCGGCAAGCACGGCGCGCGACACAATGCACGCCTTTATCAATAAACCTCGAAACCAAAAGTAGGATTTTATTTTTGCTGCTTGCGAGCCAAGCAGGCCTAGAATATCCAGCATAGCCCATCTCCTTCGCTCCCGTGCAGCATGACCTGAAAATTATGGTAAAGCCGTCATACACAAAGAACCGAATATATTTCGAGATCTCTCCACAGTTTCGGTTTCCTTTTCTAAGCTAATTTCGAAGAAAAGACAGTTTATTTATTTACTGCGACACGGCAGGTAATGCAGCTCGAAACAACTTGTCCATCACCGTCTTGCATAGCAGTAGCTGATTAGCCACTCATGAGCGCCGCACTCATGGCTAATTTGGAGAAGCCGCTGGTGATGACATTCCCAATTCTCAGCACTTTGGCTTTGTTATACTTCCTTTTTTTCGTTTTCTATGTATTGATTAATACGTTCCAATCAGCACACATGGTTTTCACCGTGACGAACTTTATATGCGCACTGTGCACGCACTGAGCGAAAACCTTCATGAACAATGTAGCATACTCACGTGTCTCTCTCTACTTACAATCCAAGAAATATTCAGCTAAATTTCACGCTACCCTCGAGTGCTCTTGTTTAGTGGCGTGTTTGTTGCGGCTATAGCAAGTTTTTATCGGGGCCAGTTTTTGACAATGATTTGTAGAGATTTCTTAGATTGAAGGCTGGTAAAAATTTTGCAATTTAATTTATCGTAATAAGCGTTTTGTTTTAATTGTATATGAAAAACTTTGGTTGGATCTGGGTCTAACGCTGTTTCAAGTAGGTTAATTACACTGAAGAACCGCTGATTTCGCATTCATCTTCTGTAGATATTTTTAGATTCCCAGCTCAATTTCTTTTGTATACAAGAGGCGGACTTCTTTCATAGACGATGTCTTTTGGTTACAAATGAATTACCACTCAGTATTCTATATGACACAACGTCAACCAAAAACGAGCCGCTGCCGTGCCTGAGTGGTTATTGTGCCCCGCTGCTGACCCGAAGGACGCGGGTTCGACCGCGGCCGTGGCGGTTGCAGTTCGACGGAAGCGAAATACTAGAGCCCCGTGTACTGTGAGATGTCAGTGCACATTAAAGAACCCCAGGTGGTCGTCGAAATTTCCGGAGCCCTTCACTACGGCCCCGCCGCGGTGGCTCAGTGGTTACGGCGCTCGGCTGCTGACCCGAAAGACGCGGGTTCGATAACGGCTGCGGCGGCTGAATTTCGATGATGGCGAAATTCTAGAGGCCCGTGTACTGTGCGATGTCAGCGCACGTTAAAAAACCCCAGGTGGTCGAAATTTCCGGAGCCCTTCACTATGGCGTCCCTCATAGCCTGAGTCGCTTTGGGACACTAAACCCTAATAAACCAAACCAACCCTTCACTACGGCGCGTCTCTCACAGCCTGCGTCGCTTCGGGACGTTAAAACCTCAAAAACTATAAATCGTCCACCAAAGATGGGCGGTGTGACGCATTGGCTTATCTAGATATGCAACTGCTTCCCAAAATATTGTTGGTGTTATGCGGTCTGCAGTAGAACGGAAAACTGGGCCAGTTGATGAAGGTTTAGCAAAATGAACAGTGCGAAGGACCAGTGCTTCAGCGCTTCGTGTGTCTGTTTCTTTGTTCGTCCTTGTCCTTTGTGCTCTTCATCATGCAGTCTTCATGCTAAAAGTAAGTTTGAATGATTCATACCGCCCTTCATTGTAACCCTCTACCGGAGTAGTTACTCTGTGATGCATATGTACTTATTTGTAACGCTGCAGTCTTGCCTTCCTCTGTACTACTCGCGCGTTTGCCTATCGAAATCGCTGACGCTCGGTATTCAGTTCGTATTCTTTACACGCAAGCCAAAACTACAGGTTGTGACAACATAATTTCGCAGTGAGGAGCGCGAGCCAAATAACACGGACCAGCCGGGCATGTTTGGTGAGAAGAGGAATAAGAAAGAAAGGGAGAGAAAACACCTGAATTTTCAGGACACTACTAAATGCTGAGAAGATCGATGGCCTTAGGGCAAGCGCTAGCTATTTATCTATTCGGACCGACGCAAGCCAGCACGCCTGCAGTATAAGAAAATGTAAAACAAATGGGAATAAAGAGGGACTGGGCACGAGGACCGTTACACGTCAGTGTTTAAGGAATGGAAATTGGTGGCATGAAAGGTTTGAACATGGCGCTGCACTTCCGTAAGAACGCACTTAAATCTCCGCAATACTTCAGGATATCACTGTGCGAAGACTTTCAAAGGTTTAAGATTCAACCGCAAGTAAGCGGATCACGCTGATAATCTGGCCGATGTCCTAGCTATTCAGTGTCTGACGGTCGAGGCGCCAGGTAACTCGAAATTCTAAGTTGTGTTTCGTGCTAGTAAGCAGTATAGCCGTCGATATTCGAAGTTGTCTATCTCTCTTTGAAATGCATCTGTCAAAGGTTAATGCATGAAGTCATACACAATGCATTGAAGGGGTACAGAAACAAGGCATTTGTTGTCTGTCTTTTTTTTCCTTCAAAGGGGCCTATAGGCCTTTTAACCATGAAAGTGAACTCAGAAGACCACTGCGTCCCGTAAATAACTAATTACAAACGATTTTGTACCGGCTGTTTCGCCCTCGGTCAACGCCAGCACTGAGCTGCACCGTGACGTCACTTGTCACTGGCCAACCTGAACTGCCGCATTTTTGATGATGCCGGCGTTTCCGGCAAACAGTGGTTTTTGCTGTGAACAAACAGTCGGTTTGGTGACGTCGTAGTAATTGGGGAAAGCGCACCTTGACGTCACTGGATGCGGGTGGAAATGCTTACCGGCTTCTCAGACAACATTCAAAATTCTAAGAAATTATATTCCCCTCCACGCCAGCGACTTAAGCTTTCTAGAAGGCAGCCCCTTATGCCCAAGAAACAAATTATACAGTTTTTGTGCGTTCCAAATTTTGTGTCTGTACCCCTGTAAAGATTGAGATCAGCGTTCATAGATTAAGAAAAGTATGATAGAAGCACAGTTTGTGTACGGGAATTTTTCGGAACGATGTTTGTTCGTTTTGCATAAATTGACGGGTGAAGCGCGTTCGAGCTCAGATTGAGTGTCACTTACCATGATAAAATTTTCATGGCGCCTACCCACTATGCCGCATTTTGGTATTGATTCAGTGTCCTTCACGTGAGACACACTGTGGATTCAATGAGACTACAGAGCCACCTTACTTGCAAAAGCCAGTGACCGAGAGAAGAATTATTCATTTTCTTTGTGCTTGACCGTCTTTCAGGTCATCTGGGCGGAAACACCGTACCTGGGCTGCGGTTACACTCACTACAAGGACAACGACACGACTTACCCTTTCAAGAAGTTCTTAGCTTGCAACTATGCGCCGCGGTAAGGAGTTGAACATGAATCACGTGAGAAAAGAAACTGCCATCTCTTGAAGGCAAACCGCGCAACGACGCAGACAGAGTGGAAGAAAACACAGGGCAAGCGCTGACTCACAACTGAATTTTATTCAAGGAAAGCAGTACATTTTATAGAAAAAGTGGCCAACTTATCAGCTAGTGCACAGACAAAACCATGTTTCTACGTGGCTTCGAGGTATGCAACCTCACTGTCATATAATGAAATAGATGGCTTACTGACGCATAATCTTGTTTTTTTCTTCATGTGATATGCTTCCATAAGCTCTTGTGTTAATCGGGACGGGTGTTTGTAGAGGATATCACAGTAAGCCAATGAAGGAAAACAAGATTGGCAGTCTCGAACATGGTCCACTAGATTATTAGATTTGTTAGCTTCCAGATTACTTGCATGCTCTCTCAAACACGTATTGTTGCAACGCCCCGTCTGCCCGATATATATTTGTCCGCATGACATTGGGATTTTGTATACTACCTCTTCTGAGCATGACACATACATAGTTTCGTGCTTAACCCCACAAGTTGTTTCAGATTATTTTCGTTGCTCAGCCTTTTTTTTTCCAAAACAGCACAAACCCATTTAAGTTTTTTGGGTCTGTGTACTAGCTGATAAGGTGGCCACTTTTGCTATAAAATGTACTGATTTCCTTGAATAAATTTCAGTTCTGAGTCAGCGCTTGTCCTGTGGTTTCTTCCACTCTGTCTGCGTCGTTGCGCTGTTTGCCTTCAATATGTACCACCAGCTCGCCCGTTTGGCTGTAGTGCTATCTCTTGTATGACGCTGTAGTTAAGAGTGCTGATCTGTACATTGTGTGGCATGTTAATCGTAAAATGTTTGCACCACGCACTTTTTTATTCTGTTCCCTGAAACGCAGATTTTAAGTTGCCTTAGTTTTATAATCCCCGCGAAATAATGTAATTATTCTCTTTTCGTAGAAAAACACTGCTCGCAAATGGTAATTTTGAGTTCCGGCACAAAATAACTCTCCGTGTTGATCTGTATACAAGCCCCAAAAAATGTTTATCAACTGCGCGTACTATCGCGCGTAGTGTGACGTGCAATGTCCCAACGGCGGTAAAAGAATGGTGCAGGTGAGATAACGGCCCCGTGATGAGACGCGCTGTTATAAATGTGCGGGCGACCTCCTAAACTCCACCCTCATCCCACCCCCTCCTCCCACCCCACAACACTAAACCAACTCTCTTTAACTAGAACAATTCTTCGAGAAATGAGCCTCAAGTTCGTCAGCGATTTCAGAGCTAATGTTACGGTGAATAGCTAAACCTTCAGCGCGTAACATTATTAAGTAAAAGAGGCGGTATTTCTGCACAACTGTGAAAGTTTATATAAGAGATCTTCCGCCAGTTATTGAAAGTTTCCAGTATGTCATTATGCTTTACAACGCTAAACTATGTGTTATTGTGTTTAAACTCTAAAGCAGGAGGTTTGGAAGATTTTTCCTAAAGAATTCTGCAGGTGCACCGCTCTGAGCATATCCACCAGTGTTACCGTACGAATCGAGGAAGACAGCTTTACCCTCAATGCAAGAGAAAGCCTCGTTTCAGGGTCATATCCTGCTCGAATTCTAAGTTAGAAAATCTTTAAATAACACGCGTTCGATTCGCCTGTGCGAAAGGGCTAAGGAATGACGATTGAAAAAAAGAATGTGTCGGGACGGATGGAACTTATCAGAAGATTTCAGTGGAGACAGTTCCAACTTAGTGCTCACAACTTTGCACCACTAAACAATAATCATACTGTAAGAAAGATAGTAGGGGTTTGATGCCCCAGCAGCTAGCGCCGACGAACGCGAGAAAGAGGAAGGAAGGCGAAGCTGACGAAGTTCGGGTTTGCGCTTCCGAACGCCGGCCGGCCAACCGATCTTCTGCGTCGGTGTCGTCAGTGCCGCTGAAGATCGTAGGGTCGCGCTGACAGACGGCACCGAACAGATGACAGCGGTGGGGACAGGCTGGGCAAGTTGGGCCGGGGTGTCGGACGTCGTGGTAGAGCCTTGTAGCCGGGGCATCGTGGCGTGGGTCCAGGGGGAGAACAAGCAGCACCTCCACCAAGTGTAATGTGGGGCCTCGTACGGTTAGTATGGACGGCCACAGTCCATGTTCCAGCGGTGCTGCTCAGCAGGCTGGTGTTCGGAAGAGCAAACCTGAACTTCGTGAGGTTCGCCTTCCTTCTTCTTTCCCTCCTTCGTCGGCGCTAGCTGCTGGGGCATCAAACCCCAACTCTCTTTCTTACAATACATACAAAACTGTTTCTGTATGCGCTCATTCCAGAACCGTGAAATGAACCGTGGGCAAGTTCTGTTTTGCAAGGCGCCATGACAAAAGGTTGTGTTCACCTGGTGCTTGACAGCCTCTGTAATTAGGTTGACAGAATGATAAGACGGAGTTCCATATTGCGTTTTTTATGTGCGGAAGAAAAGCTCCTACAGAGATTAAATACTCCGCCATGCCATAAATAGCGCCATTACGAACAAATTAGGTCCGCACTTGTTCCCTATGCTCACAGAATGTGTCACAATTTCAAGACTGGCGAATTGCTGTGATGTACAGGAGATGTTTCCTGCCCCCTGCAAGTTGGCCGAACTGTTCATGTCAGGAGGAAAGAGTGTTGCCTACTGCGTGAAGTGTCATGTCAGTTCGCTCATCGACCGCTTTTCTGGAGCTGTATATGTGGCACGCCAAACAAGCAGGCAGATAGATATACATTGGCCAAAACGGCGGTTATGTAAGTAATCGGCTAAGGGAACACTAACTTTTCGTGAAAAAGAAATCAGTGTTTTATGCCCTAAGGTTACGAGTAAGAAACCGTGGTAGCCATTGCTGAGAATGAGAAACGTTATTTTTTTTTGGGGGGGGGGAGGGGAGGGAGGGAGGGGGAGTCGATGCCCACGTGAAATTTACGAGGCTTTTTTATACACAAGAAAGGCGATGATTCTTTGAGCGATCGACCTGTAACCTTGTAAGGAAAGGAAGAAGGATTCTAAAGTTGGTTTGAGGCATGATTTGGCTGGTAGGAAGGTATAAAATGTTTGCACCTTCAAATCAAATAAGTCGCGAGCCTGCACCCATCCTGCATATGTGCAGTTCCTTTCTTCAGCAATGCGCGGAGGTCATTTGTTGTAGTCTTGGGGCTGTTGGGACTGGGGCATCCCAACCAGGAAATTGTCGAGGCGACGGTGAGTAAAATGACTTTTATGTACAGTATGTACAAGGGCTTTTACATGATACGAGGGCCAAGAGCACCACGGGCTAGCACAAAGAAGGGCGGCCCCGGCGGCGAGCGTAGCTCCGGCGTGATGGCTCTTCTGCTGCCCGTCTGCTGCGCGGGCTCAGCGCGGCTCCGTTTTTAAAGCCACCGGTGTCGGTTGCGGCCGCCAGCAGTGCAAATCCTCCAATCAGGTCACGGCACTGGCCACCGTTCAAATTAGACCAATGGTCGAGAGCCGGCGAGCGTCGGAGGGAACGCAGCGACGGAGAGGAGGGGAGGAGGAAGAGTCTGCGTCGGCGCCAGCGAGGTGGATGACTCACGCTGCACGCCGCGACATGTCAGAGAGAGTCTGGGCCTGCTTTGAGCGCCGGCGGGCGCGCAGCGCTGGTTTAGAAAGGCCCGCCAGCGAAATGTGGGCGCCAGCACTACAGCACCACCGCCGCCAGACAATGCGCCACGAAGACGAGCTACTTCCGCGTGGCTCGGATGCGGGGCGCGCTCGTACGCCAGGCTCCTCCAAGTTCTCGTCCGGTGTTCAGCCGCAGGTAGCTCCAGGCTCCTTTCCGAGAACGGGTCCCGCTCGTCAGGACAGGGTCACTGCTCCGCAGCTTTGTCGCCCAGGTGACTGGATCAGCTTCGCTCGGTCCTTCGGAAGAGCTTGCTTCTCAGCATCGGTCGTTGATCGTTCTGCATGTTGCCAAGAACCGAGCGACAACAGGCAATACCCAACACGAGCAAGTACCTTCTGTCACCCGTCAATACACCAGACTTAAAGTCACAAAACTCTGCTGGCTATACTTCTGTCCCCTTTTTGTTCCCTCTTCTACAAGAAACACATGTGGGATACAAGAACTTTAAAGCAATAAACTCAAAGTGTCAAACACATGTCACACACGGAATAAAATGAATGCAAGGTAAATTAGCTCTCTTGAGACCACTCGGCCAGGAAAACACTGAGCTGAGGCCACAAATGAGGAGAGGACATAATTTTGTCCCCGATCTACGCGCGAACTTAACAGCTGTTCGCGAAGAGACAAAATGTAGGTCACGAGGAGGCGAAGGCAGTCTTGCTTAGAACACACGGCTTAGTGCGTCTACGTTCGCGTTTTCCTCGCTTCTAGAGAAGGGTAAACGACACCCGCTACAGCGGAAACTAATGACTCTGCCTCTTTCGCTGTGCTGAGCTTTTCTCTCTCTCTCTACTACCGTGGTAGCTAACGTCTCTGCCTCTTTCGCGGTAGACGCGCTTTTCTTTCTCTCTCTACTACCGCGGTAGCTAATGTCTCTGCCTCTTTCGAGGTGGTCGAAATTTCCGGAGCCCTCCACTACGGCGTCTCTCATAGCCTTAGTCGCTTTGGGACGTTAAACCCCATAAACCAACCAACCTTTCGCGGTAGACGCGCTTTTCTTTCTCTCTCTACTACCGCGGTAGATAATATCTCTGCCTCTTTCGCGGTAGACGCGCTTTTCTTTCTCTCTCTACTACCGCGGTAGCTAATGTCTCTGCCTCTTTCGCGGTAGACGCGCTTTTCTTTTTCTCTCTACTACCGCGGTAGCTAATGTCTCTGCCTCTTTCGCGGTAGACGCGGTTTTCATTCTCTCTGTACTTGTAGTTCCAGTTTCGACGGGAGGTACAGTACGAGAAAGATTCGCTTTCACTGACTTGCGACTTGTCCCTTTCTTTGCGCTTCGCGCGCCAATTGCGGCGTTCAGTTGCGAGTGCGCAACGCTTCCGGTGGGACCGTTCTTTCTTTCTCTTTGTTCGTGGTGGCAAGTGAGACCCACAAGTCTTCAATTTCTCGCGCACCCTTTTGCCTTTCCGCTCGATGTGAGGTTCGCATCAACACGGACTTTTGATTTCACGCCTACCGCGTTATCCTGACACGCGGCTTTCCATCGCGATAACTGTGGTTGGCCGAGCGCTTAGGCGGTTTCTTCTTGGCAATTTTCTTGCCCCTGTCACTGCGGCCTCGTACAACCTTTCGCTCTTTGAGCCGTACTCGCGTTTTCCTTGCGCGCGCGTGCCGCTTTCTGTGGTAGCGCGGTTTCTCCCGTGACTGCAGTGGAAAGCGAGAGCCTGCATGAGAGTACGCGCCTTTGCGCGTCTTGTTCTCTGTGTACTGGCGGCAAGATTCACGCTTGTCCCGCTACTTAATTTTTCGCCTGCCGCACAGCGCTCTCTTGAATCTCGGTTTGCTGTCTTGGTGCACTTTACCGCGCGAATGTTTGTACGATTTCTTTTTGCAGTTTATTCTACTGCCCAGACCTATGTGCCTCGGCACACTTATGCGCTTTGCTTTGCGCGATAGTGATGCCTCGTACAGGGTCAATCACACTTAGAGGAAACACGGCTCCACGTGGCCACGTACCTGCGGTCTGCCACAGCATCTAACCCGCTCATGAATCAATGCAAAGTGGCTCATGAGAAGAGGGATCTCGACGTGGTGCTTCGTGTCATCTGCCCCTTTGCGCGGGTTTGCTACCGGCTTGGTCGCAATGGTGCTCGGTGGGTGTGCAGCCACGCGGAGCCGTGATCCCTCTAAGTGTGATTGACCCTGTACATTTCTTTAGCTCTGATGCTGACTCTAGTTGCAGGGCTAACAACGTGGCTGACTTTGTTAGCCCTGCAACTAGAGTCAGCATCAGAGCTAAAGAAATGTACAGGGTCAATCACACTTAGAGGGATCACGGCTCCGCGTGGCTGCACACCCACCGAGCACCATTGCGACCAAGCCGGTAGCAAACCCGCGCAAAGGGGCAGATGACACGAAGCACCACGTCGAGATCCCTAATTTTGCCGGCGACGCTGGCGCTTCCGATGGTGGCAACCCGTTTCCGCGCGCTTGCCCTTTCTCTCTTTTCGGCAGCGCCCGCCTTTCTTTTGCCTGCCTTCCACCGTCTTTCGGTGACAGCTCTCTCTCTTGAGCTTGCCTTTCCTCTCCTTTCGACGGCAGCACTGTTTCTCTTGTCTGGCTATCACCTTGTGGCGATAGCTCACATTCCTGAACTGGCGGTTCCTTTTCTTCCGGTTGCAGCTTACTATCGTGAGCTTTCCTTTCATTTTCGCCTGTGGAAGCACATTCTGCTTCCGTCGCCTAGGCTTCTGCTCTCTGACAACATCACTTTGATTGTCAGCCAATTCACCTGCGCTACCTGGCTCACGTCTATCTATGGCGCCTTTACTAGCCTCCTCCAAACTGCGTTTTTCCTCGTCAGCCTCTACGAGTGCACATTCGTCCTCACCTTTCTCGGAAGGAATGACGTCTACAGCACCCATGTCGTCTGGAAGGTTCTGTTCTCCACTGTCGTCCAGCACCTTAGTTTCTTCAGGCGCATACGAACCAGTGTTTTCTACTGACGTGAGTGCTGGTATACAGCTCTCGTCATTCTCCTGACGCGTTTCAGCCAATTTCGGATGAGGGTCGGCTCTGCACTCAGTCGCGGTGTTCCTGCTACTGCAGCTGCTTTCTGGAAGGTCGCAAAGCTCAGAGGAGTGCGAAAGCACGGGACTCGTTTCGCATCTCTCGCTGCAAACACTAGCGCACAACCCAGCGTCCGCAAACTCTATATGCGTCCGCATCTGTTGATCGGAAGTCTCAGGTTTCTGCATTTCTGTCGAACGCGCTGCACAACACGGTGTGCCGTCCTCATCTACTTCGCTTGCGTCGGCGCAAGCGTTTTCATTAATGTCCAGACGGACGTCCTCTCTGCCCTGTTCAGCAACTTCTCCTGCTTGCGACACGCTAGGAGATCCGCTTTCCGGCAACTCCGCCACAATTTCAATGGGCGAGACCTCTGTAAGTGCATCGTCCGATGCTGTGACTACCTTATCCGATGGTATAGAGGCTTTCTCAGTTGGCGAATGCGGGGCAATTCCCACTGTTACAGCAGCAGTTACGTCTGCCACGTACGGACTACGTTCCTCTGTGCCGCACTGACAGCTCTGCTCCACAGCGACGCACTCGACCTCTGTGTCCCGATCTTCCGAACCTTCAGCATTTTCGAGCCACTCTAAAATGTCGGCTTTAAACTGGTAGGGAAAATCGTTAAACGATGGGGTGCTATTCTCTCGCAGGTACCTTTGGCGAAGGTCCCGCGGTGACACGTTATATCTCGTCACTAAGAAGCTTTGCTGCTCATCGTAGTCCGCCAAGCCGCCGTCCAACAGGCGCTTGACAACGTCATACGCTTCGCTGGAAAGCAGGGCTACCAACTTCTGTGCCCAACCATTCCGCTCAACGCGCTTTCTCTCGCAGACGCGCTCGAAATCTGCCAGATATTTCGCCATATCCTCGGCGATCACGAAGCGCTGCGGCCTGTCTCTCAACTGCTGACCGTTGGTCTCATGCAGAGCGGACAATGTTCTATATCTCTCTTATCCGATCTCATGCGCTTCAAGCTCCAGGTCCATCAGTTTCTTGGCGCGAGCACGCCGTTTTACCTGAAGCTGCCTCTGTTTTTCTTCCTCTTCGCGCTCAAGCTTCTTCTCTTTTGCTGCTTTTTCGCGCTCAAGCTGCTTGTTTTTCAGCCTCTTCGCGCTCACGTTCTGGCTGTTCGCGCTCAAGCTGCTTCTGTTTTTTAGCCTCTTCGTGCTCACGGCGTTCTGTGATCTCTTCCCAGGCCTCATTGGCTTCCTCAGCGGTTACATTCTCATTTCGCATGATCTCAAGAATCGCATGCTTTCGTTTTGCGGGGCCCAAATCAATGCCCAACTCTTCACAAATTTCGATGAGTGCCTTCACTTTGAAGTTCTCCATCGCGCACAATAGCCTCTTGTAGTTTGCCCTTTTCTTAGAATTGCCTTGCCGCTCACTACTATTGCGCTACTAGCATGACACGCGCAAGTAATTCTTTCCAAAAACGCCTCGTTTACTCCCTCTGCACCAGCTTTCGTTTCAAAGCGCTCCGACTTGGCTCGAAACAGCAAAGCTCTCTCCAGTGCAACACACAGCCCTACTCTAAACTGCAATCACGTGTGCTAGAGCAGTCTGGCGAATTGAGGGGAAAACATCAGGCACTCACCGCGCCGAGGTAGCTGACGCCGGTCGATCCCGCAGCTGCCATCCACTGTTGGGACTGAGGAATCCCACCGCTGCCACCACTGTTGGGACTGGGGCATCCAAACCAGGAAACGGTCGAGGCGACGGTGAGTAAAATGACTTTTATGTACAGTATGTACAAGGGCTTTTACATGATACAAGGGCCAAGAGCACCACGGGCTAGCACAAAGAAGAAGGGCGGCCCCGGCGGCGAGCGTAGCTCCGGCGTGATGGCTCTTCTGCTGCCCGTCTGCTGCGCGGGCTCAGCGCCAGGGTTGCCAAATGGCTCTCACCTCAGGTAGCCAAATTGGCCTGCGTAGTAGCCAAAACGTAGCCAAAAGCGAAATTTTTGCGTAGCCCAAAAGTAGCCAAAAATATTTGTTTTTGTGACGACATTTCTTAAGCATATTAAATTAATTTTCGGCAGGAATATTTACATATTAGATTTCTTTCCCGCACATGATGTCTGAGGGGGAGCGCACGGCGTGTTCTTTCCGTTGTTACGTTTCGCACCCGTCATGCGCGCTAACCAGTGCGGCTAACCAGGTGCGCTAACCAGGTCCTAAAGATGGGGCCGCAGTTCCACTTTCAGTTCAGTTTTATTCCTTAAAGGCCCCCTTTTCAGGCGGTGGGAATACACTTGAAAATGTGAAAAAACAGCAATGATTAACATTGAAGATGATCTGTTACACGCGTTTGAAAAACAGATGGCGAAGCGATGACGACGAGATCATAGGGAAGGCCGTTCCAGTCTGAAGCTGTTCGAGAAAAGAGCGATGCAGAAAAAGTAGTAGTGTGCGATGGTGGGCGTGCAACTTGCAGTGGATGACTGGTGCGGTGAGATATGCGTGCTGCGGCTGTGTTGTACGGTGCTTGATTCAAGGAAGAATAAAAAAACTTGTGAAAAAGAGCGAGGCTAGCGATGCGGCGACGAAATGAAAGTAGTGGCAATCCGGATTTCACTTTCAAAGCTGAAACACTGGTGTCGTACGAGTATGAGGAATGAATGAACCGGACGGCACGATTTTGAACAGATTTCAATGCAGTGATTAGATATACTTGATGTGGGTTCCAGATGGCAGATGCATATTCTAATTTTGGTCTTACGGCGCAGGCGCGGCAATAGGCCATATCACCTGAGGCGGGTGACGACAGCGAGTCTGCACGCGGGAAAGAACGGCGGCGCTATATAACGCAATCGCAACTCTAGTTTAGGAATATTTCACCTTTTAAATGTTCGCGCGCAGATCAGACACATCGACAGTGAAAATACCTTACTGTATACTTTCGCAGCCTCACATTTCAATTTTATGCTTTAAGAGAAAGGTTCTCACTGAGAGCGTCACCTAAAAGCATCTAGCATGCAACTTCTTGAAGCTACATTCTACGATATGCATAAGCTCAGGATAAATCAAGGATATATGCCATTAGATGATAATCTTTGTCGATTTTAACGTTACGTTCACGGCACGTTCACAATAATGAGAAAAACATATTACCCTTGAATTCCGGCTCCATTTTCCATTTCTTTTTGTAGTTCTGGATGCACACCCCCCGTCAAAAGTATACAGCCCAAGTGGTTTGATTGTGAGGCCTGCAGCATATATGGCTCGTTCTGCACCCTCAGCAACCGTGATCTCTGGAAAGAGAAAAGGCATTAGTCTTCAATCCTCCTAAAGTTTGGACTACTTGGTACGCCAGGGAGCCACGCTAAACAGCTTCGAAGCAAACCCCTTGGGCTGTATACTTTTTGACGTGGGCTGTACTTCGCCCACTTGCCCATTTTGAAAGTTCTCGCAGCGACGGATCTAATGCCATGTCATGCCACTAACTTCCGCCGCCTTCGTTAGTTACAGTAGGTTCTGCGCCGCGCCGAAGGATGGCTCCATGGCTCTGCATGAGTGCATGCAGATTACTCAACGGACACGGCGCTCTCGTGTCGCTCGCGATGAATCTCGAGGGCTGCACGTGTGCCGCTTGAGGCTGCAGAAAAAGCGTAGGCTCTTGCGAGTGGCACGCTTGCTGTGTCCACCACGAGAATAAGAAGAAACAGAAAAAGACGTTATTAATGCGTAAGCATTACTTGCCTCATGCGTATCTTGAGCAGAATGTGTCCACAGAACCAGAATAAACAATACAAGAAAAGGACATGCCTGGCGGTGGTTTTCCAACCAGCCACCTACCGCAGCCGAAGCGGACGCCCCAATAGACCACGTCTACGGTTAACGGTTAACATGTGAGGATCACGAAACCAGGCAACAGAAGCGAAACAGTAGCATTTAATGCTTACACATTCGCACCACGTAGGGAGACTTAAGTTCTCTTAGTGTTTTCCCTCCATCTGGTACCATGGTCACCCGTGGTGCACCGTCAATGGGAGAACGCTCACATGTGCAGACGGCAACAGTCTATGTTCGGTGGCACGCGCGCGCGGGTTCCGGGGGGCAACTTTCACGTAGTGTCCACTCTTTATATAAGAAATCGAAATGCCATGATCCTTGACCGCCTGAAACACATAAGTTTTTACGAACACAGCGTTTAGAAATTGTCATTTTGTAGCAGACGCACTCAATTTCTTTAACCTGCTATAGGCAACGGGCAGTCGTCAGGAGCCGCCACGATCGCTGAACAACCAGCGCCATCTAGCGGGCAGGCGGGGAACATATCGCAGGATTGCTCAGCCGTAGCAGACGGCATGGCAGCCTTGCGCGAGACTGGTAGAATGGTGGTGGAAAGCGTGCCGATAGTTATATCAGCGGCATTTCGCGATTTGGACGATTTGAATTCCTTCTTCCGAGGAGCGAACTTGAAAAAGGGCAAGCTTTTGCTTGAAGCCGGTCACGTGCACAACGTGAAAGAGCTCGTGCTTTCAAGCGGCTCCGAAATAAGGGGGAAATGCATGGCGCAGACCCCTGCTACACGGGCGTTTCGAATGCCTTCCAACCGAATGTCATTCACGAAGTATTTCAACGGCATTCGGTTCAGATGACATTCGAGTCGACGGAGCTCCGCGGAGACATTCCAGATCTTGGAATGCCTTCGAAACGCGAACACAGCCCGACGCGACCAGTAGCCGTCGCTGCCGCCGTCGCTTCGCCCCGCCCACAGCCGCGCGACTGCTTTCGGCTCTGTGGCTGTTCATTTCGATACCCGCTACTCGCTTTTTTCTGCTGTTTGTTTAGCAAATAATTCATGTTCCGTCTAAGTGAGTGCTTGCAGATAATAGTACACCAACGAACATTTACCGCGTGTGCATGAAATTTCCCTAGGAGTGCGCCGATGAGGACGACTGTACTCATGCTGCTACATGTTTACATCGCTGCGTATGAACAGCTTGTACTGGTTTGCAAGACATAAAACGAAATATGCGCTTTAGTTCTATTAAATAATCTCTTCTCTTCTGTACCGGTTGTACCCATGCCTGTTTACGCAGTGCGACAATCTGTGGGAAGCGCCGACACGATCGCTCGCCTGAGAAACACTTGACAGCCGGGTTGTTGACATCGCGTAGGACCGGCGCTTCTCGCTAATTTTCCCGGCTTCCTCCGACATGCCCCGTACTTTATTTTAAACTACTTTATCCAGAAGTATGTTTGGTGACCGTACGCGTTAACTGAAATGGCTTAACTTGATACCCACAAGCTAGCGACGGCGACGACTGCTGCTGGCCGTAAAGCACTGCTCGGCAGCCCGATTCACACCACCGCTTCCCGTTCATCGTATGCGCGTCCTGCGATGTAAGCAATAGTTGATTTCATGTCATTCTTGTGAAAACTACACTCGTTGACCATTTGCATTCGCTAAAACTTGTGAATTCGTTCTTCACAATCACCGATCCAACCCTGCGGGCTCGCTAGGCCCAGTCGTCGCTGAAGGGAACGGAGTCGTCGTCGACTGAAATTAATTTGGCAAGTGGTTATCGCTAGTGAGTGTCCATGTGTGCACATGTGAAATATAGGCGCTCGTTTCGCTTATTTCCAATCCGCATAATGTATAAGCGCGCATGTATTCGCACCGTCACTTCTTCAGCGCGTTTTCGCTCAGCCGCCGAACTCCCGAGGGCATGAAACCTGACAGTCCGCTGATCGGACTCGTCGGTGTCGTTTAGCCAAAAAACTTGTGCCACTACAATAATATTATAATAAACTAGATAGTTCACTATAATCATATGCTGCTGTTCACCGTGATAGTGCCGTTGTCGGACTAGCGTGACCGTAGTCGTTGTTGTACACTGAAAACGAGCTGAGAATTTCGAATGCGTTTGGAAAGTGCCGTGTAGCACCGCGGGAGTCCGTCGAGTTCGAATGTCATTCCATGTCTCGACTGCCATTCGACTCAGATGTCATTCGAAAGTACCCGTGTAGCACAGGTATAATCAACGCGCCGCCGAAGAGCGTGGAGATCGAGGTAAGCTACGTCTGTTCATCGCTTGTATTTTTCTGGCTCGCATCTCTCATTGTTATTTCAGATTGACAACAGCAGGATAATCATTCGTATTTGACCCCGACATTCTTCGAAAAAAGAGTACGCAGCCCAGCCGCAGCGATCAGATTGCATGCGGAGCTGACTGCCAATGTGTGCGACGGCGAGCGTATCCTGTCTGCGGTGCGCTGCTCGCCGCGAGAGGCGCCTCCGTCGGCGCCGGAGTTAGGTTCGCCCGTTGCCTATAGACCTTTGCATCGGGCAAGCGAGTCGTCGAAACGCCTTCTCTCTCGACTGTCGGAAACCGGTTCCTACGCAGCCTCCACCGTGCTTGTGCTTGGTGCTCACGACAGCCCAGTGAACAGTATGGGAGCGCCCAGGGCGCCCTTATTGAAAAGGTCTATAGCCTGCATTTTAATTCCAGCATGCCTTTTATTTCTGTCACTGTATAATTGTAACAGAGCACATTATAACTACTTTAACTTTTTTTTCACGCATGAAAAAGATGTCGCCCAAAAGTAGCCACATAGCCAAAACGAAATTTCTGACGCCAACTCGGACAAAAAGTAGCCCAATTTGGCTATTAATAGCCCAATCTGGCAACCCTGCTCAGCGCGGCTCCGCTTTTAAAGCCACCGGTGTCGGTTGCGGTCGCCAGCAGTTCAAATCCTCCAATCAGGTCACGGCACTGGCCACCGTTCAAATTAGACCAATGGTCGAGAGCCGGCGAGCGTCGGAGGAGATCGCACCGACGGAGAGGAGGGGAGGAGGAAGGGTCCGCGTCGGCGCCAGCGAGGCGGATGACTCACGCTGCACGCCGCGACATGTCAGAGAGAGTCTGGGCCTGCTTTGAGCGCCGGCGGGCGCGCAGCGCTGGTTTAGACAGGCCCGCCAGCGAAATGTGGGCGCCGGCACTACAGGGACTACTTATTGACAAGCCCTGTTTCTTTGGTCGGGTTTACGTGGAATTTGGTTCGATTCTTGCTGACAACGGTATTTTCAGCGTTAGCACTGTAGTCCTCTGACAGCAAAAGCTCACTGTTCTCTGTGAGCATATGCCAAGGCCCTCTTCCCCCCGCTGTACGCTCCGCTGGGTGCGTCTTCGGGCCCTCACCGGTAAAATGCTGCATTCGAGCCCTCACCCACCTGCACCCATGACTCATACACCGTCTTCACTCTCCAGCAGCCTTCACCCAGAAGAGGGCCAAGTAGCACCAGAAAAAAACAAATTCACAGTGAAATCCAATTGAAAGACGCTAGAGGAAAGACATCAATGCAAAAGCGAAGTGTAAGAAAAATGCTCCTGTGGCATATTTGCCGTATCATATCGTACCATCTTCTTTTTATGCATAAAAGTGTATGTAATAATGAAAGATCAGGATGCTTAAATAAATTAGATACATATTTCTGCTTCTTAAATGTTATCACTGGTTTTTTTTTTGTTTTGGTTTGGTTCAACGTGCCAAAGCGACTCAGGCTATGAGAGACGCCGTAGTGAAGGGCTCCGGAAATTTCGACCCCCTGGGGTTCCTTAACGTGCACTGACATCGCACAGTACTCGGGAGTGTGCATCAAAAGGGAACACGCCCCAGACTTATTGAAAAGACATACTGAACGACTCAATACCAACGCCCGGCTGCAGTATAGGAGCCTGGAGAACCGTTATTTAAGCGTTGGTCGGTTTGGTTTGGTTTATGGGGTTTAACGTCCCAAAGCGACTAAGGCTATGAGAGACGCCGTAGTGGAGTGCTCCGGAAATTTCGACCACCTGGGGTTCTTTAACGTGCACTGACATCGCACCGTACACAGGCCTCTAGAATTTCTCCCCTAAAGAAATTCAACCGCCGCGGCCGGGATCGAACCCGCGTCTTTCGGGTCAGCAGCCGAGCACTCTAACCACTGAGCTACCGCGGCGGCAAGGCAAGACACTTCCTAACTATAGGCAAGACACTTCCTAACTATAGTGACTTCAACGGGCTGCTCAGCCTTGCTCCGCTTGAACAAAGCTGCCTCATGGCGGCCTGCCGTGTCGATGCATATCCTTCCCTCGTGATTTTTTCTTGAGGAAGTAGAACACGTGATTGACTTTCAAGCTTTTTTTCGCTTCCTCCCCTGCCATCCAGACTTCTTCAACGTAGCGCTTTGCGAGATAAACTGATAGCAGAAAGGAATATATGCCTGCAATAGTTACACGGAAGGATGGCTTTGTAGTCTGTATTTCTTCTGTGCTTTTTTTTTTACCGACCCTTGTAGCTAACTGAATACCTTTTGGGTACTTAGCTTTTGTTAAATGCTGGCCTATCGTTGCTCATTTTATTACAAAACATCAATCTTTCTACCACTGTTTTGCTTTGTTTCGGCCTTTTTCGTGTTTATTTTCAGAGGGAAGATCATTGGGTTGCCCGTCTACAAGTCTGGCGCGACTTGCAGCGGATGTCTATCCGGAAGGGAACGCCGGTGGCAGGCGGCGCGAGCGGTCGCACGCCACGTCGGCTCTACCAATGATCGCTGTTATTTGCGGTCCTCAACTCTTCCCCGTAGAAAGCTTGGCACCATCGTCTCCGGCAACCTAAGCGGCATCCGTGGACACCACATTTGCCAAGGTGCGCTGAATTTTTGTTGCATTTTCAGTGCTTTGAACACCTCGCTCCATCTCTGCGGCGCTAAACCTGACGGTGGCAAGGCCTGCGCCGGCTGTGTTTGGGGTTTCCTCTGGGATTCCTCGGCTATGGCGGTCCAAGGCCAAGTCACCGGATACGATCCCACCTCCATAGGGATCGTTAACATGGACACCGTTCAACATGAAGAGCCTCTTCCCAGCGAGGAGGAATACCTCCAAGACATGGTCCGCGTATGGCGCGGACGCAGGAAGACTAAGGCCTCCAGGGACGCCAACACGGACGCCGGCCAGCAACGGGTGGCGGGACGCTCTGCACATGTGCAGGGCCAGAACGCGCAACATGCAGCTGTGCAACAAGCAAAACAGCCCCGGTGGCGGCCGCAACACACGCCCCGCATCGGGAAAGACGAAATCATTGTGGTGCTTAAGCCACGAGAAACCATCGACCTGAAGGCCACCTTAGGACCTGGACAAGCCGGCGCTGCCGTTCGCAGCATTCTCGGGGACGCCGCAAGTGTGGGGCTTGCAGTGTGGCCCGTGTGGTAGCAAAATGTGCTCGTGTGCACACTGCAATCAGTGGAAGCTGCGGAGAAGCTGCACCGGGACGTCATTCTGCCGGTCGGAGGCCGGAAGCTGCTATTCCGGGGCCACCCTAAGCTCTCCGGCGAATTCTGCAAGGGCGTCGTCACCTTCTTTCCGGACGAGACATCTGAGACTGTCAAGAAAAAACTCAGTGAGGACCCCAACGTAGTATCCGTGCGCAAACTGGGCAAAACGCAGGTTGCTGTGGTCACCTTTGTGGGGACAAGGGTGCCGCGGACCGTGCTTTATAGTTGCGAGCGTCTCCCCGTCCGCTTCTATAAGAAAACGATCCCTGCCTGCCCTCGCTGTGGCACGGTGGGGCATCGGGCCGACGCCTGCCCGCGGCCGCAGCCTGGACGCTGTGAACGCTGCGGGGCTCAGGTTGCTGCTGCTCCTGACGGTGGCCCAGCTGAACATCAGTGCTCCCCGTGCTGCCTCATCTGCGGAGGCAGCCATCCTACCGGAGCGCCTGGCTGCGCGGGCAAGTACCGCAAGGTCATCAAGCCGGGACCCCCACCCACCCCAAAGCAGAAGCAGACGCCGGGACCCAAAAAAGCCCAGACGCCCACGGCCGGACCCAAGCAGGCTCCGGGGCCCAAGCCCGGACCCAAGAAGGCCCAGTCCGGGCCGCCAAAATTTGTGAAGTCCGGGAACCCGACGAGGCCACCGGTCCTGAAAGCCGAGGATTTCCCACCTCTGGTACCGCGCCAAAATCAGGTGAGCAGTTGGAGTGGGTTAGTCTCTGGGCCCACCCCCCTCCCTCCCCCACCGAATCCGCCCTACAGCGGCAGGTAGAGGAGCTCAGGCGCCAAAATCAAATTCTCGCCCGTAAAATTCAAGAATTAGAAGCTAAGCAGGCCGGGCAGTCCGAGCCCATGCAGAACGCTGAGCCCGAGGATAGTGATGACGGATCCTCAGTATCATCTTGCCTAACTAGCGTCTCGCGGCAAACCGCGGACACGGTGGTCGATTCGGCCCCCGCGGACGCCGGCCGCTTCGAGGCCCTGGGGCGTAAAGCCGAGCAGTTGGAGGAGCGGGTGGCAGCGCTCCCGAACCAAATTATGATTGCGGTCCGCGAGTCCTTTCAGGACATGTTCAGTGCCGCATTTGCTGCAATGCTTCCCGACATTGCGGCCCAGGTGACTGACTGTCCTTAAGGCGGTGCAGCCCTGGGTCAGCTCCCAGATAAAAAATTCTGTCGCCTGCGACTCCCCGCAGCTAAAACGTAAAATAACTCCTCGACAGGCAGCGGAAGAAAGCGGTTCCGGCCCGATAGCCGCGGCGTTGATGCAACCCCTACCTGGGGCTGCGCCGGCCCCCAACCGAGTGGCTACCCAGCACCGTAAAATAAAAACATCAATATGGCTGGCAAACCTTCTCAGAAAGCTAAAAAATTAGACCAATTCGAAATCATTCAATGGAACTGCAGGGGTTTCAGAGCCTGCAAAAAACGGTCACATCTCCAGCTCTACCTGCAGTCCCTTGGTGACATGCCGGCGCTTCTTGCTTTGCAAGAGCCCGGCAATGATGCTAAATTCTCTGGGTATAGCTCGTTTCAGGGGGGCGTCTCGACCTGCATCCTGGTGCATAAAGCATACACCGCGATTCAGGTCGATCTTGATCTGGAGACTGAGCAGGAATACACCATGGTGAGGGTTCTGCCTCTCAGGCGCCGCGACCCGTCAGTACATGTGCTTAATGTGTATTGCCCCCCGCATAAGCCACGTGTTACTTTTAGCGAAATTTTCTATCGTGCTCTCAAATCGGCTAACAATGAACCCCTGGTGATCATTGGGGATTTCAACGCACCCAGTCTACACTGGGGCTATCACTTCGAGAAAGCCAGGGGACGCAAGCTGGCGGAGCTCATCTCCACCCTTCGTCTTACGTTGCTCACGTATCCGTCTTTGCCCACACGTGTGGGCAACTCGGTCACCCGTGACACGTGTCCTGACTTATCTCTGGTTAGGAACACTACACACGCCACATGGGAGAACCTGGGGGATACCCTGGGCAGCGACCACGGCCTTCTCCGCATCACGCTTTTGGCGAAAGCAGCCCGTAAAAAATGAGGCCAGGCGAAAATAACCAATTGGCACCAATTTCGAACTGAGGACGTCCCTCCGGTACTATTCTCCGATGGCTATGCGGAGTGGGCAACACAGGTCACCAACATACAGAAACAACACACGCAAACACTTCACACCACCGACGAGATCCCCGCAGTGGACAATCACCTCCTGCATCTGTGGGAGGCGCGCCGGAGCTTAACAAAATGATGGAAGAAACACAAGACGAATCGCAAGCTTAGAGCTCGCATTGCACAACTTACGGAGCAGGCTGCGGCATATGCCGCCCAGCTCACAGACACCAATTGGATAGAACGCTGCAACTCGGCAGCGCGTCAGATGAGCTCGAAGGGGACTTGGCGTCTCTTGCGCAGCCTCATCGACCCTTCTCAAACGAAAGGGGAGACGCAGAAACAGCTCCGGCGGGCTCTGCACGGGTACCAAGGTACGACGGCGCAACTTGCGGACAATTTGTGCGACAGGTATCTCTGCCGCACAAATGACCCGGTTGGGCCCGAGTACACGTACTCCGGCAAGCCAAATCAGGATTTAGACGCCCCTTTTGAGTTGCATGACCTTAAGGCGGCCCTGGCTAAAATGCGCCGAGGTGGGGCACCGGGTCGGGATCGCATAACAGTGAAACTGTTGGCGAACCTCTCCGACTCTGCATACCTCCATTTGCTACAATACATAAATCAGATCTGGGATGGGTGTCCGCTCCCACTCGAATGGAAAACATCGCTTGTAACGTTCATCCCCAAAGCAGGTAAAGCCGTGACTACGGACAACTTGAGACCCATCTCATTAACCTCGTGTGTGGGAAAGCTCATGGAGACAATGGTTCGGGATCGCCTCTCTCCATACATGGAGGGTAAGGGCCTCTTTGCAGACACTATGTTCGGGTTCCGCCCACACATGTCTGCACAGGATGTCCTACTCCAACTACACAGGGACATAATACGACCCACAGCCATGCAACAAAACGACAAGGCCATTCTCGCCCTCGATCTTAAGGGGGCGTTTGACAATGTTAAACATGGCACCATACTCTCTAACTTGAACACCACTAACTGCGGGGCGAAGGTCTTCGCCTATGTCAGAGACTTCCTCTCTGCGCGTCAGGCACTCCTCCGGATCGAGGACGAGGAATACGGCCCGTACTCTATGGGTACACGAGGTACACCACAGGGGGCGGTGTTATCACCGCTCCTTTTCAACATCGCCATGATGCACCTGCCCGGCCGACTGGCTCAGGTGGATGGCATAAAACACGCACTCTACGCAGACGACATTACAATCTGGACCACCGAGGGGAGCCTTGGGGAGATGGAGGACCGCCTTCAGCAGGCCGCCTCCATAGTCGAAGCATATGCTGCCGACGGTGGTCTCCAATGTGCTCCCGCCAAATCAGAGCTTCTACACGTCAGGACAAACCACAAGGACAACACGTCTCTACACATATCTCTGTCGGGCGGTCCCATCAGAGAAGTGGCGGAGCTCCGGATCCTGGGTCTGTTCATCAATAACAAACTTAGGCCGGACTCTACTATAGCGAAACTCAAGAGCATAGGTGAACAGGCAGGGCGCATGATCCGCCGTGTTTCCAACAAGCGGGGTAGTCTGCGGGGCAGGGACGCGCTACGGCTCGCCTATGCCTTCGTGACCAGCCGGATCCTCTACGCCGTGCCGTACCTACGCACCACCAAACAACAAGACGAGCGCATTGACGCCATCATCAGGAAGGCAACAAAGCGAGCACTGGACCTCCCGGTGGTTACCTCCACCGCCAAACTGAAGGCGTTGGGAGTGGTAAACTCCTATCAGGAGTTGCGGGACGCCCACCTCGTGAACCAATATACGCGGCTATCGCAGACGGTGCCTGGGCGCCGCCTGCTAAACCGCTTACACATCCAACACACATGCATACCAGAGGGGACGGAGAACATCCCGGTGCTGTGGCGCCACATGCTCTTAGTCGCTCCGCTCCCACGTAACATGGACATGGCTTCACATGAAGGCAGACGACAAGCGCGGGTTCGCACGCTTGAGAGGCAATATGGTTATAAAGAGGGCGTCTATTACGTGGACATCACAGGGCCGTCGCCCGCGGGATTCTTCACGGCTGCCGTAGTCCACCAGCGAATGAATGTCGATGGGCTATCTTTTCGGGCCCCAAATTCAACACGAGCGGAGGAAGTCGCAATAGCTCTCGCTGCCGCCGATCCAAAATCGAAAACGGTAATCACAGACTCTCGCCGGGCCTGTGAACATTATCTTGCAGGCGAAATATCACCTCTTGCCTCGCAAATTCTAAGACGCGCTCTCGCCGATCAACTCGCACAAAAGTGATCTGGGCTCCTGGCCACCAGGGTCTACGAGGCAATGAGGCCGCTGATGCGGCCGCCCGAGCGCTCACACACCGGGCTCCTCATCCTAGCTCTCATGGCTCAGAAGCTCATAAACCGCTTCTGCGGTTCCGCGAAATCCTAATTTATTATTGCGACAGCCACCGTCTCTACCCGGCACCCGCCAAGGGGCTGAGTAAGGCGGAGGAGCGAACTCTGCGGCGCCTGCAGACAGGAACCCTTCTCTGTCCTGCAATAGCAAAACACTTCGATCCGAACAGAGATGGGCGCTGCCCGCACTGTGGAGAGATCTGCGATATCTTTCAGATGGTGTGGGCATGTACTCAGAATCCTCACCTTCCCCCCTCCCCCACCCCCACCCGAGAGGCATGGGAGACTGCCCTCCTCAACTGCTCCACACTGGAGTCCCAAAGGGCTCTGGTCAAGCGGGCGCGAGACGGGGCCTCGTCATGCGGTGTCCCGGACTAAGGATACCGACCATGCAGCAGGGTTTTTTTTTTTTTACCCTCAAGCTCTCTTTGATTAAAGTTCTTCACCACCACCATGTCTATCCGGCACTGTTTGTGACAACGGCACCGGTTTCTGCGTAAGGCTAATCTGGTTTCGAGCAATGGCTTCACAGACTTGAAAGTTAGCGAGTCTTGCATTTCAAAAATTGAGAGCCCTTGCTATTTTGTGACTGAGGATAATTACATTCCGAATTCCGTGGAGCTTTTTCGTACCAAGAGCAAAAAGACTTCTTATCCTGAAAGACGCAGGGGTTTTATCCTGTCAAATCTCGGGATGTACTTGGGTTAAATTTTTTTTTCAGGCATTCCGAATCAGCCTGTATGATTCCGAAGGTGAAAAGTGTTATTTTTTTAAAAGCACTGATTGTTTCAGTTCAGCGTAATGCCCCATATATTAGAAAGTGAGACCTAATAACTCGGTCTTATTTTCACCCAGAAAGCGAATACACACTTAAAATTTATTATTAACTATAACATAAACTGAAACTATGTCCCAAATTTTGCTCAAAAATACCAAAACCGTAATAACTTCGGCGGGTGCCAAGAAATGATGAGTAAGAAGCCGCGGCGCTGAATGTCTCCATTCGTGGGTGAGTGAACGAGGTTAGTTGGGTGGGCGCCCGTTCCAGGAGCCCATTGGCTTCCAATTCCGCTCTTGCCCTGAAGCTGTTTCAGCGGGAATTGGAATGTCATCAGTCATCATGAATGGCAGGATAGGTCGTCACGCGCTCCGTATACTCCTCGCAGCGAGCGACAGAATTAAAAACCAGGAAGAAAAATACGACAAGATCCCACACAAAATTGTGTGGGTACCGGGGCACACGAGGGTGGCAGGGAACCAAGAGGCCGACTGGATAGCTCGAGGATACTTTACTTTCCGAGCATCCGACGAGACCGCGGAACTCGCGCCAGCACCCAGGGAATACTCGCCAGTACTATGAAACTATACAGGCAGAAGAATGCGATATCCCCCACCGCACAAATCTCTCAGCAGAGAGGAAGCTGTCACTTGGAGACAATTACAAACAAGGCTCTTTGCCAAACCTACATATACTAAACAAAATGCACCCTACAATATACGCGGACAAATGTCCCTGGTGCGACGAAAAACCTACACTATACCACATGACATGGGCCTGCCAAAACATAGACGGGGTCCCCAAAATACAAAACCCGAGTGCGACGCAGTGGGAGACTCTCCTGTCCAGCGACCGCTGTGAAGACCAACAAGGTCTGGTACAGCCAGCTCAACGGGCGGCAATGGCCAGCTGAGTCCTGGACTGAGGGCAACCGACCATTGATTAGAGGCGGACGACTTCGACAGAGAAGGCTCCTGGGGGTAGAACCAAGACGTCTCTGAAGATGCCCCCAAACCGCAGGAAAAGCCATCAGTGATAATAAAGTTTTCCTTACTTCCTTCATCAGTCATGCATATATGGCGCCAGAGGGTTTGCAGTCTATAGGGCGACTGGATTTTATGAGGGTGAATGCCTTGGCCTAGGATTACTATATTTCGTCTCACAAGATATTTGCAGCACTACGGAAGGCAGAGCTCTCTCGTCCAATCAGGGCTGCAGGAACACAAAAAATAGTCCCTCAAATATTTCAGCGGTGTAGGACTATTAATCAAACAATAAGCACAGCAATTGAAAACATAGTTTGGACTGGTAGATTTAGATGGTATAGATTGCATCAATCACTTGTGAAATTTACAGACAAAGCCCGTACGAACACAGCTCTGCGGAGGCTTGCTGCGAGGTAGTGATGCGTTGCCATTTTCCAACATGGCGCCGGCCCAGTCGGTTGTGTCGTTTGTGTGCCCTACACCGACAGTGCGCCGTTTTTCCAACCAGGCGATCGTAGTTGGCTTCTTGAAGTGTTTCACGTCGAGAACGGGGGCAGTTCAAGTACGAATGCGCTCATCAAGAGGACGGCAAATCTCACCCAGGTGAGCGAGCGAACGCTTTACCAGTGGACAACGCAGACGTTGAAGGCGGGCCGAACGTTGTCCCCGAAGTTGCCAGAAGCGTTCCAGTGATGGACAACGCTCCATATCGTTTTGTGAAGCAGGATAAAGTGCGGCGGATGGCCTCAAAAAAGGACATAGAGACTTGGCCGTCCAGAAAAGGTGTCGCGTGGAGTAGCGACATGGTGAAGGCCGAGCTCATGAAGCTTGTCAAGAATGTGAACACAGGTGTGGACCGATACCGTGTGGACTGCATCGCCGAAACTGCTGGCCGTCTCGTTGCGCGCTTGCCACCCTACCACTGCCAAGTGCACCCGATATAGCTTGTTTGGAGCGATGTCAAGGGTTTCGTTCCCAGTCGAACCAAGACGTTTAATCTCCAAGACGTGGAGCCTCTGGTTTGGCAAAGCATCATGCAAGTGACTGCTGAGAAATGGAAGAATTACGTGCAACATGTTATTAGTGAGGAAGATGTGATGAGGAAACTGGACCACTTCATCGACGATGTTGTTTACCAAGGACCGGCTATTGTTGTCAACCTGGAGGACGACACAACCAGCAGAGCTGAATGGAGTTGTGATGACGATGAGATGAGCCCCATTAACCTGCTAACGTGCGCGCAAAAGTCGGGACCATTCAGTACTGTCGCACTGAAAGTAAATCATCTCTCATGAGATATGGCAATGGCTGTTGTGGACGGCTCCGGATTAATATTGACCGCGTGTGCGTTGACTTTCGCGCAGCGCATGTGGTTGTTTTGCATTTCTCCACCATGGACATTCGGCTGCCCCGGCCTGCATTCGACCCAGCTTAATAGTGTAGTCACCATGTTGGAATAAATAAATTGATATACACATGACAGGAAGACTGAAAATAACTGTAACGTTACTACAGAGGAACTGATACGAACAAGCGGCGACAAAATAGAAAAAGTGGGGCCAGTCCCATTGGAACGGAAGTCCGCCTGTCCAAAAACAAACAGATGAAAAAATAAAAAGACATCAAGCGCCACCTGCTGGAGGTAAAAAGAAGCTAACTACTCGTACGCCTTCTTTCATCATGATGGAGCCACCTGTCAATAACTGGTGGTGCGAGAGGTGCGTAGGAACACACTAATGTAGTGCGCGCCATCCTGATTGGACGAGAGAGCTCGTACCTTTCGTAGTGCTGCAAACATCTTGTGAGACGGAGTATAGAGTCCTTGTGTTCAATTGGTTTTTGAGGAAAGGAAATGGCGCAGTATCTGTCTCACATATCTCGGCGGACACCTGGACCATGCCGTAAGGGAAGGGAGGAAGGTGGGAGTGAAAGAAGAAAGAGAGAAATAGGGGCCGTTGTGGAGGTCTCCAGAATAATTTTGACCACCTGGGGATCTTTAACGTGCACTGACATCGCACAGCACACGGGCGCCTCTTGCGTTTCGCCTCCATCGAAACGCGGCCGCCGCGGTCGAGTTCGAACCCAGGTACTCCGGCTCGGTAGACGAGCGCCTTACCACTGAGCCACCGCGGCGGGTTACCTTGTGTCCAATACAGCAGAAACGTTACAGAGCGGGCGCTCAGGAGGTAAACAAGCCTTATGTTTTTCACTTTACCCTTCTCTGCCTGTTGTACTTCATCACTTTTTCAAGATTTTAAGCCCAAATTCTTAGCTGAGTATGATATCTTCTAAAGTTGTTATCATCAACGATGTGGAATGTTCACGAGTGAAGCATAAAATATACGAAGAGTATTTGAAACCAGTATATATTCTGTGGGGAAATACATAGCTTGAGTTTAAGAGGGCAACAGAATTATGGTGCTTCTGCTTATATGTAGAAATCCTGATATAATGGCCGACATGGGCACCAGCACACTGATCTGGATATGGATTCATTGATAGAGGTACTCTGCTTCGCGCTTTACCTACTGGTGTAAGCAAGACAGATCAGGAAAGATAGTGACGCTTTATTCGACCGAGATATCTCAATGGCCAAAATTGGGCGAGGACAAAACTTCTATAAAAGTACTGAATAGGCCAGCCATCGTCGTATACTAACTCACTCCATCGCACCCTGCCAAGGATGACCGATTCTGTGAGGCATCTGTGAACCACCTTCAGGACATGGTCAGCCTTTCCTGAGAAACGGACCCACTCGACGCAGATGTCTTCTGAGAAAAAAGAAAGCTCCACATATGGTTACGAGTCTGGAACGCAAGTACATGAGTGCTAGCTGCTATGCGAAAACAGATAACTTTTCAAAAACAGCCCTGCTTCTACTGGCCCCATAAAGACTCTGTGCGCTGTCATGTTCCCTGTTCGCGCTATCGTAATTGCGCTGCAGCATCTTGGCACCAGACTTGCCTTCGAATTTTGCAATGCATTGGATATTTTCGCTAAGGTGTCCCTTTGCCTGCAACATAGCTTATTTAGAATCCGCTTACTAGTAATCTGTGACAACGTTTTACCAAAACAAGCTGTAACAAGTGGTATAACTTCGAGAGCCTGAACTCGGTGACAAACGCTGACGAAGCGTGGTAGACCTTCCCGCACAGACAACAATCGAACTATGGAGGAGACGTGCGCGCAAGGACGTCTTAATCGTCAGATCAGAGCCGCCCTTATTTGACTCGCACCGTGTTGCACGATTCGCATCTCTAAATTCACACTGAAAACAGAACGGAATATTATGTTTAGCGAACTTGGGCTTTATCCCCTCCGAGCGCGAACAGTTAACTGCGGGGCTTTTCGAAACTACGAGGCAGTGCGCAGTCTTCGCATGTTAAAGCAAATTCCCTTCGGTGCGTACTTCTAGGTAATGTTCAGGGTTCCTACTCACATCTTCAGATGGAGAGGCAAAACGCGCTGACGAGGATTTCAAAAAACAACTGCATGTGAAGTTACCAACGTATGTACTGCCGCAAAATATTAAAGTAAAGAAGCCACATGAGCTCGTTTTCGACTTAGTGTATTTCTACAGTTCTGAAAAAAGGTGGATAGAAAATAATGCAATGATTGTCGCTTAATCTCCGCAACTGCGCATTTACATTTCAGTGGCTGTGACTGAAGACTGAAATGAGTTAAATACGAGAATACGTAATAGTGACTTTTATCGATGACTTGATTTTTTCAATGCGTGTAAGACTGCTTGGTACGCTGCCATATTTACCGGGAGTTCTCATTACAGCCAGAGCAATCGCCATAGCATAAATAGATTTCGTTCTTACTGGCACGCGGTATTTGGCGCGCTGCCATTTCCAGCTGCTGACGACGACACCTACGCCAACGGTGCGAAACTGTGGAACGAGTTAACAAAAAAGCTGAAGCGCTCTCAAAGCATTGTTCGTGCTGGACGAACGCAGTCCTTAATCCTCTCCTGCGGCTTTAGTTTGAAAGAAAGCAGTGAAAGTGAAATAACAGAAACGAGAAGTGTTTAGTAACGTGCTTTCTTTCTTTTTTACGATTGCACCGAGGAAACAAGTGACACCATTCGTTCTATGTGCAGTACACGCCTGACGAGTCTAACGGCATAGGAATCTCCGACGCCGCAGAGAATGTGGCGGGCGACACCTGGCCTTGTATAATCCTGCCTTTCGCCCTCGTGGGTGCAACGGCCGCAGCTGGCGTCGGTGCTGCGCTCTACAAGCGCAAGGCCCGCTTAGCTCCTGCGGCACACTTTGTCACACTGACTGCATCCAGCAAAGGAGCGAACGCTTGAGAAGGACGAGGAACGCTGGGACCACTTGCACTCTCTTGAGTTCCACTGCTTCGTTATAAATTTGTTGCTGCCTATAGATTTGTTACTCCATACTAAATACAGTTATCGCAAATAAATGGACAAACGACCGCTAGGTGTTGGATTCCTAGTCAATAACATAACCGCTGCCAACGCTCAGAAATTATATAGCATTAACGAGACGGTGGCAGTTATTGTAATTTAGGCCCAATAGGAGGTGCAAACTGAAGTTAGTACAGGCCTAAGCGTCTACACCGAGCCGTGATGGTCAGATAGTGGAAAACTCCTATGAGGACGTGAAATCGGCAATGGGCAAAGTAAAAACGCACTAGACTGTACTACGGGCGACTTAAATGCCAATCTGGGTAAAAAGCATGATGTAGACCCGGCAGTGGGCGACAATGGCATAGTCTCTATGAATAGCACGGGGGAAGCCATCAGTCGAGTGCGCAAAGGTAAATAATTTACGGATCATAACGATCTTCTTCCGCAAGCGGGAGAACAGGAAGTGGACACGGGAGAGCCCCGATCGCGAATCCAAAAATAAAATGGACCTCATACTCGGCGCTCACACTGAAAACGTGCAGCATGCGGAGGTCCTCGGAAAGTTGCGATGCAGTGCTCACAGGATGGTACAGGCAAACTTATCACTAACGAAAGTAAGGTCAAGAACATCTTGGCAGTTCTCGGTGGCACGTTTGGTTTGAAGGATAACCTGCATAAGGTCAAAGTTAAAAGTCATGTCCAAAAAGGATTCTGCGCAAGCGCTATCCACATTACCATATTTGAAGAATCCCCATGATATGGTTTAAGATTGAAGTCACCAGTTAGTATATTTCATTTTGAGAATGGAAGCTGGCGTTGCACGCATTCAATTAATTCATGTAATACATCGCAGCTACAGATAGGAGGTCGATACATCGTCCCTTTATAGAAAGCCCGTTTGCCTATGAAAACTTACCACCATATTGCTTCAATATTCACAATGTCAGGGATCGGTGTAACATGAAAGCTATTTTTTATCAGAATGTCCACACCACCCCCCGGAAGAGTCTGCCTTTTCGAAAGACAGTGTATAAGGTTGGGAAGATGTCGTGAGCAGATATATGAGGGGGAACCAAAGTTTCAGTAATAGTTGGAATATCAGGTGTGTGTTCAAGCAGGAAGGCTTCCACCTTTTTAACTATCCTTCTCGCATTTACGTTCACTACAGTTATTCTTTGCGCTGTCACACCAAGAACTAGTTTACTCCTTGGTTGGGCTCGTTTTTTTCAGTGGGCACTCTTTCTTGCTTTACTTCATCCCAGGATAACAGCTCTCCGTTTAGTTAATCCTATCGAAAGCCAAGAAAACCTTCAATTTATTATCACCCCGCAGCGGACACTCAGTGGTTGTGACACTCGGCTGCTGACACGAAAAATGCGGTTTCGATCCCAGCTGTGGTGGGCGAATTTTGATGGAGGCGAGGCCCGTGTACTGTGCGATGTGAGTGCACGTCAAAGAACCCCATATGGTCAAAATTTCCGGAGCCCTTCATTACAGCGTACCTCATAGGCTGAGCCACTTTGGGACGTTAAACCCCAATAAACCTTTAAAGCAATAAAATAATCTTTATTATCTCTATTCGCCTTGGCACTGTCCCGAAGCTGCTTTCTGATGTTTCGAACCCTTAAAGAAAACTCCTCTCTTACTGGCTAACTTCATCTCTTCAGCTTTGTACAATTCCTGAGTATCCTAATTTTGTCACTGAAATCAAGCAGCCTTAATATCACAGGCCGTCTTTTGCCTAGCTTCTTATACCCAAGGCGGTCCAGTCTTTCGAATCCTGCAATTGACACCTTTAACTTATCTTTGTAAACGGGCGATCTGCAAACGGCCTGGCGCAAGGCGACAGGCTCGAGCGTGTGTTGGCGGGCCAGTGGTCACAATGTGATGCGTGACCGGGTGTTTGACGGGCAGTAAAAAGTTGGAGGGACGGAGTAGAGAATGGTATTCATCCAGGAAGATCACGTAGGCGGACTAGCGTGGGCTGGGTATACTGGCAAGCGGTTCTCGCAGACGGTGGCCGTGAACCGAGAGGTTCGTCACGGCATCTACGAGACACTTATGTGCATGTTGACGAGCAGATTGTAGTGATGCAGGAAATCAGCTCCTAGGATTGGGTAGCGTACTTCTGCGACAAGGAAAACCCATGGGAACACACGTCGGAGGCCCAAATTGAATGTAAGAGCATGTTCGCCGTACGTAGCGATGGGGTTCAGGTTTGCGGCTTGGAGCGATGGGCCAGTACAGAGAGAAGGTGATGATGTAAAGCGGCATGGGAGGACGCTCACCTCGGCACCAGTGGCGACGAGAAAACGGAGGCCCGAGTAGTGGTCGCGAATTAAGAATAAGCGGCTGGTCTCTGGGCTGACACCACTATAACACTGTCAGCCACTTCGCGTTCAAGGCCTCCTTGGCTTCATCTTTTGATTCATTCAGGACATAGATGATAAACTTGAACATCGACTTGCGTTTTCGAGGCTGTCAATCTTCTGCGCAAAGTGAAACAAAGTTTCCTGTACTTGGCTAATTCTATCTTCAACTTTTTTTCAATCTGTTGTCCAATGCAGCCAGCGAATCTAGCTTAGCGTCTAGGGCTGCGAGTGATTCAGTAGCAGTTTTGTTTTCATTTCTAACATCACGGGCAAGTAATAATACCGGGTGTTTTTTTTAGAAGGTCCAAAATTTTTAAACAAAGGTAAATTCCTTTAGATTTATTTTAACCCTGGGGCTATACTGAGGGCTACGGCGGACACCAGGTAAGAGGCAAACTACTTTCATTAGTTCGCTGATTAACTGAATACGTTAATTAACTTTTATAATTTTTATTTTAGGGGATATGTTGTATTAGCAGAATTGGAGATCGTCTTCCAAACAGTCCAGCCAAGAAAAAAGATTTTCATGAAAAACTTTTTTGCGCGCGTAACGAAGCCAGAAAAAGTCATCCTGGTAGGCAGCTTCACACTGTAACACAGCGTCTGTGAGCGCCTGGGACGTAGCTCGCTCCGCCTTGCACTTTGGGTCAATGCGTTTTTGTTCCAGCGCGGCATTCCGTGAGGCCGCGGAGCGAAGCGAGATAAGCAGCGATAGCGCAGGCCGCCAGTCCGGGACGCGTGACGCAAAGCGCAGGGCGGAGTGAACTACGTCAGAGGCGCTCCCGCCGCTGCATTATGGTGTGAAGATGCCTACCAGGGTGACTTTTTCGCGCCTGGTAACGTGCGTGAAAAATTTTTAATTAAAATTGTTTTTTCTCGGTTCGACTGTTTAGAGGACGATCTCCAATTCTGCGAATACAACATATCCCCTAAAACAAAAATTATAAAAGTTCATTAACATATTTAGTTAATCAGCGAACTAATTAAAGCAGTTTTACTCTTGCCTGGAGCCCGCCGTAGCCTCCAGTATAGCCCCAGTGCTAAAAGAAATCTAAAGCAATTGACCTTTTTAAAAATTTTGGACCTAAGAAAAACACCCGGTATATGCTTAAGTGGGACAATGAAGCCACAAGAGAGCGAACACACTGGCCATGGGCACGGCAGCACCAGAAGGAACATATTGTTTTTGTGATAGCTTTACCGAAATGTTTTCCTACCTGAACCGAACAGATGAAATGGCTCGTCAGCGTCATTTCGCTCGCGGTTCCACCGTGCCTAATGCTGATGACTGGAGCGTGACTCGATTTCAAACAGCGTTATGTGGATGTCGCAGCAGCTGCCGAAGTTATTCCGAGGGCCGTGAACAGCGGTGAATTGGTTCCATGGAGGGGGGGGGGGGTTGTAACGCTTTTATTAAAACAGCCTTTACGTTAGGCGTTTAATAGTTCCTGCGCCAAGGTGACGAGGGCGCGCTGGACTTTCAGATCCAGGGAGGCAAGCCAGATGAGCCGCGATGAGGGTGAGGGGAAAGGAAAGGCGGAGACTGGAAGGCTGAGTGGCACTGTGTAAGGCAGTGTTCTATGTTACATATGAGTGTGGACAGTTTGGGCAATGAGGTGTGGAAGTGTACCGGTACAGATAAAGTTTCGATGGTGTGTGTAAGAGATTAAGCAGCATTCGCCGAAGAATGCGACCTTCATGGTTTGATAAGGACGGGTGTGGCGGTGATAAATCAGCTGAGTTCGACTTTTGCTGCATGTAGTATTCGTCGACAGTGAGTTTGTAAGCCCTGAGCTCCTGCTCCGTCGGTGGGCTCGTCCATGGGATCCCCTGTGCCCGGTGTATAGTAAATATCGCAGGCAAGCTGGTGAGCCAGCTCATTGCCGGGAATGCCCACGTGACCAGGGATCCACCGAAGGGTTACCGTTCATGGCCTCAATGCTGTGAGGATGGCATCTAAGGCTGATCGATTAGGGAAGGGCTCTTTCGTTGAAGGTACGCAGTGCTGCCTGCGAGTCTGTATAGCGAACGTATGCAGGGACGGGGGTAGGGTGGCAAAGTGTGTGGTGGTATCGGCGATCCCGTGTATTTCTAAGGTGAGAGTGGAGGGTGGGGAGGTGTTTGGACCGGTTGTGTGAGTGCCGGTTGTAGAGAAGCAAGGGTAGAGGAAGAAGGCTGCTGTGGAGCCCGGTCTGCGTGTGTGTGTGGGGATATTTTGCTTGTAATGGGTGCGAGGCGGAGGTTAGGGGGGAGGGGTAAATCGGAGACTGCGGTGAGTCCGGGAAAGGGACGGGTGCGTAGGGAGTCTGGGATAGTATCCACCGTCCCGCTGGTGAGCTGGACAGGCGGATGATTCGTCTCTCCCGGTGCATGTTAAGGACGGCTTTAATGGGGTAAAATGACTGTTTTGTACAGGGTGCCTGTAGAAGCTTGAACGGGGAGTCCTAGTGTATGATCATGGATTATATTATCATGGAAATCCCCTGGATGCGACAAATATCCAACCATTTGATCTAATGTCCATCCTATGCTAGAGGTACCTATGCTTTTCTGATCACCTATAGAACATCTCCGGTGCATTCCGTGCACTAATTGAGATGTCTGAAAAAAGTAAGCAATATCCAGCACTAGGCATTCTTAGGATGTTCAAAGGACTGCTGTATTGAGGTGTATATTGCCACTGCCCCACTCATAACAACGGGAATGTTTTTCGAGGACACATTTTACGTAACGTGGCCTTGAACATTTCTCACGAGGTAAGATAACCTGCAGGACTTAGGCTTAACGGCACCCCCCCCTCCACCTAAAAAAGGCAAACCAAAAAGCACCAAAAAGTTCAATGTATGTCTGTTGCAGTATAGTTGATTTGCAAAAACTGAAAATAGAAGTTAAATTCGGCCCCTGGGGAAAGCCAGGTGACACATTTAACTTTGACGAGCGCTCACAACTGTAAACAAATTTTTTCGTTTCGTTCAAGTTGGCCTTTGCCTACTTGGAACTCTTCGAACAGGAAGAACTCTTGAAACCGGAAACATAGAGTGGAAGAAACGAAATCCAAAGCACTTACAATGCATTTTTATAGTCTGGTTTAGAGTATGCAATGATCTGTGCACTTTGAAAAATATGAGTTGAGCAGAAATTAGATAAAATATACTTTCGATATAACAGCACATTTAGCATACTTAATCTCCAATTACTCTTCTACCGGCGCTCTAGTAAGTTTTGGAACAAAAGTACTGGGAAATAAGCGGGTGATTAGATAAGCCTCTCATCTGCTTGCTAGAGACGTTCCCACTGACTAAAAATGAGCTTTTTTTAGGTTTCTCCGCATATATCTCTAGACAAGTTATGAGAATGCTGTAATTACTGAGTTGCGTTTTCTTTGACAGAAATATTATAGGCCTATATTTATGCAAGTAAGTGGCTGTGGGTGTTTCAAGTGCAGAGATGGCGAATGTATTGATTGCCGATATCACGCTCTAAAGAATACTCTACAGAAGAAAACTGACGTCCAACTATCTGCTTCTGTGTATGGTCAATGAGATTCAGCTGGCGGCTCTTACCGTCAAAAGCCCAGTTATTCCTGAATTGGAGAGTGTAGTACAGTATAAGAATTTCAGAATGCGGTAAGGAAGCTTTCGTACGGAAATATTTCAAATGAAAGATGAATTTGGTTGCGATGCGTTAGGATGCATTTTACTTGGAGTTTTTCACTTGACCAAAATATTGAGAGCTCAACCCGCACATATGCTAGAGGAGTTATTAACAATAAACAATAATTAGGCAAATAAAAAAAACTAATAGGCGATAAGTGAGCTGTCCAGGGAAAATTTGTGACGTTGGACTTTCATTCGCCTTTCCATGACCCCGTACATCACGCACATTTCTTTGCATCCACGTTTTCTGCGCACTTAGACTTCTTGATACGTCTTTACACCTGATTCTCTAGCAGTCGGTCTTTTAGTCCATGTCTGATCCCCAGTATCTATAGACACTCGTTGCTGGAGGTGGTTCGCAAAACCACTTTTAACACAAGAGAGGCATCAGGCGCAAGCGTGCCGCTCTGTTATCTCCGTTCCTCTTCGCAGCTTACTTTCTCATACCCTCCACCTTCCAATGTAGACACCAGCCGAGTTGTTCCCGTGGCAACCACCGTCCCGTTGCGGATTCCTCCGTCCGTTTAGATCATCGTCCCTTCAAGGTAGCCACCCTCTCGGACCTTTCATGGACATGGATTTCCTCCTCTCCATTTTGCCACCTGCCCCCTCCGCTGCTAGCGGAGGCTTCAGAGGACGACGGACACTTTTTTTCCGACGTAGTGGTTCTCATACCACCTGCATTCTTGTGGACAAGGAGACCTTCAGACCTGAACCTTGGTTCGCATCAATATGTACGACATTCCTGGACAAAAACTTGAAAATTGAAGAATTGTAAGATACCTTTATGGAAATATTGCAAGGAATGGTCCATACTTCTAATATGTAGCAAAATCTTTTTTTAACGTGTTTCCATCGATCGCATCGAACAACTAAGAGTGTCTTAAAAAAAACAATGGGGAACGCTTTTTACAACAGCAAAAATGTAAGACTGCCGCCGATTCATCTCCAGATATACTGACTGTTATAGTGAAATCTTATGTTATATGAAAAAATTTTGTTCATAAACGATTTTCCGTTTAAAAATTTTTCTGTCCATAATTGTTGAGTATGGGTGTCCTGGTGGAAACGCGGTTGAGGAGAGAATAACTCTGATCATCTGCGACCCAAATAATGTGCCGCATTCTAAAACATCGAAAACTAATGCTCACAACTACAAAAAAAAAGAAGGGCGCCGTCAGCCGCTGCGAATGCTTGTCGATTCGTCAGAAGGAGAGGAAGACGAAGATGAGAAGCAGGGCGAAGAGCGACGCGACCAGGCCTCTTCTTATGGTCGTGCTTGCAGCTACCGCGGCTGGCCCCCGTGGTACGGCGTTCGCCGACTGTCGTCCAGAGTACAAACAGCTGCCTGGTGGCGTGACGCACACCGCCTGCAAGCCACCGAATCCCAACTGCGTCCCCCTCGCCTCGGGTCTCAGTGATTCGGACAAAGTCGAGGTGCTTAAGGCCCACAACGACTACCGCTCCCAGTTGGCTCAGGGGAAGCTCTCCGGATTTCAACCGGCGACAAACATGTTCCGCTTGGTAAGCGTGCGGAACAATGATGCCTTTCTGGTGTGTATGGTGGCCAGCGCAAGATGTAGATGTTAGGGTTAGAGGACGTTGCGGTTAAACAACCAAGAACAAGCCTTGCGTGTTTGTGCCGGAAAATATACCGCTGTAAATACGCAGATAATTTGTGCCATTATAGGACCTGTTGACGAGAAAGCCCTATCAAGCGGATCCTCCTAGCTTTAGTAAACAGTACAGAGGTAACTCCATACGGTTCGAATCAAAACATCTTCGCAGCGCCGAATAAGTTATTTTTCAAAGTACCTCCAGCTTCTACTAATATACCTCCAGGATTCTGAAGGTGACTTTATATGGTTCGAGTAGAGAGGAGTGGACGGCTGCGATATAACACACAATGGTCAGCCTTCCTTTTTTTTGCGGTTCGCTGCGTGCGGGCGTGGGCGGTTGCCTAAAAATAGGTGCGCCTGGCGAGGAAATACACCAAACAGAAACAGGCCGCTCGACAAGTGAATTGAAGCGTTTACGCATCTCTCAATGTCATGTGTTCGGTCGCTTGCATCGTTCGTGACCCCGAGTGAGCGGCGGAGTCCTGAGCAAAAGTGTGCTGAAAAAGCCGGTTGTAGAAAAGATTTTAACTGGTTACCCGATCAATCGGAGGGCCAAGGAGATGAAGGCTGGGAGCGCTCTCCAAAACAGCCCCAGCAAAAACAGCCCCAGCAAACCAAAACAGCAAGAGACAGCATCCTGTGCATTTATAAATGTGCATAATGATATGGAATTTTATCATTTGTGGTTCTGGGAAATAGACCGACTTAAACGCCCACCGCAAGAAGGAAAAATATTAGTGGATTTAGACAGGTACTGATATAGGTCATAGGCTGTTCAAAAAGATTTTGGTGTTAATTGTTCATAACTGAGCCTAAGTTTAACGAAGAGGAACGGGTGTCACGGTTTTAAGGTTACAGTCGTTGATTCGTTAAAGCTGTAAGCAACCTTTGCTGCAACTGCAGCATTCCAAAGAATTTACCTGCCATTGTTTATATACCGAGGCTAACATAACCGGCATTTACTGCGGCGCCGATATTCGGTACGAAACCCTCTAAACCGTGCCGAGAATACCCACCAGGTGGCATAATGCACCTAGGCCAACCGAAAAATTGAGGTGCACTTCTCTAGTTACGTGCGGAAATGCGAAAGCTTTGTGCGATCCGCCGTCTGCGCAATCTGCCGGGCCAGAGCCGTACATTGCGAGGGGGGGGGGGGGCGAAGGGTTCAGTGGGTCCCGCTTGATGGCACTGCTACTGCATGTTATGCGCAGAGGAAATTTACCGGGAACGGAGAAAATTTATTACCTGCTTGATTGCGACATCTGTAAATAACATGGTCTAAAATACTGATGTAGCTCTCAGTGAATGTCACGAAGATAGGTTTTTAAGAACTGTGCATTCACTAGACGCGACTTTATAAGCTTCATGTTCCAAAATCTCGTGGCGGAGTGGCAAAGTCCCCATCTCGCTCGCCGGCGGCCCGGGTTTGCTTCCCCCCTGGACTCCCCATTTTCTTATTATTTGCATACCAAGCAAGTGCGGACAATTTACGGACAGCCTCTGCCTATATAACTTTCGTCCACTGCACACTTTCGGATAACTTCCGTCCAGGCCACTGATCAGCCAAGATAGGCTTTCGCCTGATTAATACTGGCATTTGAGTGAGTTGGTAGAACATTAAAAAAAGCGCGTTAGATGACGGCCATAGAAAGAACAGACACCAAAGGCGCTGTGGTGGTTCATATATTGGTCAAACTGGCCAATGCTTGGATGTACGCTTTCAGGAGCATATGCTGTCTCTGAAAAAAGCACCTTCTTCAAATCCAGCGAAAATGCCGTGGGTGTGAGAGTTTTCTTTGCCCAAGCACAATTTTTTTTTGTAGTGGATGGCCTGGCATAATTTGTACCACCTGGGGATCAGTGCAAGTTAAAGATTCACAGGTGGTAGAGCTTAATCTGGAACCCTCCACTATGGTACCTCTTCCTTCCTTTCTTCTTTCACTCCCTCCTATCTCCCTTTCCTTACTGCGTGGTTCAAGTGTCCACTAAGATGCGAGACACACTGTGCCATTTCCTTTCCTCAAAAACTAAAAATCCTAATCATATTCCGAGGGAACTGTCGGAGGCCTATCATATGTGTGAAAATGAGCACAAGTGAGTAAGTGATCCATCAGTTCGAACCTGAGAACATGAGCGCGCGCTTGGTAGCGGACGCGCTTCACATGGGCGCTGTGAACTTCCGCCTTTATTTGCCCAATTGCCCTTCACAGCACCTAAATTTCTACCTCCGGCATTCGTGAACATCCAAGGGACCTTTACGACGACTCCTTTGTCCGTGAGTACCCTCTATTTTGCACAAGCACCTTACGAAGATCTCCGAGGTGGATTCGCTGCACTAAGCCTAACCCCCTCGGCGGCGCACGGCGGAGCGGCGTTCCACGTCACCGCCGTCTATGCGGCGCACGGCAGAGCGGCGTTCCACGTCAACGCATCATATGGCTGACGCCGCTGCCTTCCCATCCAGCCACATCGGATCGTGCTCGCTGTCCACGTTAACGGAGGGAGTCCACGAAATTGTCGACATGGAAACCCAGGATGCCACGCCCGGAATTTTCACTGCCGAAACAACGGAGGGGAGCTTACCGCACGGGACGCCTCAGGAGGACACGTACTTCGAATCGTATTCCAACTCGACGACACTGGACATGACTGATGCTTACCCGAAGGCTACGCCATGGTTCAGGATGATGGACGCACGCAAAAATCGATTCAAACCTGTAACGGAGGCAGAAGCACACACACCTGCGGAAAGATCACGACCCGCACGCCCCATCAAATTGCCGAGGCTGCCGCACGATGACTACAAGGTGGTAATACGTCTACGTGGAGGGGTGACGCTGCATAACTCCGGTAGGTCACTTCTTGCTGTTTTGCAATTCAAGCTCAGCGGCCAATTAACCCACGAGGCCAGGGTCAGGATCCAGCCGGAGCCAAACATCGCTATTCTGAGCACCGCGGATCCGGACCTCACTGAACAGATATGCAACATCCAGGCAATCAATCTAGGAGGAAAACAATATACAATGAACGCTTATGCAGCCTCACCAGACAACTCATGTAAAGGCATCATTACCGGCGCCTTACCGATACCATCAGAAGAGGAACTACTGAACTGCACGGAAACATATCCCCAACAAATAAACATCATTCAAGCAAGGCCTTTCGGCAAAAAGGGGGCATACCTATATACATTTCAAGGCAAAGTAGTACCACGGTTTGTCTACCTCAGCGGCATAGAATACAGGTGCTAACCATTCCGACCAGTGATGCAGGTTTGCGGGTGCTGCCTGAAAACAGGACCCCGTGCTGACACTTGCCCCACACCCGCAGGAGAAAAGGTGCTACAATTCCGATGGACGCAATCCTCCACCAGGACATGTCGATTGTAAAAAGTACTGCATCGTCTGCGACACATCCAACCACTCCACCATAGACACGAACTGCCCGGCAAGACAGAAGGACTACACCAAAAGAGGGGAAAAGACAAGCAAAGCTGATGAAGCCGTAAACCGACGCCATCTTTTTGGAGACATTGCTGCACAGCGCACTCCTCTAGATGTGCAGAACCAACGGACTAAGCAGAAGCAAAAGACGGCGCAGAAGAACAAAACTGAGCACGAGCACAAGACTGAACATCGGCCCAGGAATGAGCATCGGCCAAAATTGAACCAAACCCAAGTCGACCGGCCGGGAGAACCGCAAGGATATAGCAGCAGCACGACACTACCCACGAAAGGGAATCAGAAAAAGGATCCAAACAAGGCACTCACAGTCCATCCAAAGAAACCTTGGAACCGAAACACAGAATGGCCACCCCTCGCACCACTGAGGAAGCAAAACCCAGTGGCCACCACGGCTGCCCAGACACCTTTGGAGCAGACCTTGGAGACCGAGAGCCCAGAACCATCAGACAAACAAGATCGGAAAAACCACACGGAAAAGCACACAGTGGACTCTGTGAACGCCGGACATAAGAATTTGGAACGCAATTTCGCACAACTTCAACCTCTTCGGGAGCCCAGTGGTACCAAGATTGACGCCACTGAGCCACAGGCCTGTACATCGAAAGCCAGTGATTGCGCAGCCCACATCCACGAGACCCAGGAGACGCAGTCACTCCGGAAAGCTACACCCGAGAAAGGAGCCGGCCCTGTTGAAAAGGGTGAGTTGTCCGTCCAAGCAGCCTCCACTCCTACCTCTTATCCAACCACTGACCCCCCACTCCCATTACACCTCAAGAGGCGGTAAGCCAGTACATAAGTTCCGTTGAATTTCGCTCAGAAATTACTAGCATAATCAACACTATAGCTGCTCAACAACTCGGAGCGATGCAGCAACAGCTCATACTAGCCCAGGCACAGTTGATACAGACCATGACTGACAGACTAGAAGCTACAATTAACACACGCTTGGAAAAACATGAAGCCGGCATCAACAAGCTTTTCGAACTTGTACCTCATCAAGAATTGCCTCACAAGCAGCGCACCGTTCAGCCCGCTGCCTGTCCTCATCCACTCTCTCCAGACAAGCAACATGGCGCAGAACAATATCACGCGAAAAGGTCGGCGGCGACGTCTATCTACTACACCAACAGAAACAATTATAATGCAATGGAACTATCGCAGCATACGCTGAAAACAAACACAACTAGCCGCATACATCGCAAGCTCCCCAAATCCCCCCATCTCATTGCCCTGCAAGAGACGGAAACAAATCGCATTCATATCCGCGGTTATCACACGGGAGCCCTTACCCCACGTACGGCAATCCTGACACTCGCATCCATGCCGGTGCTAGACCGCACACCGACAAACACGCCCGACAGCAAGGGCACTCAATATACCGCAATAGAGCTCAGTTCACCGGGACACACATATAGCCTCACGATTCTTAACATATACAGCATAAAGATAAAGGCAGAGTTATTCCGGGCATCCTGGGCTCCTTTCGCTCGTCAAAGCTCCTTGTGGTGGGCGATTTTAATGCACGCCACACGAACTGGAGATACACCTCGGATACCCCGAAAGGTAACCTCATTTCTAAAGCAATGGCTGATTACAACCTTAGCCTGATCACAACCTCACGGTACCCACTCGCATTGGCACAAGTGTCACCCGCGACACCACACCCGGTCTCACATGGACCACACCGAACATAATCGTTAAGTCTCACACGGTGCTCCAAGACAGCCTTGGAAGTGACCACTTTCCGGTCTCCACTATTATTGCTTATGATTCCAAGATTTTCAACCCTCGTCGCAGCTTCTCAATGACGGGGACAAATTGCGCTCATACTTGGTAGCTGATTCTACAGAACCCCGTACTGTCACTGACTGGACAGACCGTCTGGTGAACGCCATCCAGGCGAACAGCAAAAGCATTAAAAATACCCCTAAGGCACAGCAGGTTCATCCTAATGTGGCTCATCTATTGGAGGCCCGACAGGGACTTCTCAAGCGCTGGTGCCAACAGCGACACAATGGCAAATTGAGACTGTGCATAGCCGCTCTCACTCGCGAGGCAGAAGAATACGCGAACACGCTAGCCCGCACAAACTGGGCAACCTTTTGTAACAATCTCAAGGGTACATTAAGCACAAAACGCACGTGGTCTCTCCTACGCGCTCTCTTAGATCCAACAACCACGAATCTCAGACACAAGTAAGCCATGATCATATCCTCATGACATTAGCCACCACGGGATGCGGCACTCGCATATGGGAATATATTCGGGCCTTACTTCAGGGACGCACGGCAGAACTACACCTAGGGGATATTGCCTCCCAGCCTTTGCCCCTGCCTAACCGGGGAACCCCACAAGGGGCGGTTATATCGTCTTTACTTCTTAACGTTGCCCTAGCGCCACTGGCAAAGGCTCTTGCTGCTATCCCAGGGCTCCAGATGATATAACCCTCTGGACAACGGGAGGATCCCTTGAAACAGCCCAGGATATCAGGCAATCCGCAATAGACATCACCACCACTGATTTAGCAAACACACGTCTCCGTTGCTCTCCAAATAAATCGGAACTCCTGCAGCTGAAGCCCCTCCCCAGTGACCCGCAGATTGAACTGCGCATGTACGGGAATCCAGTACCCATTGTGCCTCAGGTAAAGATTCTCGGCCTTCTCATTAGCAACACACTCGATGCAACCGCCACCCTTCAGCTCTTGCAAAGACAGACCAAACAGATCGCTGCACTTATCAGGCGGTTGGCAGCACGCAATCATGGGCTGTCTGAACGCGAGACCCTCAATATGACAAATGCACTAATCATTAGCGGCATTATATACCACCTCCCATACCACATGCTCACTCAGCGGCAAACACAACAGGCAGACATCCTAATATGCACGGCTGTCACCTCCGCCCTACGTCTTCCGCGGACGGTTAGCACGAAACGTCTCCTGGCCACTGGTACCCACAATACAGTGATCGAATTAATAGAGGCTCAACGCACCAACCAATCAGTACGCCTGAGTCGCGCAGAAACAGGACAACGCCTACTGCGACAGCTACGTCTCAATCCGCCCATTCCCATCCCAACAAGTCCTACACCTTACATGATTTCTCTGCGCACTCAGGATCACAAATATCACAAGCGCTAGTCTCCATCAGGGTAGGCGGCAGGCACGAGCGAGCTATTACACGAAAACATACAGCAACCGCTCCGATATCCTTTATGTCGACGCGGCAGAAAATTCGAAACCAGGAAAATTCGAAACCAGGTGGAAGGAGCCGCCATCGCACTTGCTGTACCTAAAGGGCGTGGCGACGACGGCAACACATCGTATCCTTGCCACAGTCACCTCTCTCGACCGAACGGTTACTCTATCGTGGGTCCCTGGGCATGCCTCGATCCCCGGTAATGAGCGCCTTCATGCGCTGGCCCGAGAACTCTCCTCCCGGACCCCTGATGATCAGGCACCCAACCCTGCGAAAGAGACCCCATCGGCCCTCACTACATATCATCAAATCACAACATTCTACAAACTCACCCGCATGACACTGCCACCACCCCACAGTACCTTGTCGCCCTCATCCAGCGCCACATGGCGACAGTTACAGACAGGCTGTTTTATTTCCCCCCACCGTATCTCATGCTTTCACCCCACCTTTCGTCCTTATTGTACCAACTTTGGCGTGCCCAGATCCACACTTTTCCACTACCTTCGGGAATGTCGTTCCCCAAAGGCAGAACCCCAAATCCCACTCACTCTTTCTGTGAGGCTGCTTTACGGACCGCTCAGCCCGCCGGCCAGAAATGGCTGGGCTTTGCGTGAAGCACAAGCCCGTGAACTCCTGGACCAGTAGGGGACCACCCTGGAAGATTTTTTTTTTGTGTAATAAAGTTGTTTCCATCCTTCCATCCATCACTTCTGCATCAAAGGGAGTTTTCATATATAGACGCGCCTATTGATTTCTTCTGTTTTGTTGTTTTGTTAGCATGTATTTATTCAGTGTTTTGTGAATAAATGATCAGTTGTGAGCCAGCGCTTGTGGTGCCAGTTCTTTGTGCGTCCTTCGTCTTTTGCGCTGTTTTCTTGTAGCGTGAGCTACACTAGCCGAGGTTGAGCAGTTTCGCGTGGCTCGTGGAGAGCCGCGCTGCGCATGCGCCAGAAGCAATTGATGTCACTACACGCAGCTGGCGTGCCTCGCCGCGCGCGCTCGCCTTCCTTTCCTTAAAATGATCGGAGTGTAAAACGTTGTCAACGCCAATGAACTCAATGAACACCGATGGTCTGTGGCTACAGCGCCGCGTTTATGGCACAACCTTGTCAATGCCTGCAGCCCACTTCTCTTTCTCATCACCCCCGGTACCTATAAGCAGGATTCAGGCGTCCACTGACCCAGGGAACCATTATGCGCACTTCGTTTTCTTAAAATGATAGGAGTGTAAAACGTTGTTAACGCCAACGCCAATGAACACAACGAACACCTACGCCCTATGGCTTCAGCGCCGCGTTTCTGGCACAACGTTGTCAATGCAAACGCATGAAGCGCACACCTGTCTCTACCGCCACTCAGCTAAAAACACGGTTGAGGTGTCCACAGTTCCAAGAGGGCAGTTATGCGCATTACCTCTGGTTCAGGTGTCCACGGAGATGTGGACACCTCGCCCTCACCTCACGCTACGTATATCCTGCCATAGCAGAGTTAAGCCACTGACAATTTTTTTTCCCAGGAAGTAAAAGTGTGAGTACTGCGCTGGTTGGATTGAACCCACATGCCCAAAATTCTTATTGTTGTCTTTTCGGGTATGGGCGTCCCTTCTATGTAGACGTTGAGTTTTAGGTCCTCGTTGGTTGGGACGGTCCGGTTTTGCTTGCCTCTCCAGACTCTCAGCAGTTCCGATTTCTCGGTCGAGCATGAGAGTCCTCTTTCTGCGAGGTATTGCTCTACACAAGAGGCCGCTTGCTGTAGCCTTTCTTCCTTCTCTCCGAGACAGCCCGTGTTTGTCCAGACTGTTATATCGTCAGCATACATTGCATGCCTGATGCCTTCGATGTTCTCTAGTTTTCGAGCTAGGCCTATCATAGCTATGTTGAAGAGTAGGGGTGAGATAACTGACCCTTGGGGTGTTCCTTTGTTTGGAGTGCGAATTTTTTCCGATCGAAGGTCTCCTATGCCGATGGTGGCAGTTCTATCGGACAGGAAGGCTTTGACGAAGCCGTGTATTCTGCGTCCGCAATCCAGGTTGTCTAGGCCCGTAAGGATCGCTTCGTGGCTGACGTTATCGAATGCCCCCTTGATGTCCAGGGCCATTATGACATTTTCTCCCGTCCGAGGTACGTTTCACAGGACATCTTGTATTTGGAGGAGAACGTCCTGCGTCGAGAGCTTCGCTCTGAAGCCGAACATGGTATGTGGTACACAGTCGTTGTCTTCCATATAATTTTGCTACTGAAAGCAACAACGCTACAAGTCGCACGCATGATCACCCGCATCACCAACAGGCGACATGGCATGCGTGAAGAAGACGCACTAAAACTAGTCAGAAGCCTAGTAGTTAGTCGAATCACGTACAGCCTACCCTACCAGTGCCTCAACAAAAATGAAATACGACAAGCGGATGCCCTGCTACGCAAAGCGTATAAGACAGCGCTCCGACTACCACGCAACACGTCTACAGAAAAACTCATGGCCCTGGGATTACACAACACCTTTGAGGAGCTACGAGAGGCGCAGCTTGAGTCGCAAAAACTCAGGCTGTTGCAAACAACGACAGGAAGAGCGCTCCTGCAGAGGCTCGGATACCGCGAGCAGATGCGAGAAATGTCGAGGACGGCAACGATCCCCGACGAGCTTCGCAAGACCCTCAAGGTAGCGCCAATACCAAAAAACATGGATCCCAACCTCCATCGAGGCAGAAGAGAAGCGAGGGCCGAATTCATCGAGAAAACATACGCTCCTCAAGCCACGACCGTGTATACAGACGCGTCTTGGAGAGGAGGAGATACCAATATCGCTGTAGCGGCGGTGGTCGATTCGTCTTTACGCGAAATGACCAGCGCGTCTCTCCGAGGCTGCACAGCTGCAGAGTCCGAGGAAGTAGCCGTTGCTCTAGCGGTGGCGGAGGGCTATAGAACCGGGCGGTCACTAACAATACTTACGGACTCTCAAACAGCCTGCCGAAATTACATGAATGGCAGGATAGGTCGTCACGCGCTCCGTATACTCCTCGCAGCGAGTGACAGAATTAAAAACCGGGAAGAACAAAACGACAAGATCCGACACAAAATTTTGTGGGTACCGGGGCACACGGGGGTGGCAGGGAACCGAGAGGCCGACAGGATAGCTCGAGGATACATTACTTTCCGAGCTTCCGACGAGACCGCGGAACTCGCGCCAGCACCCAGGGAATACTCGGCCATACTACAAAACTATAGAGGCAGAAGAATGCGATATCCCCCACCGCACAAATCTCTCAGCAGAGAGGAAGCTGTCACTTGGAGACAATTACAAACAGGCTCTTTCGCAAACCTACATATACTAAACAAAATGCACCCTACGATATACACGAACAAATCTCCCTGGTGCGACGAAAAACCTACACTATACCACATCACATGGGCCTGCCAAAACATAGACGTGGTCCCCAAAATACAAAACCCCAGTGCGGAGCCGTGGGAGACTCTGCTGTCCAGCGACCGCCGCGAAGACCAACAAGGTCTGGTACAGCGAGCTCAACGGGCGGCAGTGGCCACGGAGCCCTGGACTGAGGGCAACTGACCACTGATTAGAGGCGGACGACTTCGACAGAGAAGGCTCCTGGGGGTAGAACCAAGACGTCTCTGAAGATGCCCCCAAACCGCAGGAAAAACCATTAGTGTAAATAAAGTTTTCCCTTCCTTCCCAGGAAGTACAAAGCCGATACTGCTTGGGTGGTAAATTGGTTTTCTGAGGTAAGGAAATGGCGCAGTATCTGTCTCACGTATATTGGCGGACACCTGAACCGCGCCGCAAAAGAAGGGAGGAAGGTAGGAGTGAAAGAAGAAAGAGAGAAAGAGGTGCCGTGGTGGAGGTCTCCGGAATAATTGCTACCACCTGGGGATCTTTAACGTGCACTGACATCGCACAGCACACGGGCGCCTCTTGCGTTTAGCCTCCATCGAAACGCGGCCGCCGCGGTCGGGTTCGAACCAGGTTACTCCGGCTCGGTAGACGAGCGCCTTTCCACTAAGCCACCGCGGCGGGTTCTGCTTGGGTTCCCTGCCAACCACTTCCCAACCACTTCAATCAATGCGGTCATGCTGCAAAAGCGTAAAATAAAGTGCACGTGAAATTACAGAAGCGAAACGAGCTCTCTGTGGGCCGTGGGCAGCGAGGAGAAGGAAACTACAATGACCTTGCCAGTTCTTTCGAGGAATGGAATAGCGCTGCTGGCCGAGCGAAGAGCAGGGTGTTCGGGCAGTCGCACCACCAAATTTCGGTGCAGAGGCGAGCGCCAGCTTCATATCACGCTTTGAAGCTGTCAAAATGGGCAGATAAATGCTCCATGCATGCCCTGTTTTAGACGGGTTACGTTTTCTGCATGTTTTGTGCGTTGCTCGGCAGAGAAGCCTAAGAGCGACTATTTGCGTGCTAGAACCGGTACGGAAGCGTCGAGCGGCGCTGCGTCCCGGCGTACAGTCTTTGTCAAAAGTTTAGACCTCCAAACTTTTGACAAAGGCTGTACTTAGCGCAAAATGCCCAGTGAGAATTACTGAGGGCGCATTATATTAATCTGAGGGGAAGTTTTACTTAGTACGTACCAGATGTCAAATGCATAGCTTTCTACTCGAGCGTCGAAAAGAAACGTTTCCCCCTTCGTCACGTTCATTGCTCCGTTAGAAACGCCTTCATTATAGCGAGGTTCGATGTGCATGCTATTGGTCGTCATCTCCAGCCTTGCCGGAACTGTCGTAAAAGGTGATTTATTCTGCAGACGTACAGAAGTGGCACTTTAATGCACAGCCATTCAACTTGTACTTGACACTTTTCTTCTTCGCCCAGGCAGCTTTTTGAAAAATTGTGGATTGCTTTTGGATTGCTGCGTAGTAGCATAAGAGATTGTATGAAACACTCAGCGTGAAATTACGCGGTATTTTGAAAGGCATCACCTTGGAGATTCACAGCAATATTTTTTTACGAAATGAAATGGAAGGATATATTGACTGAGCTTGTTTCGGTATTATTTCATGAATTAAAAGTCTCATAGAAGAGAATGCGGGCTTTAATTTTCGGAGATGGTCCTGAAATCGGCACTCCGCAGTAGCACACGCCTCGAGCATCAACAGCTTGCAGTCCAGTACAGTTTCACGAAAAGAAAATAGATATTTTAGTTGAATTACGACCGCTGGCTCACGAAGAGGGCCTAAGATTTTTAGGAAATAGGCGGAGGGTAGTATGAAGGGAGGCGCGTGAAACTTTATTACACGTGATGTTGCCGAAATTTGAGCGTCATTTCGTATAATTAAAAACTTCGAACTGGGCGAGTAATCGAGATACCAGTGGCTTTTTAAAGGATATTGTCACGTTGTAGTGACGGCAGTCCAGCGGTCAGGAAGACACCAACAAGACTTGTCTTTATTTGGGCTGACTTGCGCCCGCAAAACAACTGAGTCACTCGCCGGCGGCGTAGCAACAAACGTGCTCGTCATTCGTCGAACTACGAATGCCCGCTGCTCGCGGCATCGTTCAATTTAATGCCGGCAAGGAAACTTCGAGATAACAGGCCGAGATCATTTAGAGTAATCTGGAAACACGTAGTTGTAGCTCTTCATGACTGCGATTTTTATTTTTTCAAGGTACCTACAGCGCCTTGAGAGGCATTATTGTAGGGGGGGGGGTAAGTACATTAACAGTAAAATTCAATACAACACAAGAGAACAAAACAGGAAGAAAAGTTACACAAAAATGTTAAGAACTTCCAAAAAGATATAGCATTCTGATTGCACCCGACACGCAGAACCAACACTGACAACAGCATAATCAGATTATTGCATGGTTAATTGCGGCCTGGAAATTCTCGCTCTCAAACACTTCATTAGGCAGCAGGTTCCAGTCACTTATTGTGTTGGGAAAAAATGAATATTTAAATGTTTAGTTTAGTTTAGTTTATGTTAGTTTAGTTTAGTTTAGTTTATGGGGTTTAACGTCCCAAAGCGACTAAGGCTATGAGAGACGCCCTTACCCTCTAATACCCTCTAATTTTCATGGTATTGTCTCTTCAACTCGAAACGTAGTGAGGTTGCCTTAAATAGAGGCTTTTATTAATTCCTGTTTTATTATTGTAAATGTCGTACAAAAACTTTATTCTAAAAACTTTTCTTCGGTGGGATAATAACTTCCAACCAAGAGCTTCCCGAAGTTCAGAACTTCTAACCTTGAAATTATAATTCCCAGTTACGAACCTTGCTGCCCGCTTCTGAACTCGTTCTAGCTTGTCTTTTAAAATATTTGTGAACGGGTCCCAACATACGCATCCATATTCGAGAACTGGCCTGACATTCGTAACGTACAATGTTTCTTTTAGGCGTGGAGTTGTATGTTTAAAGTTTCTTTTAAAAAGGTTGAGAAAGCGGGAAGCTTTGGCAGTTATTGCGTCGACGTGTGCGGTCCAATCCAACTTCGCTGTAAATGTGATACCGAGATACTTTGCTCGGTCCTCTGTCTGTACAACAGATTGATTTAGATTATAGTTGCCCCATATATTCTTTTTTTTGTTTGTGAACAACATGAGGTAACATTTACTGGTGTTGAGAGTCATCTTCCATTTGTCACACCACGCACATACCTTGTTAAGGTCAGACTGCAACAGAATGGTATCATTTGCGCACGTGACAGAACGGTAAACAACACAGTCATCGGCGTACAGTCTAACACGGGAGCACAGATCACTCGGCAAATCATTTACAAAAACAAGAAACAACAAAGGCCCAAGTGCCGAGCCTTGCGGCACACCCGATAAAACCTCAACAGACTGCGAAGTGACACCGTTTATAAGTACCCGTTGTTGCCGTGCATACAAATAATCTTGAATCCATCCAAGAAGCCTAGAAGGTATACCTAAATATGATAACTTTATTAAGAGCAGAGAATGCGAAACCACGTCAAAAGCCTTGCGGAAATCAAGAAAAACTGCGTCTATTTGAACACCCCTATCTATACCTTCCGCGACATCATGGATGAACTCAATGAGCTGAGTTGTACACGATAGGCCCGAAAGGAAACCATGTTGAGCGGTAGTGAAGAAATCATTATCATTAAGGTGCTTCATAAGACCAGAATATATTATATGCTCCAGTGTTTTACAAGAAACCGAGGTGAGGGACACCGGTCTGTAATTATATATTTGCGCGATCCCCATCTTTATGTATTGGCGTTACATTCGCAAGTTTCCAACCATTTGGGAGTTTTTTTATAATCCAGGGACTTATTGAATATTGTAACCAAAAATGGAGCTATTTCTATTGCACATAGCTTCAAAATATGATTTGATATATCGTCAGGGCCATGAGCAGAATGGGAATTTAGATTAGACAGCAGCGCCATCACACCCGTCTCAGTTATCATTACATCTTCCATTTCCGGCAAGTGTGTGATATTTTGCGTGACTAGATTGAGATCTGCTTGATCACTGACAAATACTGAGTGAAAATACGCGTTAAAAATTTCAGCTTTACTCAAGTCGTCTGCTACAACGCTGTTATTGTGCACCAAAGACGGAATTCCAATGTTACCTTTTTTAGTATTTTTAATATGCTTCCACACTTGTTTTGGATTAACTCTTATCTTTTCCGATAAAGACGATAGGTAAAGACGCTTAGCACTTTTCAGTTCTGTCTTAAGCGAACACGTCAATAACTTCAGTTTTGTGAATAAGGAGGGGCTCTTAGTTTTACGATATTTCTTATACAGTGTGGCCTTTCTTTTAATGGATCTACGCGATTCTCTTGAAATCCAAGGTTTGTGAGCGCGTAGTTTCCCTGATACAGTCTTAGAAGGAACGTACGCTGTAATCAAATAGAGAAGCTTGTCCTTAAATGCGATCCACAAACCATCCACGTCGCACGTTTCGCTATAACTGAGAAACAAAGGGAAGTAAGTAATTTACTAAAGCATTCTTTACAGCATCGTAGTTCCCTCTGTCGTACAGAAATATTTTTCTTGAACGCCCTTTTTGAAATTCGGGTTTCTTGCAAAAAACAGTGGCGGCAACAGCTTCATGGTTGCTTATTCCCGGTGCCACTGTAACAGATTCAACTGTACCATTTTGATTACTAAAAAGCAAATCTAAGACATTTGCACCAGTTGTGCATAGGCGAGTCGGAAAATCCACAAATTGCAAGAGCCCATAGTTCCGGATCATCTCATAAAAGGCTGAGTGTAGCGCTGATCTACTTTGTTCGACAGGAAGTCGGTTGTTCCATACGACATCAGACATGTTAAAATCGCCTCCCAGAATAATCATATCTGATCATAAGCTTGACAGTGATCTTGATACACTGTGAAATATTTCCGGGTTGTTTGAACTAGGTGGCCTGTAGAATGATGCGACGGCAGGGCTCTCCCCATTAGACAAAATTATTTTGCACCACACAGATTCTGCACCATCATGAACACAGCTGATTGGTACACTTTGGATGTCGTCGCGTACAAGAATGAACACTCCACCGCCATGCCCGTCTTGATCCTTTCGATGTGCTATATAACACGAGGGAAAAACTTCAGAGCTTGTTATATTGTGGTCAAGCCAAGACTCAGTTCCGATAACAACATGAGCCTGTGTCACTGCTACTAAACTGGCAAAATCAGCAGTCTTGTTCCTAGCACTCCGACAATTCACGATAAGAAAAGATAGCTGGCTCATAGAGTGCTTATTATGACGCGGAGGGGTACATGATTGCTATTGCACAAATTCACGAACAGAATCACTAGCGCTGTCAAAAATGTATGCTTTCCCATCAATTATTAGTTTATCGTACTTTAACGCATACTTAGCGTTCAGACCTCGGGCATACGCACTTAACCTGCTCCTTGACTGACGCACACTGGGGGAGTAGTCTTCACTCACTGAGTAACAGGTGTCCTTAAATTTAGATGCAAAAAGAAAGAACCCGCTGTTTGTCCTTAAACAAGTTGAATTTAACCCTTTCAGCCGTGAATTTTTTTTGCTAGTTCGGGAATTTTTCTAAAGTGTTATTTTGCTTCACTGCCACCCAAGGAACACACTAAAACAAAAAATTTCTCTAGGACTCCCTTGGTTTTAAAGATGGCGTCGTGTCCTATATATAGGACACCGGGGCTTAGTGGTTGCAAGAACAAAAAAAAGCAAAGTTTGACGTTACTCTTGATTTCAAGACTTTCACAAGAATTTAAATATTGAGAACAAACATGGTGGTTGCCTTGAGGTGCAGCTAATACTGGATGTTGATTAATCCACGTGAAAAGTTTTGAAACAGGTGGAATGAGTTCAGTGGATGAACCTTGATAAACGAGGAAGTCGTAGAAAATCCCCAAGGCGCCGCACCGCATGAAAACTTGCACTTCCCACGTATTTGGTTTCCCTTTTATTTATTGTTTTATGTCTCGCTGTCCTTTGAACGGAATGATTTGCTCATCGCTGGAAAGATGCTCCTCCAAAGAGAGGTTCAGGCATCTTTCACGAAATGTGTCCAAATCTGTCCTGACCTTCCAGAAAGGATCATTGCTGGTGTGGTCTTGTTACAAAGCTTGCACGCGCATTGCGCGTGCCGTGCTCCCATGGAACACAAACGGACGCTCGGGATAGAAAGAGCGTTTATTCATCCCGATCAGCCAGCTTACGTAGCGTGACCGGGCGAGGGTAAGGGGAGGAAGGGACGAGGGAAAGCGTGAGGAGCATGCGCTTGGCGTTCGCCGTAGTGAGGCATAGCGTTCGCTGTAGTGAAGGCGTAGCGTTCGCCGTAGTGAAGGCATAGCGTTCGCCGTAGTGAAGGCATAGCGTTCGCCGTAGTGAAGGCATAGCGTTCGCCGTAGTGAAGGCATAGCGTTCGCCGTAGTGAAGGCATAGCGTTCGCCGTAGTGAAGGCATAGCGTTCGCCGTAGCGAAGGCAGAACGTTCACAACAGGTCTCCGTTCACGTCTACAATGTGCAAGCAGATTCTAGCCGTGGCTAGCGAAAGACACCCATCGATAAATGCTGTGAAATCAGCTTTCTGATTTCTTCTTCGTCATCTCCACGGATTTTCCTACTTGATAAATAGAATACATCCTTGTTTCCTCGGCAAGAACAGCAAAAACACTCTTCGGCACGTACCGAGAAAAATACGCATACGGGGTCGGTAGACCATCAATATTATTCTCATTCTCGTCACCAGATTATTGAGGGTGATACGTGGCTGCTGGCTTATTGAAAGCTCTCCTCCACCACGACCTGTCCTCCGGTGTTGCTTTGTCAACTTCATCACCGCTGGAGGCAGCCGAGAGCTCAAATCCACGTCCTCCTCAGCGTCTTCAACCTCCGACACGTAACCATTCTTCAGTGCAGCAAACATGACATCTGGATCCTCGAGACGCAAATGTCTTAATTGAGGCCGCTTTGCCGTTGAGTAAGGTCACAGTTTTTGCCTCTGCAATAAAACAAAAACAAAAATTAGACATTACCAAAAAAAATGTTCCGCACTTGCATGCAACACGAGCCGGTGGTTTATAACCACTGAAGCCTGGTGTCCTATATATAGGACACACATATTGCGGCGTGCAGTGACAAATGTACTAACCGCACAGAAAACGTGCTGCAACTGTTAAGGCCTTTAGTTTCTTTGAAACAACCTGCAAAATTCTAATCGCGAACACGCTCTTAGGTATGGAGTAAAAAAATGGCAAAATAGCACTTACATTTGCAGCCGCCGTTCCCATATTCTGCCATTTTGTTTGTTTACTCTCGGCGCTACGATGAGGAAGACGAAGGAGAAAGTGATGTCTGTGCTTATAGGGATGCCTTGGGAGTGGGCTCAGTTCTTGTTTCAGATTATTGGGCTTTTGGGCTCTATTGGGCATTTTAATCATGACTTATAGCCGTTTTGCTTCGTGTCCTTTTTATAGGACACCAGGGCCGAAAGGGTTAACAATGATTGGTCTCTTTTTGGTTTCAGCATACCTGCCTATTCTATGTGCTCTCTCAATTGCAGCGGGATCAATTTTAACACCCAGTTTTTCGTCGCAGATTGATATGACCTTAGCCTCCGAATCATTCCATGATTCTTTGTCCGTATCTAAAGCACCAAAAAAGAGCAAGTTATTTCTATGGGACCGGTTTTCCATGTCATCTTGTTTTGCTAGCACCGCATTTACAGCACTTGTCAGCTGGCTATGTTGGGATTTCAACTCATCCTTTTCAGCGTTGGCTGGCTGTTCAAGCAGGCCTTCAATTTTTGAAGATAACGTTCCGATTTTGGTTTCAATTATTTCCTGGTTTTCTCGCAGAGCTTCCAATTCCTTAAGAATATTTTCTTGAATTTCCAGAATTCGTGGTAGGCACTTCACGGCAGCAACAAGTTCACTACTCGTGTATTGGGGGGTCGGGCCTGGATTTAGCTCCACGTCACCACAGAGCAGCAGTAGCAAGAAGAAAAATGCAGTGTTTCTCAACAGTACGAAGCGGCGTCTACCATGATGTCTAACTACGTGAGAATCATGCATACAGCGAAACAACATGTGGGGCGTTACCGGCAAAAAATAAAAACTGAGTTTTGCAGAACGTAGACCAACCTGCGTCAGCAGAAGTAAACGTGTGAATCGCAGCATCGACATTTCGCCGGTTCCACGCCCCGATGTCGCTGTGACGCCAGCCGGTCTTTGTAGTCGCCAGTCCTCCACACCCACCGACAAGGCAGCACAATGTTCGTGGCAAGCAGCGTCGAATCCGTCAGAACCGTCCGTGGGGCAAAATTCGCAGCCGTAGTGATGAAAGCCACTTTTCTTCAGGAATGAAGCGTCCAGGCAGCCACTGTCATGCCTTGTTAACAGGAAGGCCTGCGTCAGCAGAAGTAAACGTGTGAATCGCAGCACCGACATTTCGCCGGTTCCACGCTCCGATGTTGCTGTGACACCAGCCGGTCTTTGTAGTCGCCAGTCCACGTATCAATTGAGAATAGTCCAGTTGCTTCTCGCGTCACGAACAAAAATGATAACGACAATTTCCTGCGGCCTTCCGCGAACGAACGGACACTACAATGATACGTGGCAATATCGTCTCATAAATCTGGTAATTTGCGCCTTATTGTGTAAGTTTCAAGACTAACAAAAACACTTTTGTAGCACCAGCTTCAGAGTGGAGGGGGCTCATCAGCATCTTTTTTATATCTGCCGTGTCATTTATATTATAGAAATGGGACGACGAGCTCGCTGAAGTCGCCCAGGCGTTCAGCGACCTATGCGACGACAGCAAACACGACGATAGTCAGGAGCGGATCACGTGTAAGTTTCCACAGACTACCGATCGTTAACTCTGGGCACTAATCTCAAACCGCTTTGTTTATTTGGTATTTTTGTTCACTTTTGAACAATCAGTTTGGTGATCTCCGCCCATACGCTACGTAGTACATGCATACGCTCGTGAAAACAGTGCCTGCTTTTCATTGTCCTTTCATTTATCTTCACTACACATTAAACAAAATCCCATTTCTCTAAAGTACGCCTAGAGTAGCAATGCAACTGCCATCAACAGCGTCATCGTTAATAATAAAATGTTTGAATTTTGTGAACGTGAAGCATAGCAAAATTGAGATTTTGAAAATTTAAGAAAACGAGCAATTACAGAGAGCACTGCTTGCGCAGAACTTCCAGCTGTTTAATCTCTAACCAGCAGCTGCCAAATCAGGCATGCTACAGGCGTCAGCGGCGTCTCGTTCGCTCTATTTGCTCGAGCTTTGCTACTTTAAAAAGTTATTTATTATCAGTTCAAGATAACTTCTTATGGAAATTCGAGCCAAATGTTCCATTCCGTTCTCTTGCCTATACAGCCAAGTTTGACAAGGTCGGTCAGAACCTTGCTTTCAATTATGACTCGACTGACACACGCACTGTGGACGGTGCCGGACGCGTCAAAGACTGGTTCGACGAGTACAAGGACTTCCTTCCTAAAAATGTCGACCCATTTCAATTCGCCGGAGGCCCAAATGTCTTGCATTTCACGCAGGTACGTGATTTCCACATTGCATTGGAACAAGGTAATTATTGCTACTAACAGCGTAAAAAGCAGAATAACTCAGTTTTGGAGGTGAGGGGTAGTTTTTGTCTATATTTCGACGCTGAGGGCGGTCATGCTTTGCCTTTGAAAGTTGTCTGACTTTCCTTGTTGCCTGGCTCGAACCACTGAACTCCTCTGAATGCAACTCGCATGCATTCATATCACTGCGTCACGGATTATTTATAACTTACTTTTGCGTGTTGAAATATTCAGTTCGTTAAAAATGTAGAGCTTGTTGGGGAAGATATTCTATGTGTACCTCAGATGAAGGCAATGGTACCCTGACAAAATGGTTAGGTCAACAGCACCAGGTGCTGTTGATCTAACCATTCCGTTCGCGAACGCTTTGTTTCCAGCATTTCCATTCGCTTATTTATTGCGCGAAGAAAATGCGACTAGATTTTATCCGGCTTTCGTACCTGTAGCAGTCATAAACGCAGTTTTGTTTTCTTGATTTTCAGGTAACGTGGGCTGAAACACGCTACGTGGGTTGCGGTTACACGCATTACAAGCTTACAACGGACCCTCAGCCGCAGTTCCCTTTCAAGAAGCTGTTCGCGTGCAACTACGCGCCTAGGTACGTTGTTTAGAATCTGTTGCAGAGAAATCAATATGCTCAAATTTCTGTAATGCAACTGCTGTTGTTCACAACTTTCGGCGCCTAAGGTTCTTGCAAATTACACACGAGAAATCGTTTTATTGAGCTCTCAGTGGTGTAAAGCAGTTATAAAGGTGAGCCAGTCACAGAAGGTGTAAAACAGTAGTAAAGGTGAGTAGTCACAGTGTTAGTGCATTAACCACAGCACCGACGCGTTGGTGTCATGGTGTCACAGACCGAAACACATATTCAAAAAGCTCCTTCGAGCTTACGTTGTTGAAATTATTGAATTACAGACCCAGGGACTACGCCAGTGTTCAACGCCTCCAAGGCAAAAATAATTCAGGTTTCAAGGAGCACTGTTATACTTAAATGTCCGCAAACCAGAATGTGAGCTTTTTCCAAGACTAACAGGGGCAAATGAAGCTCTCACTGGAGTGGTCAGATCTGAAGTAAACGAAACGGGTGCTGTGGCAGCTAACCTGACGGGTAGGAAAGCTCTGTGTCCGCTTTTTTCACTGTGCCGTCCGATGCGCTTTGTGCGAATGTCCTTCTGCTTGTGTTCTTGCATACTGTTTACGATAAGATTGTCACAATAAGAGTAGAGTAACTAGCCCCGGCCGATGTTCTATTGGTGTCGAAGAGGTACCAGAATAACTACATAATTAACATTCTTTACTAAAGCGGCCTTTTAAACTACTTTACTCGCCAGCTGTACAGCTGAAACCAAGAAACGGAGTTCTCTGGCGGTTTTTTTTTTCAACTTCGAGCGAGTCATTTATAGCCGTATAACGTATGCGGCTTGGTGTGAATTATCAGTCACCAACTTTTATTTTGGCCTCACGATTCACTCAATATGCTTATAGGGATACTGTTCCGTGGAAATACATGAATTTTCTCTTTTCCGATCTAGTTCCATCACCGCCCAAAGCTGGAGGCACAGAGGAAAAATGAGCTTGTACGATTATTTCTAAAATTAGGTGATTTTAAGCCCGTGTCAACTGCTTGTCTGCATATAGTAACGTTCGGATAAGCACAAAAATTACCTTCCAGAATCGAGAGTCAAGAGCACACGTAGTGACGAGATGCTTTATAGGGACAACTTTGTGCGCCGCTGCCAGCAGTTGATTTAGGAGGGCCAGTTGGTTTATGACATATATGTTATTTATAACATATTTTGTCAGTTGTACGTGGCGCTGCCAGTTATTTATATATTATGGCCGCATATATATATACACTGTTATTTGTATGTGGCACTGCCCGGATACCCACTTTTGGCTTCGAGGCTGTTACAAGCTATTTGAGAGCATCTGCGAAGTTCAATATTTTCGAAGCTATCTAGAAAGGCAGGAATGTGTTTCACTGAACCGAAATTTTTTAATCCATGGAGAAAAATGTTTCACTTGGTAATAAATTTCGTGGGGCCAGGAACCCTTTTTAAGTTTTTTTTTTAATTGAAGAAAAAGGTAAACGTACTCAATTCTTATAAAAAGTTACTTCCGACAGCACGAAGTTTTAAACTTCCTGTGTAATAATTTGATTTACTTCCGAACTTGTGGTCAAAATATTGTGCTAATATTTATCTCCACGAATTCTAAACTAAAATAGAAAGCGAGAAAAAGGGGTAGAAACTATAATTGAGATAGGTAGTATGATTGGATATATTTATAAATAAGGATATATTAAAAAAGCATCGCTGCATGAATTTTAAATTTTTATTACAAGTTGCTGATAACGCAGAGCTGGAAAGGAGAAAGAAGTCGCGTATTGGCAACGCGTAAACTTTCGGCAGGCTTCTGCCGTATGAAGAATGGGCAGCCTGCAACTAACTCTTCCTCCTGTCATCGGCACTGGGGGACGGTGTGTACATCAGCAGTATATTTCTAATTTTGCTTTGTGGCAAGTGTTATTGGTAGTGACGTATCCAAGTCCACTGACACTATCTCCCCCTACGCGAGTGCAGTATTGCGAGTGTCTGGCATGCGTACCCAAGTTTTCTTGACGGCATAAAAATTGTGCACAAGTAATATGATGGAAATGTTCAAACAGCGACTGGTATATTTTGCCTGAACAAAGCAGAAACAAGCTTTTTTTTCAGTAGATGATACTGAGCAAGAAGAGTTGTTAAAGCACGCAAGTTAAATTTTCCTAAGAATACATATAAAAACGTGAGGCCAGTAAACACGCAGCACTAACACTAAATGGGACCTTTTTAAAATGCTTAGCGGGCATCACCTTAATGATGCATCGCCTACTGTTAGAAGATCCTACATTTTTATAGAGTAAAATGTAGTTGCAGATCGTGTGCTTTATTACGCGGAATAGAGGTACGTGGTTACAAAGGTTAACATGCAATCTGTCTATGACGCCATCACAAATGTAACGTGCAGCGAGAGTAAGGCAACTTAGCAAATTGGCAAAGGGAGTATTGAGCAGCTTCCGAAATCTAAAACACACGTTAAATTCTGAGGCAATCTCTCCAACCAAAACTTGCTGCAGGACTACTGCAAGAGCGAGCATTCCGAGCATGCCGTACCATGTGTGCTTCGCTCCTGTCGGAAGACGCATGTAGCGCGTGTTCGCGCGGTTGTAATCGTTACGTGGAGTGTATGGCAGTCAAACGTAAGGCCGAAGTTAAAGCCTTGCACGCTACTACAAGCAGGATGAAAATATCGGATACAAGGACGCAGAAAGGTGCCCCACAGGATGGGCCATGGCCATAGACGTACCAAACTAGGAAGGTCCTAGAATTGTTGCAGGCACTGTTCGAATTGCTGCAGGCACTGTTGTTGCAAGTACTGCGGCGGAGGAGTGTGTCTCAGCGATGGCAATGACAGAGGCAACAGCTGCTTCAATAAATGTCACGGGCTTCCAGGAAGCCGTCGAAACTTTACGCATGGATTAATCTTCACTTGTCCACAGGCTTCTACGCGAAGCATGAGAGAAAACCACCATTAAAGTATACATAGTCTGGACCCCTGAGCACGGCTCGGCCCATTATATTAACGCCATTCAGGATTGGTGAGGCCCGAGGCCGCACCAATTGTGCACCAATGGAAGACCGTCCAACACAACGCTGAACAGGTACCCTGCATTTATGCCCACATTCTAGAGGAGCACAGATTACGCTATCAAATATTACCCCTCCGGGTCACCCCCGGACCACAGTAAAGTGGCCTTATAGGAGGCCCCAAAAAGGCACGAATTCTAAACGGACTCGTTCTTGTATGTTTTGCTGAAGCACATAAGCACATCTTTCACCCCCCTGATACTGTCAGCTTCGATCGTAACTAACCTCACGGTTGCTTTAATTGCGTGGTTCTATCCAATGTTCGCAGCAAGTGTACTTAAGTACGACGTAGGATCGTGAAAGTCCTTTATGCGCGTCTGCTTATTCAAACAAGACCTTATTATGGCGATTTCCAAGCTTTCCAGCGTGGTCACATGCTTCTCGCCGATACCCTTGCTACCGACAGGCTGGTTTAGAAACGCGATATAACTCATGGTAAAAGTGTTCACGGTAGCAGGTGGTACGTCCGCCTCCCAGTAATCGTCCTCGTCAGACTCCCTGCAGTGCCAGAGTTCTCGTTGTTCACGTACTATTATTATCCGTACCGACGAAGTCATTCCAGGCGACATCAAGTCGTGCGAGCTACGCATCGAGGACGCGTTGCCAGAGATCCACATGCATGCGATAACGAGATGCTTGGCAGAGTCGTCTATCGTTCCTGGTTCAAGGAATTCTTCATGCACTCTGCAGTCAGTGTTATTCAAGGCACCTTATTATACCACTGCGGGTAGTGAAGAAGTTCGAACTAGGGCGTCGCGGCACCTGGCCGGTCAGTTGGTAGCACTACGCGCTCGTGACGCTCGCTCCACCGATGGGACACGTTAAGCACGAGAACACCTTGAGCACGACGGAAGGCAGCGCGTGGTACGCCGCAGGGTTGGCGAGCACGATAACGACCTTCCTATTTTTTCGCCAGTCGTGGTCGAACTCAACAAGAGCGAACAAGACGCCTGTCATCACCATGCCCGCTCAAACCTTCTGCTTATGCTTATAGTGGCACATTTGTCGAATTAAAAAAAAGTGTGCATTGTTCAGGCCTTTATGTCGCGCATGTAGCGTACGAGAACGTAGCTTCCAAAGCACTGCGCCTTGCGAGTCTGTCTGATGACAAACGGCGACCACCAGTCACTGCCCTTCTTTGTGCACAGAATGCCGTTAACGCGACGCTTACTGCACTTTTCCAGTGGCCCTAGCCGTCACCATTCAGGAGGTGCGTTTTAGACGGCCGCATGTAATAAAGAATTTTCTCGGCCTTCCATATGTCGCGTATTTTTCACTTGTTATTGACTTCAATTATTCAACAATAATATTATATTTTTATTTCTATCGTCGCTCTCAGCTCCTGCAAGAAGCGGCGGCTTTTGATTGAGGGCCAAGTTTAATGTACGTCCTTGTTCGCTGTAACCGAGTTTCAGCCCATGTGTTCGCTGCATCCGAATCGAAATGGCATTGCCCTAATAGGAAGACGAGGGAATGGAAAACGGGGCTCGTTTTGAAGCAAATGACCGAAGCAAACAGTTATCGAAACCAAAAAGCATAGGGGATGTTTTTTTTTTCTAATTTTTGTAGTTTTTCTCATTGCGTAATAATAAAAGACGACGAAAAACAACCCCATTCCGTCGGTATAGCCCGAACTCACGACCTCCGAATTTCGTGTCCGCTGCTCTACTAACCAAGCCACGGCAGCGGCTGTCCAATCTCCGGCTTTTTGGGGTATTTGTGCGTAGTGTAAGCGAAACTTGAGTGAATCCACATGCGCTGCCCTCTTCCATAGCTGCGGACGTGGTACGCCCTGTATTATTGCAAGTGCCACGTTCGAACGTGGTCGAACGGTAAGGGCGGAAGCTGTGCGTGAACCCTCCCGTGCTTAAAAGGGTTAAGAAGAGGGCGTTCTACTACAGCTTCCACCCTCACCATTCGCCCACGTTGGAACGTGGCACTTGCGGTAATACAGGAAGTACCACGTCCGCCGCTATGGAATAGTGTGGCGCTGGTGAACTCTGAAGTTTCGTTCCCACTACACATAAATACCCCTGAAAGCAGAAGGTTGCAAAGCCTTCGCCGTAGCTCTGTTGGCAGACACAAATTGGTGCTGACGAAAGTAAATGACGTAGTAACTGTCGCACATGCTCGGTGGACACTTGAACCGCGCCGTAACGAAAAGGATAATGGAGGGAGATAAAGGAGAAAGGAAAAAAGAGAGGCCGAAGTGGAGGTCTGCGGAAGCAAAGAGATGAAGGAGAGACATAAAGGAGCAAGGAAGAAAGGTGCTGTAGTAGAGGTCACCGGAATAATTTCGACCACCCGGTGATCTTTATCGTGCTTTGACATCACACATCATTCGGGCACTTTTTGCGTTTAGCCTCTCGAGAGCACCGGACGCCAAATTCGCAGGTCGTCGGTTCGTATCCCATTGGTGACGTGTGGTTGTTTTTCTTCGGCTTTTATTGATCTTCCAATGATAAAAACGACGAAGGTTATAAAAAGAGATCGCCTATTCCCCTCGGTTTAGGTAGGTGTTTGTTCCGTCACTGCCCTACTTACACATTTTAACGGTGACATGACCCTGGTTCGTAATAAGCGAGCATTCGTTGTTATATTCGTTATAAATGGGCTCGACTGTATCCCCCTTATGGCCTCTCATGTGGCGTCCAACGCATCGTATATTACTCAACACTAAGACCTCCACCGAGGGCCCATACTAGACCCGGAAGCCTCGACAGGGGAAGCCACTCTCTCCTGCTCCTTCCCGGATGAAAAGCGATGGCTGATCGACTGGGCCTGCTGAATCGGGGCGACTAATGGAGCCCTTTACTAAGGACTGTGCACAATAGAAGTTTCGAACAGCATTTGTTTCTGACCGCCATCCGTTCTGAACGCGTATAAACCATTTATCTCATCTACTCGTTAGAATTGGTCCTAAATCTCGCTACTAGATCCATTCCCTGCGTTTACAACATGACATGACATCAACTTTCTTCTTTAAAATTGTAATCCAGCTTGGCACCGTTCTCTGGTCGATGCCGCATTGCCAGCCTGTCCCTCTGTCAGAAGTTCTATTCTCCGAATTAAACCCCATACGTCACTGCCGAAGCCCACATATCTCACCGAGGCAGCCATCCGTTTAAAGTTCGACGTTTACGCGCTACAACCATTACCTTAACCCTTTCCTTTTTCTTCGCAACCGTCGCATACTGAAACTGCTTGCCCATATTCCACTTCCCAGCTTTTATTTGACAACTTTCATCAATGATTACTTATCGCGACACGTTATTATTTGTATAAAAGCCACCCCTGTACAATGTCCCCTTGCAGGTGCGCTTAAAAGTAATAAACTGAAAGGAACTGAATTAAAAGTGGATTTCCGCTATTTCTACTACTACGGCAACTAATGCTACTAATACTGAGTTATGCGCACGTGCACGAAACTGAACTTCTTTTCACACTCCATATCTGCAGTGCAGAAACGGTGTACGAACTGAAGTTTTCCTTTCAGAAATTGAACTAATTGTGGTTCTCGGCTTTAGCGTGTCCCATAACTCATCCGTAGACCTGGTTCACGTGTGAATCAATTTTCATGAAAACTGTGGTAAAACTTCCTCCAGTGTTTGTGTTCCGAAACAATTAATCGGAATATACGATTGTTTTCCTTTCTTTTTAGCGGGAACGTCCTGCAAACATCTATGTACAAGGTAGGCAAGACCTGCAGTGAATGTCCATCAGACACATCCTGCGATGAGGCCACTGGTTTGTGTGTAAGTTGATTTCATGCTTAAACTTTTCTTTCTATGGGGAGGAGCGTACTAAACGGTATGCAAGATAAGCGTGATTTTCCCAAAACCGGTGTCATCTTGGAGCGGTGCCGCGAGCGATTTTAAGAATTGGCCCGCGGAGCAGTGTCGTTTGCTACGTTGCCTGAGCGGTTTTTCGGCACATCTAGATAAGTTGTCAGAAGTTTGCTCTATAAATATATCTCGGCAGTGCTACCACGTGAATACCTGCCAGCTAACAAGAGAGAATAACCGCCAGATGTAATTCCCAGACTTTCGTGGTTCCAGCAATAGAGAGAGCATGAGAGAAAGAGAGAGAGAAAATGCTTATTATTGGTTATATATATATATCCTCAATGAGTGGGCCCCCTTTCCTGAGGGCCACAAATTGCCAGCCGCTCTGCACTGTCCGGTAGGCAGGCCTGCGTGGCAGAGCCATCGCCAGCCAGCATCTCCTACCATGTCGTTCGGGTCTGGGTTTGGGAGTATTGTTTGTTTGTCGCACGTCCATGTTATGTGTACTAGTCTGGGTTTACCGTCGCACCATAGATATGTTTGTTTAAAATTGGATGGTTGCACCTTGTTCTGTATGCGAAGGTTGACGTACGTGTTCGTCTATTATCTCCTCCATGTGGATAGAGTGGTGGTGTCCAGGCTTTCTGTCTGGGGCGGGGTACATTCTCCTGTCCACTCTGTATTTTCTTGCTATTTCAGTGTAAGTGATGTGAAACAAAAGATTTCCACGATGCAGAAAAACGCTCTCATGGACATGGACCATGGCAGCACAGTTCTTCTGACGCACTTAAACTATATTCCTAGAAAGGTGATTTGTCCTCACTGGAAGGGCTCACGTAAATACGAGGCTCTATATGTTAAAGCAACATGACCGAGCAAAAATGCTTAACGGGCACATATAAAGTGCGAAGCGTTTTCTGCTAGACATACGCTGCACGTGCGGGCATTATTATCGCATGTGCACATGGCGACGAGGTGCATTGCTAATTCACAGATGGGGTAATATAATAAAATTCTAGTTTCATATTATTCTGATTATTCTTGAAATTACTACACTACATTTTAATCATTCTTTCCCCGGACTGCGAATGACTGGAATGGCCTTCCTTGAGAACTTGCTGCTATCACATGCCAATCTTTGTTCCTCGAAGGAATCACTCGTGTACTAGCTGAGTGAAAATCTTATATTTGTATAACTTACAACTTATATGTTACTCTATGTTATATGTTTTTCATTTCTGTGTGCCCCACCCCTTATGTAATACCTTCTAACGAGGGTATTTAAGGTATTAAAGTGAAGTGAAGTGAAGTTCGATTGCCTAGTGCACTCGATGTCGCTGGAATAAATCAGGTACAAGAGCTGATGAGACGAATCAAATAAAATGGAACGAACATATTCGCATTAAGACGGCCTTGAATTTATCACATGCCTTTCTTTCACTGCACACGAGCAAACTGAGAGTACAAGGCACTGTGATTCCTTCCAGAAGGGAGAGCGCGGTGAAAGGTCAGCTCTTTGTACATGCCTTCTACCGGCGGATATGTCTAAAAATGTATAGTCGATTCTTGTTGCACATGGTTAGTAAAATTGATTACCACGAAAAAATGCAAAAAGGGCGCGTTTTATGAGTTAAAATCAAAGCGACAGAGAATACCAATTTGTTGGGGGCGAAGAAGCTTGAGAAATAAATATTTGCTCCTCCTCGCTACCTGATCTCCTGCTTTTAAAATTCACAGCATGTGCAAAGTTCTCCGTCGAAGAAATTTATTTTGAGTCATCATGAAAGCGCAAATCAACGGTCTGGCGGTTGTCATTTAAGTCGGAATTTTATAAACGTCAGAGTGATTTCTTTGTTGTTTCTTGTTTATTCCTTTGCACCCTCGAGAAGAGAGACGGTTTTGCCCACACGGTGCTGCTTCCATGAAAAACCACGGGCAAGTTATCCGTGAAGGTTTGATGCAAGCGCTATTTCACAGAGTTTTGTTTGTATTGTTTAGGGCCCCAAGGCGACTCAGGCTATGAGGGCCACTGTAATGGAGGGCTCCAGATAATTTCGACCATCTTGTGTTCTTTAACGTGCACTGACGCCGCACAGTACACGGGCCTCTACCATTTTGATGCAACCATCGAAAAACGACAGCCGAGGAGGGGTGGCTTATCTGTTTTTTTCTGCCAGCGTCCGCTTCGGCGGAAGCGGTTGTTAAGACGTGCGTCTTTTCTCTCTCTCTTTTTCTCTTTCCTTTTATCTTTCAAAACTCTTCTATCTGCACGTGGCAGCGGTGGTGGCTCGGCTTGGGCCAGTCGGCAGGCCCGTGCATTTTCCTTTCCATATTTCTCTCAGTCGCAACAACAACCGCAGCCGCGGCCGGATTCAAATCCGCGTCTTTTGGGTCAGCAGCCGTGCACCGTAACCATTGAGCCACCGCAGCGGCTGACTTTCGCATAGGCTGACATCGGCAGGATTGCTCTTCAGCGCTACCATATTCGATGAAACGAAGTGCCCCCCCCCCCCTCACTTTCCCCTTGGTATTGAAAACTGCCGGTAGGAATTTCCTCCTGCATAGACTCCCCTTGGATGTTACCCTGTTAGCTGCCTGTGATGGAAAAATCTAATCACCAAATCATCAAAGGCCATCTTCTATGCCTATATTTAGAAGAAAATGCATCCTAACATGCCCGAACGTCGACTTCTAGAAGTCTATTCATTAGCTCTTAGAAACGAAGTTTTATTGACCCACAAGGTATTGACACCACAGATGGCATTTAGCCAATCAATTTGACTAAAGTACTCTTAGATCTGCATGTGGGTTAATTAGTTTGAGCACTATTTCAGCACAGTTTCAGCTATTTTCAGCACTATCCGGCTAAAAAACAAGGACAGTGGATTTTCAGAAGAATGCCCCATAGCTTCATATCAGTCGTTGTTAAGACAAAGATCGTGTTTGTAGGCACATTGGAAATCATGATTTGACATATCAATCCAGTCTAATCACCTTTTAATGATCCGGTTATCCGAGTGGAGCAGCAAAACATGTGTTCAATAGTCGTACGTGTCAATTAGAACGTAATGACCATTAGAACAAACTCAGAATTTGCATGCACCAAAGTAGAAACATAAAAAAGCGCATCGGGATCAGCGCAGAATGCAGTGACTCGGTGGGTAGCGGAAGGGAATCGAGGAACGTACATACATCTCAGCAAAACGACAAGAATGAATGAAAGCAATGCCCCCTCTTGAGGAAAATAGGCTCTTAGGATGCGTTTTCCGAAGAGCAAATAACAGTCAATCACCAGCAACGCGCCAGTTCTTCCTAAAAGGGTTACGTAATCGACTCACTTCAAATATGTAAGCGAAATTGCAGCATTAATACGAAGAATTTAAATATTGTCACAGTCCACGTTGCGCAGACCCAGTGAGATAGCTGTTGTGCGCATCGTCTTCCTTCGTCGCGGTCGCATCAGTGATGCTCTGTGACGTAACAATGCGATAGTTTGACAGAAAATGTAGGTTATTTGTTCAATATTCCTGTACGCAGTTTGCAAAATACTCCCTTTTTTTCCTGCTGTTTTTTAGCTCTTTTCACTTTGTGTCTTGTTATTCAGAATGCAAATGCGGACAAATTTTTGAAGCACATTTTCTTGCGCGTGTTCGTGTTTCTTTGCATGGCGGTGGTGCCAAAACATTTACTTAATGTTATTGCCGTATACATTGGGCGCAATCCTCAGTCGAGGCGCCCGATGGCTGACGCAATCCGGAGCAATAGTAGCCGTGCCCCACCGCGTATTCTAACCAGGAACGAACCAAACAAAAAACGTGGGTACTGTAATCACCACAGGTTACGTGCTCAAAGAGAAAGTTCTGAAGAATAGAGCGCATGCTTTATTCAGTCAGATTGAACTTCTTAATGAAGCAAAGGAAAGAAGCTCAAAAATTTAGTATGAGCTCGCGTCCCCTAATTTACTTTACTCGTCAGGCTAGTGTTGGCTTGACATGCCTGTCGCATTTACTCCAAGAATGGTAAATGCTTTACGTAAGCTCAACACCTTATCCTTGAGAAGTGACGACAATAAAATAATGTTTCGAACCCTATATAGGTCGCCGGAAAAAAGCCGGCGATGTGCAAATAAACTTTTATCACTTATCGCTTATTGACGCTTGCTGACTGCGCACTCCGCGAAGAGGCGTCCTTGAAAGCGTAATGTATACCCAGGAGAGAGAGAGCGATCTCGATGAAGAGGAAATATAGAAGAGCCTTATTTTTTATTGCTATAATGTTCGACTACAGTTTTATTTCATTACGGTATGTCTCGCTGCTGACGTGCTGCCGCGGGACGTTGATCACCACAAGGTGCTTACGAAAGGCATTTTAGGGAAACGAAAAAAGTGATGCCAGCGGCGTTCTTCTAGAGCTGCAGACGAAATTATTGCTTTGCATGCGAGACTCGATCCACCTTATTTAACGGTTTTTTGGGCCCAGCTAGACATTTGTAGGATGCTCTAAAGGTTTTTGGTCACAGCCGGGTACTGGGCTGCTCCTACATGTTTCGTTGGGAAACAATGGGGAGGTATGAAATTATTTGCTTATTTACTACCTTTTACTACCTTTTACTAGAGAACTGAAATGCAATCAGAAAAACTCGGATATGTTATCTCATTGACAGGAAGTACAAGTGAGCTGCATTAACACTTCTAAAGGCAGGTCTTCACGCCTTCGAAGTAATTTCCATATTCTCTAGAACGGAGCCTTCTCCGTCTGAGATCTCAATTTACTTTTCGTATTTCAGTTACCTTTTTAAAAGTTCATATCGTGCTGATAGTGCAGACATTCTCGTATACTAAATCTGACACGAATTATGCATCAGAAGAAACTAGCCGCGGAGTACGAGCAAACCCAACGGCTTTAATGGAAGTGAGTGGTGAGCCGTGAAAGCAGGGCAGATGAAACGGCAGATGATAAAAAACTATTTGGCTTCGTTCGTGCTTTTTATAATTATAATAGGCCCCTTTGATTCAAAATATACCAAATAAATGTCTAAGATGCACAAACTAACTCCTAATGTGCTGTCTTAAGAGCAAGAGTTACTGGACACTCCATTCATTCTTCTGTCCTAAATTATGGGCAACCAATACGACATGAATTGCATCCTACTCTGTCCCCCTATTGTGCTTGTTTAATTAGTGACCAATATTCTTTGGTCATTCAGCACACACCGGGCGAGTCTGACGGCATCGGCGACACGGCAGAAGCTGGCGGTGCGCTTGGCGGCGGCTGGCTGTGGAAGATAGCGGCCGTGCTCCTCGTGGGTGGTGGCGCCGCTGTGATGGTCGGCAGCCTGGTCTGCATGTTTAAGAAGGGATCTGACGATGAAGCTGCGCCGCCTCCCGCTGCCTTGTCTGAGAGGAGACTGAGTCGACGAATGGCTGTGACTCAGGACGAGTGACAGAAGATCAGAGGAGCTAGGGAGAGCCCGCATTAGTTTCCTAGCACCACTGCGGCTTTCCTCGCGTATCAGCAAATATTTACTGCCACTCACATGTTAATAAACCTATTCGTTTTATTGTATAAATATCTGCCATGGTATAACATTTTGAAGATGCAATGAGCACCCTAAACCTGCCCTCGTTTTCCATGCTCCAGGGGCAAGAAAACGGCGGTTCCTTTAATGGATCGATCTCTTCAATCCCTGTGTAGCAGAATTTGAACGCTGACTAGAATATTCGCTTGGCTTCACTTCCCGAAGCATACATGTTATGGCGGAGGCACAAATGAATAAAATTCTCCCATTACCCAGCATATGAACGCTTCAAGTAATCATATACAACTGTAGATACAACCACGAAGTGAGTGGTGAGTGGAGTGGAGTGCCTCACCCGCCTTCCCCCGGCAAAATAGATAATATTTTCTTTGCTTCCAGGGAGAAGGTGATATATCAGCATTTGTGGGGGTGCGATAAGCGGTCTCGTTCGTTCGCAAGGGCGAGGGATATAAATAAGTCAAAAGATAGAAAATATGGCGAACAATGCGATTCGTACACCTGTCTGGGTCTGTGCTGTGATCGCAGCCGCATGACTATGATGAGGCCACTGAAAGAACTTTATGTAAAAAAAATATTCAACGAATAAGATATTCCCAATTAACTTCTGTAATTCTTGTAAACACGCGCAAGATACAATTCGAGAGATTTGGTCACCTATGGAGTTTAGACTAGGGTGACGGGATGACCTGCACATATTTATAGTCCCTCCATTTCCGCTTTACATGCACAAACTATGCTGTAATAAATATTCTGTCAAAAAAAGAAGTGGATATCACTAAGTTCAGAAGGACTTCGAAGAAATCCGGCATGTGAGTAGATTAAGCACCAAACCGGGCATTGACACTGCAAACTATGTACACCTCACACGAGTCAAAATCAGAGCCCAGGTTCCGCTTAGTACTATTGAACACGCTAGCAGAAGCATTCATAAGGCCTGATCTGCTTCCTTTCAAAGACAAACATATATACAGGCTGCACCGTCCTCGCAGCATACACCTCTTCGTGTAAGTATTGTTTAGCCGCAAGCTTCTTTGACCAGACTTTGACCAGACGGAACGTTACAGCTGGTCCTATACGCTAATTACTTCCGGTACGTTACTTGAGCGCTGATGCGTCAAAAAGCTTCTGGTTGAAATGCTACAAGGTGCCCGGACAATCGGCTTGATAATTACGCAGCTTCCTTACGACTAGCCCGAACTATGCGGTGACACAGAAAATGATTGTGGCAATGTAATACGCCTGCGGTTTTACTCGATACTCCTGCGCCTGGACAGCAGTTCTGCAAGTCAGGAGACTTGCTGCGAGTAAGCCCGCAAATTAACAAATCCAGGTAAAAAACCCAGTTTTAGACTCGGCGCTTTCTTGATAGCACGCGTGATACAATGATAAATTACGCACAATTACGTACGTACGCTTCACACAACTTTCAACCACATGCTTTACCATCTTTCTCCGAGTTTCTGGGTGATACTTGTTGCTTGGAGATAAAGCTATAATATTCAACCATCAAGAGCAAGGAACCCACCAAATCGCTCAAGCATTTCATATTGAAAATCTTGACTAAGTCGGTTAGCCCCGATTATTTGTCATTCTTTGAAGAAAAGCGTCTACTTACCTCTTTGTTTTACTTTGTGTGTTTGTATTTCGTTTTTTACTGCCAGGACACCTGCGTATATGTATTTAAATAAAGTACCGTCTTTGTCAAAAGTAACCACGCTGCCTGGTTTGCGTCTAGCTTGTATATTGGAGCATTTGTGGCTTTTCTAAATATTGAAACGTGTTGGAAGGTAAGAAGACCCCCCGTCCTAACCTTTAACAACAATTTCAGCTTCAGGGAAGCTGTAAGACCTCCGCTTTGCAAGTTAGAAGCAAACCATGCAGCCTGGCTACTTTAGACAAAGACTGTACGTTCTGTTGATAGCCAGCGTTCGTGTTGCGTATCTCAATTTCGTCTTTCATTTTGTTGCTCTTTTTCACTACAGCCTTGGGGACGCTCGTGAGTAGAAGTGCGTGCTTAGAGGCGAGCTCATTTCCAAAAGAGATTAAGCTGCCGGTGTGGTCAGTAAACAAATGCAAGATCGAGTAGCTCAAAATTTCATACACTTTACTGAGAGCCGGTGTTTCATGCAATGCATTCTTTGCACAGAAAATATGTTTACAGCTTCCTCATCATCAAAGAAAACCTTGCCTCTGCTGCGGAGGTGACGCAGCATTGTCTTGCATTTGAGGCACTTAATCCGCCCGAATTTCGTCAAGTTCGGTCGGCTGTGAAACGTTACAAGCTTCAACAGTGTGAGCGTTCCTGGATCTTAGGATATCGGCTCAGTGGTTCAGCTGGTCGGGCTTGAGAAGTTGACTTCTCAGTTGCAATGTGTCTCTCACAATCACGAGCGCCACCCGTGCTCCCTGCTTTGGGCATATGTAGAGGAGCTCATTATGTACCACCTCTCACATGTGAAGAGCGGCGCAAAAGTTACGTCGCGAGAGATACGGCACTCTTTTCCAAACCTCGACAGCAACCTGGCTAGTACTTACCCGGTGACCCACTAGAGTCCACGCCACATGAAGCACCTCGACGCGCACCTGCAAGGTATTCTCGGTCAGCAGCCCTCTTACTGACCGGGGTGACTTCCGGTCCCCGAGCGTAGCGTCGCTCCGCCCCCACTGTGACCCGGCCGTTCTACTTCACTCTGCCGCCGTTCCAGCCCGCCGCCACAGGGAAGCCAGCTGGTGCGACCGGTAGAGTTATGGTCGCCGGAAGGTGAACTTCGCCGAAACTTCTTCCCATTCTCATGCTGAAGAACAAAGTAGCTGTGTGTGTTGGCACCAGTGTCCACCCAGTGGTGGACACTGGTGCCAATGTGTCTGGGACGACTCTTTCGCGTCGGCATCGTCTCGAGCAGAAAGTTATGTTTGCTTGGGATCGAGTCGTCACAACGGTGGTGAAACTTTAGTGCCTGCACATCTTTGGTTTGCCTGTGTAGCACTGGGTGGAGAAAGTATCAGGACAGAATTTATGGTGTTAGATAGTACTGCGCATGACGTAACTTAGGGCGTTCACTTTTTGCGCGTGTGTGGAGCTACACTAGACATTAGAGCCGGCAAATTCTATCTGCTACCACACATACTGTCTGCGTCCGTCGAAAATTCGCTCCAAAGTCGCGACGGCTTCGTTTTCCTCACGCAGGACGCGGTCCTGCCAGGTCAGGGAGCAGCTTTCGTTTCCGTGCAATCTTACGGGAATGGACTGAGGCCTTGCCAGATCATAGTTTGAAGGAAATATTGAAGAAAAAAGTATCGGTTCCACATGCCGTCATGGATGCAGCGAACGGTTGCACACTTCTCGGTCCGGAATCGTTCAGCGCAAACAGTGCGTTTTCCGTCTTGCTTTAAACTCGCGAGATTTGACGCCCTTGTTCCCGACACTGTCTCGGCCGTTTCTGAGAGTCCCCGAACCTCATCCGAGAAGCCGGACTATTCTTCTCAGTTGCAACAGATGGTCAATAAGACATCCCCCCTACCCGGTGGCATGCATTTCATGATGTTCTCGCGCTTCATTCCCACGTGTTCAACTTTACATGCACCGCATCTACTTCCCCTTTGCCCGTCTCTCACATGTAGCATAATTAATACGGCGAATGTCAGTCCCATTCGCCGGAAGCCGTATCGATACTAGGCGGCCGAGCGCAAAATCATTCGCCATCATGTCCAAGAGATGCAGAAAAGAGGAGTCATTCGGGAGTCTTGCTGCCCGTGGGCCACGCCCGTACTACTACTAAGGGTGAAAGACAATTTCTGGGGCGCTATGCCGGAAGGCCCGAGTTTGGCGCTCGCCCGAGTTTCATCCGAGTTTGCGATGACGGCAGTCAGTGAAAGTAGATAGCGCGGAACGTGCGCAGGCAGCGGACTATAAAATGTAGAGATAAAGCACGTAAAGGCGATACAAGCGCACCCTGCGCGCCCGTTTCACGCTTCAAACACAATACACTGCGCAATACCAGGCCGCAGCGCTACCTGAAGTTATCAGCGCCATATCAGCAATCGCGAAATCATGACTTCTCTCCTATCTATCTGCCCACTCACCGCTAGCTGTTCGACACGCCTTTTCGGGGGCGTCAAAGGCGTGTCTTCTCTTTCAGGCTCTATCTGTCTCTCCATTTCCGAAGACGAACAGTGCGCACTAGGCGCACTCTTGTATCAACCCTTTTTCTTCTCTCGAATACGTTAAAAGGCAACAGATAATATTACGAACATTTTGTTCATTTCCAAATTTATTTTAAAATCTGAAACAAATGAAGCGTTGTTGAAAAGTATAGCTTTAGCAAATTAACAAAGATTTGACACTTTCTGCCGCTAGTGGGGATACTGAGACCATTGCTTGCAGCGTGGCTTGCATACGAACTAGAGCGGCAGCCGGCCGTGCCGAAAACGAGAGCTCCTGCGCTGACACGCCGCCGGTAGCGCTGCCTTCGACTGGAAAGACTGGGCAACTACTAGACGCTGAATCTGACTTATTTTTCGGCCATTGCGATAATATATTTTATTGTGTCGTATATCAAAATATAAGAGTCATGCATCTTCTGGCTTGCATAATACACAACAAAAAACTGGACTGCATTGCACCCCCCCCCCCGCGTAACTGCTGCTCTCTGCAGTGACCTCAGGTGGAGTTCTTCGCTGCTACGGCCGCTGCCGCACCCCCCTATGGCCAACCATTGCTTTTAGTACGCTCTTCGCGAATCTCAGCGGTAGAAATTGGCCGTGCGAGCGGCTGTGATGCGGTGTGAGAAAAAAATTGCTGTTTGGCTGTATTCAATGATTCATTCTAGGGCCCGGAAATTTAGGCATTTGCCTAAACATGCCTAATGCCTAAACGGGAGACTTTTGCGCTTGCCTACCTTTTTTGTTATTTTTAGGAAATCCTGCCTATTTAACCACACTTTTTGCCTATAAATGCCCAAATCCGGCACTTCGGTCCTCGGTGCCGTTTTTCAATTTTGAGACATCTGTTTATGTATGGTGAAAGGCGCGCGCCGATGTACGCACAAAAGGCGCGGGTCTCGCCGAACATTTTTCTCGAATTGTAACTTGAACGTAGTGTAACGAAGTGTTTATCTCGAAGTGTAGCAAAAGGCGAGTTTGGAAAGAGATCTGACATACATTAGTGCAAACTTCTCAATATTGACGGAAAGGATGACAAAGTTGGAAAAGCTGGACTATCAATAGATCAATCGTTGAAGGTAACAGCAGAAGCACCAGTAGCACTTCGTGAACTGGACGGAAAGGGCGTTACTGCTTCTACGGAGATGCAACAATTAGTAAAAAAAAATAGATACCTGCAAACAATTTCCCAAATCAAGAGACTTTCTACGCGGAGATTATACGGCCACATCACCTGAAGGCCTAAGCCTTTATCAGCTCTAAAATTGGTAAATTGGTTTTTGAGGAAAGGAAATGGCGCAGTAACTGTCTCGCATATATCGCCGGACACCTGAACAGCGCCGTAAGGGAAGGGAGGAAGGTGGGAGTGAAAGAAGAAAGAGAGAAAGAGGTGCCTCAGTGGAGGTCTCCGGAATGATTTCGACCACCTGGGAATCTTTAACGTGCACTGACATCCCAGAGCACTCGGGCGCCTTCTGCGTTTCGCCTCCATCGAAACGCGGCCGCCGCGGTCCGGTTCGAGCCCGGGTACACCGGTTCGGTAGACGAGCGCCTTACCACGGAGCCAACGCTTTCCAAGCAACAAGCGAAACAACATTCAGCAAAGCGGAAAGTTGGGCAAGTTGGATAACGTTCATGATGTAAAAAATAGCGCACAGGGAACACACGGGACGGATAGCGCTTGTCTGAGTCGTTTACTTTCCGTCCCGTGTGTTCCCTGTGCGCTATTTTTTACATCATCAACAAGCGAAAGCCTGGCGTAAACTTCAAACTAAAACCTATCCAAATCCCCAATTGTGTAGCTTCTATTCGGATGGACTGTACTCAGACAAATGCAAAAATTGTGATGCCAAAGCCGATCTAAATCATATGATCTGGAACTGCCCGCAGTCCCTACCCGCGAGTCGCTTCATTACCGACTCTGATCATTGGGAGGCTCTATTGCTCAGCCCCGACCGGGGGACACAGATCAAGCTCCTCCAGCTGGCTGAAGACGCCGCCGCTGCCCAAGAAATAGCGGCCGCCGTTTAAGCTGGGGGCGACTTCGGGTCGCTCCTCTATATCCGCTGGAAATAAAGTTCCACCACCACCACCACCACCACGGCAGATATATTTTTCTTGTTTTAGGTTCGTGCCACTAAGCTCATGTGATGTCAAAAGAAGCCTTTTAAGGTACAAAGATATGCTTAGCGAAAACCTAAGGAGCTTCAAGTTCGAAAACCTGAGAATGCGCTTCATTCCTTTAGTTGATGACTGCGTACTCTCCGTGCTTGATTTACAAATTTTTTACTTATGAATAAAGAGTATTATTCAAAGCGCCTATTTTTTCATTACAGCGCCTATTTCAATATTTTTTACAGCCTAGATGCCTGCCTATTTCTGGGTTCTTTAGTGCCTAAATTTCCGGTCCCTATTCATTACGTATGCCTGTTGTGTGTGACGCCTCTTTAGTGCGTTGCGGATGCGAAGAGCGTGCTACCCAGCGACACAACTCATCTCATGTCATCAGACGCTGACTAAAAGTTCTGAAGGTGGTGGCGCGCGTATCTGCGTAGTATTTGTTTACATCGTGCGCTTCAAGGTTTTGCGGACTGGTTTTGTCACTAACGTCGTTCGCCGTTGTATACCGCAGTGACATCGCAATAATATCGTTCGGGCAGATGAGGGATCCTGTTTGTAATAATGGAATCGGACTTATAACAGAGAAAGGTGTTACGGTTGTGAAGTACGCAGTGCTTGCGTGCTGGAAATTACAAACTCTTTATTGCACTGGCTCTAGAACAGCGACCGTTTGCCGATCCCGGATGTGTTTGACACATTGATGCTGAGCTTTATCACCGATGAAAGCACGGCCAAGCCAAACACCTGTGGTGCCATGTTGTTGGAGTAGGACGTGCTCCAAGCACCGTTTCGTCATCGCGGTCCGGGTTTGACGCCTTGCAAGCAGGTGTGACACGCCGTCAGCGTTGTGCTGTGTCTTACGTGGTTGCAACAGGCTATAGTGTTGTGCAATCTTGGTATGTGAGCGAAGAAATCGGCGGCTGTCGCCACGTTGCGTGTCCTTCGCAGAGGTGCTTAGATTAATCAGCGATGACGTCCGTTTTGCCTGTTATATTTCGATGGTCAACATCGTCGATGTCTGTCAGCAATCAGCACAGCCGCGCAGCATACCTGTAGCCGGCAGGGATGTTGGGAGTGGCCCACCCAAAGCGCGTACGCCTATAATTTATGTACGGCACGCCGGGGGCGTGAACAATGGTTTTGATTGACAGGTGAACTCGGAGCTAAACTCGTGAACGTGAAGTGCCCCGAATTCATCTCGGGACTGTCATGGCGGCAGCAGCAGCAGCCTGGGTCATCGCTTCCTCCGACGGAAAATGTCAGTACGGCCGGCTGGACCCGTTTACTGTCATGGCCGACGACGAATTCCAGTGACATTTTCGCCTCTCCAAAACATCGGTACGATGGCTGTGTAAAGAGTTAGGCGGCGACCCACGCCTGCGGAGAGTGCGTACCGGGCCTCATTCGCTTTCGAACAGCAAGTCCTCTGCGCCCTCCGGTTGTTCGCGACCGGGAGCTTCCAGGGGAGCGTCGGCGCAGACCATTTTATTGGACGTCACCAAAGCACTGTGAGCCGCTCTGTGAGGGACGTCTCCGACGCGCTTATCGACGCGGCTGTGCAGAAGCGGTGTGTTGCTTTCCCCACGACTGCGGCCGAGCGTGCGTATGTTAAGGAGCGTTTCCTTCTGCGCGGCGGCATCACAGACGTCGTGGGATGCGTCGATGGGACCTACATTGGCGTAAAGGCCCCTTTGAAGTCCAGCCCTGACATTGTGAAGGCCAACTATTTCACGAGGAAGGCACATTATGCATTGAACACAATGGTTGTAAGAATGCTCTATTTTTGCTTTCATGCATGTCACGGTTAATGGAACGTTCTCCCATTTATTAGTGATAGTGGTCCGTGTACTGTGCAGTGTCAGTGGATGTTAAGGAACCCCATATGGTTGAAGTTATTGGCAGCCCTTCACCATGGCATGCCTCCTCGCTTGAGTTACTTGGGGTATTAAACCTCAAAAACCGCTTCCGTTTATCAGTAACTGAGCAGTTTTACACTCAGCGTAGATAATTTTTTTTTACCTCATGTTTGCGCACGTAATAGGTGCATGGATTTTTCCAGCTATTGCATGTATGCATTTTAATGGGTTTTTGAACGGTAGCATTTGTGTCGTTTGGCAGATTGCATTCTTATGCAATATTCATGATCGTAAGTCGCAATAAATGTTTCACTTTGGCTGAAGTGGAAAAGCTCCTGCCGGAAGCACTGGCGTCTGTAAGCCAGGAAAACTGGCATAACTGTTGTGTTCATGTGGAGCAAGTTGAGGCTGAAGCATGGCAACGTGATATGATTGTTGACGCTGAAATTGAACCGGTTGTCTTCAGCATTTCCGACTCGTGCAACTCCTCCTCTGATGAGTCGAGCACTGATTCCAGTGATGAATATTTGAGTGGCATCGAGGAACTTGTCTGACTTCGAATTGATGTGTAATACATATGCTAACGACGAATGAGAGAGGACTCATCGGCTTGCTGTGATCACCTTTGTGTGTGTGTGTGGAAATGTGAAATATCTGTGTATGTGGGTGTGTGCGTCGATCAGTCTACCGAGGAAATTGTAACATTTCCATCAAATCATTGCATCACTGCAATTCGTTGCATCAAATTGTATTGGGGAGTAACTTGTAGTGTAGGTGTTGAGGTGGTCATGTTAATAGTGTCTGTAGAGAAGTAGAATTTGTAAAGGAGTGCAAATAGTACTTTTTCCAATTAGAATACGTATACTGGTACACGTCGTCAATGTGTGCAGTTTTTGGAAGTTTAATTGCAGAAAAATACGGTGGAGCTTAATGAAGCGTTGTGTGAATTATTCGGAAAGTATATGAAAATTTGAGAGTAAATTGGATTCATTTGAAATAATTTTGAACATATACTGTTTGATTCGTTCGACTAACTCAACAGAAATTTATTCAATTATGCTGTCCAAAAAGTTCGAACATTCACAAACCCCTAGGCATTGGCCTCATTTTGTGTGTGAGGGTTGGGAATGGTATGTATGGGTTTCTGATCTTCATGTCCTGAAAAGGAATTCCTGGTTTGGTGCTGTCTTGCATTACCGTCAATCCCTGGCCGTTTCGACATGTTATGCAGTGCCAGTGTTGAGGTAGCCAGTACTGTATGTTTTGTCCTTAATTTTTCGGAGGTGTGAATGATTTCAAGCTGGCTCTTGCTCAGTTGAGTGTGAATTTGTTTCGGGTCACGTCTTTGCTAGTACATTGGTCAGGTTTTCGTTTTATCAAATAGTGTTGTTCGATGGCTCCACATTTTTTTTTTTCAGTTTTGGAGCACTTGACTGATTGTGTGTTGGTGCACATCCACTGCATGTGTCCTTTAATTTGTGTGCACTGTGATCCATGCCACTGGCTGTTCCCAGAATAAACCATTTCTCGCAAACACTGCGGGGTCAGCATTCTTTATTGTTCTGTCTCATTTATTGTTTGCTCTTTTGAAAAAAATTTTCCTAGCGTTGTAAAACTTTTTCTGCATTCTTACTTGACGCTCCCACAGCTTGGAACTCTTTGTACCTGGCTGCATGAAAATCCTGCCTGAGCAGCTTCTGCTCTTCTAGGAGAGCAGGGAAATCGAGCCAAGCTGACTCTTGAGGCAGTACTATTTGCTGTCACTGTGGGAATCAATACAATGTTCAAAATTTAACACTTAACACGAGAAAACAGGCCATATCGAGGTGGTGTATGCATGGTGTATGGTGTATACGGTATGCATCAAATGAACAGATGCATCCTGTTCCTTTCAGAACACGGAATAATATTCAAGCGATTCTGAACAAAACGAGTTTTCTCCAAGTCACGCGAAATTCAACTTGGGATGAAAAAAAAATGTGGAAAAAAAAAAGCTTAACTAGGCGGGATTCGAACCCACGCACTGCCATTGCCTGTCGACCCTCCGGAGCGACGCGTTAGACCACACGGCCACAAAACAGCGCAATGCACCTCTATTTATTTTATTTGCGGACTACTTCCGTAGCCTTCACAGCGTTGCTAGCCCTAGCGTTGCACATGATGTAGCGTTGGTAGCGTTTCCTCGCGGTACAAAGGAAAATTTAATAATGTATGAATCACTCTAAAGCGCTTTAAATCCAAATCTTGCACACTATAAAATCCTTATAAAGGTGTACTAAGTGCATTATAAAATTCAACAAACCTCGTTTGTTGAATTGCACACGCAATGCACTTGGTGGAGCGACAGACAAATGAAAAGTGCACCGGCGGTTGGCTCACGTGACCCGTTCTTTGTAGACCGCCCAAGAAGACCATGAGGTGGCGCCGATGCGATGATAAAGCACGGAATATATCCAGATAACCCAATGAAGCTGGAGGCGTGACGAGGGTGGGATTTTGTCTTGCTACCATTAGTTCACTCATCTGAGGGCGTCGCCAGAACTCGGGAAGATTCCGAGTTTCAGCAAACTCGGGCCTTCCAGCATAGCGCCCCTGGCCATTTTGTCTCCGTTATCGTCGCTTGGATGCGGTCAAAAAAGAGGACGTGTACGCATTATCGCACAATGAAGAAGCTGGTGACTGCACTCGGCATCATACTTCCAGTCCGTTAATCTCTGATCTGGGTATTGGCAAATCCCGATGCATCCATTCTATCGAGAGGAAACCGCCTACGCGACTCCCAGCGGCATCTGCGAATTCATTGTAATTGGGTTCGGCTTGTGCAATGCGCCTGCGATATTCGAGCGTTTCAAGGATACCATCCTCTGATGATTCAGGTTTATTGGTTTGGTTTATTGGGGTTTAACGTCCCAAAACGACTAAGGCTATGAGAGACACCGTAGTGGAGGGCTCCGGAAATTTTGGCCACCTGGGGTTCTTTAACGTGCCCTGACATCGCACAGTACACGGGCCTCTAGAATTTCGCCTCCATCGAAATTCAGCCGCCGTAGCCGGGATCGAACCCGCGTCTTTCGGGTCAGCAGCCGAGCGCCATAACCACTGAGCCACCGCGGCGGGGTTCTGATTATTCAAATGGGACATCTGCATGTGCTAATTGGATGACTTTGTAATCTTCCCAAAGACCATTCAAGAGCACATGGAACACCTCGCTCTCTTTATTAACTTTCCAGTAAGGCTAGACTCATCATATATTGTAACAAGTACCAACTCCGGAGAGCGGCAGATTGTCGTTCTGGAATTCCTTGTTGATACAGACGGAACACGGCCATATCAGCAGAAGCTTGCCGCAGTTCGAGATTTTGACAAACCACGAACACTAAGGCCTTCGGAGTTTCCTCGAACAGTCGACATATTTCCAGTTTTGCGCACCTTGCATACTACCTTACGTCTCTTCTGCACGAGGACTCAAAGTTAGCGTGGTTCCCTAAATATTATTCGTCTTTCAAACCGCTGAAATTTGCTGTCACCTCGGCATCCCTTTTGCGCCGCTTTGATCCTACCGCTGCCACAGAGGTCCATACTGGTGCTAGTAGAGAAGGCCTTGGTGCGGTGCTTGTCCACATTCACACTGGCGCAGTACACGTTGTTGCGTATGCTTGTCGTACATTAACGAAGGCCGAGAGCAACTGCACTGTAACTGAATTAGAGTGCTTAGCTGTTGCACTTGCTGTCCAGAAGTTCCGCCCGTACCTGCATGGGTGTCCGTTTACGATCGTGACAGACCAACATTCTTTATGCTGGTTCATAGGCCCGCGCAATCCGTATGGCTGTCTGGCGCGTTAGGCTGTGTCACCTACAGGAAGACAACATGGCTGTGGCTTATAAAAGTGGTCGCCACCACAGAGATGCTGACTACTTGTCGCGCCATCAGTTGCCACCTGCATCTAGCCGGGAGGAAGATTTCGGTGGGTGTTTGGCTTCACTCTCCCCACCGTTCCTAAATAGGTCTTTCGGCGTGAGGAAAAAAAACCACCTCGTATTGCGACGTTTTCTTGCTGCAGCCCATACGGGAACACGGTCTGCGCTGTCCACCGTTCAAGACTTTGGCACAAGAAATACTACTCAGTCGATGGTGCCTCCATGCTTCTGGTCGTCTCAGAAAACCTCCGCAATGATGTGCTACCCGCCATGCACGAAGACATCACATGGGATCCCCTTGGCTTCTCCTGTACGGTGCACAGACTTCGTCAGCGCTTGTATTGGCCAAACCTATATGAGACAACTAAACAATACGTCGCAAGCTGTGAACAATGTCAACGTCAGCCTCGCACAGCTTGTCCTGCAGGCCGTGTACAGCTGGTCAAACCACCATGCACGCGTTTTGAAAAAGTTCGCATCGACCTTCTTGGCCCTTTTCCGCAGTCTTCAGAAGGACGCCGCTGGGTTACTGCCTGTGTAGATTGTTTGGCGCGAAACGTGGAACCTCAGCGCTTGTATCAGCGAAGGCAAGTAAAGTGTAGTTTTTTATGCTGCACTCTATTATTATTCATTAAAGTGAGCCCCCTGTTATCAGCGACCGTGGCAGGCAGTTTACTTCTGACGTCGTCGAAGAGCCACTTCTACTGTGCTACTCAATCTATTGCCACTCCACGCTTTACTACCCTCAGACGAGCGGTCTTACAGAGAACACAAACCGCACACTCATCAACATTCTGTCTATGTATGTTGCATAGGGTCACCGGAACTGGGATGCCGTATTGCCATCCGTGACCTACGCCTACAACAGCGCGAAGTGTGAAGTCAACAAGTATTTCCCTTTGTACCTGCTCTACGTAACGATGCCGCGCTTTTAGGGCGCTTCCTTTCCCTTCACGCTTTGCGAAGACCTTTACACTTATCAGTTATTTTATTTTTATTTATTGTATTTATTTATAAATACTGCAGCCCTATTGGGCTATTGCAGGGGTGGGTGTGAAAAACCATTTAGGAAAACATGGAGCACAAGAATGGCAAACGTCCGAAACATCCGAAAGAGTATCAGTGAAAACAAGAAACAGAAAAACTATTCAATAGCCGCTAAAAACAGCTCTAAAGGAAGAGAACGAGTAGAACCGGGTAAACAATTCAAGTATTTATTCGATTACACGCGGAAAATACTGTATTAAAAGTGTCCGTGCGGGCAAAATAAGGCGTGATGTTTAGGCTGTGGTGACTTCTAGTTTCAGATGGTATAGCAGGGATTAGGTAATCATTTGCAGAGGTCCGGCAGGAAGAGTTAATAATGCAATACAAAAATTTTAAAGACTCAGTCTTTCGTCGAGATGAGAGTGGTTGCAGGCCAGTGATGAAAGTGCTGTGGAAGGCGACAAATCTCTACCAAACCTGTGGCATATGAAGCGAAAGGCTTTCTTCTGCACTGCCTCGATTTGGTTAATTTCGCGTTGATTTTGCGGGTTTCATACAGGGGAGGCGTATTCAAGTAGTGGACGGATTAGCGATTTAAATATTAGTAGTTTCGTATCTCTAGGAACAGCTTTTATTGTGCGACGGAGGTATCCTTACTTTTTAAGTGCCTTTGAGGTTATGAAATCTATATGTTTGGACGATGACATATTGGGTGTGAAAATAAGACCAAGGTAGTTGTATTGACTCACATTCTGGATGGGGGTATTGATAATTGTGTAAGTAAACATGGAAGGTGTCGTTCTATTACTGAAAGTCATAGCAGCGGTTTTGCGGATGTTAATAGTCATTTGCCATGTAGCATACCAAGAGCTAAATTCTGAAAATGATTTCTGAAGGTGTAAGTGATCATCAAGGCAGGAAATTTTGTGATACAACACGCAGTCATCAGCATACAAACGTAGGTTACAGGTGATGTTACAAGGCAAGTCATTTATAAAAATCAAGAAAAGCAATGGGCCCAATACAGAACCCTGTGGAACTCTTGAGGGCACGTCTGCTACCCTAGAATTAGTTCGGTTGAAGGACACAAATTGAGAACGGTTGGAAAGAAAACTTGAAATCCAATTGAGAAAGCGGGGGTTGTTGAGGATCATGTCAAGTTTATACATAAGTTTTTTGTGAATCACTGTACCGAATGACTGCACACGTCGTGAATTAAATCTTGTTATGTTTTTCAAGTTCTGGTGAATTTATCTTATATATATATATATATATATATATATATATATACAGACGAACTACCCCCCTAATCTGATATTAACCTACTCTCCATCAGCACCGAATGTTAATCCTATTCTCAGAAAGCATCACAACATTCTACTTCAGAGCGACAAAATGAAGCGCTTGCTACTTGAACCACCCCGTGTCGTATATCGGAGGGCAAAAAATATCAAAGATGCCGTAACCTCCTCGAAACTAGACAACGGTGAAGTCTCAGGGTGCACACCTTACAATAAACCACGCTTTAAACTCTGTCCAATAATAAATAAGGTCACAGAAGCTCACAGCACAGCATCGTCTTTCTCATTCAAAATGAGTGGAGATTTCAACTGTGACACCAGCAACGTAGTCTACCTTCTCGAATGCGGTGTGTGCCGCGGTCAGTATATTGGGCAAACTGAACCTCCTTTCCGATTGAGAATAAATAACCACACAGCACATATACGATCACTGCAAGATCTGCCTCTTTCAAGACACGTAACGACAAAAGGCCATTCATTTGGAAGGTTTAAGGCCATCATACTGCAATCTGGCTTCCAGCCACATTACGACAGGGAAGCCTGTGAATGATATCTAATATTTATATTTAACTCGTTTACTGCTGGTATTAATGAAAGCCCTGGCAAACTCTCCTGTTTTTCCGGCTAAATCTTCCTGCAATGTTTTTTTTTGTTTTTTTCTTTTCCTTGTGACCTCTTTTGCATCGAAAATATTGTGTCATAAATCCACTATGATGACAGTTGCGTAAAAATTTGTTCTGTATCTAACACTTTCATTTCTAGTCGAGGTGCTGACATTATTTTTGTTGTAGTTAAGCACGAATTCTGTGACGCTCGTCTCTCATATTCATTGCATTATTATCGTTTTGTTGTTGCTGATCACTGCGTTTGGGTAAACTTTGTTTCTTAGGGCATTTTTTCACACTCTTGAACTGTATTTTTTGTGCGCCTCTATTATTTCGCGTGCCAATTGTATTTATTCTAATATTGTTGTGTTAAGTCTAAGCAGTGTTCCCTGGGATGAAATTTGTCTTTTTGGTACACTTTCTAACACTCAGGTGATGTCTTTAGCTTCATTTTTGGGCTTTTATGCATTTCCCCGCATATCCCCTTTTAAAAATTGCTGCAACAGTGACACAATTCTGTGTCTATTCTGTGTATTCTGTGTATTCGTGTCACCTCTGCGCGTGTGTGTTTATTTTTTCGTTTCTTTCGGCCATCGCAGTTCCATTTTCTGTCTTTATTTATTCTTTTTTTTTACTCCTGCAAAGGAGGAACCTTCCCTTGTGGTCCCCATATGCGAACCTCATCTGGTTTTGGGGGCTCACGGGCCACCGTGTGGAGACAGTTACCGCAGCCGCAACCTGTGCGTCCTCGTGCTACCTTCTAAAGTCGCGCGGGGCCACACAGACGCGGCTAGAAGCGATACAGACGCACACAATTGGCAGGCACTTCCCTTCTTTCGTTCACCACCCCCACGTTTTTTTTCTCTTTCTTTTTTCTTCTTCTTCTTCCGAACTAGTCGCGTGCCCACCCAGGCCGGCCTTCCTCTTTCACGCGGCCCCTTTGCTGGCCCATCTTGGCGTTTGAGTTTCGTGTCTCGGCTGTGTTCCTCTTTTCCCTTTAATTTTTTCTCATCAGACGCGCCCATGCACTCTATGATCATTCTTGAAAGAGACCAGTCCCTAGTCGAAACGTTGAATAAATCTGTTAAGTTTTTCAATGTAACTTCCCCAACTTTATATCAAAAATTATTTCTTGGCACCTGATTGATTAATATAAGATAAAGTTACCAGAACTTGAAAAACATAACAAGATTTAATTCACGACGTTTCGGCTGGACGACCAGGCTGGTCCTCCAGCCGAAACGTCGTGAATTAAATCTTGTGTTTTTCAAGTTCTGGCGACTTTATCTTATATATATATATATATATATATATATATATATATATATATATATATACGATCATTGAAGTAGACGCGCAGAGCACAACGGTGGGGCTAAAATTAACATGCAGAAAACGAAAGTAATATTCAACAGTCTAGGAAGAGAACAGCAGTTCCCATTTGGCGGTGAGGTGCTAGAAGTAGTAAGATAATATTTCTATTTAAGGCAGGTAGTGACCGCTGATCCGGATCATGAGAGGGAACTAATTAAAAGCAGAATGCCGTAGACGCATATGGCAGGTTCTCTCAGATCATGAATGGCAGTTTACCAATATCCCTCAAGAGAAAATTGCACAGCAGCTGCATCCTAGCGGTATTCATTTATGGGGCAGAAACGTGGAGGCTAACAAGTAGGATTCAGCCCAAGTTAAGGACAGTCCAGCGAGTTATGGAAAGAGATGGTAGGTGTAGCATTGAGAGATAGGATGCGCCCTTCGATAAAACGCCGAGACTGAAATTCATACCGACGGAAGTATTGTGGGCCTAGGCCCTGTCCTCGTTCAGAAAACTGACGGAATGGAGAAGGTAGTCGCATATGCTAGCCGTTCTCTGCCCCGAGGCTACTTATTCGACAAACGAGAAGGAGTGCCTTGCCATCATCTTGGCTACGTCAAAATTCCGCCCCTACCTGTACGGACAACCATTAGAGGTGGTCAGCGATCACCACGTGCTGTGCTGACTCGCCAGTTTGGAGGACCCCTCCGGCCGCATTGCTCGATGAAACCTGCGCCTCCAGGAGTTTGACATCACCGTCGTTTACAAGTGCGGGCACAAGCACACAGACGCGACTGCCTATCACGAGCCCCTGTAGATGAACCGCCACCGGACGACGATGAGCACGTCTTCCTGGGACAAATCAGCTCCAGCTCTTTTGCATAACAGCAACGCTCGGACCCCGACCTAAAATGCCTTATCGATTACTTGGACGGCAAGGTTTCTATACCATCCGCCTCATTCAAGAGAGGATTATCTTCGTCCTGTTTACAGAATGATGTCCCCTTGAAGAGCTTTTCAGCGAACAAAACAGCCTACCTCCTTTTTGTACCTGCAAGTCTGCGCGGAGAAGTTCTTCAGGCTTCACATGACGAGCCGACAGCTGGACATCTCGGGTTTTCTCGCACCCTCCGCCGCATTCAAGACAAATATTACTGGCAACGACTATCTGCCGATGTCGCACACTATGTGAAAACCTGCCGAGATTGTCAGCGCCGAAAGACCCCTCCAATCCGACCAGCAGGATTTCTGAATCCCATTGAACCCCCTCAAGGCCCTTTCAGCAGATCGGCATGGACTTGCTTGGCCCTTTCCCGAAGTCAACATGTGAAAATAAGTGGATCATTATAGCGAATGTCCGAGGCAAAAGCCCTGCCGAACAGAACAGCAGCAGAAGTCGCCAAAGTTATCGTGCAGTGCATTCGTCTCCGACACCCCCCCCCCCCCCGTGTGCTCATCACGGACAGAGGAACAGCATTCACGGCGGAACTTACGCAAGCCATCCTGCGTTACAGCCAAACCAGCCACCGGAGGATAACTGAATACCATCCGCAGACCAACGGACTGACCGAGCGCCTGAACAAAACCATTGCCGATATGCTCGTCATGTATGTCGATGCTGAACACAAGCCCCAGGAAGTTATCCTGCCTTACATCATGTTCGCATACAACCCCGCAGTGCAGGATACCACTCAAACGACGTCTTTTAGGTTCGTCCATGGCAGGGAGGCCACGACCACGCTAGACGCCATGCTGCCCAATGTTAGCCAAGAAGATAACGAGAATGTCGCCGTCTACCTTCAACGCGCCGAGGAAGCCCGAGGACTTGCCAGATTACGGATCGAAGACCAGCAGTGGACCGACGCCAGACACTGCAACCTACGAAGACGCAACGCGGAATACAAGCCAGGAGACCGAGTCTGTGTTTGGACGCCCATTCGCCTCCGCAGATTGAGTGAAAAACTTTTGCGCCGCTATTTCGGCCCATACAAGGTTCGTCGTCGGCTAGGTGAACTGGACTATGAAGTCGTTCCTGGCGAAATGACTGGATCCCAGCGACGCCGCGTACGACCATTAGTTATCCATGTCATCCGACTGAAGTCCTATTATGCGCGCTAAAGCACGTTGTGTTTATACCCTTGGTGTTTATTTTTACGGATTCGGTTTTAGTGGTTTGTGCCGCATTATGTACTAAAGCATCGAATCGATGCTTCTTTGAGAGGGGAGTAATAATGCGAATGTTCGTAGTGTTTGTTTGTTCATTCTTCAAAGATGCCGGCACGCCGCTTTATCGCTTTGTTTGTGATGCAAGACGCGCCTAGATTTATCTCAATTGATCGTATCCAGGCGGAACCGGCTCTACGTTGTTCCAGAATGTTCTAGTAGCTTTCCAAGTTTTACCTCCAAAGTTCGCCATCGGCTTTAAACCTTTAAACAGAGAACTGCCTAGAGCGGCGGGCATTCTCTGTGACCACCGCTGAGTACGCTTGTTGCTACGCCACCACCGAGGAATGCAGCGCTTTGCGGGCGCAAGTCAGCCCAAATAAAGGGTTTCGTTTATGTGCCATTCTCGTTGTTTTCCTGTTTACCGGACTGCAGTCACCACTCCGTGACACTATATATATATATATATATATATACATATATATATATATATATATATATATATATATATATATATATATATATATATATATATATATATATATATATATATATATATATTTTGTTACGCTCAGGGGATTATTAAGACCGGGATGGAGGATTGAAAGCAGCTCGGTCCGCTTGCCGAGCACGAGACGCCACCAACCTCGTTCTCCTCATCTTCGGCTTAGCAACGCCGACCATTCAGAGCAGGTATCGCCTTTTCATGTGCGTCACTTTCCCCTGCGCAGCCGAAGCCTGCTGGGCGAGTGCAGAAGCGTCGCGCGAATGGTAGGCCTTCAGCCGGGCAACGTGAGTGACTTGTTGGGACTGAGGCATCCCACCCAAGGAACGGTCGAGGCGACGGTGAGTCAAATGAACTTTATGTACAGTATGTACAAGGGCTTTTACATAATACAAGGGCCAAGAGCACCACGGGCGAGCACAAAGAAGAAGGGCGGCCCCGGCGGCGAGCGTAGCTCCGGCGTGATGGCTCTTCTGCTGCCCGTCTGCTGCTCGGGTTCAGCGCGGCTCCGCTTTTAAAGCCGCTGTAAACGGTTACGGCAGCCAGCCGTTCAAATCCTCCAATCACTGGCCACCATTCAAATTAGACCAATGGTTGAGAGCCGGCGAGCGCCGGAGGAGTTCGCACCGACGGAGAGGAGGAAAGGAGGAAGGGTCCGTGTCGGCGCCGCGCCGGCGGGATGAGTCACGCTGCATGTCGCGACTTGTCCGAGAAAGTCTGGGCCTGCTTTGAGCGTCGGCGAGCGCGCAGCGCTTGTTTCCAGGGGGGCCAGCCAGCGAAATGGGAGCTCCGGCACTACAGCACCACCGCCGCCAGACAATGCGCCACGAAGACGAGCTACTTCCGCGTGGCTCGGATGCGGGGCGCGCTCGTACGCCAGGCTCCTCCAAGTTCTCGTCCGGTGTTCAGCCGCAGGTAGCTCCAGGCTCCTTTCCGAGAACGGGTCCCGCTCGCCAGGACAGGATCACTGCTCCGCAGCCTTGTCGCCCAGGTGACTGGATCAGCTTCGCTCGGTCCTTCGGAAGAGCTTGCTTCTCAGCATCGGTCGTTGATCGTTCTGCATGTTGCGAAGAACCGACCGACAACAGGCAACACCCAACACGAGCTAGTGCCCTCCGTCACCCGTCAAAACACCAGACTTCAAGTCAAAAAAACTCTGCTGGCTATATTTCTGTCCCCTTTTTGTTCCCTCTTCTACAAGAGACACATGTGGGATACAAGAACTCCAAAGTAATTAACTCAGACAAAGTGTCAAACACATGAAACACTCGGAATGAAATGAATGCAAAATAAATTCGCTCTCTTGAGATCACTCGGCCAGAACACACAGCTGAGGCCACAAATGAGGACAAATTTTTCCCCGATCTACGAGCGAACTTAAAACAGCTGTTCGCGAAGAGACAAAATGTAGGCCACGAGGAGGCGAAGCCAGCCTTGCTTAGAACACACGGCTTAGTGCGTCTACGTTCGCGTTTTCCTCGCTTCTAACGGACGGTAAACGACACCCGCTACAGCGGAAACTAGTGACTCTGCCTCTTTCGCTGTGCTGCGCTTTTCTCTCTCTCTCTCTACTACCGTGGTAGCTATGGTCTCTGCCTCTTTCGCGGTAGACGCGCTTTTCTTTCTCTCTCTACTACCGCGGTAGCTAATGTCTCTGCCTCTTTCGCGGTATACGCGCTTTTCTTTCTCTCTGTACTTGTCTTTCCAGTTTCTACGGGAGCTACAGTACGAGAGCGATTCGCTTTCATAGACTGGCAACTTGTCCCTTTCTTTGCGCTTCGCGCGCCAGTCGCGACGTCCCATAGCGAGTGCGCAACGCTTCCGATGGGACTGTTCTTTCTTTCTCTTTGTCTCAGGCGGTAAGTGAGACCTTCCACGAGTCTTTAATTTCTCGCGCACCCTTTTGCATTTTCGCTCGATGCGAAGTGCGCATCTACCCGGCCTTTTGATTTTGTGCCTACTAAATGGTGTTATTTCCACTCGCGGCTTTCCATCGCGATACCTAAGCTTGGTCGAGCGCTTAGGCAGTTCCTTGCCAATTTTCTTGCCCCTGTCACTGCGGCTTCGTACAATCTTTCGCTCTTTGAGCCGTACACGCGTTTTCCTTGCGCGCGCGTGCCGCTTTCTGTGGGAGCACGGTTTCTCCCGTGACTGCAGTGGAAAGAGAGAGCCGTCCTGAGAACACGCGCCTTTGCGCGTCTCGCTCTCTCTGTGCTGGCGGCAAGATTCACACTTATCCCGCTCCTTAATTTTTCGCCTCACGGGCAGCGCTCTCTTGTATCTCGGTTTCCTCCCAAGATACTCTTTCCCGCGCGAATACTTGTACGATTTCTTTTAGCAGTCTATTCTACTGCCCAGATCCATCTGCCTCGGCACACTTACGCGCTTCGCTTTGCGCGATAGCGACGCCTGGGACACTTTAGCTCTGATTCTGACGCTAGTTTCAGGGCTAACCACGTGACTGACTTTACTAGAGTCATTTTGCCGGCGACGCTGGCGCTTCCGATGGTGGCAACCCGTCTCCGCGCGCTTGCCCTTTCTCTCTTTTCGGCAGCGCCCGTCTTTCTTATGCCTGCCTTTCATCTCTCGGCGGCACCACTCTTTCTTTTGCTTGCCTTTCACCGTCTTTCGTTTGACAGCTCTCCTTTCTGGGTTTGCGTTTCCTTTCCTTTCGGCGGTAGCAGTGTTTCTCCTGTTTGTCGATCACCTCGTGGTGAGAGCTCAAATTCCTGAACTGGCGGTTCCTTTCCTTCCGGTTGTAGCTTTCTATCGGGAGCTTTCCTTTCATTTTCGCCCGTGGAAGCACACTCTGCTTCCGTCGCCTTGGTTTCTGCTTTCTGACAATATCACTTTGATTGTCAGCCGATTCACGTGCGCTACCTGGCTCACGTCTGTCTTTAGTGCATTTGCTAGCCTCCTCCAAATTGCACACTTCCACCTCAGAGCCTCTGAGCGCACATTCTTCCTCATCTTTCTGGGGTGGAATAACGTCTATAGCCCCGATGTCGTCTGGAACGTTCTGTTCTCCACTGTCGTCCAGCGCCTTAGCTTCTTCAGGCGCTGACGAACCAGTGTTTTCTCCTGACTTTCCTGCTGACACGCAGCTCTCGTCATGCTCCTGACGCGTTTCAGCCAATTTCGGATGAGGGTCGGCTCTGCACTCGGTCGTGATGTTCTCGCTACTGCAGCTGCTTTCTGGAATGTTGCAAAGCTCAGAGCAGTGCGAAATCACGGGACTCGTTTTGCATCGCTCGCCAGAAACACTAACGCACAACTCAGCGTCCGCGAACTCTCCGTGCGCCTGCTTCCGTTGATCGTAAGTTTCGGGTTTCTGCATTTCTGTTGAATGCGATGCACAACGCGGTGTGTCATCCTCGTCTACCTCGCTTGCGTCGGCGCAAGCGTTTTCATTAAGGTCCAGACGGACATCCTCTCTGCCCTGTCCGGCAACTTCTCCTACTTCTGACACGCTAGGAGGTCCGCTTTCCGGTAACTCCGCCGCAATCTCAATGGGCGAGACCTCTGTAAGTGCATCGTCCGATGCTGTGACAACCTTATCCGAAGGTATAGAGGCTTTCTCAGTTGGCGAATGCGGGGCAATTCCCACTGTTACAGCAGCAGTTACATCTGCCACGTACGGACTACGTTCCTCTGTGCCGCACTGGCAGGGCTGCTCTACAGCGACGCATTCTACCTCTATGTCACGATCATCCGACCCTTCAGCATTTTCGAGCCACTCTAAAATGTCGGCTTTAAACTGGTACGGAAAATCGTTAAAGGATGGGGTGCTATTCTCTCGCAGGTACCTTTGGCGAAGGTCCAGCGGTGACACGTCATATTTCGCCAGTAAGAAGCTTTTCAGCTCATCGTAGTCCGCCAAGCCGTCGTCCAACAGGCGCTTGACGACGTCATACGCTTCGCTGGAAAGCAGGGCTACCAACTTCTGTGCCCAACCATTCCGCTCAACGCGCTTTCTCTCGCAGACGCGCTCGAACTCCGCAAGATATTTCGCCATATCTTCGGCGATCACGAAGGGCTGCGGCCTGTCTCTCAGCTGATGACCGTTGGTCTCACGCAGAGCGAACAATGTTCTATCTCTCTCATAAAAGATCTCGTGTGCTTCAAGCTCCAGGTCCATCAGTTTCTTAGCGCGAGCATGCCGTTTTATCTCAAGCTGCCTCCGTTTTTCTGCCTCTTCGCGCTCAAGCTGCTTCTGTTTTTCAGCCTCTTCGTGCTCACGGCGCCTTTTGGCCTCCTCGCGCTCACGGCGTTCTGTGATCTCTTCCCAGGCCTCATTGGCTTCCTCAGCCGTTACATTCTCCTTCCGCATGATCTCAAGAATCGCATGCTTTCGTTTTGCGGGGCCCAAATCAATGCCCAACTCTTCACAAATTTCGATGAGTTCCTTCACTTTGAAGTTCTCCATCGCTCACAATAGCCTCTTGTAGTTTGCCCTTTTCTTAGAATTCCCTTGCCGTTCACTACTATAGCGCTACTAGTATGACACGCGCAAGTAATTCTTTCCAAAACGCCTCGTTTACTCCCTCTGCACCAGCTTTCGTTTCAAAGCGCTCCGACTTGGCTCGAAACAGCAAAGCTCTCTCCAGTGCAACACACAGCCCTACTCTAAACTACAATCACGTGTGCTAGAGCAGTCTGGCGAATTGAGGGGAAAACATCAGGCACTCACCGCGCCGAGGTAGCTGACGCCGGTCGATCCCGCAGCTGCCATCCACTGTTGGGACTGAGGCATCCCACCCAAGGAACGGTCGAGGCGACGGTGAGTCAAATGAACTTTATGTACAGTATGTACAAGGGCTTTTACATAATACAAGGGCCAAGAGCACCACGGGCGAGCACAAAGAAGAAGGGCGGCCCCGGCGGCGAGCGTAGCTCCGGCGTGATGGCTCTTCTGCTGCCCGTCTGCTGCTCGGGTTCAGCGCGGCTCCGCTTTTAAAGCCGCTGGAAACGGTTACGGCAGCCAGCCGTTCAAATCCTCCAATCACTGGCCACCATTCAAATTAGACCAATGGTTGAGAGCCGGCGAGCGCCGGAGGAGTTCGCACCGACGGAGAGGAGGAAAGGAGGAAGGGTCCGTGTCGGCGCCGCGCCGGCGGGATGAGTCACGCTGCATGTCGCGACTTGTCCGAGAAAGTCTGGGCCTGCTTTGAGCGTCGGCGAGCGCGCAGCGCTTGTTTCCAGGGGGGCCAGCCAGCGAAATGGGAGCTCCGGCACTACAGACTTCAGTTCGCGCTGAACGACGGCCGCTTGCCGTGAGACGAGCTATGCAGTAATTGAGCTCACTAAATTGCTCAATAATGACATAGGGTCCATCGTAATGGCACAGTAGCTTCTGAGACAGTCCTCGCTTTCTGATAGGCCGCCACAACAAGACCAAATCACCAGGGCATCGTAGCGCTCGTTGGACTGATCTTGGGAGGCGGGAAGACGAAGGCGAGCAAGGCGTCGGGCTTCTTCGTAGAGACAGAGTATCTCAGCGATGGAGAGATCTTCAGGAAGCTCGTGAGAAAATGGTAGTATGGTGCCCGGGGGTGTAGCGTGCGGGGCGAGCATAGAGTAAAAAGAAGGGGCTGTAGCCAGTAGTCTCATGGCGCGCGGTATTGAACGCGTTCGTGATGAACGGCATAACGCTATCTTAGTTCTTGTGCCTTGAATCAACATACATTGACAGCATGTTAGTAATTGTGCGGTTCGTGCGCTCAATGAGCCCATTCGTCTGGGGATGGTGAGGAGCGGAATGGCGAAAATGCGATGCGCAAGAAAGGAGAAGCTGCTCGTCGAGGTCAGCGGTGAACTGCCGACCACGGTCACTGAAGATAACTTTTGGAGGTCCATGACGCAGAAATATGAATCGTAGCAGAAAACACGACACATGATACGATGTAGCGGAGGGCAGAGCTGCCGTTTCACAATACCGAGTAAAGAAATCGACACAAACCACTGTCCAGTGGTTCCCATGATAGGATTTTGGAAACGGGCCCAGGAGATCTATGCCCACTTGCTCAAACGGTGCTGCAGACGGTGTCACAGGGTGAAACTGACCAGATGCAAGGCTTGTAGGTCGCTTGTATCGTTGACACTGAGTGCAGCTGGCGACGTACCGCTCAGTCGTGGCCCGCATTTGCGGCCAATAGAAGCGTGCCTGGGTACGGTGGAGCGTCCGTGCTGAACCCAGGTGTCCAGATGTCGGGTCATCGTGCATGGCCTGCATGACAGATTTGTACAGGCTCTTCGGGACTACCAGCAGGAAGCGGTGGCCCGTAGAAGAATAGCTTTTCTTCTTCAGAAGGCCATCTCGCACACAAAAGTGGCTGACATTGCAAGGGTCTTCAGCCTACGCAAGGAGAGACCGTAGGGTTAAATCTTTCTGCTGTTAAGCTTCGAACTCTGCGACATCAAGAACAACAGGTGACACTGACGCGGCGCAGTGGTCTAAAGCGTTGATGTTAGACTCCGACTCAGGAAGGGGCTGCCTCGAAAGACAGCCCGCGTCAGCGTGACCGCGACCACTCTTGTAGACGACTGTGTAGTCAAACTCTTGTAGCCGGAGAGCCAACCGTGCAAGGTGTCGCACGGTTTACGCAGGTTAAGGAGCCAGCAGAGGGCATCATGGTCGGTGACAATGAGGAACGGTCGTCCGTACAATTAGGAACGGAAACGCTGCGTGGTGAAGACGACGGCCAAGCATTCTTGCTCGGTGACTGTATATTTGCGCTCCGGCTTCCTTAGCGAGCGACTCGCATACGCAACAACGTGCTCTTTGTTTTCGCATCGCTGAACGAGAACAGCGCCGAGGCCAACAGCGCCGGCGTCAGTATGAATCTCTGTGATAGCGGAGGGATCGAAGTGGTGAAGTACAGGGTGGGACGTCAAAAGGAATTTTAGTTGGCGGAAGGCGGAGTCGCACTCAGGTGTCCACTCGAAAGCCACATCTTTCTGAAGTGGGCCTGTAAGGGGGTAAGCCACATCCGCTAAGCGATGAATAATAGTGTTGTTGCCACTTATTACCCAATATTAGTTTTATCATAGTGTTGTCCTTTTAAGAAATGTGTTGTTTCCCATGTGTTCTTTCTCGCATTGTATATGATCTTCTTGTTGTGTTCTAAATTTGTATGCCCATCCTGCTTGGGCCAAAACATTGGCCTGCAGTATATGTAAATGAATAAGTGAAAGAAAATAAAGCGCCGAAAGAAAGAGCGTAAGCCCAAGAAACTCCATAGCTCTTTGACACTGTGGTGGCTTGAACGACTCAACAGCTGCAGTCTTGGCTGGATCAGGTCTGACGCCGTCTTTATCAACGAGGTGTCCAAGCACTAACGCTTGACGCGCACCAAAGTGGCACTTATTAGAGTTAAGCACAAGACGCACACAGTCCAGGACGAGAGCCACACGCTCGTTGTGCTCACTGAACGTCTTTCCGAAAATTACAACGTCGTCGAGGTAGCACATGCATATTTCTCATTTCAAACCGCGTAGTACAGTGTCCTACCTAATGGCATTGCAAAATGCAAAAGCCTAATGGCATCACATTAAATTCATAAAGGCCATCAGGCGTAATAAACGCTGGCTTTTTTTGTCCGCGGGATGCATAGGTATTTGCCAATACCCCGACCGAAGATTAATAGACGAGAAGTAGGAGGCTGAAAAAAGGCAGTCGATGGCATCGTCGATTCGAGGTAGGGGGTATGCGTCTTTACGACGGTAATCCACGAAAAAATGCCATGACGCATCCTTCTTCCGAACAAGTATTACCGGAGCAGCCAGGGGACTCGATGACTCTTGTATAGCACCTTTAGTTAAAATCTCTTTCACTTGCTCTTTGATCAGCTTACGTTGAGACGGGGACACTCGGTAAGGCTTTTGCCGGATCGGATGTGAGGCGCCAGTGTCAACCCTGTGAAGGGTCCGAGACGAGGGGACGGAAGGTGGGCCACCGGGCTGAAAAAAGTCAAGCATGGTGGAGTGTCGCAGAAGAATGGCCAAGAGAGCACGGCTCTCATGCGTCGAAAGGGAGTGTTCAATCATGCTAAGTAACTTGGACTCGTCACAAAACTCTGGCGCTTCCGCGTGCAAGGCGCCGGTGACGAATGCAACGGACACTTGTGAGTCGTGGCTGAACGACGCAAGATTCTGGCCTTCAGGCAGAACTACAGATTCTGTAGAACAATTCACTGCCCACAGTTCAGTGCGACCGTTGGTGACGGAAACCATGACATGAGGAGCAAAATATTCTTCTTCATGCAGGTAAGATGGTTCGGTTCCCCAGTCGCATAAACACGTCGACAGTGGTATCGGGGCAGGAAACTGCTAGCATACGGCCGAAGAAGGAGGGACGACAGTATCTCGGGTAAGAACGGGCACATTCTCTCCACTACAAGAGCCTTCCACAAGGCCAGTGGTAAAACATTTGCCGACGCTGTGCTCACCGGCGCGACAATCGACGTTGGCGCCGCACATCTGCAAAACGTCGAGCCCAAGAATAACGTCGTGCGTCGATCGGGCGAGCACCGCCATTTCCTTGTTGAACCCTTCGCCACTGAAAGAACCCTTAAAGGGGTGGAGACGCCAAATTTGTCGTTCGCGCGTTCTTAGTTTCAAACGTTTCTTATGGCTCCAGGAAGCATGATACACACCCAAAGATTCATATATTCACAGTGAATAATTTATTATAGCATATTTAGGTGAACGATTTTCGGTTTCGGTTTCGGAACGCCGAGTTGTACAGTGACGTCACAGAGGGGGAAGATCAACTGCTTCGCTTGGTCACGTGGGCCCACAAAAGTTGTGACGCACCTACTGCTGCATCGTCTGCTTTCCCACACATGTGCTGACCAGCGCATGAAAACAAACTACTGCACGTCTAGTACCAGCAGCTCGGATTCTGACAGATCTGATTCCAATGAGTGAGGACATCGACTTTTTTTTTTGTTCGCACGCTAATATCGCCTTCGCGGATTCGCGTGAGGATGCGAAACACTTTGCGAAATGCCAGTAAGCATCGCTGCGCCGCTCTACCGAAGCTGCGCCCACAACCGGTGTCACACTTCGCTGCCGTGCAGCAGTACCTGAGCGCTGCTTGGGATGGTGTACAAATATCACAATAAAAGACGAGATCGCCTTGTTATCAGAACTGCCAGCTATACTCGAGCAGCGACAAAGCATGTCTGCTTATGTTGGGAGCTTTCGGCAACGGCACCGCTCGCGGGCGCTCCGGGCGACGAGCTCTGCTGCTGCCTGGCTGCCGTGGTCGTCGCTAGGCCTATAGCCTGTTTAGCAAGCGGCCGGCGCTTCGGAAGTCGCTCGCGCTATAATAAAAGGCCTACTTTTCACAAATAGCTGTAGTGTTAACAGAATCATCTCACAATAAAATAATAGTATGGTCAATCTCCTCGACGCCTTCGGCAGCGGAGCTAGCGGGCGCCAGGCGAGCCGGACCCCAACGTCGCGCCAGCGGCAGCTGCTAGGCGCGGTTGTGAGAAAATTGCTCATATCACAGTTGTTACCTCTACCAGCAGCTCAGTATTGGTCAGCGATCCTCAAAAATGACACTTTTTTCACATTTCTTGTCCCATGGTTTATTATTTACGTCAAGAACACTCTTTAGCTCGCTTTTATGACGTCGGCAGACGGTATCCAGGCTGACCTACCGGCCGGCAGACTCGGCGTACTTCACATCCGCACAAGAAAATATAAGACAGCCATGCTACCAGAAAGGATGCTTTCTAGATTCGAGATACGACAGCATGACTGTGCTAAAAGTGGATCTTTCGGCAGCGACACTGCCTGCGGCAACGCCGGCCGACGACCTGCGCGCTGGTCCCAGACTGCCCTAGTCGTCGCTAGGCCTAGCTGCTTTCGCATATCGACTCCGCAGCTGAGGGCGCTTCGGGACTGGCCAGCGCTCAGAAACGTGCTCCGCTCGGCACCCCTTTACTGTGAACTCGTCCCATAATAAAAGATATGTTCGATTTCCACGACGTCTTCAGCAACAGAGCTAGCAGATGGCAGGCGATCCGCATCAGGTAGCAGCAGCACAAAACCGGCTGATGAAATTTGCTTGCATCGCAGTCATCACTTCTACCAGGAACTCGGTATTTGCCAACGATCGTCAGAAACGATGCATTTTTGATATTCATATATCCCAGGGTTTGCTATGAACGTGAACAAACAATACTATCGCGTTCTTCAGATGCCGGCGTTCGGCACGAAGACTGGCGCAGACCGTCCGGCTCCAAGGAGTGCGCCCTATGTCATCATGACGCTGCCGCTTCCCGTCGTTGTTGCCGCGAGCGGCCCGCCGTTGACATCTAGCAGGCCGGACGCAGGCAACGAGCTGCAATCGGACGTTGCGACGCTTTTCGCACCGGCGCGCCGCAAACCGAGCGAGTGGCGGTTAGCAGCAAACGCGGCTAGCTGGTGCGTCGACTGCGCTCACGCGGCTGTGCCCCGCTCATCGTACGTCACTGTATTTTGGTATGACGTCACTAAAACTAATTTTTCTGCACCCCTTGTGACGTCATGGTTGATGGCGCTAGCGATGGGTCTAGATTGTGAGAGTGAGCATTTAGGTAATCTTTGGAACCGAATTAAAATATATTTTAAACGTTTGTTGCGTCCAACACCTGGCCTTGAGTGCCCTTGCATACATAGGAATCCCATAGCAGGCTTTTTATAGCTTCAAAATTTGGTGTCTCCACCCCTTTAACAGTAGACACTCCAATTGCAGGCAATGGTTCGCCACTCACACCACAAAATTGGACATTTTTGTCTCACCAAGAGAAAACTTTGCGTCCAAGGAGACACTTAAACGCAGCGCTCATAACGGAAACAGTAGCACCGGTATCCACAAATGCCATCACAGGTACACCATCCACTAGCACATGCACTTTGTTCCGCAACATAACTCCAGGCACCGGTATCTCTACCGGCGGCAGGCTAGAAAGGCCACGACTCCGGCGAGGTTCCAGCAGAGGATCCGTATTCGGGGAACCACAATACAGGGCACCTTCCACCAAGATGTTACGCCCAGGGGTTTATTAAGACCGGGGCGGAGGATTGAAAGCAGCTGGGTCCGCTTGCCGAGCACAAGATGCCACCAGCCTCGCTCCCCTCATCTTCGGCTTAGCCAGCAACGCCGACCATGCGGAATAGGTATCGCCTTTTAATGGGCGTCACAATATATATATATATATATATATATATATATATATATATATATATATATATATATATATATATATATATATATATATATGAGAGAAGCCAACAGCCAGAGAAACCAAAGGGCACAGGGGATTTTTTAATTTTTTTTTGTGGTGTGGATCAAGTAAGAATATTACTGAATATGTTGTCGCTTTAAGCTAATTGATTAGAAAAGCAAAAAAAAACAACCACATGCCGCCGGTGGGATCCGAACACACGACCTCCGAATTACGCGTCCGGTGCTCTACCTCTGAGCTACGGCGACGGCTGTCAATCTTTCTGCTTTCGGGGGTATTTATGTTTACAAATAACCTAACCTTGAGAGTTTTCATCAGCGCCACCCGCGTTCGTAAGCGGCGGACGTGGAACGTCCTGAGTTACCGCTGGTGTGACGTAGAACGCCATCGAACGGCGAGGGTGGAAGCTGTGTGAGAACCCTCTTATGCTTTCTATGGCGTCAAGGCTGCCAGAACCGAGGCCCTCGCTAAGCAATTAAGCAAACAAGGGAAGGGGAATGAGGTGCTCGTTATAAATATGAGAGAAGCCAACAGCCACAGAAACCAAAGAGCACAGGGGATTTTTTAATTTTTTTTTGTGGTGTTGATCATGTAAGAATATTACTGAATATGTTGTCGCTTTAAGCTAATTGATTAGAAAAGCAGAAGAAAAAACAACCACATGCCGCTGGTGGGATCCGAACCCACGACCTCCGAATTACGCGTCCGGTGCTCTACCTCTGAGCTACGGCGACGGCTGTCAAACCTTCTGCTTTCGGAGGTATTTATGGTTACAAATAACCTAACCTTGAGAGTGTTCATCAGCGCCACCCGCGTTCGTAAGCGGCGGACGTGGAACGTCCTGAGTTACCGCTGGTGTGACGTAGAACGCCATCGAACGGCGAGGGTGGAAGCTGTGTGAGAACCCTCTTATGCTTCCTATGGCGTCAAGGCTGCCAGAACCGAGACCCTCTCTAAGCAATTAAGCAAACAAGGGAAGGGGAATGAGGGGTTCGTTATAAATATGAGAGAAGCCAACAGCCACAGAAACCAAAGAGCACAGGGGATTTTTTAATTTTTTTTGTGGTGTTGATCAAGTAAGAATATTACTGAATATGTTGTCGCTTTAAGCTAATTGATTAGAAAAGCAGAAGAAAAAACAACCACATGCCGCCGGTGGGATCCGAACCCACGACCTCCAAATTACGCGTCCGGTGCTCTACCTCAGGTATATATATATATATATATATAGATATATATATAGTTGCAGTAGGTCTTGACGTTCAATGGGCCAGGAAGACTTGTAGAAGAAGGGGTCACAACATTGCAATTATCTTCATTTAATACAGACAGTTTCGAACGGAGAACCGTCCTTCATCAGGGTATACACACGAATATCCTGATGAAGGACGGTCCTCCGTTCGAAACTGTCGGTATTAAATGAAGATAATTGCAATGTTGTGACCCCTTTTTCTATATATATATATATATATATATATATATATATATATATATATATATATATGTATATGCAGACATACATACATACATACATACATAATATATATTGTAACGTAACATTACATAGAAGTCACTCTTGCACCGAGGAACACCAGCAGCCTGTCAGGTCAGCACGAGAGGGAGCAGTTTCACTTCGTCTTTTCCCAATCGCCCGTGTCGTTATTCGTCATCTTCTAAGGAAGGCATCTGTGATCGCCCCCATTGTTTGCAGCATCGCCTCGATGCGGCCGACTAGGAGCATACTGGTGAGCTATGAGCCGACAGATGGTGTGCTAGGTTGTAGGTTGGTACAGGAGTACCACAACCACAAACAGGGCACCATCAGTCTCGAGATCAGTCAGCAAGGCGGGCGTGGTAGGGTTCCATTCGCACAACGTGGACATCGTCAGTGAGCTTGCGTCCTCTGCGGCTTGAGGGGTCGTGAGTTGTGGATTCAACTTTGTAAGTAACGTCACTGATGCGGCGGAGGACAGGGTATGGTCCGAAGTACCGGCGCAGTAATTTTTCAGACAGTCTGCGATGGCGAACGGGTGTCCAAATACAGACATAGTGTCCAGACTCGTAGGAAACGAAGCGCCGTCCCTGGTTGTAGCGGTCAGCGTCTAGTTGCTGTTGTAGGTACATGCGCTGCCTTTCCAGCTGCCGCGCTTCTTCTGCACGATGGGCAAAACTAGCGGCGTCCAGATCGAGCTCACGTTCGCAGTCGGGGCATACGGGCAACAACGTATCCAGGGTAGTGGCAACGCGGCAGCCGAAGACAAGCTCGAAGAGAGTGTGCCGCGTCGTCTCTTAAAGTGCCGTATTGTATGCGAACGTGGCATATGGGAGAATTCGATCCCAGGTCTTATGCTCTGTATCCACATAAATGGAGAACATGTCCGCCAGAGTTCTCTTTAGCCGTTCCACCAGGCCGTTAGTCTGCGGGTGGTATGCCCGTCTATGGTAGTGTAAAATTCATCACAGCCTTAGTCAGGCTGGCCGTAAAAGCCGTCCCTCGGTCGGTAATAATAATAGCCGGGCCACCGTGACGCAATACGATGTCGTGGACAAAAAATGCTGCGACCTCGGTGGCAGTTCGATTTGCGAGCGACGCGGTCCCAGAATACCTTGTCAGGTAACCCATCGCGACAACAATCCAACGCTTTCCATTAGTTGGCTTTGGATAAGGACCAAGGAAATCCATTCCCACTTGTTGCAAAGTTTTCGGTGGAGAAATAGGTTGAAGAAACCCGGCTGGTTTCAATGGTGGAAATTTTCGGCGTTGACAGTCACGGAAGGTTTTAACGTAAGATCGTACTGAAGGTAATAATTTCGTCCAATAATTCTTCGGCCAAATGCTGGTAAGCGTTCTGCTAACTCCCAAGTGGCCGGCAGACGGTTCGTCGTGACAAGCGCTCAAGATGTCAGGCTGTAGATCCTTAGCTACTACGAGTAGGAATGTATCTTGTGATCGTTCAAAATTGCGCTTGTAGAGAACCCCACTTAGTAAAGTGTATGACTGCAAGCCACGGCGAAAAACAGGCGGTAGCCGACCACCGCGGTCTTCTAGATACTCGATGAGCGGCGCCAGCTCCGGGTCCTTGCGTTGAAGGTCAGTCATATGGACTTGAGTACTGACCCCAATGAAGGGAAAATCATCGGCGTTTTCCACTGCAGCAGAGTCCAATGTCGCGCGTGACAAGCAATCTGCGTCTTGGTGTTTAAGTCCCTACTTATAAACGACGGTAACGTCATACCTTTAATAACGAATGCTCCATCGAGCCAAGCGTCCAGACGGATCTTTAAGGCTTGCCAGCCAGCACAGCGAATGATGGTCGCTGACAATACGGAATGGTCGTCCATACAGATATGGTCGAAACGTGCTTATGGACCAGATTACACCAAGACACTCTTTCTCCGTCGTTGAATAGTTCGCCTCCGATAGTGATAGTGTTCGGCTCGCGCTTGCCACTGGATAAGCACAGCTCCAAGGCCAACGTTGCTGGCATCAGTGTTGGACGTCGGTTGCTGCATTTTCATCGAAATGGGCGAGTATGGGGGGACTGTGGAGGCGGCTTCGGAGTTCTTGGAAGGCTTATTCTTGATCGCCTGCCCACAGGAAGGGTATGTCTTCTCTGGCTAGTGATGTGAACGGTTCAGCTATCTTGGAGAAATCTTGGACAAAGCATCGGTAGTACGAACAAAGACCCAGAAATCGCCAAAGTGCCTTTTTGTCGCTGGGACATGGAACACTTGACACTGCGGTAGACTTGTCGGGATCAGGGAGAACGCCCTGTGCACTGACAACATGGCCGAGAGAGCGAAGTACCTTGAAAGCGAACTGGCATTTCTCCGGCTTGATCGTTAATTGTGCGCCTTTGAGTGCTTGAAGAACAATGCAACCGGTCCAGGTGTTGCTCGAAAGTAGGCGAGAAAACGACGACATCATCTAAGTACACTAAGCACGACTGCCACTTCAGACCTGATAAAACCGTGCCCATCATACGTTCGAACGTGGCCGGCGCAGAGCAAAGGCCAAACGGAAGCACCTTAAACTCGTATAGGCCGTCCGGCGTCACAAATGCAGTCCTCTCTCGGTCTCTCTCATCCACCTCTATTTGCCAGTATCCGCTTTTGAGGTCTAATGAGGAGAAGTACCTGGCGTCGCGTAGACGGTCGAGGGCATCATCAACCCTGGGGAGCGGATAGCCGTCCTTTTTGTTCACGTTATTTAGTTTCCAGTAATCGACACACAATCTCAGGGTGCCATCTTTCTTTTTGACAAGGACTACTGGCGACGCCCATAGGCTCGTCTAAGGCTGGATTACATCGTCCGCAAGCATCTTATCCAAATGAATTTTAATCGCGTCAGGTTCCTTAGTAGAAACCCGGTACGGGCGTTGCAATACCGGCAACATGGTCTCATAAGTGATGATGCAGTGCTTGGCGACAAGAGTACGACCGACCTTGGAGCCAGTGGCGAAGCAGTCTGCGAAATCGGTCAGAAGAGCCGACAGAAGATTGCTTTGATCGGGAGTCAAGTCCTGACTAATTTTAACGGTTTGAAGGACATGGCAAGCTGTAGCCTCTTCTTGAGGGTTGGCCCCGGCGGTGCATAAACGAGGCGAGGCAGTAACGTCGTGAAGGAAGGCAACAGCCGTTTCCTTGGCGAGGTGCCGCATCTCCTTAGCAAAATTTGTCAGGAGGACAATAGCACAACCGTTATGGAGTTGAACGAGTCCTTGAGCAACGGCTATCTCCTCGAGAAGTAGCGGGAGGTGCCCATCCGCGATGCCTTCGTAGTCGTGAAACAAGTCATGCCGCAGAAGAACCAGCACACTAGACCGTGCTGGCACCCTCACGTCACCGTCGACGATACGCAGACCGTTGAGTCCCGGATCCTCGTTCTCAATGCGCGCCACGGCCTGTTGCGTCGAGGACGTCGCACGCGCTTCTTTCAGGTCAATGACAGCGCCGTTAGTCTGCAGGAAGTCTAGGCCAAGGATCAAGTCTTTCGAACACTCGCGAAGTACGACGAATTCTCCGACATACACAAAACGACGAATGCCAACACGAGCTGTGCACTTGCCTGCAGGGGTGATCAAGTGACTCCCCGCCGTACGAATTTTCGGGCCGGACCAGTGCGTCAAAACTTTCTTCAATTCGTGGGCGAGGCCATGGTTGATTACCGAGTAATCAGCACCGGTGTCGAGTAACGCGGTAACATCAGTTCCATCCATCTTTAGGCACAAATAGGAGGTGGTGTATCGGATGTTGTCGCTGCCTTTATCAAGCGGAATGGCGTCGTATCGGTCGGAGGTAGCCAGTCGGATGCTGTTGCTACCTGACCCCAGCGAAATCTCGTCCAGTCGGCTTGACGAGGACGGAGGATTTTCACTTTTCCGGACATCTTCACATTCCGCGACCCTGCCTCCGAAGGCCGCTGGTATTACTTTTCCCGGCGGGGGCTGAGAGAGCGGCGGCGTCGGGGATAGGTGGGACTTGAGGAACGGTACCTGGTCGGGGAGTAGACCGACGCTCCTGGTAGCCGGACGTGATAGGATACATTTGCGCAGCAAGGTGGCTTGCGATTTCAGTAGACCGTTCACCATTTCGAGGGCACGGGTCGTCCAGGGCGAAACCCCGCAGGACGACGCGGCGGTACGGGCATGCCGGGTAGAGGTGACCTGCTTCACCACAATGGTAGCAGAGGGACCGACGGTCGCGGGCACGCCATACTTGACTCTTACGGGGTCGCTGATAGGTTGGCGACGGGGAGTAGCGAGGAGGACCCTGCCGCTCCATTGCTGGAGCTGCGGGGTTGATACTGTGGTTCTGCGTGGGAGCCCTACGTAGGACGGACGCGTTGGTGGGTCTCGCGTCGAACTGGTGGGGAATGTCAGGCACTTGCTCAGCTGCCACTCTCACCTCTTCGCGGACTACTTTAGCCAGTGATGGAAAAGATGGCGTGTTGCAAGACATCCAGATGTTTTGCAGTTCTTCTCGCACGACAAAACGGACGAGGTTGCGTAGGGCACCCTTATCTTTACCGCCCTGCAAAGGGAGTGCATCGGACCAATGATGTTCACGTCAGGGTTGTATTGACGAGCTCGGCGTTGGAGTGTCGTCTCCATAGTGGTAGCCTCACTGAGGAACTCCGCAACAGTGCGCGGTGGGCTGCGCACTAGTCCTGCGAAAATCCTTTATTCACGCCCCGCATCAGTTGGCGCAGCTTCTCTTCTGGCATATGTGGGTCTGCGCGCTTGAAAAGACCTGTCATGTCCCCCCCAAAAAACATGCGCACACTCTCGTTTTGCGCTGGTTGCGCGAGTACAGCGCAGCTTCTGCTCGCTCCCGGCGGTCGGCACTCGGAAAAGTGGCCTTCAAGTCACGACAGAATGCTTCCCAGGATGGAAAAGAAGTCTCATGGTTTTTAAACCATGTCTGTGCCGACTCTTCAAGAGCGAAATACACGCTGTGGAGCTCACGCTCATCGGTCCACCCGTTGCAACGTGCCACACGCTCGAAGGCCTCAAGCCTGTCCTCGAACACGTCGCCATGAAAAGACGGTAGTATTCGCGGCTGATTGCACAGGATATTTGCGGGAAGCCTGCTCTCAGGTGTCATTGCCGCTGGTACTACAGGGGCCCGAGGCTGCGTCGTCCTGGTAGTGGCCGGAAGGGGTCCGAATTCCGGGGGCTCGCCGCGTAGGCGGCGGTTAAGGCGCTGATGTACCGGAGTAAGCTCCGTAGTGAGAGGTAGGTTATGCAGCGCTGGAAGCGTACCCGGCACTGCCTCCACCATATTTGTAACCTAAAGTTACAAAGAAGTCACTCTTGCACCGAGCAACACTAGTAGCCAGTCAGGTCAGCACGACACAGAGCAGTTGCACTTCGTCTTTTCCCAATCGCCCGTGTCGTTCGTCGTAATATTCTAAGGAAGGCATCTGTGAACACACACACACACACACACACACACACACACACACACACACACACACACACACACACACACACACACACACACACACACACACACACACACACACACACACATATATATGTTATCGCTTAAAGATAATTGCCTAGAAATCCAGAGCTCGTGGGTTCGGTTCCCACCGGCGGCATGTGGTTGCTTTTTCTTCTGCTTTTTTAAACAATTATCTTTAAGTGATAAAAAGTTCAGTAATCTTCTTCAACGATGAACACCAGAAAATAAATAAATATAACAAATTCCCCTGTGTTCCTGGCTTTCTGTGGCTGTTGGCTTCTCGTAAATGTAAAACGAGCCCCTCATTCCCCTTCACTTGTCTGCTTAACTGCTCGACGAGGGCCTCGGTTCTGGCAGCCTTGATGCCATATGCAGCATAAGAGGGTTCTCACACAGCTTCCACCCTTGACGTTCGATGACGTTCCACGTCAGACAAGCGGTAACTCAGGACGTACTACGTCCGCCGCTTATGCGCGTGGGTGGCGCTGATGAACACTCTCAAGTTTAGGTCACTTTTAAACATAAATAGCCGAGAAAGCAGCCGACCTGAGAGCCGTCGCCATAGCTCAGTTAGTAGAGCACCGGACAAGTAATTCGCAGGTCGTGGGTTTGGTTCCAACCGGTGGGATGTGGTTGTTTTTTATTCGGCTTTTCTAATCAATTATCTTTAAGCGATAACATATTCAGGAATATTCTTCAAGGATTAACCCCACAATATAAATAAATATAAAAAATTCCCCTGCGTTCCTTGGTTTCTGTGGCTGTTGGCATATGTAATATCTATTACGAGCCCCTTTCCCCTTATATATATATATATATATATATATATATATATATATATATATATATATATATATATATATACACGATAGCAGAAATGACGGGATCTTTAGATATATGAAAGAACCCAAGAGCCAGCCACAGACACCAGTGCACAGAGGATTTTTGGTCTTGAATTTGTGCTGACGATCAGTGGACATTGTTAGTGAATATTTTAACTCTAAAAGGTAATTGATGAGAAAACAACAAAAATCTGTTTTCCAATCAAATATCTTTAACCGTTAAAATGTTCACGAATAATATCCATTGATCGGCAGCACAAGTTAAAAAATACCCTATGCTGTTTGGTTTCTCTGGCTCTTGGCTGCTTATATATATATACACTAACATATTTTTGGAGGCTATCGGCTCGAAAGTTGAAGGGAATAGGGCATGCACGAGTGGTGGTCGTGGTGAAAAACTTTAATGTTCAAAGAGAGTTTGGGGGTCAAAAAAACCCTGCTGCATGGTCGGTATCCTTAGTCCGGGACACCGCACGACGAGGCCCCGTCTCGCGCCCGCTTTACTAGAGCCCTTTGAGACTCCAGTTTGGAGCAGTTGAGGAGGGCAGTCTCCCATGCCTCTCGGGTGGGGGTGGGGGAAGGGGGAATGCGAGGATTCTGAGTACATGCCCGAGTGGCCCTTGGCCACATCTACTATGGAGTATTTGTGGGATTAATCACCCCGAAGCGACACATGGGTTATGCGGTACGTACTAGTGGAGGACGCTGGACGGTGACTGTCCGGGGTGTTTGCAGTGAGTGAAATCACAGAGCACAGTAGGACCCAGTGGTGCCTAGCAGGACGACTTCATCCTAACAATTGGAGCTATTCTACGAATTTTATTCGCTGTTTGTCGGCACTTTGCGACGTGTTGAAGATGAAACTCCGCGCTGAATGCTACGGCGAGAGCAAATCAAGTGGGCAGGGGATTGGCGTCCGTTGCGCTGCAGCGGTAAGCGGCCTTTGTTGTTCGCACCTTCCACGAAGCCTAGGAGACGAATCTTGCTGCAGCAGCAGAATTTCAGCACATGCCATTGCTCCTCGTCCTTTTTCCTGTTTGGGATTCCCTCTGGCTTCGCTGCACCGGGCAGTGGACGCTCCTCTGATACAATTAAAACAATATTGGTGTGATGTACTACATCGCGTGCCAGGTGAAGAGCCGCACTCTTTGGAGAAGATTCATGCTGGGCACAGACATGCGTTGATGGAGCATAAGTGTCATGGATCATCAAGCAGGCACCGAGATCACGCCACGAATGCTACTACCAAAAAAGTTAATACCTGATCATATCGAAACATATTAGCATGAAATAACGGATGTAAAAAAAGGAATCACGAATGCCCTAGGAAGCCCGGTCAACAAGGGATATAACGAAGCTACGGCTATAACGCAGTAGTCAGCGGGACCCTTCCACTTCGTTATAACGAGGTTCAACTGTATATGCAAAAAAATAAATGCGTATTGAGTCCTTAACTCCTAAACTATATCGTCCAATGCGAGGCTTTCTTTTTCTGGAGCATATGCACTGTCTGCGACTTCAGCAAATTGTTAAAAGAAACTCGGAGTGTACCGAGGTTTCGCTGCAAAATTTTACCCACACTTTAAAGCTTTTTCTTATGGGTTTTTGTCGGGAAGGTAGACTAAGCCGACTGTGCGGTACCTTGAGCGCTATTCAAACGCCATGCAGAAAGCAGCCTCAGACATAACAAATGCGGCGCTTTTGTTACCTAAAAACTGCCAGCAAAGAATTTGATCTCAGCCAACATGGCTTTACGTCCACAGGAGAAAATGGATGCGTTTGGTTAAGTCCTTAGAGAATAGCTTTGTTCGTTTTCCTTGCGAAGGCCATCTTTGCCTGTCGACACTGTGCAGCAGGGTATGAACAAAAAACCGCCTTTCGTTTTGTGAAAATATCAGCAGGAAATACTGTGGAAGACCACGTCAGCACCAATCTTTACAAAAAAAATATTTATCTTATTCTTGTTTGGCGACCTAAACTGATGTCTTTGTTTGCTTTTTTGACAATATACCCATATGTCATACTAATTCTAAGAAAGCCACTGCCATACTGCAGGAAGACCTTCGTGAACAGTGTGAGCAGTGCGCAAAGGGACGTGGCCCATGCTTTTTTTATGACTTTATCACTGGCAGACTCGGTGCACAGGCGCGGTTCTAATAGCGAAAAGGTAAAGTGCTCACTTTTCGTGCCCCTGTTATAAAAGAAACTAGCTCACACTAGACGAAGGGGCTTAATAGCTTTAAGACTTGCCTGCTCGCTACGATCAGTTTTGTGGAAAAGCAATAGCGCCGTGTGGCTATGAAGTCGTCAACTTTAGTAATCATCTTCTGCTTGCTTCTCCTTGTCTGTGAGTTATACACGCATTTTTGTTGCTAGATTTCACTTCAAATATTTAAGTCTGGAGTTTTATATTGACTGTGTGACCGAAATGTTTTCATTTGATTTTATGTGCAAAATTTTCTCCGAAAAGAGTTAAAAGGCGTCAATTGGTATCTTGACGGTAATGTCAAGCTTTGTTAAATGAAACTTACACGACTACAGGCCAGTGCACATAGAACGTTTTGCTTCTCGACTGTAACTATCTAAAGAGTTAGCAGGAGGGCATGTGAACGCTAGTGATGAAACGGATTCTTCATAGCGTATCCAAAGGTGCGATTATTTGAACCTTTGTCTATGAAACAAGAGGACGCACAATACCTTATGTTTTTACACATGTGAAACAAACCCGACAATTTTGGACAACTAATTCTCGAAGCAAGGTGCGGGGTTTTTTTTTAAATCTTGCCAAAAAGAATATCGGCCCACTTGTTTAGCATTATTTTGAAAGAGGTAAGCGCATCATTATTCGAATACTTTGTTACGATCTTCGATCACAAAGTCTGCGGTTCTGTAGTTAGGACTGCACGAAGGGGATGAAGAGCTAAAAGGAACATGCAGGCAAGCCACTGACACTGTCGTGAATTTAGAGTGCACTAATGTGCCTCCGTGTTTGTCGTATGACAAACCAGTACATTGGTTCCTTTGAACGTTCACAGCTGTTTTGCGCAGTGGTGGGGACAACGGCATTTTTCACACTGAGAGGGCGACTAGTAGCTATTTAAAAAGGTGTGTTGAAATACATACACGCCAGAGTTTAAGACCAGCATAGCCACTAAGACTGTATTTGCCTACTTCTTACCCGTTCTGCACACTTACCATTTTATCCACGTGTGTTCCACACCCTGTTTTTTCTATCCATGCTTATTTCTTTGTTTAATGTGTATTTTTTTCTATCTGCATTGTATTTCTCCCTCACCTGTTCTGTGCCTACCCCTATAAAATGGGAAACATCAGCAAAGACAAACTACTCTTCTAGAAGATCAGTCCGCCGATTCAAACGTCGAGTTACAGCCGCGTGGCTAACGTTGTCAAAGGCCCTCCTGATGTCGAGGTAGTCAACAGGATGAGTGGTCGTGCAGCAACTTTCCAAGAAAGTTGCTGCACGGCCACGCACCGTGTCGACTATCTCAGGGCTGGACACGCCAGTCATTAAGCAAAGCTAGGGTGCTTAACAAAGACGAGGCCGCATCTGGACATGTATTTTCTTACTGAGTACCTGTTCTGCGCACTCTCCATTTCCTTCATGTGGGTCTCATTCCCTCTAATTTCCTTGTTTTATGCATATTTTCCTGCTATTTTCTTTGTGTTCCGCACTTACCTGGTCTGTGCCCACCCCTATAAGAGGGGAAGCATCAGCAAAGACAAACCACTCTTCAAGAAGATCAGTGTTCCGATTCAAACATCGAGTCAAATACATATTGCTACGTAGCCGTTGGGGCTCGTAACTTAAAGGCTTTAATGGGGGGTTGACGTGGGCGGCACCGGAGAACAAGCCAAGAGCACCCAGAGAGGCCGGAACCGATCTTCTTCTTTCACTCGCCGGTGCACGCGACTTGCGAAGAGTCCAAATTTCAAATTTTAAAGAACTCTACTGATTAAAGTTGGCCAGTCGTCGACGTCTTCAGCAGGAGCTCCATGGAAACTCGTCGGTACACGGGGCTGCTGGAGGGTTAGATGAGGGGAACTCGCCTGCGCCATGGGATGAAGCTGAACGGGGCGGCGGTCGGGAAGGAGACCGAACTCTGGGGAGAGGCCGTGAACGCGGCGGCTGCTGCGATAAACGGGCGTAGATACCAGCGGGAGTCGGTCGGGACTCGCTGAACCGCTGCGAGAAGAGGTCCGGGACATGGGATCTTGAATGCACCTCCACCAGTGTTACGTAGCCGTTGGGGCTCGTAACCGAAAGGCTTTAATGGGGGGTTGACGTGGACGGCACCGGAGAGCAAGCCAAGAGCACCCAGAGAGGCCGGAACCGATCTTCTTCTTTCACTCGCCGGTACACGCGACTTGCGAAGAGCAGCCGCCCAGTGGCTGCTTGTGGAAACGTGGCAATATGTTTCCTTTAACGAAGCGTATACTTCGCTATATACTGCTTTAAGCCGTCAAATACTTCATGCTCTCGCAATATATATATATATATATATATATATATATATATATATATATATATATATATATATATATTGTTACGAGGTGGCAAGCCTAGAAAAAAGACGACATGATGACAGATGAGAATATGATTTAATGGCTGTGGGCCTAGCACGAGCGTTCCGTCTCGCGCCACTGCCCTCTTCTTCGTAACACGACCCGGGTCCTCCGAGCGGTCGTCCCGATCGATTGCTTAAATTGTCAATGATGAGGTGGCGATGACCATGATCACAAAGGATAGAAGAAGATGAATGGCTTGCCACCAATATAAACGGAATTATCTGGTGAACGGTAGTCCCTGGAGCTTCAGGTCCAGCGGTCGGCCGCCCACAGTCGAAGGTCAAGGAAGGTTGAAGGACTCGCCGGACAGCTTGGGCAGGGGTGCCGTCTTGATTCGGGTCGTCGTAGGGGCATACTTCGTCTGGTCCTGGTCGTCGTGTCTTGTGGTCGGGGCTGGGGACGGGGCTGGGGATAGCGGCTGGTCGGTTCTGGTCAGTTCTGACTCGGGTTGAGCCGGCGGCGGAGTCCAGGTCCCCTCGGCCAACGACGAAGGCGAGCAGAAGGCGGGTATGCTCCAGGGACCAGGATGACGAGGAGGAACCCGCACCTGACACCAAATGTTACGAGGTGGCAAGCCTAGAAAAAGGACGACATGATGACAGATGAGAATATGATTTAATGGCTGTGGGCCTAGCACGAGCGCTCCGTCCCGCGCCACTGCCCTCTTCTTCTTCGTAACAATATATATATATATATATATATATATATATATATATATGTGTGTGTGTGTGTGTGTGTGTGTGTGTGTGTGTGTGTGTGTGTGTGTGTATTTACCAAAAGTGAATTCTTGGCAGCTGATTAATCAATATCAAATAAGGTCACCAGAACTTGAAAAACATAACAGGATTTAATTCACGACGTTCCCGCTGGATGGCCAGCCTTTTCAAGGATGGCCCTCCAGCCAAAACGTCTTGAATTAAACCCTGTTATGTTTTTCAATTTCTGGTGACAATATATATATATATATATATATATATATGTACCCAACGAGAACTTCATATCTCTCGTAAAAGTTATCTGAGACCTTCCTCAAAAAGAACCCTACGATTTTGTGCTCTCTTCTCATAAATTCGGTAGCCACGGGAGGCATAAAGCCATAGTAAATCTCTGAAAATCTGGACAAGTGGTGCATCTATAGACTACGCGCCGGCCGTCACGTGCTTCATTGCGCTTAGCATGGAATATCACGGCTTGGGATGTTAATGTTCGGTACTCCGTATTGTTTTCCTATGGCCACCAAACCTGTTAGCTACGAGCGCCCGGAGCAGCGCATTGGAAGAGTAGTCGTCAGTGCAAGCTTCTTAACAGCCCATTTCATGGGGAGCTGTATTTTTTCCTCAAGTACGAAATAAATAACCCAATTTTCTTACGCCGTATGCCGAAATTACATGACTGGCAGAATAGGTCGTCACGCGGTACCTATACTCCTCTCACGTGTGACAGAATTGAAAACCATGAAGAAGAAACTGACAAGAGCACACACAAAATTGTGTGGGTACCGGGGCACACGGGGGTGGCAGGGAACCAAGAGGCCGACAGGATAGCTCGAGGATACATTACTTTCCGAGCATCCGACGAGACCGCGGAACTCGCACTAGCACGCAATGAATACTCGGCCATACTAGAAAACTATGGAGGCAGAATGCGATAATCCCCGCCGCCCAAATCTCTCAACAAAGAGGAAGCTGTCACATGGAGACAGGTACAGATAGGGTCTTTCCCAAACCTACATATACTGAACAAAATGCAGCCCACGATATGCACGGCCAAATATCCCTGGTGCGACGAAAAACCCACTCTATATCATATCACATGGGCCGGCCAAAACATAGACGTGGTGCCCAAAGTACAAATCCCGAGTGCGGAGCAATGGGAGACTATGCTGTCCAGCGACTGCTGTGAAGATCAACAAGGTCTGGTACAGCGAGCTCAACGGGCGGCAGTGGCCAGCGGAGCCCTGGACTGAGGGCAACCGACCACTGATTAGAGGCCGGACGACGTCGATAAAGAACACTCCTGGGGATGCAACCAAGGCGAGAACGTCTCTGAAGAGGCCCCAAAACCCGCAGAAAAAAGCACTAGAGTAAAATAAACTTTTTCCTTCCGAGAAATAGCGCCAGTTTGTGATATCCAGGTAAGCTGGGCTTTAGCTGTCGGAAACAAGTCTGTTATCAACGGGGGCAAGGTTTCACTTTTATCCGAATTTTCGTTTCGGTATACCCTGCAGTAAGCTGAAACATATGATTGCTGCAGAGAGTCCAATGGCGCACTCCAGGCCTGACCTGCACTGTTTATATCATAAATTAAAAATTTTTCATAACACTTCCGAATACCATGAAAAAGCAGGCAACACCCAAATTAGTTTTACGTTCGCTGCCTAGCTGACGCCCGAAAATACGCCTGATTCGACTCACTGTGAACATACAGAACATGTTTGTATCTTAAATAACATCTTTAAGGAGGTTTGCACAATCAGTGTAGGCCGAGTACATCTGCTCAAGAAGATCTGCGTGGTGATTTTTCATTTATTTTTCTTGCACAGCCTCCAGCGTGGCGAACTCATGCCGACGTAGAGGGCACATATGCGTGAAGAGAAAATATTGTCCACGTTTCCGCAGACTTGGTTACGGCGGCTGTCGTGGAAAAAAGGTGGTCTGCTGCAGGAGACGTAAGTGGCCTTTCTCTTAATCGCGTCGAGCTTCGCACTGTGCATGCATCTAACCCTGTAAGATAAGATTGAAGCCCGAATAAGGTTTTCTCCGCCTCACGAATTAACCACCATATTCATTGTTGTGCAGGAAATCCTGTCCGAATAAACATTCGCGTCCGTGGATGAAGTCGCTGGCCCTGCTGGCACCGCTGGGAGTAGCTGCACGCACGAAGCTGTTGGCTGTTGAACGAAACGAGCTGCAGACAGCTGCTTTTAAGATCTGCCACTACAATGTCCGGCTCATCGAAGTTCGGGACTATTTTTTATTCCGACTGTGGAACAGATACTTGACGCGGCGCCGGGGCATTTTTCTGAAATAAAAGTTATTCTTAAAATGCAGCAGCCATCTCTGAAAAATATTAGGTAGAGTGCCTAAATAACAAAAGCGCCACTTTCATAGCTGACTGCTCTTTAAAAATCTAGTGATCTCTTTCGAACCACTCCAGCTTTTTAGCTGTATATGCGTATCGATGGCATGAACCATACCGTGGCAATGCTATTACCCAGAACACTAAGAGCCTGTTAATAAACGAGAAAAAAAAAGAGCTTCTTAGGCAGGCAGGTTGGGCGCTCTCCTCTCGTTTAGGAGGCCTTTGGTTCGAATAGCGTGAGGGCTCCTTTGGTTTTAATGCTATCCGTTACTGCAAAAATGTAGCTACGAATAAAAAGATTAGGCGCCTCCAGCGCTGTCTTCCCTATGAATAAATAGCAGAAAAATTAATATTACATCGAGGGAAAGTGGGGAAGCTGACATTTTCACGAGGCCGTTATTTCCCGGGTATTCCCCTTTTTCTGGGGTTCCTTGCTGCATTCGAGTTTGCCGACTCGCTCTCAGGAGCATTTATGTACTGCCTCTGCCAGAGATACAGATTTCGAGAGGTTTTCTTCTAAGCCATATAATGGTGCGTTCATGCATCATAAGCGGATGTCCACAGTGTTAGCGGGTTATACGACAGTTCTGACCTTCAAGAGATTTGGAACGGCGGTGTTGCATCAAGAGTCGCACAGTATGGACTAAAAATAAACACGCTCATTTCTTCTCTACTACCAGTGGTGTACATATGTGTGATTCGAATAAATTTTTAAAGTATCTGAATGCTCGGTACTGCAAAAGTGAGGAGGCCTTGCTGCCGGAGTTGATAGCCAAGATTTCTCTCTTAGAGGGCGAACATGCGACTGAAAAAGATACGCTGATGCAAGCTAAAAGTCGTCCCCATCTCCATCAAGGGGGCAGGAACGAAAACCGGGATTTGTAATTAGATTTCACCATCTACGTCGCCCGTACACCAAGATTAGCAGAAAGATGCTCTATGAAGAGCTTTTGTGGTGTTTGGTTCGCTGGTTTATGTCGGTTTAACGTCCCAAAGCGACAAGGGCTATGAAGGACGCCGCAATGAAGGGCTCCGGAATTTTCGACCATCTGGGGTCCTAGACCACCACACGGGCCTCTAGAATTACACACGGGCACAGTACGTGCACCTCTTGGCGGCACGGGATGAGACCCCAAGCTCTTCTCTCGGTGCCGGGGCCTTACTGTGTCGCCACTCTGCTGAGTCCCATAGCATAACGCCACGAAGACTGGGCAAAATCTGGGGATACCAAACAGCTAACACAAAAGGTAAAGTACTAGAAGAGGCAGCATAAAACATTGACTGCCACCTGCTCAAAGACTCCGACACTCCAACCAGAATCGGAAACAGCGTCAGTACCGACACGTGCCCCAACCTCACATTCATACGGGGGGCGGAACAGGCAGTGTGGGATTGATTGATTGATTAAAAACATCTTTATTTGTTCAGTATTCTCAGAACATGTGAGTGGGCCGCCTAGTCCGGTAGTCCACTGGCTGCTGCTGCTGCGCTAGCCCTCCCCACCAGCCAGTGCTGACGGTTTGGATCATCGCTGAGCAGAATAGCCTCCCACTGCTCCTCTGAAGAGTTGGGAATGGGCTCAACTAAGGGATTAAATTGGCATGCCCACACCATATGTTAGAGGTTAGCTACATCTCCATAGTACCCAAAACCACACAAATCCCTCAATAAGCTAGAAGAGAACCCCCTTAGGAGACTACAAACCAACACATACCTAACACCAGCGAAATTACACCAGTGGTACCCTACAGTATACTCTCCGCAGTGCCCACACTGTGGAGAGATAGGCAGTGTGGGAGAATCAGTTAGAAAATCTGTGCAGTGACCACTACATACTGAAAGCACAAGTAACCTCAGACAGGCTAAAGCGCAAGCTGGGATCGGCAAAATTTACGGATTGGAGCGCTTTTCGAGAGGCATGCGACGGGAGTGTCCCCGCGAGCAGGCTCCAATCGATAGAAGAGTGGGGAAACATGCTCAAAGAAAAACAGCGCAAGAACACTAAAGAAATCGCGCGAACGACGCAGATACCTGAGGTAGACGCCAGGCTGCTCAAGCTGTGGGAAGCTAGACGCGGGCTCACCAAGATGCGGAAGAAAGAAAAATACAACAGAAAACTAGAACTTAAGATCGTAGAAGTCACAGCGAAAGCGGAGGAGTGCGCGGCGCAATTGGCAAGGCAAAATTGGCAACAATTCAGCGACTCCCTCAACGGAACTTTGAGCACAGCGAGGACGTGGCATATCCTCAAGGCTCTCATAGATCCAACCAAGACCAAGGCAGAAAACAACAAAGCCATCTGCCGGTAAATCCACCAGTTCGAGGGACTAGACTCAGAACTTCTGGAGAAAGTACACGTTAACTGCTTCGGGGACACAAACCCAGCAGCTTACGCAGAGCGCTACCGGGGAATAGAAAACGATACCCTGGACAGACCCATCACGCGAGAAGAGGCCTACGCAGCCATTCAAAACACAACCAGAAACACGGCCGCTGGTACAGAGAATATAAATAACGCACTCATCCGCAACCTCACTGATGAGCTAGTCACAGAATTCACCGACTTTCTCAACAAACACTGGGAAGCGGAGACCGTCCCCGAGGAGTGGAAGCATGCGGAGGTAGTCATGATTCCTAAACCGGGCAAGAAACTACAAATTGAGAACCTCAGACCGATCTCGCTCACATCGTGCCTAGGAATACCGTACGAACCAGTGGTGACGCTGAGACTACAAGAGCACGTGGAGGACAACGAACTGTATCCCAACACCACGTTCGGTTTCACAACAAAACTATCGACCCAAGATTTACTACTTCCTACTGCTCCCCCCCCCCTTTTTTTCCCCTAATCCCCTACTATCAGTTCTCGGAAACCATGGCATTCCTGTTACCCCCTCCGGCCCCACCTTTTGGCTTTCTCTGAACTCGAGCCATTCCCCCCCCCCCCCTGCCTTGTCCTTCCTTAGAAGTGCCCCCCTTTCTTTCTCCTTCCATTGCCAGCCTATTTTGTTTGCCTTGTTCTCATTTCCCTGTGCCACGCTGACTAATCCTCTTATCTGAGTTTTAGAGGTCCACCCAGCGCGTCCCCCCCCCGTCGCAGCCCCTTTAAAGCCTTTGTTCATTACACACCCCCCGGATATAAGTTTTTCCACTATAGGAGCTTAACGAATCAAGATTCACCTCCCTCCCCTTCCTGACACGCATCCCCTCTCACACCCTTTCCTTCCCCCACCCGGGGCCTTCCTCCTCAGAGTGAAGGCCCAATTTAATCCCTGCCAATGATGAACGCTTTGCCCAGACGAAGATTAGTCCTCTTGTCGAAACGTTTGCTCAAGCAACCTGAGGTTTTACCCTCCCTTCTTCATTTTGCGATCGCCAAAGACTATCTACCACACCCTCTCTATGCCATGTACTTCAAATCAAAGAAGGGGTACTCGGTAACGTCCCCAAGAGTGGAGAGAACATAATAATGGTAATGGACATCAAGGGGGCTTTTGACCATGGAATTCACGAGGCTATCCTTACGGGCTTGAATGACCTGAACTACGGAAGGAGAGTCTACGGCTACGTCAAAGCCTTCCTCCAAACAGAACGGCAATGAATGGGCTGGGGGAGCTCATATCAGACAAATTCCTTACCCCAAACAAAGGAACACCTCAAGGATCGGTCATCTCCCCTACGCTCTTCAACATAGCCATGACTGGCTGAGCGAAACAGTTAAAAGCAATCGACTCCATACACCATGCCATGTATGCAGACGACATCACCATCTGGGTCAACACAGGCTGGCTCGGAGAGAAAGAAGAGAAATTACAAAAGGTAGCCACCTGTGTACAGAACTACGTCAGAAAAAGAGGGCCAGCTTGCTCCAGCGAGAAATCCGAGCTGCTAAGAGTTTGGAGAGGAAAACAAAATCGCACAGTTCCCACTAGCGACGACTTAAAGTTAAAAGTATACCTCGAGGGGAAGTCGATACCAGAAAAAAACACTCATCAGAATCTTGGGGATCTGCATACAGTCAAGCCAACGCTGCACCCACAACCTCGCTCTACTCAAAGCAACCACTCTACAAGTGGGCCGCATGATCACACGCATCTCACACAAACGTCATGCCATGCGAGAGGAGGACACACTCAAGCTGGTTAGAAGCCTGGTAGTCAGCCGAGTGACATACAGCCACCCCTACTACATTCCCATCAAGAGTGAGGTACAACAGGCGGACGTGATCCTACGCAAAGCCTACAAAAGCGCACTCCACCTCCCTCACAGCACTTCATCCGAAAAGCTTCTCGCCCTAGGACTACACAACACTTTCGATGAATTGAGAGAGGCACAACTAGTCTCCCAACTGCGCAGACTACAGCAGACCCCACCTGGCAGGGAGCTCCTAACGAAACTGGGCCGCGCCGATCCAATTCAAGAGATACAGAGGACAGAAACAATCCCGGACGAATATCGCAAAACTCTAAAAGTAACGCCCATACCCAGGAACATGGATCCCAACCTGCACAAAGCACGCAAAGAGGCAAGGGCTGAATACCTACAAAAGACATTAGCATCCCAAGAAACGACGGTATACGTGGACGCAGCTACGTACACCAGAACAGCGGGGCAGCACAACCGCAATGCGGTAACAACAGTGATTGACTCGACCCTACGCGAGATCACCAGCGCATCACTACAAGACTGTACTACAGTAGAGGCTGAAGAAGCGGCCGTCGCTCTAGAGGCAGCGCAGGGCTATCGATCTAAACGGTCTCCAACAATCCTTACAGACTCACAAACAGCATGCCGCAACTACCTACGCGGCAGAATAGGGCACAGAGCGATCCGCATACTCCGCTCTGGGGGCCACATAACACAACGACAACCATACGAAGAACCAATCAGGCACACGATAGTATGGACGCCGGGACACGCGGGAGTAACAGGGAACCAAGAGGCGGACAGGATAGCTCTAGGGTAGACTTACTACCAAGCATCCAAAGTAGGCGACTTCGAGGGGAACGAACCTGTACCCCAATATTATTCGGCGATACTAAACTATTACAAGGGCTGCAGAAAGCGGTATCCATCACCACACAACTCCCTTAGCAGAGAGGACTCTGTCGCGTTTAGGCAGCTACAAACGGGCTCGTACCCGAACCTACACGTAATGAACAAAATGTATCCCACACAATACACTGACAAATGCCCTTGGCGCCAAGAACCACCCACGCTGTACCACATAACGTGGGCATGCCAGAGGATAAGCGTGGTGCCCGTTATAACAAACCAGTTGGTAGGCCCGTGCACTCTCCTTTTCATCCTTCAGTCACAGCGCGGTGGGGCAGTGGTTAAGGCGCTCGGCTACTCAGCCGGAGTCCCCGAGTTCTAACCCGACCCCGGTGGCCGCGTTTCGATAGAGGCAGAACGTAGAAGCCGCCCATGTGCTGTGCGATGTCAGTGCACGTTAAAAATCCCCAGGTGGTCGAAATTTATTGTGGAAACCCCCACAACGGCACCTCTTTCTCTCTTTCTTCTTTCACTACCACCTTCCTCCCTTCCCTCACGGCGCGGTTCTGGTGTCCACCGAGATATGTATATCAGATACTGCGCCATTTCCTTCCCTGGTCCCTGGGCGTCGCCTGCTAAATCGCTTACACATCCAACAAGACTGCACTCCAGAGAAGGCGCAGCGTATCCCAGTACTGTGGCGCCATATGCTCTGGGTCTCCCCGCTCCCCCGTAACATGGACACCGACATACATGAAAACAGACGACAAGCGCGGGCTCGGGTTCTTGAGAGACAACACGGCTCCCGACCCGATGTATATTATGTAGACGTAGCAGGGCCATCGCCCACGGGATTTTACACGGCCGCTGTCGTTCTCCAAGAAATGCACGTTGATGGACTCTTCCTTCGAGCCCCGAATTCAATACGAGCCGATGAAGTAGCGATAGCGCTTGCTGCCGCCCACGCCAATTCGAGAATCATCATTACGGACTCCCGAAAAGCATGTGATCATTACTTGGCAGGGGAGATCTCCCCCTTAGCTGGTTGCATTCTAAGACGGACTGCCACTGATCCAACACCGAAAAGAATCATTTGGGCTCCTGGCCACCAGGCCTTACGAGGTAATGAGGCCGCGGACGCGGCTGCCCGAGCGCTTATTCAGCGGGCTCCTCATCCCAGCTCTTCTGGCTCGGAGACTCGCCAGCCGCTGCTGCGATTCAGGGAAATAATAACGCATTATAGCGACAACCACCGCCTTTTCCCGGCCCCTGCAAAGGGGCTGAGTAAGACGGAGGAGCGAACTTTAAGGCGCCTGCAGACAGGTACTCTACTCTGTCCTGCAATCATAAAACACTACGATCCTAACACGGATGGGCGATGCCCTAACTGTGGGGAGACCTGTGATATCTTCCACATGGTGTGGGCATGTACTCAAAATCCCCACCTCCCACCTTCCCCTACCCCTTCCAGAGAGGCATGGAAGACTGCCCTCCTCCACTGCTCCTCGCTTGAGTCCCAAAAGGCTCTGGTGAAACGGGCGAGAGACGGAGCTTTGTCATGCGGTGTCCCGGACTAGGGACGCAGACCATGTAGCGGGGCCACTCTGTGGCTCCCAAACTCTATCTCATCAATTGAAAGTTTTCACCATCACCACCACCGACGTGATGATAGCGCAATTTCGAAGTACTTGCGCAGACCTCGTCTTTGAGAACCAGGCATTGGTGCAGCAAGTAGAGCATACATCCGTTTGTCCGTCCACAAAGCTTCCCTCATGACATTTCGGCAGCGGTTAGCTTCGTCATGTGGCTTTAAATTGTATCGTCGCCACCGCGTGGGCTCAGTGGTTATGGCGCTCGGCTCTTTTAAAGACGAATGATCGGTCTCAGCCACGACAGTCGAATTTCGATTCTTGAGCCAAGTGTACGTGCACGTTAAAGAACTCCAGGTAGTAGAAATTTCCGCAGCCCTTCACTACGGGTTCCCCCATAGCCCGAGTCACTTTGACACGTTGTACCCCAATAAACCAAATTATATTGTCGCAAGTCTTGTAATGTTCACTTCATAACGAATGGCGCTTGCATTCAGGTTTATCACTGTGCGACGGTGGTGCTGGTTAAACGTTATTTCCAGCGGATATTGAGGAGCGAACCGAAGTCCCCCCCACTTAAACGGCAGCCGCTATCCCTTGGCAGGCGGCGGCGTCTACAGACCGCTGGAGGAGCTTGATCTGTGTCCCCCAGTCGGGGCTGAGCAATAGAACCTCCCAGTGATCAGAGTCGGTAATCAATTGACTCGAGAAGCAAGACTCGAAGAGAGAGATCTCGAGTGATCGCAGTCAGGCCGAACTGATTGTAAGTTGATCGAGTGTGCCCTATAGAAGCGAAAGGTGAAGTCAAGGTGACCGTGTCTGGAGATTTCACCTTCATTTGGCCTTCAGATAAAGCAAAGGGAAGGCAAGGAGCATAACTGGAACGCGCTTTATGCGACGAAACCGGTAAAGAGCGGTCACTTCAAAAGCAAAAAAAAGGCGCATACCTGGCCCCCTGGGAAACTGGACACCTCTTATTTATTTACTTATTTTCAATGACCCTAAGCGGTCCTGTGTGAGGGTACTACAAAGGAAGGGGGGAGATACAAGCAGGAAAATACGGCACAGGCAAGTGAAATAAAACAAAACAACAAACAATTAACATGAATAAAATATTAAGCAAAGGTATATTGCGCATAATTATGTGCTTAATTGTATTTTGGTTTTGTATTTTTGTTGTATTAATACATCGAAAACACAAAACTAGTTAGTCCATGGTTTGTATTAACCAATGCTGAAAGGATTTTAAGTTAACCTCAGTAGCTATATGTGATGCAGGTTATTGCAGTCTATTATGGAGCAATGAATGAATGATCTCGCGTAAAGCGATGAAAGGCACATTATGCGTTTTATTTTGTTATCGTGGTCACGGCGAGGAAAGACTGCAAAGTGTGGCCAAAAAAATTCATCGTAGAGGGTGGTGGTGGTGAAAAACATTATTGAGGAAGGCCTAAAAAAAGCGAAAATTATACAGCAGCATTGCGGGCGGCCTTCACGCTAACGGTTGTGGCGTCCAGGCCGTGCCTAATCGCGACGTCCTCTGCCCAGGTCACCAGCCGAAGTTGGAGATTCAGCTCGGTGGGATGCTGATAAAATTTGTGAAGTAAGGTTCGGCGAGGGAAATGGCGAAGACGTGATAGTAGTTTCAACTCGGCACGTTTAGTGCTTTGACAATGATGAAATGTGAATAATCTGAAAAGATAAAGCGAATAGCACTGTTTTACAGAGATTTATTGCCGTTTATGACGTATGCTTATTGAGGATGCCATATAGCAGAAGCGTACTCAACTTTAGGGCGGATTAGCTTCAAGTAGTCGTTTTTCGAATTGTGAAAGAGCGTGTTTGAGATTACGTCTAAGAAGGTCGAGTGCGCGGTCTGCTCATGCTAAGATTGTGCTAATATGGTAATAGTTAGTGCATACAGAAAGTGAACTATTAGGTCCTTATAAGGTCTTGCAAGTTCTACGCTATCGTTATTGAGGAAGTAGGCTGTAGGAGTTCGAGTGGAGCGGTCAGGTTAGTAAACGAAATGAACTTTGTTTTTACCCGCCGCGGTGGCTCAGTGGTTATAGTGCTCGGCTTCTGACCAGAAAGACGCGGGTTCGTTCCCGGCCGCGGCAGCTGAATTTCTATGGAGGCGAAATTCTAGAGGCCCGTGTACTGTGCGATGTCAGTCACGTTAAAGAACCCCAGGAGGTCGAAATTTCCGGAGCCCTTCACTACGGCGTCTCTCATAGCCTGAGTCGCTTCGGGACGTTAAACCCCATAAACCTAACCAACCAGATTGATTGCGGGACATAAGCCAGGAGGAACAGCAAGCCGTTACAGCGTCAAGATAAGTTTGAAGGGAATGGCGGTCGTTTTCAATAGTAATATTACAATATATCACACAATCATCCGCGAATATCCTAATTTGAGACGATACACACTTCGGTAGATCGTTAATAACGACTTTAGTTGTGCTTTAAGCTACACGGCGGTATGGCCAGATGTGGACTGCATTCGTTGGCAATGACAACGTTGTGGCAGAAGTGTGAGACAGGTTCTATTTACTTTTCACATAGGCCATCGGCGTTCATTCTCTTATTGGCGTTAGCGTCTTTAGAGTCCGACTATTTATTTTATTTATTTTTCATTCAGAGAAAATATTGGAAACTGAGGCAAGGAGGTAGCGACGAAGAGCGGCTGCGGCCGCTCATATGTTTCTTCAGCCAGCGTCCGCTTCGGCGGACCTGGTTGTTGCAGCGACACGCGTCTTTTCTTTCCTTTTTCTCTTTTCTCTCATCTTTTAACTCTCCTCTATCTGCATGTGGCAGCGGTGGTGGCTCAGTTGGAGCCAGTCGGCAGGCCCGTGTACTTTCCTTTTCATTCTTCTCTCAGTCGCAAAAACACAACAAGAACAACAAAAGCTGCATAAGCAGCATAAAGGAAAGGAAGTGCGCGTAACTAGCTTCTTGGGTCTGTGGACTCCTGAATCGTGTTTTCAGGTACGTGGAGGTGATGATGAGAATGATGAAAACGTTTATTTAAAGCCACAAGGACTTACATTAAGGGAAGCCTGATCGGATTCCTAATCCAGGACACCGTTGATAAAAGCCGCTGCCCGTCCTCTGGCGACAAGGGCTCGTTGTTCCTTGAGGTACAAGCTCGACAGGGCCAAACGTTGGCAGATTTATTATGTCAATACTATAATGTTCCTCACAAGCCCATACCAGAGGGTATAAGTTTGCCTTCTGGCCACAACAGAATCATCACTGTACACAACAGAATCATCATTTGCACTGTGCCGAAAAGAACTCGGGATCAATGGCGTGAAGCGTAGCTGGATTATTAAACGACATGTTTTGTAGCCTCAGAAGGTGGCATTCTTCTGATTTACTAAAACACTTAGCGGTCCTAGGGAGCGTTTGCCTTTCAAGGTGCAAGTGCTGTAATATCTCTGAATATGTTCTAAACAGAGAGGGTGAGCCTGAATCAGTGAGGGAGGATGTAGAAGGATTCCGCGGAAGAAAAGCTCCTTCCGTGCAGCTCAAGTCCTGCATTGACTCAGAATTTTGCAGGCTAGCGGGGTGATTCTGCCACGTATATACTTCGTTTTTATAAGCCGGCTGGGAATCTGTAACTATGTATTTCGATGCGGAGAGTGTTGCGGCCACGGCTATCGCTACTTCCTCCATAGCCTGTGCATCCCCGTTGCGAACTGAAAGCCCGTCCACGACCTGCATTTGGTGCACCCCTGAGATTGTTGATCTCCCCTCTACAGGACCCGCAGCGTCCACGAAGACGTCTCCCTCTTCTCCTGAATAGCACTCGTTCATCTTCCTGCTCCTCTCCACTCGTCTAGCATGATGATGCTCCGGGTGCATGTCTTTGGGAAGCGGAAGCGTAAGCAATTTGCTCATCCACTCTCTAGGTACATCTTGTCTACCAGCGACTTGTAGCGTAAAGCTAATGTTTAAATCTTCTAAGACCGTGCGGCCTGTTTTAGTTGTGACCATTCGCATTACCTGGCTTGCAACATGGGCTGTAATCAATTCATCAGCGGTATTGTGTACCCCCAGTTCAAGCAGACGCTCCGTAGATGCTTTCATGGGTAGCCCGAGCGCCTCCTTATAACCCCGTTCTGATGATAACGTCCAGGTGGTTTAGATTGGTCTTCCTCATATGAAGGCACATGGCCAAGTACAATACACTGCAGATGATAAAGTACTGTATTAGGCTAAGGGTATTCAGTTCTTGCATATCGTTCTTCAGGTTGTGATCCGAGATATGATACGGATGAATTGCTGGCGCACCGCTCGGTGTTTGGTGTTCGATGCTGCGTTCACACCCTTGTTATTAATAAGCAGCCCAAAAATCCGTATTGTTTTCACCTCGGGAAATGGTGTATCGTGGACCGAGATTTCCAGTGGTGCTGTATTCCCCTTCCCGCGCAGGACTAGGAGCTCGGACTTCTCCGGGCAACAGCGAAGTCCGCATTCTTCTGCATACTTTTGAACTGTAGTGGCAGCCTCTTGGATGGTCTCCTCCATCTGACCCAAGTTTCTCTCCGTTGCCCGTATGGTTATGTCATCCGCGTAGAGGGCGTGGCGGGTTCCCCTTATGGCAATAAATTGTTCCGGTAGGTGCATGAGGGCAACGTTGAAGAGCAGTGGAGAAAGGACTGCTCCCTGAGTCATCCCCCCGGTGCCCATGGGTATTGGCTCGGATCTCGTGTCGCCAGTTTTGATGTGCGCCTGCCTATCTTGCAAGAAAGCCTTGAAGTAATTAAAGATGGGCTTTCCGCAGCGAGTACCCTGTAGATTTCCAACAATATTGGAGTGTTTCACGTTGTCGAAAGCCCCCTTGAGATCTAGTGCCAGTATGGCCCGAGTGTTGCTTTTGCGCGGGGGATCGATAACCTCCATCTTCAACTGCAGTAACACGTCCTGGGTTGATAAGTGTGCCCTTAACCCAAACATTGCGTGAGGTATAATATCTTGGCCTTCAATATACGTAAAAAGCCGCATTTGTAGCGTTTTCTCCATCAGTTTCCCAGCGCACTACGTGAGCGAGGTACGTGGGGTGGTGAAAGAGAGATGTGGCTGCATGGATTAGCTTGGTGTACGTTTATGGGTACGTAACGTCCCAATGCGACTCAGGCTATGATGGACGCCGTAGTGAAGGGCTCCGGAAATTTCGACCACCTGGGGTTCTTTAACATGCAATGGCATCGCACAGTACGCACACATCTAGGATTTCGCCTCCATCGTAATGCGACCGCCGCGGCCGATTCAGTATGTTTCGGGCGTCTTTCGGGTCAGCAGCCCAGCGGCATAACCACTGAGCCACCGCGGCGGTTACATGCGTTAGCGCTGGCAACGTTGTGGTAGATACGCAGCACTGAAGCAATAAGCCGCGCCTTCTCACCAGTACATTCCTCTAAATCACCAAGTAGGATATTTCTATTCCCCCCGGATTTTTGTCTCCCCAACAATGAGGCGAGCATCTGGGGGAGGTTACAAGCTGGAAATTACATCTGCCCAGTCTGGGTCTACTTGACACAGACCCGGGATGAAAACGCCGCTAAATATAAGAGTTGCGGAAAAAGAGGCACTCTTCATCACATTATTTTTGAATGCGCCGATTCCCCCGCCGTCGGCATAAACACTAACAGTAGTAGCCCGGGAAGTTTTGCTGCGGAGCGAGTACCCCGCATTCCAGCAGCAAGTCAACCACCTGGTGGCAGAGGGCGTGAAGCAACATTGTAACTTCGCTAGTCATTAGTCTGCGGAGCACCCCTACCCGCGTCCCAGGCCTGCTTGCCGGAACCGGGGATCCGGGGGCTCCTTCTCGGCGGATCAAGAAACGTTTTGTTCCTTCATTGAGCAGCTAAATTTTCGTACTTTGTCTTGAAATTTTCGGCAAGCTTTAAACTTAGTGCCGCGGAAAGGAGCGTTTTTTTTGTGCGCACGGATCAGCTGATTGAAGAGGTACTTTTGGAAGCCTTTTTGCTGTCTTTGTGACTGCCGTGACCACTACGTGACAATTTGAATCTGTACTGATATTTTATAGAGCAATGGGCGCTAAAACAGAGTCCGTTACACCAATATAAGAATACAAAGGATCTTTTACATTTGCAGAGAATTCTGACTTCGTTTTGGTAGTTTTTTAGGAACGAAATTACGCAGTAAATATCACACCTCGGTGTACAACTTAGCAGCGCCTTAAGGGAACGGAGAAAGGGAGGAGCCGAAAAAGAAAGGCACCATCCAATAACGCTCCCAAGAACGAAAACAATAGAGGGCACTGCGGAAACCGCATTGTAGTAATGCGAAAGCGCTGATGTCTCCTCACCACCTCTAATTGGACCTCTTTGCCTCTAGATGCTCCTCTTTGCCTTTATGTCAATTGTGACGTCGTGTCTGACAATCGAATCACATAATTCACCTGAACCCATTGTAAATGCACGCTGCCTTATAATTAATTCGCATTTAATTCACGCTTAATTCGCTTACATCAATGTTTGACACAATTAACTCACAATTTATCCTTTTAAGTCCGCACTTAATTCACTTTTCCAGAATTGATTCTTTTATTTTACATTGAATCACAATTAATTCGCAATTTATTTACTCTAATTCACTTTTAATTCATTCCAATTCATTCCATTAAGTCACAATCAACCTACATTAACTCACTTATTTGATAATTCACTTTAATGCAATCTACTGCACCTGATTTCATCTTAGTTTACTAGTGGCGTTTCTATACTTTATTATTGATTAGATTTCGATTAACTCCAAAGCCGTCACCATTTCAACTCAGTATTCATTTCGAGCATTCAAATTTCGCGCCGCGCGTTGGCTCCGCAAAACTTTCTAGTCACGTGGGTCAATCACGTGGTGCATCACATGTTGTCACACGTGTCATCGCTCTTCCGGCGATTAAAATTTCGCGGCACTCCCGGCCCTACACGCTAACTCTTGGGCACTTCTCTGGCTCTAGTTAACTAAGGATCCGATCGGTACCAAAATTTTCGCGCCGCATCCGCACATCATCCTCCTTCAATTATAACCGGTTTTGAGACGATATCTTTTTAGTAGTTTCCCACAATCGCTGCGGACACGGTTTTTTGATGACAGAAACCCATCGATATAACCTAGTAATGCTTATGCACTAAGAAGAAACCGGATTCATACAAATCGCTTACCGAAAAAAAAAATTGCTGACGATATCGTTACTTCCTAATGCGAAATTTGAGCGCAGCTGATAGCTGTTCCAGCTTTTCGATAAACCAAGGCAAATAATTCGACAGCGACGACGGTGGCTTTCTGTTTCGGCGGCACGCACCTCTGGATTCTGGCGGTGACGGCGCTGGGCCTCTGCTCTGGCAGCTCGTTTAGCAGCAGCGGCAGTCGAATAACATCCACCGGTCGCCTCGCTCATGGCTCACAAAGAACTGGCAGAGAATAAACTATTAATGCGACAGCGCTAAAGGCCCCGTTGCGCAGAAAAGCCGGTGTCGGCTTCGGCAGCGTTGGCCGTGAGCGAAAAATCCTAGAAGCCCCTACATTTCGCTTGACTACGCTTGACGCCCACGTAGCGCCATCAGACGGCGCCCACTGAAACTTCCTCATCCTCGCAATGTACGCCACTGCCCGAACAGATAGCGCACTTCGGCAGCCCTGCCTAAGACCCCTAGAGGGGCTTTAGCCCGGCTTAGCGCCTCCCGCCCTTCTCGTTCGGGAGCAGTGGGGCCGTGCGGGGAAGCAGGAGTCAGACGGTGGGTGGTGAACAACGCAGCGCACATTCAAGGCGTGTTCACCATAAAGCTTGCGGCTTTGTGCATCGGGTTTGATTGAGAGGTCTCTTAGAGACTCCGCGCGATTTGTCCAACAGGCTAGGCGTCGCGCAGAACGGGCGATGGCGTTCCGTGGACTCCCTGGCAGGCTGCGACACGCTGTCGCATTCCACTCTTAAAGGCGAAGATTAAGCGTCCTCCAACTTTATATATAGGCAGGCGGTTCGCAGTGGCGAACGGCGGTGTCTATGCGTATCGGCCCGGGCGGTGCACATATCGTGAACCACCGCCACCGATCCGGCGCTCTGACTGGCGCCGCAAAGGGGTTTCATTGGAGGAGGCGCCAAGAGAGCAATTAAGTCGTCGGGAAGTCTTGATATGGCGCCGTGAGCGCTCGCAACTAGAGCAGCGCGCTGCCCCGGCTGGTGACCTGGTTACGAGAGACAACGGCGACGGCGACGCCGCGAGAGGCGGGAGCGGGCGCCAAAGAGCTGCGCTCTAAAACGTGCACCCGTACCTTAATACGGCAAGGAGAGAGTCCAGGGCAAGACCCTTACACACTTCGAGATCACGTGTGATGGTCGAAATGATTCCGAAGCTCTCCACTACGTCGCCTCTTACCCGACAGCGTATACACGTCGTTCGGTCGAAAAGCTATCGTAGTACTATCAGTCGGCACCGAGTGTCGGAAATAATCGGGGGCTGCGTAAAATCAATAGTGTCATGCCAACCATTTGCCGCAGAATGTTCCGAATATTGTCATACAATTCAGCATTTCGTGCAGCAGAAATTGCTGGTAAGTTAGAGCCTAGGTCACCCAGAGATTCGAGTCGGCGATCTGTAGGAATCATGCGGCGGTTGGGGTGTCCACGAAGACAAGTGAAACTGTTACCGCGTCATTTCCCTTCTTCAAAAAAGCCTATTTTCGATCTTTTTCCAACGGGCCACGCGTCGCATTGGATGGGGGATCGTGTTCCCTGAACCTTATGGCATCGCTGCAGCATGCAGTTGCGTTCTACTCTTAGAGAAGCTTAAGCGTCCTCCAATCTTTTTTCTTTCACCTTCCTACCATCGGTAGGTAGGTAGGAAATACTTTTATTGCTCTAGAAAGGTGCTAGTAGCAGACGAGGAAGAAGAGGTCCATCTTCCTTCTTCTCACAGGGTCGGTGCCCCTATTCCACGGCTCCGCTGAGCTTCGCTGCTCGTTCGGCGTGCTGGATCAGACCTTGTTGGCAACCCAGATCGCCGCTGGAGAGCCGGCTCTCCCACTGTTCTGCACTCGGGTCTTTGCGAAAGCTGTCGCTCTTACTGCATTCCCACGTGATGTGGTACAACGATCCATCGGGCTTTACGCGAAGCACAAACCCCTGGAATCCTGGAATAGTTGGGGAGCACCGTGGAAGAATTATTTTATTGTGAAAGCAATAATACGCCAGGTCTAACCGCTCGTGGCGTGGTCCGTTGACCCCCCAGCTCCTCGAGGAGCCGCCGCCGCGCATAACAGACGGTGTGACATCAGCCTCTCCGTTGCTATGGCGACGCGTGACGCCAGCTTGCTCTCTCCACCGCAGCTAGGACGAGCCGCGCACCGCAGCCGCGCTCCTCCAGGAGTCTCGCCATGGAAGTCACCGACGAAGAGTGAATCTGATAGGATAGGATAGGATAACTTTATTCGGCTCTAGCACAAGGTTTTTTATGTGGTCAGATGAGTCTATCCGCAACGGTCGGTTGCCCCTATTCCAGGGCTCCGCTGGATGCTGCCGTCAGCTGAGCTCGCCGTATCAAACCGATCTGGTCATCGCGGCAGTCGCTGGAGAGCAGACCCTCCCATTGCTCCACACTTGGGTTTTGTATAACTGGCACGATGTAAGAGTGAATCTGAAAAATTGGCAGAGGCTCAGCTCTGCTATGCCAGGATATACAGGGTCTGTTCTGAAAGTAGTAGGACTGGTATTTCCTGGGTGAACGGGCGGACGAGAGGTGGTCTGCGCGTGCAGGATCGCTGAAGGGGGATATTGGGAATGCTGGGGAAAATCGGCAGTCGGCTCTCGGCCGTTGAAGAGAGGAGGTCGCTTGTACTGTGAACCCCTGTCGAAACGTCTCGTCACGCAGAATCATCGAGCGTTTACTGGATCAGCGATACGCGATCAAATTTTGAGTAAATCTTGGTAAAATGGGCAAGGAGACTCACAGCATGATTAAGGAGGCCTACGGTGACGCTTCCATGGGTAGATAAGGTGTTTTTCGAGTGGCACAAGCTGTTCCGAGAACGTAAGAAAAGAGTGGAGGAAGACGACCGCTCCAGACGCCTTTCGACCAGCAAGACCAACGAAAATGTGTAGCGAGTGAAACATTTACTTAACAATCATCGTAGCATGAGTATCAGAATGATTGCTGATGACTTGAGCATTTCTCAAACCCAGGTTTTTGAGATCGTGACAGAAAACTTATCCATGAGGAAAGCGTGCGCGAAGTTGGTGCCGGGAGTGTTGTCAGAGGAGGAAAAGGCCAACCAGTGGGATCTTCTTCATCATGTGAATGAGGACTCCAATTTTTTGCCCAGCAAAAGGCGGCAACACTGCCTCAGCCCTCCTACAGTATCGACTTGGCCCCGCCAGACTTTTTTCTATTCCCGGGAATAAAATCGACGCTCAAGGGGAAACAACACGGATCGGTAGAGGAGGTTCAACAGGCCGTGACGAAGGAGCTAAACAGCATTCCGGTCCAGGCGTTCCTGGAGGCGTACGAAAACTGTAAAACTAATTGGCAGCAGCGTGTAGGTACGGAAGGGTGCTACCTTGAAAAATTGTAATCGTTTGTACAATTCTAACGAATAATTTTTTTTTTAAATGAGGCCTACTACTTTCAGAACAGACCATGTACGTAGCATTAGGTGAGGGCGAGGTGTCCACATCACGGTGGACACCTGAACCAGAGGGAAGGAGCATACATAACTGCCCCCTTGGAACAGTGGGCACCTCAACGTGCTTTAAGCTAAGCGGCGGTAGTGACAGGTGTGCGCTGCATGCATTGGCATTGAACACGTTGTGCCAGAAACGCCGCGCTGAAGCCATAGGCCGTCGGACTTCGTTGGGTTCGTTGGCGTTGACGATGTTTTACACTGCGATCATTTTAAGGAAAGGAAGTGCGCATAATGGCTCCCTGGGTCAGTGGACGCCTGAATACTGCTGACAGGCACGTGGGGTGATGAGAGGGAGATGTAGACTGCAGCCATTGACAGGGTTGCGTGACGTCAGCTTGCTCTCTCCACCACAGCCAGGAGGAGCCGGTCGTGCCGCCCTCGTCGAGGATTCTCGCCATGGAAGTCGCCAACGAAAAGTCTATATCTGAATCTAGTTGCTCTACAGCTCCTGAACAGTTTAACTCTATGGCGACAGCCAAGCAAGCTACGAAGAATGGAAGAAAGTGGTTACAACGTGCCCAAGAAACGGAAGAACGAGAACGACTGCGGAAACGACGAGAAGCCGAAGCAGCTAAATGAGCTGTATCGAGTTCAGAATCTGGGATTAGGCAAGCTAAACGGAATGAAGCCAAGCGAAAACAACGTTCCCAGGAAACATAGGAACAACGAGATAGTTTGCGAAAATGACGGGAATCAGAAGCAGCTAACCAATCCATGCTTTCTCAACCAACCAGGTTTAACCAGAGCTAAACCACACCAAATTTTCTAATAAAATTGTTGCCATTCACTCATCCTCCCTTCCTTTACGACACGGTTCTTGTGTCCACCGAGAGTCGAGACAGTTACTGCGGTATTTCCTTTGATAAAAAAATTCAGGGGCGCTGTGTCTCAAGTTCTGTAAAGGCGAAAGCGTTTTCTGCACCACTTTCCCTGCCTCTTTAGCAGTGACGACGCCACCACTGGTTGAAGTCACAAAATAACTAATGACTAATTACTAGGTAATGACAAACTACTAATTAATCGTTAATTATAGATTAACCACCAAATACTGATTAACTGTAAAATAAGGACCCTTTAGCTTCTTGGTCAGCTGTGGAATGCGACAGCGTGTTGTAGCGCTGCCAGGTAGCCCACGGAACGCCACCACCCGTTCGTCGCGGTGCCTTGCCCTTTGAACGCAACGCTTTTTGAGGAAGGGAAATGGAGCAGTAATTCTCTCTCATCTCGGTGGACACCTGAACAGCACCTTAGAGGAAGGGAAGTGGGAGTGAGAGAAGAAAGTGGGGCCACAATAAAGAAAATGAAAATTGTATTTGAGGAAAGGAAGAGTGAGAAAGAGACTGTCGGCGAGGCGATGGAGAGCGCGCGACTCCGGCGGCCAGCTGTGCTCCATGTGGCGTCACCCTCTCCTCGCACATGCGCAGTTTGGCCTTTCAAGAGCTCCGCGAATGAATGAATGAATGAATGAATGAATGAATGAATGAATGAATGAATGAATGAATGAATGAAAAACTTTATTGTATTACAAGGGTTCTTTCTCGCAGCGTAGGTGGAGCCCTCAGTCCAGGGCCCCAGCGGCTTTTGCAGTCTTGCCAGCCTTGTCGATCAGCTTGAGCTGCTCTTCAGGCTTCGAGCTGGACAGCGCAGCCTCCCACTGCTCCGGTGTTGGTGTGTTGTTTATATCAGAAAAATGTGAAACTGCCTTTGTATGCTCTTGGTAACCAATACTTCACAAAAAAGCATAAACAACCCGATACCTTAAGTACTTAATAAATTGGGTCGCGTCCTCGTATGTACACAGTGTGACTCAATACAACTAAGTCAGCAAAAGATAACTGAAGGCTATATTGCACGAAAATATTAAAGGTTGAGCAATAAAACATACATTCATTGGTCTCGACCGGTAAGGAAGACTTTTTTGTTCAGCCTTCTTCTTTACTTGGTGTGATATTCAAAAAAGCAGTCATTAGTGGCAGAACAGCCCGTGCCGGGCGTGCGCTCCGAGCCCGCGCTGTCCATCTTTATTTTCCTCTATCGCGGGCTGGTAACGCCGATCTCAGCGTCTGCGCTTTATAGCGTCGCCAGGCTCTATAGGGCCCCCCCGCCTAGACGGAACGGCAAAATTTATGCGCCGACCTGGCGAAGATGGAGACCACTTGTTGAGGACGTCGGGAAGGGGCGAACGCGTTCGCATTTTTGAAGCTGGCCCGAGGAACTGCGGTGGCAGCGTCCTGCCAAGTCCGAAATCCGACAGCGTTGTCCGAAATCCGACAGCGTTGTCCCACGGCGGTGGTGGTGAAAACATTTATTACGAATGAGCAGGAGGTATGTTTGGATCAGCCCGTAAGGGACCGATCCTTACAAACACTAGGTGGATGTCCCTAGTATGGGACCCCAGTGGCGGTTGCCGCCGCCCGGGCGCGCCTGACTAAGGCTTGTTGGGCCTGTAAGTCGTGGCAGCCGAGCAGGGTCGCCTCCCAGTCCTCCCGGGTTGGGTTGGGGATGGGGGGAATAGCGGGATTGGAAGGACAGGCCCACACCATGTGATAAGTGTCAGAAGACACTGCACTACAGTGTGGGCAGCTGCCGCTAAAGGAGGGGTCAAAATGTTTTAGCGCTGCCGGGCACAGCAATGTATTGGTGAGAAGGCGGAGAAGGAGCCGCTCATCCGCCTTCTTAAGGCCTTTACATGGGCTAGGGTAAAGGCGATGACAATTTTGATAATATGTTGTAATATCTTTGAATGTATAGACCGGATTAAAATCGGGTTCCTGATCGGACGGGGAGGAGAAAACAGCCCGGTGAGAGAGCGCGCGGGCGGCTGCGTCTGCTGCCTCGTTTCCTGCCAACCCCTGATGAGCAGGGGCCCATATGAGGTAACGGTGTGCGGGGTCCGTATCCCGTATGCAATTTTGGTATATTCGATAGGCTAAGAAGGGAGTCACGCGGGGAACCCCTCAAGGCGCGGTACTTTCCCCGCTGCTCTTCAATCTGGGCATGATGCACCTGCCGGCCCAGCTGAGTGGTGTCGCCGGCGTGCAGCACGCCCTGTACGCCGATGACATCACTCTGTGGGCCACGCAGGGCAGCACAGGAGACATTGAAACCAGCCTGCAAACAGCGGCGACGATAGTTGACCGCTACGCCCGCAGCTGCGGTCTTCAATGTTCCCCTCAAAAATCGGAATTTGTGCACCTCCGCCCCTCACAGAAGTGCACAACTAAAATATCTCTCTCTCTTGAGAGTGGTCCCATACGCGAAAGTGATGAGATACGGGTACTCGGACTCTACATCCACAAACACAGGCGGCCAGACACTACATTGGCCAAACTCCGTAAGGTGGGGGACCACAGGTGGGCCGCATGGTCCGCCGGGTTTCCAACAAACGCGGAGGGTTACGAAGTAAGGATGCCTTGCGGCTGGCAAACGCCTTTGTAACCAGTCGAATTCTCTATTCGACTCCTTATCTCCACCTACGGAAACAAGAGGAGGACGCCCTTGAGGTCATCCTTCGCAAAATTGTTAAACGTGCCCTTGACCTCCCCATCACTACTTCAAACAGCCGGCTTATGGCTCTTGGGGTGGTGAATACTTTCCGGGAACTCCGGGAGGCGCACCTTACAAACCAGTACACACGCTTGTCGCTAACGGAGTCGGGTCGCCGCCTTCTTGCTCGACTCCATATCCAACACACCCCTCCAATGGAAGACAGGTTTCGCATCCCGGAACTGTGGAGACGTTCCCTCCACGTGCGGCCTCTTCCAGCAAACATGTCACATGAAGACCATAATGGTCGGCGCCTGACACGAGCGGAAGCGCTAGCCCGATATTATGGAAACAAAACAGGTGTATACTACGTGGACGCCTCCGGCCCTCACCACGGGGGATGGTACACGGCCGCGGTAGTTCACAACAGCAACACAGTTAACGGCCTAACTTTCAGAGCCCGCAGTGCAACACAAGCAGAAGAGGTCGCGATTGCTCTCGCGGCCTCACATTCCAATTCAAAATACATAATCACCGACTCGCGAGGGGCCTGTCGGAACGTCGAACAAGGCTGCACTCCCACGGCGCAATTCAGCGTTTCTTTCTCCTCGTCCGGCGCTGCCTCCTTCTCTTCGGCACGCGGCTCGTGCTAACCACTGGCGTCACTACAGGGTCCCCTTGCCCCTATTCGGACAGTCGGCAAATGAAAGGAGAGAATGAGGGTCCAGTAAGTTCATGTCAGGGGCCGGTGGTGGTGAAAAGCATTTATCGTGCAATACATTTTTACAGAGAGGTGATTGGCGTAGACCCTATTGGCCCTTTCCCCTAACAATACTAGGTGGAGCCCTATTCCGGGGCCCCATTGGCAAGCAATGCCGCCCGCGTCCGGTGAACCAAGGCTCTTTGGGTCTTTAGGTCCTGACAGCCGAGCAGGGCCGCCTCCCAGTCCTCTCTGGTGGGGTTGGGGGGGAAAGATGGGTTTGATTGACACACCCAAACCATGTGGAATGTGTCAGCCACCTCCCCACAGAACTGACACGTGCCATCAAAGGATGTGTTGAAATGTTTAAGTACCGCCGGACACAGTACAGTGGTAGTGGTGGTGAAAAACATTTATGGGCAATTAAATATTTTACAGAGAGGTGATTGGGGTAGGCCCTATTGGCCCTTTCCCCTCACAGTACTAGCTGGAGCCCCTATTCCGGGGCCCCATTGGCGAGCAACGCCGCCCGCGTCCGTTGAACCAAGGCCTTTTGGCTCTTTAGCTCTTGACAGCCGAGCAGGGCCGCCTCCCAGTCCTCTCTGGTGGGGCTGGGGTTGGGGGGGATAGATGGGCTAGATTGACACGCCCAAACCATGTGGAAGGTGTCAGACACCTCCCCACAGAACTGGCACGTGTCATCAAAGGATGTATTGAAATGTTTAAGCACCGCCGGGCACAGTACAGTGTTAGTGAGAATTTTGATGAGGAGGCGCTCGTCAGCGCGATCCAGACCCTTACAAGGGGCCGGGTAGCGCCGGTGCTCCTCCTTGTAGTAATCGGTGATTTGTTTGAATGTAATGGCCAGATTGTCTGATTGGGAGTACCCTTCCAAGGACAGGGAGATAGCCCGGGGAGAGAGTGCGCGAGCGGCCTGATCGGCCTGTTCGTTTCCCTGGAGTCCCTGGTGACCGGGGGCCCAAATCAGGTTGCGTGGAGTTGAATCTTCAGATCGACAGCTATATTCCAGTATGCGCCAGGCAAGCGGGGGAGCCCAGCCCAACTCGTAGTTCCGATAGGCCCCTCGCGAGTCGGTGATGATGTGTTTTGAATTGGGATTCGTGAGAGCCATAGCAATGGCAATCTCCTCCGCGTGTGTTGCGCTGTAGGCTTTGAAAGTGAGCCCGTTAACTGTGTTTGTGTTGTGTACGACTGCGGCCGTGTACCACCCCCCCGTGGTGTGGGCCGGCAACGTCTACGTAATACACATGTTCTTGGTTACCATAGTATCGCGCCAACGCTTCTGCGCGCGCCTGGCGACGACCGCTATGGTCTTCTTTGGACATGTTGCGGGGAAAGGGTCGGACCCGGAGGGCGCGTCTCCAGGGTTCTGGCACTCTCTCCCTTTCCTCAATGTGGCAGTCGTGTTTGATGTGTAGCCGGTCCAAGAGGCGGCGACCGGACGTGGTCTGTGCAAGACGCGTGTATTGGTTGACTAAGTGGGCTTCTCGAAGCTCCTGGAATGTGTTCACCACGCCCAAGGCCAGAAGTCTCTGGTTGGACGTGGTGACCGGGAGATCGAGAGCCCGCTTGATGACTTTCCGCAGGATGACCTCCAGTTGGTCATCATCGTGTTTGCGCAGGTGCAAGTAGGGAGTTGAGTAGAGGATTCTACTCGTTACGAAAGCATGGGCAAGCCGCAGTGCATCCTTGCTTCGTAATCCGCCCCGCTTGTTGGAGACCCGGCGGACCATTCGGCCTACCTGGTCTCCCACCGTGCGAAGTTTGGCTATGGTGGTGTCGACTCTGCGTTGGTGGTGTATGAAGAGGCCAAGGACGCGGATCTCCTTGGCCTCCCGGATCGGTCCCGAGGGGAGACTGATGCGAAGCGGTGTTGTGTCCCGAGGGGAGGGACGTAAGTGCACAAATTCTGATTTAGCTGGGGCGCACTGGAGTCCGCAGTAGGCCGCGTAGTCGTCGACTACGGTCGCCGCTTCTTGCAGGCAGGACTCCATGTGGCCCAGGTTACCTTGCGTGGCCAAGATTTTAATGTCATCCGCATAAAGAGCGTGATGTATCCCGGGCAGAGAAGACAATTTGGAGGGAAGATGAAGCATTGCCAAATTGAAAAGGAGGGGAGACAGGACCGCGCCTTGAGGTGTTCCCCTCGAGCTGATGGTGTATGGCCCGTGTTCCGCACCTTGTATGCGTATGTAGGCTTGACGGTCTGTAAGAAATTGTTTTATGTAGTTGAATGTTTTGTGGCCACAGTTGGTGTTACTGAGGTGGTCCAGGATTACATCGTGTTTGACGTTGTCGAATGCGCCTTTCAGATCCAAGGCCAGGACCACCTTGTCGTTGTGGGGACATTCGACAGGATCTAAGATGTCGTGGTGAAGTTGCAGAAAGTATATCCTGTGCTGACTTGTGAGGGCGAAAACCGAACATGGTGTCCGCGAAAGTGTGCTGTGTTTCGAGAAAATCGGAGAGTCTGTCGCGCACCATCGTCTCCATCAGCTTGCCGACACAAGACGTGAGGGAGATGGGGCGAAGGTTCTCCACATCAATAGGTTTTCCGGCCTTCGGAATAAAGGTCACGAGAGCCGATTTCCAATCGAGAGGGAGAGGAGTCCCTCCGTCCCAAATGCTATTGATGTATTTGTGGAGCGCGGCGTAGGCTGCGTCGGGAAGGTTGGCCAAGAGCTTGACCGTAACCTTGTCGCGCCCGGGTGCAGTGCCTCGCTTCATATTGCTTAAGGCTGCCCGGAGGTCGTGGAGTTGGAAAGGCTTGTCCAGCTCCGTGTTCGCTTCGCCTGCATACGAGAACACCGCCTGCCGGGGGTCCTTAGTGGTGCACAGGTATCGATCCCTGAGCGTGTGCGCTAGCTGTTTTGTCGTTCCTGTATAGTTGTGCAAGGCCCTATGTAATTGGCGTTGGGTTTCCGTGCGTGTTTGTATTGGATCGATGAGAGCGCGGAACAGGCGCCACGTGTTGCGGCCAGACATCTGGCGAGCAGCCGCGTTGCACCGGTCCACCCAGTCAGTGTCGGCCAGCTGAGTAGCATATTCCGCTGCCTGTTGTGTGAGTTCGAGGATGCGGTTCTTTAGGCGTCTGTTATGTTTCTGTTTCTTCCATCGCTTCGTGAGGCTGCGACGGGCCTCCCAAAGGTGGAGAAGGTGGTTGTCCACGTCTGCTTGTGTTTCTGTGAGCTGTATCTGCTTTTCGTGTTGTGTGAGTGTAGACGTGAGCGATCTGGACCAGGCGTCGTATCCCGATTGGAGGGGGTCTACGATAGGTAGAGAGGTGCGGAAAGCCGTCCAGTCAGGGATACGAGCTTGTTTTAGTGGGCGTTTCAGGGGACGCATGTAAATGGTTGTGTTGATTATACAGTGATCACTACCTAGAGTGTCCTCTGTATTCAGCCAGTCGGCATGGCGTATGTTGCGTGTAAATGTGAGGTCCGGGCAAGTATCTCGTTGAATGGAATTGCCGACACGTGTTGGGTTGGCGGGGTGAGTGTGCAGGGTGAGTCCAAGTGTGGAAAGAAGTTCCGCAAGCTTCCTCCCACGCCTGTCCTCCCGGGGGTATCCCCATAGCCTGCTCGGGGCGTTGAAATCGCCGACGATTAGGAGGGGATCCCTACCCGCCACCTGCATAGCTTGAGTGAAAATTTCATTGAACGTGACGTTCTTAAGTTTCGGTGGGCAGTAAATATTTAGAATGTGTACAGGTGGGTCAGACCGCTTTAGGGGCAGCAATGAAACCATCGTGTATGGGAAAGACGGTGTTGTGGGAAGTGTGACCTCCTGCGCAGTGTATCGCTTGTGAACAAGTATACATGTCTGCGGGTTGTGTTGAAATGTAGTGCAGTTTGTGAGTTTGGTACCGGCGCCGGGTTCCTGAAGGGCAACCACGGCGACGAGGAACTCAAGGTTCTCAAGAAAGAGGCGGAGATGAGTCCGCTTCTTGTGGTTCTTGAGACCCCGGCAGTTCCACTGCGTTAGTGTAAGCGGCTGAATTGTTCTTGCTCGCGACTTAGGGTTGGGGGCCATGGTCGGAGGCGGAGGGTGGGGTCACGTTGTTAAGACTCCCCAGTCCGCTAGTGCCCGGCGCAGACGTGCAGGAGTCTTCCGAAAAGTCGAACTCATCGGGAATAGCTCTATTGAATTTTGAGGGGCGGTTAGCGTCCCTGATGGGGCCTACGCGTTTAAGGACTGGAGCAAAAACCTCTTTGAAAGGTGCTCCTTCATCAAATCTGTCCCTTCGTCGCAGCGCTGGTGAAATTTTAAAGCGTTTAAGGACGCGCGGATTGTGTTTTATCCATTTTTGGATAATGTGCGTTACGGCTTGTGTCACCTGTGCGATGACACTCTCCACCTGACGCGCGATGGTATCATGGATAATTTTGGGGAGGTCAGCCAATTGTGTTTCAATTGCGGTCACCCGGGTTTCCATGGCCGCGGCGCGACTCTCCACAGGAGGAGGGATCTCCCTGTCTGTTATGTTTTCTGCCTCGTCGCTCGACGCGGGCGGAGTATGGAATTGGGATTTGAGGGAGTTAAGCTCACTGGCTAGTTTTTCGTTTTGAGCCGTCGCGTGGAGCAACGCGTGGAGTGCGCGACTTCGGTAGGTAGGAAGGAATGGTCGCAAAGGGCGAGGTGTCCACATCTCGGTGGACACCTGAACCAGAGGGAAGGAGCATACATAACTGCCCCCTTGGAACAGTGGGCACCTCAACGTGCTTTAAGCTAAGCGGCGGTAGTGACAGGTGTGCGCTGCGTGCATTGCCATTGAACACGTTGTGCCAAAAACGCCGCGCTGAAGATATAGCCGTCGGACTTCGTTGGGTTCGTTGGCGTTGACGATGTTTTACACTGCGATCATTTTAAGGAAAGGAAGAGCGCATAATGGCTCCCTGGGTCAACGGACGCCTGAATCGTGCTTATAGGTACGTGGGGTGATGAGAGAGCGATGTGGGCTGCAGTCATTGACAAGGTTGTGCCAGAAACGCGGCACTGAAGCCATAGGCCGTCGGCGTTCGTTGTGTTTATTGGCGTTGGCGTTGACAACGTTTTACAGTGCGATCATTTTAAGGAAAGGAAGTGCGCATAATGGCTCCCTGGGTCAGTGGACGCCTGAATCGTGCTGACAGGCACGTGGGGTGATGAGAGGGAGATGTAGACTGCAGCCATTGACAGGGTTGCGTGACGTCAGCTTGCTCTCTCCACCGCAGCCAGGAGGAGCCGGTCGTGCCGCCCTCGTCGAGGATTCTCGCCATGGAAGTTGCCAACGAAGAGTCTATATCTGAATCTAGTTGTTCTACGACTCCTGAACAGTTTAACTCTATGGCGACAGCCAAGCAAGCTAGGAAGAATGGAAGAAAGTGGTTACAACGTGCCCAAGAAACGGAAGAACGAGAACGACTGCGGAAACGACGAGAAGCCGAAGCAGCTAAATGAGCTGTATCGAGTTCAGAATCTGGGATTAGGCAAGCTAAACGGAATGAAGCCAAGCGAAAACAACGTTCCCAGGAAACATAGGAACAACGAGATCGTTTGCGAAAATGACGGGAATCAGAAGCGGCTAACCAAGCCATGCTTTCTCAACCAACCAGGTTTAACCAGAGCTAAGCCACACCAAATTTTCTAATAAAATTGTTGCCATTCACTCATCCTCCCTTCCTTTACGACACGGTTCTTGTGTCCACCGAGAGTCGAGACACTTACTGCGGTATTTCCTTTGATAGGAAGGGAAAACTTTATTTACAGTAATGGTTATTCCTGCGGTTTGGGGGCTTCTTCAGAGACGTCTTGGTTCTACCCCCAGGAGCCTTCTCTGTCGAAAAAAATTCAGGGGCGCTGTGTCTCAAGTGCTGTAAAGGCGAAAGCGTTTTCCGCACCACTTTCCCTGCCTCTTTAGCAGTGACGACGCCACCACTGGTTGAAGTCACAAATAACTAATGACTAATTACTAAGTAATGACAAACTACTAATTAATCGTTAAATATAGATTAACCACCAAATACTGATTAACTGTGAAATAAGGACCCTTTAGCTTCTTTTCAGCTGTGGAATGCGACAGCGTGTTGTAGCGCTGCCAGGTAGCCCACGGAACGCCACCACCCGTTCGTCGCGGTGCCTTGCCCTTTGAACGCAACGCTTTTTGAGGAAGGGAAATGGAGCAGTAATTCTCTCTCATCTCGGTGGACACCTGAACAGCACCTTAGAGGAAGGGAAGTGGGAGTGAGAGAAGAAAGTGGGGCCACAATAAAGAAAATGAAAATTGTATTTGAGGAAAGGAAGAGTGAGAAAGAGACTGTCGGCGAGGCGATGGAGAGCGCGCGACTCCGGCGGCCAGCTGTGCTCCATGTGGCGTCACCCTCTCCTCGCACATGCGCAGTTTGGCCTTTCAAGAGCTCCGCGAATGAATGAATGAATGAATGAATGAATGAATGAATGAATGAATGAAAAACTTTATTGTATTACAAGGGTTCTTTCTCGCAGCGTAGGTGGAGCCCTCAGTCCAGGGCCCCAGCGGCTTTTGCAGTCTTGCCAGCCTTGTCGATCAGCTTGAGCTGCTCTTCAGGCTTCGAGCTGGACAGCGCAGCCTCCCACTGCTCCGGTGTTGGTGTGTTGTTTATATCAGAAAAATGTGAAACTGCCTGTGTATGCTCTTGGTAACCAATACTTCACAAAAAAGCATAAACAACCCGATACCTTAAGTACTTAATAAATTGGGTCGCGTCCTCGTATGTACACAGTGTGACTCAATACAACTAAGTCAGCAAAAGATAACTGAAGGCTTTATTGCACGAAAATATTACAGGTTGAGCAATAAAACATACATTCATTGGTCTCGACCGGTAAGGAAGACTTTTTTGTTCAGCCTTCTTCTTTACTTGGTGTGATATTCAAAAAAGCAGTCATTAGTGGCAGAACAGCCCGTGCCGGGCGTGCGCTCCGAGCCCGCGCTGTCCATCTTTATTTTCCTCTATCGCGGGCTGGTAACGCCGATCTCAGCGTCTGCGCTTTATAGCGTCGCCAGGCTCTATAGGGCCCCCCCGCCTAGACGGAACGGCAAAATGTATGCGCCGACCTGGCGAAGATGGAGACCACTTGTCGAGGACGTCGGGAAGGGGCGAACGCGTTCGCATTTTTGAAGCTGGCCCGAGGAACCGCGGTGGCAGCGTCCTGCCAAGTCCGAAATCCGACAGCGTTGTCCCACGGCGCGATTCAGCGTTTTTTTCTCCTCGATTGGCGCTGCCTCCTCCTCTTCGGCACACGGCTCGTGCTAACCACTGGCGTCACTACAGGGTCCCCTTGCCCCTATTCGGGCAGTCGGAAAAAGAAAGGAGAGAATGAGGGTCCAGTAAGTTCATGTCAGGGGCCGGTGGTGGTGAAAAGCATTTATCGTGCAATACATTTTTACAGAGAGGTGATTGGCGTAGACCCTATTGGCCCTTTCCCCTAACAATACTAGGTGGAGCCCTATTCCGGGGCCCCATTGGCAAGCAATGCCGCCCGCGTCCGGTGAACCAAGGCCCTTTGGGTCTTTAGGTCCTGACAGCCGAGCAGGGCCGCCTCCCAGTCCTCTCTGGTGGGGTTGGGGGGGGGGGGGGGGGGAGATGGGTTTGATTGACACACCCAAACCATGTGGAATGTGTCAGCCACCTCCCCACAGAACTGACACGTGCCATCAAAGGATGTGTTGAAATGTTTAAGTACCGCCGGACACATACAGTGGTAGTAAGAGTTTTGATGAGGAGGCGTTCGTCAGCGCGATCCAGAGCCTTACAAGGGGCTGGGTAGCGCCGGTGGTCCTCCTTGTAGTAATCGGTGATGTGTTTGAATCGGTGAATGTAAGGGCCAGATTGTCTGATTGGGAGTAGGCTTCGAAGGACGCGGATATAGCCCGGGGAGAGAGTGCGCCGGGAAGAGCCGTCGCGTGGAGTGCGCGAGCTCAGGTGGACGAGCCCGGCAGCTGCACAACGGGCGAATGATGCAGTGTGCCGCGCTGACAAAGGATATGTGGGCAATGGAGGCCATGGTCGGGCCGTCACCGACTGTAGTGCTGCCCGCTGGCACAAGTGTCAGTGGTATTGGAACGTTGCAGCTGATGTCGGCGGGAAGCTGGCACCCAGAGTGCGCCGTCACAAGCAATGGAGCGGCCGAAACAGCTCCGTGGACTGACATGGTCTTTATTGTGGTGTCGTGTAGCTGCTGTAGCGCCAGCTTCAAGTCCTCCAAGTAGGTGGCAATGGCAGGCTTACATGGCTCAGGTGCCCCTGATGTAGGGCGGGAGCAGTGTGGGCCGGCCACTAGGGTTGGCACAGGTGTGACCGTCGAGACAACGGCGACAGCTGTGGTGATGACGGAGGAAGTTGCTCGGTTCAATGCCAGGTGCTTGGGTGGTGGCGGTGGTGGTGAAAAACATTTATGGGCAATTAATTTTTTTACAGAAAGGTGATTAGGGTAGGACCCTATTGTCCCTTTCCACTCACAGTACTAGGTGGAGCCCCTATTCCGGGGCCCCATTTTCAAGCAACGCCGCCCGCGTCCGTTGAACCAAGGCCTTTTGGATCTTTAGGTCTTGACAGCCGAGAAGGGCCGCCTCTCAGTCTCTCTGGTAGGGTTAGGGGGGATAGATGGGTTAGATTGACACGCCAAACCATGTGGAAGATCTCAGCCACCTCCCCAGAGAACTGGCACGCGCCATCAAAGGATGTATTGAAATGTTTAAGCACCGCCGGGTACAGTACAGTGTTAGTGAGAATTTTGATGGGGAGGCGCTCGTCAGCGCGATCCAGACCCTTACAAGGGACCGGGTAGCGCCGGTGCTCATCATTGTAGTAATCGGTGATTTTTTTTAATGTAATGGCCAGATTGTCTGATTGGGAGTACCCTTGCAAGGACAGGGAGATAGCCCGGGGAGAGAGTGCGCGGGCGGCCTAATCGGCATGTTCGTTTCCCTGGAGCCCCTGGCGACCGGAGGCCCAAATCAGGTTGCGTGGAGTTGGATCTTCGCATCGACAGCTATATTCCAGTATGCGCCAGGCAAGCGGGGGAGCCCAGCCCAACTCGTAGTTCCGACAGGCCCCTCGCGAGTCGGTGATGATGTGTTTTGACTTGGTATTCGTGAGAGCCAGAGCAATGGCGATCTCCTCCGCGTGTGTTGTGCTGTAGGCTTTCAAAGTGAGCCCGTTAACTGTGTTTGTGTTGTGTACGACTGCGGCCATGTACCGCCGGGCCGGCAACGTCCACGTAATACACATGTTCTTGGTTACCATAGTATCGCGCCAACGCTTCCGCGCGCGCCTCGCGATAACCGCTATGGTCTTCTCTGGACATGTTGGGGGGAAGGGGCCGGACCCGGAGGGCGCGTCTCCACGGTTCTGGCACTCTCTCCCTTTCCTCAATGTGGTAGTCGTGTTTGATGTGTAGCCAGTCCAAGAGGCGGCGACCGGACGTGGTCTCTGCAAGACGCGTATATTGGTTGACTAAGTGGGCTTCTCGAAGTTCCCGGAATGTGTTGAACACGCCCAAGGCCAGAAGTCTCTGGTTGGACGTGGCGACCGGGAGATCGAGAGCCCGCTTGATGACTTTCCGCAGGATGACCTCCAGTTGGTCATCATCCTGTTTGCGCAGGTGCAAGTAGAGAGTTGAGTAGAGGATTCTACTCGTTACGAAAGCGTGGGCAAACCGCAGTGCATCCTTGCTTTGTAATCCGCCCCGCTTGTTGGAGACCCGGCGGACCATTCGGCCCACCTGGTCTCCCACCGTGCGAAGTTTGGCTAGAGTGGTGTCGACTCTGCGTTGGTGGTGTATGAAGAGGCCAAGGACGCGGATCTCCTTGGCCTCCCGGATCGGTCCCGAGGGGAGACTGATGCGAAGTGGTGTTGTGTCCCGAGGGGAGGGACGTAAGTGCACAAATTCTGATTTAGCTGGGGCGCACTGGAGTCCGCAGTAGGCCGCGTAGTCGTCGACTAGGGTCGCCGCTGCTTGCAGGCAGGACTCCATTTGGCCCAGGTTACCTTCCGTGGCCCGGATTGTAATGTCATCCGCATAAAGAGCGTGACGTATCCCGGGCAATGGAGACAATTTGGAGGGAAGATGAAGCATTGCCAAATTGAAGAGCAGGGGAAACAGGACCGCGCCTTGAGGTATTCCCCTCGAGCCGATGGTGTATGGCCCATGTTCAGCATCTTGTATGCGTTGTATGCTTGACGGTCTGTAAGAAATTGACTTATGTAATGGAATGATTTTTGGCCACAGTTGGTGTTACTGAGGTGGTCCAGGATTACTTCATGTTTGACTTTGTCGAATGAGGCTTTAACATCCAAAGCCAGGACCACCTTGTCGTTTGGGGACATTCGACAGGATCTAAAATGTCGTGGTGGAGCTGCAGAAGTATATCCTGTGCTGACTTGTGAGGACGAAAACCGAACATGGTGTCCGCGAAAATCTGCCGTTTCGAGATAATCGGAAAGTCTGTCGCGCACCATCACCTCCATCAGCTTGCCTACGCAAGGCATGAGGGAGATGGGTCGAAGGTTCTCCACATTGATAGGTTTGCCGGCCTTCGGAATGAACGTCCCGAGAGCCGATTTCCAATCGAGACGGAGAGGAGTCTCTCCGTCCCAAATGCTATTGATGTATTTGAGGAGCGTGGCGTATGCTTCGTCGGGAAGGTTGGCCAAAAGCTTGACCGTAACCATGTCGCGCCCAGGTGCGGTGCCCTGCTTCATCTTGCTTAATGCCGACCGGAGGTCGTGGAGCTGGAACGGCTTGTCCAGCTCCGTGTTCTCTTCGCCTGCATACAAGTACGCCGCCTGCCGGGGGTGGTGCAGAGGTATCGATCCATGAGCGTGTGCGCTAGCTGTGTTGTCGTTCCTGTAAAGTTGTGGAATGCCCTATGTAAGTGGCGTTGGGTTTCCGTGCGTGTTTGTATTGGATCGATGAGAGCGCGGGTTAGGCGCGACGTGTTGCGGCTAGACATCTGGCGCGCAGCCGCGTTACACCGGTCCACCCAGTTAGTGTCGGCTAGCTGAGTAGCATATTCCGCTGCCTGTTGTGTGAGTTCGAGGATGCGTTTCTTTAGGCGTCTGTTATGTTTCTGTTTCTTCCATCGTTTGGTGAGGCTGCGACGGGCCTCCCAAAGATGGAGCAAGTAGTGGTCCACGTCCGTTTGTGTTTCTGTGAGCTGTATCTGCTTTTTGTGTTGCGTGAGTGTAGATGTGAGCGCTTTGGACCATGCGTCGTATCCCGACTGGAGGCGGTCTACGATAGGTAGAGATGTGCGGAAAGTCGTCCAGTCCGGAATACGAGCTTGTGTTAGTGGGCGTTTCAGGGTACGCATGTAAATGGTTTTGTTGATTATACAATGATCACTACCCAGAGTGTCCTCTGTATTCAGCCAGTCGGCATGGCTTATGTTGCGTGTAAATGTGAGGTCCGGGCAAATATCTCGTTGAATCGAATTGCCGACACGTGTTGGGTTGGCGGGGTCAGTGTGTAAAGTAAGTCCAAGTGTGGAAAGAAGTTCTGCAAGCTTCTTCCCACGTCTGTCCTCCCGGGGGTATCCCCATAGCCTGCTCGGGGGTCCGCTAGGTGGCGCCGCCCTGGTTAGCTGGCTGCCTACCGCGCTCTGCTTTAACCTGCCCCTGGCCTGGTCCAGGGCCTCGCCCGCCCCTGGATTTACACTCCATCGCTTCAGGAAGGCTCCCGAAGCACGTGGAAACCATCGGCATCACGGCCCGCTGCCGAACTGGCCCTCCAAGCGTCTCCAAAACTGTGAAGCGGCGGGGCGCCTCGCTAAACCTAACGCGCCGCGCCTCCACCGCCGCAATGCAGCGTCTGACCAAGCCCCTGCAGCCCAGACCCACCGATGCCGCCACCGCGGGGCCTGTTCCAACCACGTCGACATCTGTCTCTCAAACGGGTACGTTCAACGCCGTCCACGCAACCGAGCACATTCCTGCCGCACTGCACGCCTTGAGCGACGCTGGGAGCACCGGATCGACGGCCGCGGCGCAGCCGGCAGCGTTCGTCGTCGGCGCAGCGTCCACACCTAGCCAACTCCACGCTCTGAGGGACGCCAAGAGCTTCGGGGCCATAGACGCGTCGCAGCCGGCTGCGCTCGTCGCCGCCGCTGGAGCCGCTGCACCTACTCCAGCCAAAGGTCCCATTGACACCAAGACCTCCAGCCCGGCACCCGCGTCGCACACTGAGACTCCGGCTGAGGACTCAGACATGGACCTTACGACGTCCCCGGCAGACGACACTCCTTCCCAGGAAATCGGCTGGACCACCATCGGTGCCAACCGTAAGCCTGCCACCGCAGCCCGACCCCGCGCCGAGCTCATCACAGTTGCCATCCAGCTTCCGCCTGGAACCCTCACCCCCAAGCTACCTCTCTACGACGTACTCGCCGCAGTCGCCTCCGCTGCACAACTTTCCTCGAAGACCAGTGCCGACATCACCCTTCAGGCCAGGCCATCCCAAAGCCTTGCGTTTCTAAAGACTCATTCTCCTCTCACCGCCCACCTCCTACCCTCTGTCACGCATCTTCAGCTTCATGGTAAGCCTGTCACCATCAAAATTTACACCCCCCATCCTCCCATCTCATGCCTCGGCGTCATTCATAACGTCGGGGGCCACTTCACTCCTGATGACCTCATGCATGACCTGGAATCTTTCAAAACAGATATTCTCGCTGCTCGCATGATGGGATCCACTCAATCAGTGCTCATAACATTCGCTGGTACCATCATCCCCCACTTTGTTTATTTCAAACGCGTTGCCTTCCGGTGCCGTCCTCATAAACCTAAACCTCCCACCTGCACCCGTTGTCTCACTCTAGGCCATCGCGCCCACCAATGCCCCCAGCACAGCGTTCCGGCCAAGTGCCGTCGCTGTGCTGCTCCTCTACCCGCTGACCCTTCCGCTCATGTGTGTGCCCAGCCCTGGTGCGTTCATTTCCAGGTGAACACCCACCCCTCCCTCGACCCCACTTGCCCCTTCATCTTTGCTAAGCAACGCGAGTGTGCTAAAGCTGCATACCTCCGACGCCTAGCTTTGCGCCGCGCCACTCAACCCACCACCCCTTTCTCCTCCCCTGCCTCCTCCTCCTCTAATCATGAATCTCCATCACGTCCGATCACGTCACCACCAGGCTCCTACGCCGCCATAGTTAAAGGATCCTCGGTGCCAGCGGCCCTCTCTTCCACTACACCACCATCTCCATCCTTGACTGACGAGAGCCGCTCCTTCGACCTCCGGCTCGCAATGCTGGAACGCCAGCAGCGAGAGCAGCAGCGCATTTCCCACGATCTACAACAGCAGATACATGCCTTGACTCAAACCCTCCAGACAACCACCTCCTCTCTTACCTCCCAGCTTAGCAAGCTAAATGAGCACCTTGCCACGTTCACCACTCCTTCCTCCAGCGCCCAGGTCGCCCCTTTGGCTGACCTTGTAGAAACCACCACACAGGCACATCACACTCGCTTGGTTCAGCTGGAAACTTCGGTTCTCCAGATCCTTACCACCCTCCAAGCACAATCAAAGCAATTGGAATCCTTCGCATCTATGCTCCAATCCGTCCATGAGTCACTGCCCCCGGCAAAAAAAGAAGGAACGCGTACCATCGCGTTCCTCTCCACTATCATAATGGCGTTTGGCGAGGACCTCGAGATTGTACAGTGGAACTGCCGAAATATTTGCCACAATAAGACCCCCCTCCACCAGTATCTACGCACCCGCCCCTCCCTACCTCATTTTCTCCTTCTCCAGGAGACCCGGACGGCCCGCAATGTCCCAGGCTACCGCGCCTACCATGCCACTACGGCCACACCACTTGCGTCTATTTATGTACGCAGTGACGTGCTCGTAGAGCAAATTGACATCCCCTCCACCCTCCTTAAATATTTAGTTGGTGTGGTTTATTACCACCCTTCCTCCCGCATCTCACTCGTCCTTTTGCCTTTTTACAACCCCCCTGTCACTTCCTCTTTATTCTCTGCTCTGGGCAAATTCCTTCACTCTCTTTCTTCTACCTCCCATCTCCTCTTTGGTGGTGACTTTAATGCCCCTCACACACTCTGGGGCTACACACAAACCCTCAAACCCGGCCGCCTCCTCCATTGTCTGGCCCAGGAACGCCACCTCACCCTTCTTAATACTCCTGGCTCTCCTACTCGAGCGGGCACTGCCTCACAACGCCCTACGACACCCGACCTCACTTTCTCTCGGGGTTCACTTTCCTTTCACTGGCAGGTGACAGCCGAAACTCTTCTAAGTGACCACTTTCTCATCCATATCACCACCTCTCTCTCCCACATCCCTCGCTGTCATCCGATTATTCACACTGACTGGCATACTTTTCGCACTAATCTCGCCACCGACTCCTTTCAATCCTACGACGACTGGACGTCGCGCATCTCTGCAGCGCTCACGTCCAGTAGCCGTCGCAATCGCTCTCGTTACCCAATCCAAGACCCAGATCCTCACCTTCTCCGTTTATGGCGTCGGCGTAAACGTCTTCAACGCTCCTTTCGCTCCCAACCACACAATGCCCAACTTTCCTCCCGGATCACTTCTTTGCGGGCCGAGATCGTCGCCCACTGCGCCTCCCTCGAGCACTCTCGTTGGAGTGCTCTTTGTGATGGCCTTGATTCTGCATTGCACTCGCGATCCGCATGGTCTCTCTTTAAATCCCTCCTTGGCACTAAGCCTGCCCTTGCTCCCACTCTAGCTAAAGCCCTCACTCAGGGGACTCCCTCCGAAGTTTTTGATCAACTCGCCTCTCTCTACCTCCCGCCCCCTCTGGCATCCTCCTACCCGGTGTACTCGGGTGGACCTAACCCCGATCTGGACCAATGCTTCACTCTCCGGGAGCTCGAATCTGCTCTGGCTGCTAATTCTACACGCTCGGCTCCCGGTGAGGATGCCATTACATACACCACACTTCGCAACCTTCCTGACTGCGCCAAAGAATTCCTTCTTCAAACCTACAATCAGGCCTGGGAGAGCGGCTGCTTGCCGAGCTCCTGGACATCCTCCCTTATTTCTATGATTCCAAAATCGGGCAAACCTCCCTCTCTCTCTAACCTCCGCCCAATCTCCCTGACGTCGTGCGTTGGTAAGACCCTTGAGCGAATGGCTCTGACTCGCCTCTCTGATTTTCTTGAGGCACGGGAGTTCTTCCCCATTCTCTCATTGGCTTCCGACGCCACGTCTGTGCACAGGACATGTTTCTGATTCTCCAGCAAACGTTCCTGTCCCCTACACCTACTCAAATTTACGCACTTGTGACCGTCGATGTTCGCAAGGCCTTTGACGGTGTTTGCCACGATCACATCCTTTCTCAACTCGCGTCTTTGGATTGTGGCTCCCGCATGTACTCCTATATCCGCTCATTCCTCTCTAAACGTGTGGCTCGCTTTCGAGTAGATACCCACTTGTCTAACCCACACCACCTCACTTGTGGAACTCCTCAAGGTGCTGTTCTCTCTGCTACCCTTTTCAATCTCGCTATGGCCGCTCTCGCCTCCCTGCTAGCTGAAATTCCCGACCTGCATCATATATTTTACGCCGATGACATCACTCTCTGGTGTTCATCTGGCTCTCCCGGTCACGTACAGGACACCCTGCAACGTGGCCTAGATCTCATCGACTCCTTTCTCACCACCGCTGGCCTCTCTCCTGCTCCTGAGAAATCCGAGCTTCTCCTTCTCAACCGTTCCTCCTACCAGCGCTCACACAACCACTTCGTCTCTCTCCACCTTTCTGGCTCTCCCATTCCTGTCGTCACACAGTGCAAAGTTCTTGGCTTCCCTTTGCATGCGGCTAAGAATGTGCAATCCCTTCACCGCGCTGTCACCACCTGCCACTCTGTAACTCACCTCCTGCGGCGCGTGGTCACTCGACGCTCAGGTCTCCACGAGGCTCACGAGTGCCGAGTTGCCCACGCGCTGGCCCTCAACAAGGTCCTGTACTTTGCACCCTACGCTTCCTTCACTCAGACTCAACTTAACGCTCTCGAGACTGCCCTTGTGGGCCTCTACAAGGCAGCTCTCAACCTCCCTATCACTACCTCTACCACTAAGCTCTTTGCCACAGGCCTCTTCCATCCTCTTCGTTCTCTTCTCAGTCTCCATCGTGACTCGCAGCTTGCCCGGCTTTCCCTTACCCGTCAGGGTCAGTGGTTATTGACTCAAGCGGGTATCTCGCCCATTCCAATCTCCCCGTTTACCTCTCCTATTCCCACCCCCGCCCCCAATCTTCGTATCCTTCCCCTCCCGACCAACCTGTCCCCCGTCCTGCACGCCGGACGTCGTCATGCGGCCGCACAGCACCATTCCCCTCTCTTTGATACCCAGGGTGTAGCTTACAGAGATGCCTCCTTCGTGGCTCCTCGAGGTTCCTGCGGCTACGCTCTGTACCATCCACACCTCCCTGCTCCTGAAACCCACACCAGCGGGCCGTATCTACACCCTCCAGACGCATTGTCCCTCGAGGTCCTCGCCATTGCGCATGCCCTCCAGTCATTTTCCCTCCTTCCCTCTCTCCAAGAGTACACAGTCTATTCGGACTCACAAGCCGCTCTACACCACATACAGAAACGCACCCTGACCCCTTCTCTCCAACAGGAGGTCGAACGAGCGGTCTCCGCACTGCAGCCGTCCATCGTTTTCCTCCGCTGGGTCCCTGGGCATTCAGGGATTGACGGCAATGAGCTGGCCCATCAGCTCGCCCGCGACACACTTTTCCGGGCACCGTTGATCCCCTGGCCCAAGCCCTCGGAGGACGGTCGGAGACTCACCCTTCGCCGCACCATAAAAGAGGTCTACCTTGAGCTCCGCCTCGACAAACGCCTTTACCCTCCCCTTCATCCATCACTCACTGTGCCGGAGTCTCGCCTTCTTCGGCACATTCAGATGAATGCAGTTATCACCCCGTCCCGCCTCTTCCTCTATCGCTATCGATCGGATCCTTCCTGTCCCAACTGCCCCTGTATCTATGCGGACCTGGCCCATTGCCTCTTCTATTGCCCGGCTGCTCAGCAGTCGGGTTCCTTCCCCCCACCCTTTCTATCCATCACCACCTGGCTCGACTGGCTTGGCGCTGAAGGGGAAGAAGAACAGCGGCTTCTGGTCGCCCAGGCGGTCGAAATGCTCGGCCTGTAAATTATGGTCGATTAAAAGTCTTTTACTACTACTACTACTAGCCTGCTCGGGGCGTTGAAGTCGCCCACGATCAGAAGGGGATCCCTTCACGCCACCTGCATTGCTTGGGTGAAAATTTCATTGAACGTGATGTTCTTGAGTTTAGGTGGGCAGTAAATGTTTAGAATGTGTACTGGTGGGTCAGACCGCTTTAGGGGCAGCACGGACACCACCGTGTAAGGGAAAGGCGGTGTTGTGGGGAGCGTGACCTCCTGCGCAGTATACTGCTTGTGAACAAGTATACATGTCTGCGGGTTGTGTTGAAATGCAGTGTAATTTGTGAGTTTGGCACCGGCGCCGGGTTCCTGAAGGGCAACCACGGCGACGAGAAACTCAAAGGTCTCAAGATAGAGGCGGAGATGAGTCCGTTTCGTACGGTTCTTGAGACCTCGGCAGTTCCACTGCGTTAGTGTAAGCGGCTGAGTTGTTCTTGCTCGCGACTTAGGGTTGGGGGTCATAGTCGGAGGCAGAGGGTGGGGTTATGTTGTTAAGACTCCCCATTCCGATAGTGGCCGGCGCAGCCGTGGAGGATTCTTCCAAGAAGTCAAACTCATCGGGAATAACTCTGTTGAATTTGGAGGGGCGGTTAGCGTCCCCGATAGGCCCTACGCGTTTAAGGACGCGCGGATTGTCTTTTATCTATTTTTGGATAATGTGAGTTACGGCTTGTGTCACCTCTGCGATGACACTCTCCACATGACGCGCAATGGTATCGTGGATAATTTTGGGGAGGTCAGCCAATTGTGTTTCAATTGCGGTCACCCGGGTCTCCAGGGCCGCGGCGCGACTCTCCACAGGAGTAGGAATCTCCCTGTCTACGATGTTTTCATCCTCGTCGCTCGACGCGGGCGGAGTAGGGAATTGTGCTTTTAGCGAGTTAAGCTCGCTGGCTAGTTTTTCGTTTTGAGCTCGCAAGAGGGCGAGCTCGCGCTTGAGTTCCTGCGTCTCGGCGGTGCTGGTGGGGGAGGAGGGAGGAGGGGAAGGAGAGGAGGCGACCCTCGCCCAGCTGCCTACCTTCGGTTGGTTGCAGGCGGCGCCGCCAGGTGAAACGCTGAGAGCTGGGAACTCTGCTGCTCTGGGTGGTGGCGTTACCGTTGCTGTCTTGCCAGGGGGAGGCATCACGCCAAGTCGTGGCGTCTTCTGGTTGTTTTGCTGCCGCCCTCCGTGTGTAGCGCCGGAATTGGCTCCCTTGGATGGCGTCCTGGGCCCTGGCTGCGGCAGCTTGATGAATTTGGCGGAGCATTCGCGGGAGCTAGTGAGGTGCGGGCCCCCGCAGATTAAGCACATAGGATTGCAGACGTGGGGGGCCATCCACTCAGTACCACGCCCAAAGTTTTGACCACAAAGGCCGCATCTTTCCTTGACCGGGGTGGGACAGTTGTCCACCCGGTGCCCCAGTGTGCCGCAATGGTAGCACGCTGGCACCGTTTTTTTATACTCCTTGACGGGAGTCAGTTCTGCATTGTAGTGGACGTAAAGCGGAACGCTGCGTCCCTCAAAAGTCAGCACAGCTACATTCGATTTTCCCAGCTTGAGCACATGGACTAATTCACCACCGTGCCACTGCACACTATGTTTCAAGGATTCGCTGGTTTCTAGGTTATGGACAGTAATCACACCACGACACACATCACCGGTGAGCTTGAGGTGTCCGTGAAGCGGGAGTGATCCTTTGCTGGTTGTAATTTGGATGTCCTTCAGAAGCTTTTGAGCTACCTCGGGGTTCTGCGTGCCACAGACAATAATGTTTTGTTCCCAATTGGGGGAAATTGTAATCGCATTCATATGCTGTCTGCCGATGAGTTGCGACATGGCACCGCCGAGCTCACCTTGCTGAAATGCTGTCTTGAGGGCGACGGTACTGCGTGGCCGCAACACGATCACGTAATCGTCAGGGGTCCACTTGGAGACTGGTGAAAATGACTTCTGTGGACATTTAGAAGACGGAGCGCGAGCGTCTCCCGTTGCTGATTTGTCGAGAGGAGTCTTGGGCATTGCAGCTCCTCGTGCGTTCTGCCGGCGGCGGCGCCGGCTCTCAACGACTTGAAAAAGGGCAGCTTGCTGCGTCGAAATGGTGGATGGGCCATCCTGTTGCTGGCTTGCAGGAACAGACGTCCACGACAGAGTCGTGGGGTCGTATCCGCGTTGTTCAGGCAGAGCCATGTTGAGCGGTTGACCGGCGGCCTTCTCCACATCCAGCGGCGGGGGAGCCGGAGCCGTTAGGCTCAGCTCGACCGCTACGTGGTGATGGGGAGGGTTGCTCGAAATGGCCGAAAATTGGGCGTACCTGGCTCATATCGATACCTCCAGGATCCTGCTGACTTCACGGTTCAGGTCCTTGGGTGAAAGGGGAGTGACAGTCCGGAGCACCTCGCCAGTGTTGATACGCGTGTGGGCATGGTCGGCTGTGGGTGGCTGTGTTATGTTTCTACCCCCCCCCCCTTAACTCTCTTTGTGTGTTCCCGTCACACCTGTGTCCACTCGGACCACGTGGGCCCGATCATGCAGCTACCGTGAACATTCATCGAGGTCGACAACCTCGCGACGACCATGGGAAGTTGGATGCTTGGAATGCCCCTCCGAGCCTCAGCGGATTAGTGTAGCAGGAATGTCAAAGGCCATTGTCAGCAGTAATCCCAGCGAAATTCCTTGAGCAGAGTGCAGCGGCGACGAAGGCAGGCGAGGCCCAGGAGCTATTGTCCGAGCAACCACCGTGAATGCGGAGGCGACCTGGCGGCGCCGGTCACGCTGGCGGATAATTGAAGAATTCTGTGTCCCCGACTCGCGTTCTGGGCAATCGGCGGGGAGGCAAGTTCATTCCCCTGCTGGAGGACTTCGGGAGATTCCTTTCCCGCAGTGCTGGATGAGTCAGCATTCTCCCCCTCTCATCGGCCCAGCTGTGGGAGAGTGGAAAGGCTCGCACCTGCCCAGCCGTGGGTGGTGACAAGAACGTCCCCTTCGGTCCATCCGATTGGACAGTGTTCGTCGACCATTATTCCCCAGCCAGGGATCTGGGGAAACCGAACGATATTTAACTCGGCCGTGAGTGTGGCCGAGAGAGAAGCCTGCTAGCTCCACTCGACTACGGTTGACGAAGACGTTGCCCTTCCACTGAGAGCCATTCTCAGTCCCGCTCTATGTAAATAATGTAAATATGTGAATACAGTTTTTCCTTCACTTCCCCTACTCCCCGTCTCCGGCCCACGTTCCTTCCTTCTTCGGCACTGCGGCGGTGCTCCTGGACCCGATGCCTGGTGGGACACGCTTCTAGCATCGACAAATATATCAACTGGTTGGCAGCGGCGGGATCTTCCACGCTTGGTCCTGGCTTCAGCAGTGGTGAGCGCTTGACTTTCTTTGAGAATCTGCCAGGCTTGATAACTCTGGAAATTTATCACTACCTGTAGATTGTTTTTCTGCACGTGCTCGCTTAAGCATTTCACGTAGCAGCTTATTTTTGAAAGTCCTCGTTCGGAAGTTGCCATGGATTTGAGCAAGCTAAAGAAGCCAGAGTTGATGTTGCTGTGTGAAAAGCTGGGTATTGAGGCCAGGAAGAGTCACAGAAAGCCGCAGCTGATTGAGGCTATTAAGGAATGTGGTGCTAAAGAGGGAGACAAAATTTTGGAGACCTGGGAAGTCATTCAGGAGGGAATCAGGAACGCTAAGGAGGAGGCCGACAGGGTTGAAAAAGAGCGCAAGGAGGAGTCCGACAGGGTTGAAAAAGAACGCCTTTACCGCAAGGAAGCCGCTAAGAAGGAGGCTGACAGGATTGAAAAAGAGCGCAAGGAGAAGGCCGACAGGGTTGAAATAGAATGGCAGGAGCAATGCCGTAAGAGACGCGCTGAGCTCGAGGAACTACGTAAACGAGAGCAGCAGGAGCTCATACGTACGACTCAATTTCTCAGATGGAAAAGGGCCCGAGATCGGTTGAGGACTTTTCAGAGAGGCGAGAGCTTCAGAACGTTCCTCGCGAGTTTTGAACAGATATGTGCGGAAGAGGAACTAGATCAGGGCGAATGGTCAATGATGTTGCTGGCCATCCTTCCTTGCGATGTCAGCGCCGTATTAGCGCGACTGTCCGATGAGGATGCCAGAAACTACGACAAAGCGAAAAGTGCCCTCTTCCGACACTTCAGAATTCGTGTACAGAGCGAGTCTAAAATCCGAAGTGATAGCAGCGAGCAGCGCCCCCATCAGTGCGTCAGCGACCAGCCAAAGAGCCCCGCTTGGTCAGCTACGCACAATGTAGTTGCTCAGAAGAACAGTGGCAGTCGGGAAGTTGATGTGATGATCTGCGGCACAGAGCGTCGTTGTCTGTCACCTGACAGCGACTGTGGCGCTCCAAGCCAGAGCGCGGCGTTAGCTGAAAAGCGCGATGCCGCGCAGATTTTCCTTGCAACCCATAAAGGCGTAGGCGCAGAGCAAAAATGTAGTCCTCCAGAAAGCAGTCGCGCGCTGAAAGCGGCAACTGCAAGTTCTATTGTAAGCGAGGAATGCGTCTCAGCGCTGCCTCGAAACCATGATCAGTTCAACGATGAGGGAACGACAGCCGCTCGCGACCGAACACCAGAAATTGAGTTATGCTCTACTGAAACCAGCGTGTCTTTGCCCATTGCCCGCGTCGCGATCGAGAGCCCGCTCGAGGTGCGTCTGACCGAGGCAGCCGTCTCCCAAAACCTGCCTAAGCAGCATCCCTCGATTTTCTCGAATCGCTTGGATAAGCTGCCCCAAGAAAAAGGCCTTTGTTTTGGAGATAACGCTGCGCAGGTCCTCACCATTTCGAAGGCTCGTGAGGTCGCGGCGCCAGCAGAGCACGTGGTTGAAGAGGGCAAACCTCAACCTGTAAGCCCGAAGCCTGTAAATTCTCACAGTGATGAGCTAGAGCAGGCTTTATTGCAAACTGTCGAAGAGACGAACGCAGGCGACTTAACCCGTGACGGCTCCGCGCTACCTAATGACGAGCCAGCCCAGGACTTACTCACTTTTAGCACAGGGGTTAAGAGCACCGATAGTAGTGCAAGCTACAGTGAGTCTTCCGAATCAGGCGCAAGTGATGAGCTGGAGCTAGGTGAGGAATTGAATACCAATCTGGTGTTACCCCACTCGGATGGCTTTCTCGAACTCCTTCGTGTAGACAGGGAAACGTTCACCGCTGAGCAAGAGAAAGACCAATCTCTACGCAACTTGAGTCACCAAAGTGACATAGGTGTGTCACGGAAGAACATACCTTTCCAGCTCCGTTCTGGCCTGCTGTACCGCCAGTATAAGGATAGGAAAGGTATCCAATACGACCAACTTACTGCCCGCGTCGCGAACGAGAGCCCGCTCGAGCTGCGTCTGACCAAGGCAGCCGTCTCCCAAAACCTGCCTATGCAGTATCCCTCGATTTTATCAAATCGCTTGGATATGCTGCCCAAAGAAAAAGGCCTTTGTTTTGGAGATAATGCTGCGCAGGTCCTTACCAGTTCGAAGGCTCCAGAATTCGCAGAGCCAGCAGAGCACGCGGGTGAAGAGGGCAAACGTGGCCCTGTAAGCCTTATAAACTCTGACGGTAGTGAGCCAGAGCAGGCTGGATTACAAACTGATGATGAGGCGAACGCCAGCGACTTTGCCTGTGACGGTTTCGCGATTCCTAGTGACGCGCCACGCAAACCAACAGCCAGGTTTTCCACAGAGCGGCAGCGTATAGAGGTGGCCAAACGGGGAATGTTAATGAAGGGGAAAGTGCGGCTCATGTTGACTACTGTACGAAAAACCGAACAGCCGTGTAACCGCCCCAATTTGGCACCTCAGCGCTCAAGAGATCGCACGCACCGCATGAAGGGAACACAGGCTAAGGGGACGCAACGCGCGAACCCAATCCGGGAGAGGCGGATTCGCTGGCACGGCATTCGCACTCGTTCGTTCCCTTCTCGCATTCTGCTTTCTGAGCGTCAGCTAAACTTCAGAACCGCGAGACTTGGACGAAGAACAGTGCAGGGTCCCAAGCTGAAGTTCCTAGCCTTGTGTAATTTTGCACCTGCTAGAGTAGCTATCGGACCGCGGCCGCGCAGGGGGCGGCTGAAAAATAGGAACCAGTAAATTCCCTGAGTCGCACCGCTGTTTGCGGGCGGGTTCGAGGAATAACCCGTTCTTGAGTTGAATGCTTGTCTCTTTTGTTCATTTAACTCTCCTGTACAGAAATGCAAGCTGAAATTCCTAGCATTATGCAATGTCTCATCTGCTAAAGCAGCTGTCGGACCGCGGCTGCGCAAGGGGCGGATATGACGCATAATCTCATATTGAGTTTAATGCTTGTTTTTTGTTTTTTTTTGTTCATTTAACTCTGATACAAAAATGAGAGCGAAATTTTGGAGCTTGGCATTGCGGGACTCAGTTTACATGCGTTTCAGAAAATTGCGAGGTAATGACAACGCTGATGGCCTCAGCCGAAGCTCTCCCGTGTAATGCCCTTTCCTGACTCCCCAGACGTTAATCCGCTATGCAAATTTGTATTTTGTTTTTTTTTTGCTTTAGCGGGAATCATTTTTGTCTGTTTTGTATGTGTGTTCAGCAGCTCCACCTTCCCTTCGTGCTCTCACGGGCGGTGGCTTTCTGTGACATAAACCGTGCTACGGCACCCCCCCAAAATTTTAGAAAATTTTCCTCCCTTTTGGCTAAACAAGCTCTGTGTATTCTGGTTTGGTCAAACATGTCAACTTTCGGAGGAGGACGTAAATTTCACGCTACAGCTCATTTTCTCTAAAGAGATTTTGTTGACCGAAAACAGCTTGGCGGTTCTTGAAGTCAGTTTGGCGCTTTCTGCTTGTTGGGCTTTGGACTTTGCTGGTTGAGCTCGTTACAGCTGTCAACGAAGCAAGAAGAACCTTTGGGCCCAGCTGTGACCAAAGGCCGAACGGACACAACTCCAGGTCTCTGCGCGCAGCAGCGTTGGCTGCAACCACTACGAGACCTCTTCGGGCGGCGGACGTGCTGTTATGTTTCTACCCCCCCCCTTAACTCTCTTTGTGTGTTCCCGTCACACCTGTGTCCACTCGGACCACGTGGGCCCGATCATGCAGCTACCGTGAACATTCATCGAGGTCGACAACCTCGCGACGACCATGGGAAGTTGGATGCTTGGAATGCCCCTCCGAGCCTCAGCGGATTAGTGTAGCAGGAATGTCAAAGGCCATTGTCAGCAGTAATCCCAGCGAAATTCCTTGAGCAGAGTGCAGCGGCGACGAAGGCAGGCGAGGCCCAGGAGCTATTGTCCGAGCAACCACCGTGAATGCGGAGGCGACCTGGCGGCGCCGGTCACGCTGGCGGATAATTGAAGAATTCTGTGTCCCCGACTCGCGTTCTGGGCAATCGGCGGGGAGGCAAGTTCATTCCCCTGCTGGAGGACTTCGGGAGATTCCTTTCCCGCAGTGCTGGATGAGTCAGCATTCTCCCCCTCTCATCGGCCCAGCTGTGGGAGAGTGGAAAGGCTCGCACCTGCCCAGCCGTGGGTGGTGACAAGAACGTCCCCTTCGGTCCATCCGATTGGACAGTGTTCGTCGACCATTATTCCCCAGCCAGGGATCTGGGGAAACCGAACGATATTTAACTCGGCCGTGAGTGTGGCCGAGAGAGAAGCCTGCTAGCTCCACTCGACTACGGTTGACGAAGACGTTGCCCTTCCACTGAGAGCCATTCTCAGTCCCGCTCTATGTAAATAATGTAAATATGTGAATACAGTTTTTCCTTCACTTCCCCTACTCCCCGTCTCCGGCCCACGTTCCTTCCTTCTTCGGCACTGCGGCGGTGCTCCTGGACCCGATGCCTGGTGGGACACGCTTCTAGCATCGACAAATATATCAGCTGCAAGAATGTTGTGGCAGTGACAGGCCGTGTAGTTGAGACTGCTACACCAGACGGCTGGCTGGCAGGAAGAGACACAGCTGGTGGGTGAGCAGTTGCCGCACTACTCGGTGTGGGTAGCTCTGCCATTCGTTGCTGAAGATGGCTGAAGTCAGACACCAAAGCCGACGCTTGCTGCGGCAGTATCGAGCTGGCAGGGTCAGACTCCGAGAAACTGGTTACAGCACTGAGGGCTTGGGGTGTGGCCCCTTGGGCAGGCGGTGTGGCCTCCTGGGTAGTGGGGCGGATAGCTGACAGATTCTGCTGTGCCCACAATCTCACTTCCCCTTTAGCACGCTCGGTCTGGTCAGTGACTGACGGCATTGGTGGAATGAGCGATGAGGCAGCAGGTCAGCTTTAGGCTGGCAGCGATGCCATGCAAGAATAGGTTACTGAAGTTGGCGGAGTGGGACGCTCGTCGAGGAAGCGCTCGGCTGACTGCGGCACAATTGCAGATGAAAGAAGGTGCTCGACGGGCTGTGCCGAAGGCACTTTAACGTCATTCTGGGAGCCGGTATGGCCAGAAGCGCTGAACAGGCTGGTGCGAGGCGCTACTGTCGCTGAGTTCACTGACGTGGCAAACCGTGGTGGGCCAGGCACCTCAACGAGCTGCTGAGGGAATGACTGCGGACTTCGGGCCGTGGACTCGCGGCACAGTGCTCCTAGCGTAACCGGGGTAGCAGGATGTGCTGCCGGAAGCGATGCGGTAGCGTCTGGTGTGGTCGGTGCTAAGGAAGCCGGGCCTGAGACGCTCGACTGGAGCGGCAGAGTACCTGCCAGTGACAGTTGCGGCGTGCTGTTTCCGTAGGATACAGCGGGAGACAAGTGCGATGCTGTTGCGGGCGCTGGCGAAAGCGGGTCCCTCTCGTCATAGAGCGACAGCGGGTAGTAGGATGCGCCGTAGCAGGACAGCAGTGCGCAACTCGTCGTAGGGCCGGCATCCTGAGGCAGGGCAGGCGAGTCGGCAGAGGAGGTCGGGCGGAAGAATGTCGGTGGTGGTGTTGAAAACATTTATTCAGAACGGACAGGAGGTGTTTGGATCAGCCCGTAAGGGACCGATCCTTACAAACACTAGGTGGAGGTCCCTAGTTTAGGACCCCAGTGGCGGTAGCCGCCGCCCGGGCGCACCCGACTAAGGCTTGTTGGGCCTGTAAGTCGTGGCAGCCGAGCAGGGTCGCCTCCCAGTCCTTCCGGGTGGGAGAATGTCGCAAAGGGCTGCCTGTTTAAACGGCTGGATGGTAATGCCGTTCAAGTACATCGCAGCCTCCAGTTGGGCGAATCACCCGCCGACGCGTGCAGGCCGGAACGCTGGGAGCGGGGGGTTGAAATCCAGGTCTTGCCAGCCTGCCATGCTAGGACGCCGCTGGGATAGAAGGCACGCACGGCTCGCCGGGTCACCACTGTTGAAGATTTTGCGGGGTCGCAGCGGAGCACCAGAGCAAGATGACCAGCGTGGCAGGCTTCTAGTTCCGAACAGCCCGTGCCGGGCGTGCGCTCCGAGCACGCGCTGTGCATCTTTATTTTCCTCTATCGCGGGTTGGTAATGTTGTTCTTGTTGTGACTGAGAGAAGGATGAAAAGGAAATTACACGGGCCTGCCTACTTGCTCGAGCCAAGCCACCACCGCTGCCACGTGCAGATAGAGGAGAGTTAAAAGTTCAGAGTAAAGAGAAAAAGGAAAGAAAAGACGCGCGTCGCAGCAACAACTCCGTCCGCCGGAGCGGACGCTGCTGAGTGAGTGAGTAGAAACTTTATTGATTTATAAGATTTAGCCTGCGGTGGAGGTCTTCTTCAAGTCTTCTCTTCAAGTCTTGAGGTTGCCTCCTAGCCTTGGGTGGTCCCCTAGTCCAGGGCTCCACTGAGTCTGGCCACCTCGCTTGCGTGTGCTATGAGTGCCCTTTGGGCCTCTAGCTCGCAGCTGGTGAGCCGGCTCTCCCGTTGCTCCGCACTTGGTGTGTCGTGTTTGTGGAACGATATGTTTCTGTCGCATTCCCATGTTATGTGGTATAGTGTGGGCCTCGCTTCGCACCAAGGGCATGTGGCGCGGTATTGTGTCGGGAACATCTTGCTTAGTATATATAAGTTGGGGAAGGAGCCTGTCTGTAGCTTCCGCCATTTTGCGGCTTCTTCCTTGCTTAGCTTTTTGTGTGGTGGGGGGTATTTGTATCTTAGCCCCCTGTATAAACTTAGTGTTTCAGAGTACCCAGCCCCTAGGCTAGTCCAGAGCTCCTCCGGGGCTTGTGACCCCCCAGCTCGGATAGTAAGCCCTCGAGCTAGTTCGTCCGCCCTTTCGTTGCCCCAGACCCCCGCGTGGCCTGGTATCCAAACTATGTTATGTTTCTCTCTCCTCCCCGAGGGTGTCCCCTCGCTGAGGATCCTGAGTGTCGTTTTGCCTACCCTTCCTTTTGTGTAGTTTCGACACGCTTCTTGTGAGTCTGTTAAAATATTCAAGGGTCTCCCCTTTCTATCCCCCTCCCTCATTGCTAGGGCTATCGCTATCTCCTCCGCCTCTGCTACATTTGATGCCCTGGCCGTGAGGCTCGTTATGTGTTCTCCCTGGTGGTTGACGACTACCGCCACCATTTTATTTCCTCGTTCACCATAGTACGGGGAAGCGTCGGTGTATACCGTGCTGTCCCTGTGCCCTATTGTTTTTTCATAGTATTCTGCTCTGGCTCTCCTCCTGCTGGCATGGAGGTTTGGGTCCATGTTGCGGGGGATGGGTTGTACGCTTATGTTTCTTCTTAGTGCGTCTGGTATGTTTGCCCTGTTGTTGTGATGGTTCTCCGTCTCCCGACCCAACCTAGTCAGAAGTGCTCGTCCGGTTCTTGTGTCGCTGAGTCTTTGAAGTTGTGCCTTTATTTGGCATTCACTAAGCTCTTCAAAAGTGTTGTTTAGCCCTAGTTGCATTAGCTTCTCGTTGGACGTGTTCCTTGGTAGATGTAAGGCTATCTTGTACGCTTTGCGAAGGATAGCTTCTGCTTGCTCTCTTTCAGCGTTGATGGTTACGTGGTATGGTAGTGAGTATGTTATTCGACTGACTATCAGGCTGTTCACCAGTCTGATTGTGTCTTCTTCCTTCATGCCATGCCTTTTGCTGGCTACTCTATTTATCATTCGGCCTACTTGCTCCGCCGCTTTGCGTAGCAGGCTGAGTGTGTGGCTGCATTTTCTGCTACCTTGCAGCCACATACCGAGCATTCTTATCATTCTTTGTTCCGGTATGTTCTGCCCTTCTAGTTTCACCTCGAGGTTAGCCTCTGTAGGGTGCCTTCCTACTCTGAGAAGTTCGGACTTTTCGGTGGAACACCTTAGTCCCCTCTTCTTCATGTATCCTTCAATGCAGGTGGCTGCCGCTTGTAGACTTTCTTCTTTGCTTCCTAGCGAGCCTTCGCTGGTCCATATGGTGATGTCATCCGCATACATTGCGTGTCTGATTCCTTGTATCTGGCTGAGCTCTTTGGCTAGGATGATCATTGATATGTTGAAGAGCACTGGTGATATCACTGAGCCCTGTGGAGTTCCCCTGCATGGTGTTTGAAAGACCTCGCTTCGTAGGTCTCCCAAACCCACCGTTGCAGTTCTGTTTGTGAGGAAGCTTCTCACGTAGTCGTGTGTTTTCTTTCCGCAGTTGGTGGCGTTGATGCCTTCCATGATTGCTGCGTGGGATACGTTGTCGAAGGCCCCTTTGATGTCCACGGCCATGACTACGTTTTCCCCTTTGCTTGGCATTGTTTCTAGTACTTCTTCTTTGAGCTGAAGCAGCACGTCTTGGGTCGATAGATGTTCCCTGAAGCCGAACATGGTGTTGGGGTACCATCCTCCGTCTTCTAGGTGTCTTTGTATTCTTTTAGTGATGATTCTTTCGAAAAGCTTGCCCAGACACGATGTTAGCGAGATAGGTCTGAGATTTTCTATCTGCAGTTTTTTGCCTGGTTTGGGTATCATAACGACTTCCGCGTGTTTCCACTCTTTCGGAACCGTTCCCTCTTCCCAGAGTTTGTTTAAGTATTTTGTGAGCTGTTCTACCGCTTCATCGCTGCGATTTCTTATCAACGAGTTCTGGATCTTGTCCGCCCCCGCTGCCGTGTTCTTTGTCGTTGCCCTTATGGCTTGAATAACTTCTTCTCTTGTTATCGGTTTGTCCATGTCCTGGTTTTCTTTCCCTTGGTATTCTCCTTGGTAGGCTTTCACCTGTTCTTTTCTGTAGCATTTCTCTTTTACTGCTTGGATTAGCTGCTCCTCCGCCCCTTCGTATTGGTGGACCAGTCTTTGTATCGATTTGTTACTTTCTGCTTTGTTCTTCGATGGGTCCATGAGCTTCCTTAGTATTTGCCACGTTCTGGCCGTGCCTAGGGTGCCATTCAGTGTTGTGCTGAATTGTTGCCATCCCTGTCTAGCCAGTTGTGTTGCGTATTCTTCCGCTCGCTGGGTGATTTCTGCTATCTTCTTTTTTAGTTTCCTGTTAAGCTTCTGTTTCTTCCAGCGTTTGGTTAGGCTTTTCCTTGCCTCCCATAGGCCGAGGAGTCGTTTGTCTACCTCTGGTGCCTGTTCTGTGCGGTTAACTTCTTTGGTATATGTATCTCTTATTTGTTTAAGTTGTTGGCTCCATTCTTCTAAAGACGTGATGTCGCCTTTGATGCTTTTGCAGTGGGTGCGGAAAGCGTCCCAGTCTGTCAGTCTTGCCTTGCCTATTTTCCTTCTGATGCTTTCGGCTTCAATGGACACCCTGATTATAAAGTGGTCGCTGCCTAGGTTCTCCTGTGTGTTTTCCCACTCTGCTTGTTTAGCTCCTCTGACAGAGGTTAGGTCGGGACACGTGTCTACGCTTACGCTGTTGCCTTGCCTTGTGGGTTGGCTCTCATCCGTAAGTAGCTCGCAGCCTGTGTTTTCTGCTGCTGTACATATGCTCCGCCCTTTTATGTCCTCTTTTTTGCTGCCCCATTGCGGGCTTTTCGCGTTGAAGTCTCCTGCTATAACTAGGGTGTTCTGCCCTGCAAGTTTCTTTGCCTCCGCGAAAAGCTTGATGAAGTCTCCCCTGTTTTTAGGTGGGCTATATATGTTTATAACAAAGGTGCTTTTTGCTTTCCTTTTCCTTTCGGGAATTATTTCAGTTATCACGTGTTCTAGCTGTGTGTCTGCTATTTCCCCATGATTTATTGCTGTTATTTTGTCGCTAATGAGTGTTGCTGTTTTCCCTTTTTCCTGGCATGAGTAGCCTCTTAGGGTTGGGGTACAGTTTGTTTCTTGTAATAAGATTAGGTCTGGTGGGGTTCCCCTAGTGCTAATGAATTGCTGCAGGAGCCCCTGCTTGCGCCTGTAGCCCCTGCAGTTCCATTGCCAAATCTCTAGTTGTTGTCCTCCTGCCATGTTGCTGTGTTGCAGGTACTATTGTTCCCTTGGGTTTCTGTACCGAACCTCCGCTCATTAAAGAGGCGGTCTCTGGCGTCGTTTAGTGTTCTCTGTGTTGTTTGATTTTTAACGTAATTACGGAAGCTCTGGTCTTGCAAAGCTATCTTCTGGCTTAGTTGTTGCATTTGCAGCATGAGTGTTTTTAGGTCTTCCCCTGCCGTGTTGGTCTCCCCCATGTTTTGTGGGTTCTGTATAGTTTGTGGTGGTGGTGTTGCCGTTCTCACTGGTGAGAAACCTGTTCTCCGTATCTCCTGTAGTTCTGCGATTAATTCGCTGATCTGCTTTCTTAGCTGCCTATTCTCCTTTCTTATGTTGTTGATTTCTGCTCGTAGGCTTTCGTTTTCTGCCTTGGTGTCTGTTGTGTTGTTTTCCTCGTGCGGAGCAAAAAGTATTTTGGGAGAGCCGCCTCCCCAGCTTACCTTAACTCCGCCGCTTTTCTTCTGCTGCGTTTGCTGCTGGCTGGCCGTGGTCTGGCTCGCCTCGCCTCGTCCCCGGCTCTGGCTCCGGTCCCGGCTGCGGCTGTTGCTGCGTCCCCTGGACTCGCTTCCGTAGTCAGGTTGTTTCTCCTGGTCCTCGTTCCGGAACCAGCGTGGTCGTCGTCCTCCATTTCTGCTTTGGCTGCGGCCGCGTTGCTGCTGACCCCAGGCTCGTAGCTCTCCGAATGATTTTAGTCGCTGTGTGCATTCCCTTGCTCCTGTGACGTGGGAGCCCTTGCACACGAGGCACTTCGGTACGCACTGGTGTTGCGTCTCCGGATTTGCTTGGCCGCATTGCCTGCACGCCTTGCTTTCCGGGTTTGGGCATACATCTGCTCGATGCCCTTGCTGGTAGCAGTTGTAGCATATCTGCCTCGTTGGTCTATATGGGTGGCACCACATCTCTCCCCCGTAGAGCAGGACTTGCTTGGGAAGGATTGGGCCGCTGAAGGTAATGACTGCTGTGCTGGATCTCCCTAGCATTCGTGCCGCCAAAATCTTCACTCCGTGCGTTCTTGTCCTTAGGTTGGCCTTTAATTCTTCTTCTGGGGTTCCCGGGTCTACCCCGTGGATGACTCCCCGTAGCGTTCCCTCCGGCGCCGCCACGTGTGCCGTGACTTGGTAGCTTCTTCCACCGAAGTTGAGCTGCGCTATGTTTTTGACTTGTTTGGCTGTCTCTTCCTTATTCGTGCTGACGATTATGATGTTTGAGCCGTTGCGCAGCTGGATTATAAGGTCTTCTGCCTTGCATCCATGCCCGGTGGCTGCAACCACCGCTCGCGCCACTTGGTGTGTTTGCAGCTCTCGCACTGCTAGTCCCTTTGGCCTCAGGATCACCTTTAAATCTTCTTTCGGTAGGGGAGGGAGTCTCCTCTTCGGCGCTCCTTCCCTCTCGCCTTGCTTGGTTGTGCTTTGTTTGTCGCCTGTGCTTTTCCCTCCGCTTGAGGGGCTCGGATCCCCCGTCACGTGGCCTGCCGTCGCTTCCTGGCTCTTCCGTATTTTCTTGTGCCGCCGTTGCGACATGGCTACTGTCCAGTCTGAGTCCGAATCGTATTTGCGACTCGCCTGCGCTGTTTTTGTTAGGGTGCTGCCTCCCGGGATTTGGGTGTTCACCGTCGGGCCCTGTACGTGGGATCCCCCGGCGGTGGCGTCTCGTTGGTCTTCCTCCATTCTTTCTTGGGTCTCCATAATTCGGTTTGCCAAAAATTCATGTCTGGCATGGATGTCTTGCGTCTGGGCCATCTTTCCGCTGCCTCCGTCGCCTGCCGAGGTCGAGGAGTCCGCGGAAGTCGCCGCCCGTGAAGCCTAGTCGCTAGGCCTAGCGTTGGCTTAGCTCATTCGTCCACGTGGTTGATCTTCAAGACCGGATAAATCCAAAAATATTGGGCCCACCAGTTTGAAAATGGTGTCCTCGTGGTCCGCTTCTCTTCCTGCGTCGCCTCCCACTAAAATTTTGGCAGTTCCGCTGAGTTGACCGGGCCACAAAGCCCAAAAACTGCGGAGCGCATGTGGCGTACGTCCGCTCGTAGGAACGCACAAATGCCTTTGTGCGTTCCTCTACGCTGCTGAAAAAACAGATAAGCGGCCGAAGCCGCACTCGCCGAAGCGAGGACAGATCCCGATATCAGCGCCTGTGCTTTATAGAATCGCCTGGCGCTATACACTGAGCCTGGGAACCACTTATGCGCCCTTCCTTTCCTTAAAATCTTTGGAGTGTAAAACGCTCTCAACGCCAATACCAATGAACGCACTTAACTCCGACGGCTTATGGCTTCAGTGCCCCATTTATTCCCCAACGTTGTCACTGTCAACGCATGCAGCGCACATCTGTCACTAGCACGACGTAGCTTAAGATATGATTGAGGTGTCCACTGTTACAATAGGGCATAAACAGCGTATCGAAGTTACCTCAGGGGCAGGATTGCACGACTAGCAGCTAAAATCCTGGAAGACAGCTACACCCGTGGTTACCAACCCACACACAAACACTTAATATGGGTACCAGATTACCGGGGCATCCCAGGGAACGAGAGCGCACATGCCTCAGCCCGAGAATTTCTCCCCCGGGCACCCGTTGCGGATACCGTGGAACCTTACCCCACTACTAACAACGACATACTTCAGCACTTAAGATTATCCCGTCGGGTATACCCTCCGCCGGCTAAGACACTGGACAAAGGGGAGGAACTACTCTTCCGAAAGCTACAGACCAACACTTACAACAACCCACGAAGACTACACACAATAGGCCCGGAGTCATTTGACTCACACTGCAAATTCTGCGGGGAGAAGGCGGACCTGTATTATACGGTATGGCCCTGCCAACGAAATCATGCGGTCACTGTCAATAACCAGCCAGCGCAGGAGGGGTGGGAGGCAGCTCTGACCAGCTCGGATGAAACTAGTAAAAAAAATGGCAGAGGCTCAGCTTGGTTAAGCCCTGAAATTGCGAAAGCAACTTCATGCGTTTCTTCAGCCCGCCTTCATTTCCTAGCTTGCGCGAATTCAAACTAATCCAATCCAATCCAATGCAATGTAATCCACTCCACTCCAATCCAATCCAGTCCAATCCAATGCAATCCAATCCTATCAAATGTAATCTAATGTAATGTAATCTAATCTAATATGATGTAATTTAATGTAATGTAATCCACTGCAATGCAATCCACTTCAATTCAATCCACTCCAATCTCCAATCCAATCTAATCCAATACAATGCAATACAATGCAATCCAATGCAATACACTCCAATCCAATGCACTCCAATCCAATCCAACGCAATCCAATCCAATGCAAAGCAATCCAATCGAATTCAATCCAATGCAAACCAGTGCAATCCACTCCGATCCAATCCACTAGAATCCAATTCACTGCAATGCAATCAACTCCAATTCAATGCAATCTAATCCAATGTAATGTAATGTAATCTAATGTGAGCTGTGCGATGTGATTGCACTTTCAGATCCCCAAGTGCTGGAAATTGCGTACACCTCCACTACGGCACCTCTTTCTTTCTTCCGGAATCCTTTCACTCCTTTATACCTGCCGTCATGACGCAGTTCAGGTGTCCACTGAGACATCTGAGACAGTTATGCTCTTCAGGCGGAGCCCTTCTCCTTCTCCCTCCTATCAGGCGATACACTAAGCCACGGAGCCCTGGTCCCACATGTCACTGGTCATTTACTTTCCTCAAAAGCAATTTTCATTTCCATGACTAATTGCTCCCTGTGTACGTGTGTTTCCCAGCAGCAGCTGGTACCCTAAGAGAAACGATGAGCCTTTGTTCGGTGTTGGCAAAATAAGGGATGAAGATTAGATAATAAACTCTTGCATGCCGTGAAATGTAATACGGCAGCAGCCCCGGCAATATCGATGTTTACAAAAGAAATCAGTTATGAAAAAAGACTAACGTTTTCAACCAGGTCACCATTTAAAACTCTATGGAAAGACTTGAAGGTATGAAGAAATGAACAGCGATTTACTAGCGATTTGTACCCACGTAACGAGGGCGCGCCGGTTAGGTGCATATGGCAGAATTGTATTGTCGCAAATCTCTGTAATGATATGTGATGTCGAAAGGCGCTTGGGTGCAACTGTGTCACTGTGTGGATCAACATTCCATTGCAGCCGGCGGAACCGTTGTAACGTTGATCGAGAGACTAGTGCCCTATTTGTGTGCCTTGTCTCGAAAGTTGTTTGCCTTCTTTAAATTGAGTGCGGTGGAGAGAGAGAGAGAGAGAAAACTTTATTTAGAAGCGGCCTTTTGTGGGCACGGGACAGCCGAGTAAAAACGTACTTTTGGAAGCCTTTTCGCTGTATTCCTGAATGCCATGACCACTACGTCACAATTCCAATCCGTACTGATATTTTGTACAGCGACGGGCGCCAAGAAAGTGTCCATTACAGCAATTTCTCAATACACGAGATGCTTCGCAAGCACAGAGGTATGACTTCGTTTTAGTGGTTCTTGAGGAACGAAATGGCGCAGTAACTGACACATTTCGGTGGACAACTTAACCGCACCTTAAGGGAACGGATATAGGAAGGAGCGAAAAAACAAAGGCACAATCTTATGACAATCCGAAAAGCAATAAGATACCGGATTCATACAAAGCGCTTACCGCAAAACATGCACCCGGACATTAATACGGCATATCCTGCAACCACTTTGAGCATACTGTAGCCGGTTTCGTCAATATTGTTACGAAGACGACGAAGCTGGCAGTGACGCGGGAGGGAGCGCTCGCGCTAGGCCAGCGGCCATTAAATCATCTATTATCCATCGTTCATCACGCCTCATTCTTCGGCTGGCCGCCACATTACATTTGGAGCGAGGTGCTGGGGTCCCTTCATCGCCATCCTGGTCCCGGAGCTTTGGCGTCCTGCGCCTGCCGTGGACGTCGGCCGTGAGTGCCTGGTGCGCGCCCCGCACGGCCGTGCCCCAGCCCGCCCGACCTGAACCGACCTTGCCGCTCACCCCAGCCCCGTCCCCCGCCCGGACCACAAGACACGACGACCCAAGACCCGACCGACCCAAGACCCGACCGACGCAAGACGCTGCCCACACATGAGGACACCGCCCCCCTGCCCCTGCCGTTCGGTGCGTCCAAGGACCTCGGTCGTCAGCTCCTGGCACCCTAAGGCCCGGATCCTTCGTGGACTGGGACTCATCCGCCTATAAACTCATCCACCGTTGCGGCCGGCACTTCATCACCTTGCCACTTCTTTTCTGCAATGAACACCATCGCTGAATAACGCATCCCTTCGTCCCCGTCTTCCTTAGTTTACGATCGGGACGATCGCTCGGTGGCCCCGGGGAATGTTACGAAGAAGACGAAGCAGGCAGTGGCGCGGGAGGGAGCGCTCGCGCTAGGTCAGCGGCCATTAAATCATCTCTTACCCATTGTTCATCACGCCTCATTCTTCGGCTGGCCGCCACGTTACAATATTATAGTAACGCACTATGAAGCAACCCCAGTAGCACAAGGTGGCGGGCCCGTAGGGTTCTGACATGGGAAATGAGGGCTGGCGGCTGCCTGTTGGTGGCCGTAAAACTTTATTTCCCACAGTAGGGGTCCTGAAGGCCACTCGGCTAGGCGCCAGGTTTAGAGGGCAACTCCCACGTCGGCACAGGGAGCCCGAAGCTCTCCGCCGCCGCGTGGGCCTCCTCGATAGCCCGAAGATGGTCGTGTAGTGAAGCACTTTTTTTTCCTTTATTTGTTTCATAGAACATGTCTAAGGGGGGGGGGGGGGCCGAAGCTAAAGGCGTAACAACGCCTGACGGGGCCTCGGCCGCCCAATACAAATTCAGCACAAAATATTAATTATTACGTTTCGGCAAGCGGCACTGCACTTGTGAGTCAAACAAAACATTTGCACATCTGATAATGTAAATAAATGCATAAAAAACACGGTAGTAGCGAGGCTAAATTAATGAACTTTGGGTAGAGAAAGCACAGAATATATATTTTGTATCTGGCTTCTTTCTTTCTAGTGGATATTACGCATGCAAAAACACACAATGTATTTACAAAGCAAAGGAAAAACCGCTTGAAACGAAAACATTTTTACACTCTTTTTTGAATGCGGGAAATCTTTTGTTGAAATCTACATTTAAATGTGTTCAGTTCAACATCTTAATTGTTTAAAAGTTTAATGTTTGTCGTCCATAGTTTGTTCTTACAGCTGGTAGTTTAAGTTTAGGGTTTCGGATTGAAAGCGAGATGAATTACCTGAGGAAGGTGGATAGAGCTTGTATTTATGAATCCATAGAAGTATCTTGAAATAGTACACCTGGTCGGCCCGGAGCATGGAATATTTTGTGAAAAGCGGTTGTGTGGGCAAGTTTCTGATGTTTCCATGGAAGTTTTCGTACATTCTTAACATTCTTTTCTGTAGGACCAATAACCGGTTGTAGTTAGAATATGTCGTTGTGCCCCATGTTAAGATGCCATAACATAACCAGGAGTAGAATAAAGAGTGATACAATTTTATTTTCAGCCACGTTAGTAATAGAGTCTGTATTCTGCATATGCTACCTACTACTCTGGAGAGATCAGTGGGGAGCTTAAGAATATGTCACGTCCATGAAAGATCCTCAGAGAACCAGACTCCCAGAAATTTTTGTTCACTTACTTGGCTGATCAGCATGTTTTCAAACTTTATATTCATTGCATAGGACTCTTTTTTATTGACTGGCTTAAAAACGACATATTTAGTTTTACTAGTATTAAGTCCTAGCCCATTTATTCGTAACCATGTAGAGAGATTAGAAAGGTAAGTGTTAACTGCTTTTTCGAGGGATTCATTTGACTGGGCCTTGAAGAACACATTTGTATCATCGGCGTACATTATTAATTCGGGAGAACTGGGTATTCTTGTTATATCATTAATGTACACCAGGAATAGCAGCGGCCCTAAAATGGATCCCTGGGGAACGCCATCCAGAACTGTCATTCTGCTAGATAACATTTGGTTAGCAGATACACACTGAAACCGGCTGTGAAGATATGTTCTGATCAATGCCAGTGGGACTCCTCGTATTTCATATGTTTGTAATTTATTAAGCAGTATATTGTGCTGTAATGTGTCGAAAGCTTTTCTTAAGTCTAGAAACAGACCAAGTGTCAGGTCCTTGTCTTCAGTGTTTTCAAATATCTTATGTTTTATATTGATGAATGCCTATTCTGCATACTTATGCTTCTGAAACCCATACTGAGCACTACTAATTATATGATGCTTTTCAAAGAAGCTCGACAGCCTGACATAGATGGCACGTTCGAATATTTTTGAAAACACTGGTAGAATCGAAATAGGCCTCTAGTTGTTAACATCGGTTTCTCCGCCACACTTATACACATGAGTTATTTTAGCAATTTTTAGTTCCTCAGGAAATTCTCCAGACTGGAGCACCTTATTTATAATATCACTCAATATCAGGCTAAGTGTATTTGCAACATATTTTATGGGTGGGACTTTAATGCCATCGACTCCAGCAGCGACACTATTGGACAGACTTTGAATTATGTTATATATTTCAGTAGGTGTCGTTGGTAGAAGCATAATAGATTCGAGTTGCTGATCTGATGCCAGACTGCATATTTTATCATGAGCCTCTTCACACGAGCCTATGGTAATGAAATCTCTGTTTATTTCTTCAGCAACTTCCGTTACGGGAACTCGAACGCCGTCTTTGTAAATGTCTATTATGTCTTGGTGGCGGTTTCTACCCATTACTTCGTTGACGATGTCCCATACTTTCCTAGAATTATTTTGTACATTCATGAAGCGATTTTCATAATATGTGTTCTTGGCCTTTCTTAAATCGGAATTTAATTGATTTCTAAGCTTCTCGAACTGTAAAAGTACGCTTGGATCTTTGCATCTTGTAAATTCGTGGTACTTTCTGTTCTTTTGCGTTATTCTCTCATATAATTCACGAGTGATCCATGGTTTCTTTATTTTCTTGCTCCTTGCTTCATTCTTTTGCAGTGGGAAGTCCACGTTGTAACATCCAGAGAACTTCTTCAAGAAGGCGTTATAGGCCAGATTGGCGTTGGTTTCTTTATATACTTCTCCCCACGATTCTAGGTCAATAATTGCTCTAAACCTCTGAAGGCCCTCCTGGTTGATTGCACAGGACATAAATTTTCTAGGACGTAAGTCGCTTTCTATTGGTGAAGAAGTGAGGCAAAAAATTGGCATGTGATCACTAATATCATTGATTATAACTCCAGAAGTGATATGGCTGCAATACGTGTTCGTGATGCAAACATCTATCGAGGTAGCGGAGCCGCAAGCAATCCGAGTGGGCAGTCGTATGGCAATAGTACAGGCATGAAGATTCAGGACATTTTGAAATTCTTGTGCTTCTGCATTTGTTGATATTGTATATATATTTACATCACCAAGGATTAGGATGGACGAAGTTGAAGACTGAAGCAAAAAGAGTGCATCATCTAGGAAATTAAAAAAAAATTGATATATTACTCGCTGGCGGTCTGTACAAAACGCCAATTGCAAAATTTGAGACCCTGACAAAAAGACTTTCAACGTCGTTATCCATCTTTGTCAATTCATCCATAGCTTGGAAATGTGAACTGTTCATCAGATAGAGCGCAACACCCCCACCTCTCTTCCCCTCTCTACTTAAGCTCATAGATTTGTATCCATCTATGTGGGGCGATACATCCGTTTCAGACAGCCAGGTTTCAGTGAGTGCTAAGGCATGAAATTTCATTCCGAGTGAACCAAGAAGTAATTCGAAGTCATCTATCTTGTTTTTGATACTTCTAGTGTTTAAATATAGTGCTGAATTTTCCCTGAAATTTTCAAATTTTGATTTGAAATTTTTTGTGTCATAATAACAGCAGTGTACATCGGTATCGCCATCCATAGATAGCGCTATTGCTGATGCCTTTCTTTACGTCTTGATTCAGTTTGAGATTTTTTCAACATCGGACAAGCTGGCAATGCTTATCATATAAGCTTCTTTGTCCTTCCTTGCAAGTATTCTTCCGCCCCGAGTCCACACAAACTTCCATCTAGCACTTCCATTTAGCACTTTGTCCCAGTGTTCCTTGTTCTTGGACTAGGCGTCACTCGATGCACAACCGCACTGCATATGGTTCAAGTCTACACGGTCACTGCACTGTTCACACACATGTTGCCCGTCGTAGTCTGGGTCGATGTGCTTCATGCGCCATGGGGTTGGGGTATGAGTTCGTTTGGAGCAAGCGTAACGTGACCGACTGGCTGCGGGTTAATTTGTTATACGGGAGGGTAAACGCTCGTCTGCCTAGATAAAAGTGCTTAGTGAGCTCGTTTTACGTGAATAATTGATCCCTGTGCTCCATATGTGGGTTAGCGGGGGGGAACCGGAGGGACGCGGTCGATGAGCCCTCGCGCCGCCTCGTGCGCAATCTCGTTCAGATTTCAGAGGCCGCCCCCTAAGCTGCCCATATGTGCCGGGAACCATACGATAGAGTTTTCGTTGACGTTACTTTCCCCTAAGATTCGTAGCCTCGTCTTGTCTATCCCGCTCTTGGCGAAAACTCGAGTGGCTGCTCTAGAGTCACTGTATACAGTTGTGAAGATCGGGTCTTTGAGAGCTAGTGCTCTCGCTGCTTGTTCAGCTACCTCTGGCTTCTTGGTGTAAAGTGTGAGTTGCGAGTTCGCCCGTGTCCGTCGACTACCGCTACAAAGTACGTATGCTTTCCCGGTATGTACGCTGCATCCACGAATGCTCTCTGGTTGGGAAACCTTGCCGCGTCCGCAGCGAGGGCTTTGGCGCGGGCGAGTCTTCTTCCTTGATTCTGGATCGGGTGTTCGTTTCTTGGAAAGGGGGACACTTTAATTCCTTCTCGCACGACATTAGGTAAGTGCAGGACGTTGTCCCTTTCTGCTATATTGTTCAGGCCGAGCTTGACGAGAATCTCTCTGCCTGCTTTGGCGCTTGAAAAGCGTATAATCTGTGCCGTGTGCTGTGCCTCGATGATTTCGGCAAGGGTACTGTGCACTCCTAGCTGTAAGAGTAGATCGGTGGAGGCATTATCGGGGAGCCGCAATGCTGTCTTGAAAGCTCGGCGTATGTGTACTTCGTGCCTTTTCCGATATTCTTTTTCCACTTCAGCATCGCAGCCACGTATGTGATGTGACAGAGTACAAAAGCGTGGACCTTTATAATGGCGTTGTCCTCGCTTAGACCCCTGTGCCTATTCATGATGCGCCGAAACATCAGGATCACGTTTGCAATCTTGATCGTGATGCTGTCCAGCATCACCCAGTTTGACCCGCTACTTTGGATGATTAGTCATAGAATTCGTATTTTATCAACCGCAGGTATGCGATTTCCATCCCTGTCGTGTAACTCTACGGAGTGTGGTGTCTGCGCCAGTCGTTGGACGGGCGCCCTGGTCTTGGGGGGGGGGGGGGGGCGGTAGGTGAGCAGCTGGTTTTTCTAGAAGAGCAGCGAAGTCCCTTTGGGGCGAGATGGGCCTTGGTAACCGATATGGCTTCTTGCATGAGAGCTTCCTATTCCGCATCACTGCCACCGGTAATCCAGATGGTGACATCGTCTGCGTATATAGTGTGCTCCACATCAGCAATTTCACCTAGTGCGCAAGAAAGATTTGCCATCGCCAAGTTAAATAAGAATGATGAAATTACTGAGCCTTGTGGTCTTCCCTTATCGCCCAGATCAATGCTCTCAGAGACGTACTCGCCTATCCGGACAGTGGCCGTTCGGTCCTCCAGAAACGCCTTGACGTAGCGGTAGAAGCGTGTTCCGAGATTGTGGTCACATGTAGCTTTGAGAATGACTTGATGTTGGATGTTGTCAAAAGCTTGCTCCACGTCGGTCCCAGTAGCGCCTTGGTGTCTCGTGCGGAGCGATCCAATAGACTGTTCTTGATTCGTAGCATAGCGTCCTGCGTTTATAGACCCGGCCTGTAGCCGATCATACTGCAGGAGAAGTACTCATTTTCTTCTACGCATTGCGATAGTCTATTCAGGATGACGTGCTCGGCTAGCTTTCCTAGGCAGGACGTTAATGAGGCCGACCTTATGTTTGGTAGGCCAGCGGCTTGCCCTGTTTTGGGATTAGGACCGTGTTGGCATGTTTCCACTCTGCAGGAAGATGGTTTCCAGGCTTCGTTGATTTATTGCATTAGAAATATGACCGAGTTTTCATCTACATTTCGGAGAGCCCGATTTCTGATACCATCGGGGCCTGCTGCAGTTACTGTTGAGTTCGTGAATTGCGAAGCGTACTTCGTTTTCTGTGAAGTCCGTATCTAGCTCTGAGTTTGGGGCACCGTCGTTGTTTTTGCTTTGTAAGGTACTGGGTAACCCCGATTTACGCGGTATGTACCGTTTGGCAAGGTGATCCAGGAGGGCTTCGGCAGTACTGGTTTGATTCGCGCGGTGTACTAATTTACTTAGCCTGGTCCGTTGCATAGGTTTGAACTTTGTTCCGTGCTCGTCGAGGAGGTGTTTGATAAGCTTCAACCCACTCCCACTGCGTATTTGCCCCTTGAGGAAGTTATACTTCGTCCCATTGTTGTCGGAAGAGAACCACGCAGTATTCCTCAATGGTCTTGTTGAGTTCGGTAAGTTTCTTTCGTAGTCTTCCGTTGAAACGTTGACCCTTCCACCTGGCTAGAGTGGAATGTTTGGCTTCGAGAAGATACGCAAGTCGACTGTCCATTCTCGCTACCTTAACGTCCGTGGTAATCGTTCGTTCGGAGGCTACGATCTCTGCTTTGAGCTCCTCGGTCCAGCTCGTTATCCTGTGATTTGTGGTTTATCCTGATGGGTTGGATCGCGGCGTCCGTATTGCACGAAATTTGCCCTGCTGCAGTAAACCTAATTGTGTGCCTAGTGGGTGCAGTGCTGGCACAAAACGCTTGGGGTGCCCACTTCATGCCTGAGTGGGACCCTCCTCGGCAATGCATGGTCTTAAACAGACTGGACAGCCCACCTTGTTCCCATCGCAGAGGCATGCAGGCAAAGATGCTGGCAATATTAGGGTGATGTGTGGATAGCCCCGAAAGAGGCTGCTCGTAAATTACCGTGAGGGAGCCGCAGTGGTTTCGTGTAGGCTAGGAGCTAGTATTCCCGCCCTTCAGCCTACACGGCGTACAGTGTAGAAAATACAGGGGCTATATATTGTTCAGGCTTCACAGTGGCGAAGCGTTATAGACAGGTAGTTTGGCTGTCTGAGCAAGACTTGCGACGGTCCCATATAGGCTGGGCACACTTCGTATTAATACGCCTTACCCGCCCGTATCCTAAATCGGGTATGAAAGTGCTAAGCATGGGCTACGTGTAGTTCGTGTGCATAAAAGACGGGGCGACATTACGGTGAAGTGCAGGCGAGCCCAATATAGGCCCACACGCAGCCAATTAGGCTGCGTGTGGGCTAACACCATTATTAGCGCCTGTAGCCTACATGGTTCCTGCATAGAAAATACATTGCCTGGGCATTGGCACATTTGCCATTCCATGTTACCCGCCTGTATCCTACAAATATGGTTGAAAAGGGCTAAGTGTGGGCTGCGCAGTGGTGAAACAAAGCGTGTGCATGGAAGATGCGCGCTACATGACGTTGAATTGCGGGCAACCACTATGGGGGCTTCCCTTACAGGACATTGACAAAGCCAAGGCTTCTATGTGTGGGCAAGCAGCTAGTATATTTCCCCTGCAGTCTTCGTAACTCCTGCGCAGATTATTCTAGGCTTCACGGTGCAGAAACGTCACACGCCATTATCGAGTTGCGGGGCAACACCTATGCATAGTTCCACGTACATTAACTGTATACAGGAATAGTTGACATTCTCACATTAGGCCTGCGTGCATATTATACATTGGATGTTAAAGGCCAACGCGTGATCAAATAGCGGTACCTTCCATGTTTTACTCATGTGAAGAGCTGCTGTTTAAACATCACGAAAACAAAGAAGCTCGCTTCTTTATCCGGGATTTTTTCGCGCTTGTTTAGAACGTATCGCATTGTATTTTTTTGTGGTGTACTACGGCAACTGCGGAGAAAGCTGCCAGCATAAAGTTTCTCACTTGTTTCACTGCACATCACTAACGCCCTCACTGCAAGCGCTTTCGGCGCCTTCATGCAACAGGTGGCGAATGGCCTTCACGACTAATTCACGAACATAGCGAGCCTCCGTCGACTGCGCCAGAGGCTGCAGAAGTTTTGTTAATGCCGCCGGTCATAGCAGCCCATTTGTTGACGTCCGCTAGCCAACCGTCTGTAGCGACGCGTCGATAAGAAAAAGAAAACTCTTCGCTTTCGTGCAGGGATCACTACCTCCTCTTCTTCGCCAAGTGATCGCCCCATAGATAACACGCACCACCGGAAACTGTTCCACCCTTCACCATATCAGGAAGAGATACTAATCACAAAATCGCTCACAGCCGTTCAATCGGCGGACGAGAAGAGGTTAACTCAACTGCGCCGGCAGCTTGGGGTGTTCCCTTTAGGGCGACGCTAGGGTTAGCGAACAGATACAGCGCTCGAGAGAACAAAACCAAAAACATTACCGAAGACACTTTGGAAATTCTAAAGTGTGATTGGCGAAAGCTTTTTCGGGAACCTACTGCATATACCATGTTGTACATGGCGCCCCAGAGGAATGGCCACAGCGTTCGCCGATATTCGTTTGAATTACCCAAAGGTATTGCAGTAAACGAGGGACTCTGGGCCGCTTCGGAGCCATGCGTCTAACTCACTGGACTGCTACTAGACGTCTGGCGAAGGAGCGGCGGTGCACCTGCCACCGACGCGCGCGCGCTCGTTCTACTGCTACTGTGTGACGTCACGGTTGCTGTGCACAGCTGCGCCCCCACCGGCGCGCTGGTTGCTAAGGAAGGGAGGAGGTTGCCCTGCTGCGCGGAGGAGAGGCCACACTTGACACGATTCGAGCGGACGGACGGACACCGCGAGTATGAGCCAATCAAGGCTTTCGCCTTCATACCCGCACAAACGGCATGTCAGCGGCACGTCTTTGGACAAATTGTTTTAAAGCGCAGCTTGTTGGCCCCGTTTCAGCGTTTCGCGGCGTCGCCGTCGTCCGTTGTAACCAGCAGTGGACACCTTAGCCACGCTTTAAGCTGCGAAACCAATAGAGCGGGAGCTTGGAAAGCAAAGGGGCATGACTGCCCTCTTGGAACAGTGCAAAACCTAGATCGTGCTTTAAGATACGTGGCCGTAGAGACAGATGTGTGCTGCATGCGCTGGCATTGACAAAGTTTTGCCATTTTAAGGAACGGAAGAGCGCATAGCTGGCTCCCTGGGTCAGTGGGTCAGATCAGCCATATACTAACGGCAACATAATGGAATCGATCTACGTCGTTGGCTGAAGGGTCGTATTTGAGGGGCACGAACCGCTTCCTAGCTGCGTTGAATCCAATTAAAATCACCATTAATCAGCCCTGTCCAATTGTTTCGACAATTCACCTGCACCCAACGATCCTTATCTGCGCAAACCTTCCAACACGAGCATAATCGCAGGCATCACGCAAGAGAATCCCGCCATACAAGCAAGAAACTTTCCTGCCCATCGGCAGCGACCCCACCGATTCACCCAGCGCTAACAATGCAGTCCAAGAAACACGTGCTACTAACGCTCTAGCCATAGGGAACTACTGACGACCGCGAACGGACGGGGGCCACGAGCAAAAGCAGGAAGATAAGCCCCGCATGCGACCGCGCCAGGCTGGCGCCGCTCCCTATCAACGCTGCAAATTTACGCCGCTAGGGGAGGCACTATTGCTGATTCCACGGGAGAAAAATGGAGACGTTGATCCGGGTAGGGACATTGTCCTTTAAAATTAGCATGTGATACGTGCAGTAGCCATGATGGTACAAACTGGGTTCAAATAATTCACGTAGGCTAGTTGATGGGCTTCCTAGTTCGCTGAGGTATTGAGGCTAGCCCACTAATCAATCAATTGTTTACTTCCCCCTAGAACAACAAATACGGCGGGAATTTACAGTAGGCCCAAATGATTTACCAGGTCCTTTCAGAGGTAATCTGTGCGAATACAGGAAGCATTTTATGTCAGTTTCTGCAATGCGCAGCAGGAGTGTGTTATCAATATAAATAATCTTAGTAGCGCATCATCTCACTGCACTTTTTAGTTTTCGCTCAATAATAGATAAAATACTTTCCAGTGAGCTTCACCACTTGTAAGTAAAGAACCCAATTTTTTTTCTTTGTTACTTTACAGGGTTTTAACAACCAAAAGCGACTCGGGCTATTAGGAACGCCGTATCGAAGGGTTCCGGATAATTTCGACCCCCTATCATTCGTTAACGCGCACAATACACGGGCGTCTAGCATTTCGTCTCCATCCAAATGCTATCATTGCGGGCGGGTATCTCAGATCATCTGCCGAGCACAATAATGACTGAGCTACAACGGATTCTAAAAGAATCGATTGTATTGGCTTCTAGGCCATTCAGTGTGGTTCATTTTGTATCAACAGCGTTCGAAATATCTTCATGATGAGAACTAGTGTAATCAGTCCTCTAAAAATGTAGACTTATATATAAGCATGCTACATCAGAGCCATTAGGGTAATCTGAGGCTGATTACTATTAGTGAAGTGCTCCTAAAAGCGCATTGCTTAAAGGGCTCCTACAAATTCGCCTAGAGCAAGGAGCCTCTTAAAAGTTTGTATGCCGGGCATAGTTCGGCGGCAGCAAAGGTTGCAACTTTGCTTCTTGCCCTGAATTCACGAAACGCAGCTGGTCATTGTTCACAATAAAAGGCACGCTAAATTGCTCTATTATATTTATTTACAGCCCTATTTTACACTGAAAGGTTGCACTAAAAACAGAAAGAGGCCCGCTATCTAATCGAAAGAGAAATTTCTTGACCGAGAGAGGAGGATTCTGTTGCCCTCTCGACAAACTCATTTCTTTTTCAAGCTATATTACTTACCCGTTGCTCATAGTGCCGCAGAGCTGTTTTGCGCATATATTGTACATGTTCTGCAGAAACGCGATGAGCTCAAAAGTAGAATCAAGACCGCATTTAGGTATAAAGAAGTTGTGCGCACGGCACCTTTTTTTTCAAGTTCCTCTTATATTTCTTCACAGAACACTTTTAACTTCTTTTAAGCTGAAATTTTATTTCTGCAAAATATTCTGGAGCCGCACGAAGGAAATTCCTCTTCACCTATCACCGTCAGCAAAGATCCAGAAGAGCGAGGAGACTGGCATCGCACCGGTAGTCCCGCCAGCAGCTGTGCGCGGCACTTCTTGTTCAAGAGGCAACAGATTCGTGCGTGAACCGACACCTTGCAGCGATTCCAGCCAGGGCAGGAAGGTCATCCAGGTATGCGAAAGGGTATCGGGATCGGAATCTCTGCGCAGCCATGAAGGTTTCTGTTAATGCGTCAGCAAAACTGAGAAAAGTTTTCTCCAGCTTCAACATGTTCTTATCTTGATTTCAGTGCGGTTACATTTGCGAACAGTGCAGAGATATGAGCGACCACACAAAAGCCCGCTTACTGAAATTGCAGCAGGTCACCCTTTTTCCACGGCACCCTTTATATCTTTTTCTGAGGAAACGAGGACAGCGCTTTTTCTTCCTGCAACTGTATCCTGCACGTATGCAATGCCTCGCCAGGCTGGACGCTGCAAGAGAACAATAAAAAGTATGGCACCGTAATGAGAGCTTAAATGTGCGAGGCATGCTGCTTTATTTTTGATAAGGAGATCTGCCTAAAGAGACCCTTTATGGAGCGAAGGCTTTCGTTACACGCAATATGAGTGCAGATCTTCGCGAGGCAAACGCAAGAGCATCAATTAGACATTGCATAGAAACACAAAAAGCGTTTGTTGAAGCGGTCGTTGTTAGTTGCCTGTATCCGAATGACGGTATCAGAACCACCTATCAAACATTTTGTCTCCCCTTGCTGCGTCGGCCTTGTCTTGAAATCTTCAGGTTAACCTACTGGCTTATCGGTTTTCTGCCTGCCCTTTAGATGCCCTGCTTATGCCCATTTCTTCTTTTTGATTTGGGCTATGATATGATTAATTTGCTTTAAGTTTTGATTCCGGCCGCGGCGGTCGAATTTGGACGGAGGCGAAATTCTAGAGGCCCGTGTACTGTTTAGTGTCAAATTGCATGTTAATGTACCCCGGGTGGTAGAAATTTCCGGAGCCCTTCACTACGGCGTCCCTCATAGCCTCACTCTGGGACGTTAAACCTCATAACCCATAAAGTAGGGACCCAAACACAAACCCCTGTGGTACACCTGCGTTGTACGTACGTTGTAAGGACGATGTTGCGTTAGCAATGGACGCTATTTGCTGTCGATGGGCACTGAAACTATGAAATAAATGTAACGTTTTTTCCTAGAAGCCTTATTTATATGGTTTTGCATATAATATAAAGGACCACTTTAACAACGGCTTTCTGTATATCCAAGAACACCATTGCAGCAAGCTTATTATTATGCAAGCGGTCGTAATTATTTGGCTAAGAGAAAGAACGGCTGCTAATAACCGTGTAAGGAGTGCATGTTGCTATGAGTAAAATGGTGTACTTTTCAAGAAACTGATCGACACTTTTTCTTATTAGATTTTCGAAATTATTCACAACACTCAAAACTGAAATAGGTCTCCAACTGGACGGGGCCAATCGGTCGCCTTCTTTAAATACGGAGGAAACTTTGTCTCTTTTTAGGCGTGATAGACATATGCCACTAGGTAGAGAGTGGTTAAATGGGCTGCATAACATGGAGCCAAGGGTATTTATATTCTCTATAATGAGGTGCACGTTGATGCCATCCAGGCCTGCTACTTTATTCGCAGGTAGGATGTTGGCACTGTAGATTATTTCATTCGAATCGGTGTCTTCTATTTCAAATGTGTTTGTCATTGAATTAAAAGATGTATTTTGCGTGTTATTATTGTAACTTTTCGCGGCCAAGGCAAGGCCAGCAGCGGTGAAGTAAGACTTGAAATTCTGCTCTGAACTTTGAGTAATATCGCAAGTGCTGAATGTTTGTGAGAGTTTCCTATAGCCTCCCTCACAATATTTCAAATATACTTTTTCTTATCAGAAGCTTGCTTAATCAGCAGCGAATAATATTTCTTTTTCCCGGCCCTCATTAAGGCAACAGATTGATTACGAGCGGCCGTCATAAGCAATATTCATTGGCGTTGTCATGTGTCCATTTGTAATACCGGTAGTCTCTTTTATTAATTGTAAAATTTGTTTTTTTCATCCAGGGGCATATTGGCTTCTCTCTACAGTGACCAGGTGTGTTCTCGCTAGTGCTGGCTATCGTGCTGGTGAGGGTCTCTATAAAAATTTAGAATTCTTTATTTAAATAGTCGTGATATACCAGATCAGGATTAAGTAAGATAAGGTGTTTGAGTAATAGCCTATTTTGGGAATTAGTTCCTGTTGTCATCTTTTATGGCTCCCGAACAACCGGACATTCCGAAAAATTGGGAAATGATCTGAGATCAGAGTGTATTAAATACCAGCCTTAATGACTGTATTATGTTTGTTAAAAAATGACCTCTTAACGTCTCCGAGGAACCGCTCACACATGGTGGTGTCGTAATTAGATTACGGAAGCTGTAAGATTCCAGCAGGTTAGTATACACCACTTTAGATGGGTTCATAGTATCGATGTTAACGTCACTAACGACGACTATGTCTTTTTTATATTCGCATGTAATACATACAAAAATATTTTCGAGTTTATCAAGGAAAGAACCAAGACTGCAATTAGGAGGCCGATAGACCACGCCAATAATCATGTCGCGTTCTATCAATGTAAAATGGGCTTCAACTTAGGGCACAGAACATGCGACTGTTGACAAGGCTGAGTATACGTAAGATCTTTTTTTCTAACAAACGTTGCTACGCCACCACCACGGGTATATGAGTCACGTGGCTCCGGATACCTTTCGGATACCTTTGGCTCTCTAGCACGCACTGTACTCGTAATTATGAGTCTACATATTGTGTGCATCTAAATCCGAGTGGAAACCATTTCCGTGACGTTCAAGCTAACAGCACACTGCAGCCACTGAGACACCACTGATTTGAAAAAGCATCAAAGCAACTGGGCACCCTATGGCTAACTGCCCTGCATAAACAATCAGAGAATCGAGCAAATATAACTTAGTAACAGGAAAGGACGAGAAGATCATTCCTCTCTGTTTCGATCAAAAACAAAACCTGTTTTTTTAAATTACACTTCGTCGACGGCGTAGCGAATCACTAGTGGCACCCACTCTGGTTTTACGAGAAGAGCGCACTCTTCCGTGGATTGCTGAACACCGCGCTTATGAGTGAGGAACAGCTGCTCCATTTTCCGTTTGCGTCGCGAACATCGCTTCGTACTTCAGCTTCCCGCTATAAATTCACATGAAAGCATATACACCCTCACTCCGTTGATATTGCATGCAACGGCGCCCAAGCGAAGGCAGGAAAGTCGCAGTCACATTGGAAAACTATGTTTTACGCAGTGTAGGTGTATACTCTGCGTCAGCCTTGTGCAGAGCATCCAGTGGAGCACTTCCCGCGACAAATAACGGCTCCTCGAAAATTTTTCTAGGTTTCAAAGATGCCGCTTTTGAGAAAATTGAGCTACATAGACCGACAAGCCAGGTGAGAAAATATACACCAGAATATAAAGATAAGCTTATAGGCATGCGCTGGTTTAGCCATAAAATTGAGAATGAAGTAATGCTCTCTTCCATAAAGTTTTAATCCCTTTTAAAAAAAGCAAAAAGTTTCAACGCTTCAAAAAGGATTTAAAGCTTCCTGTCAACTGGCAAACTGAGGCTAGGAACACTCACGCTTGGATGCGCTATGATCAAAGAGTTTATTGTTTATCGGTAGTGCTGCATTGTTCAGCTGTTAATACTTTAAACGCGGACGTCGCTCAAAGAAGAAGTGTGTGTGCTGACTTGCAGTGACCTAAGTTTCATTTAGTAAAGCTAGGAATGAAATACTGTGGTTTGCATCAGTATACAAATTACCATTTTTCAACACATTTCTTCGACATAACTGTTGCGCACGCACATAGAAGACAGCCGAGAATTCTGGCATTATAGCCAGTATATTACTTCAGTATTAATTAGTTTCATTTGTAGGCTAGAGAAAAAAAGGGGTGAATTGCTCACAGATAAAGAGAAACAAGAAGAAGATTACTATCATAGTTGAGAACTTCATGGCAACACAGAGCTCTTGCTTTCCTTCAGGGTTATCTGTACCGCTGGGGATCTTGTTCATTTCGCACGCCTTGGCGAGCGTGCGATTTATAGTGCTGCTCTCGCAAGCGCCCGATGTGAGCGAAGTTGAAAATTTTTCTTTGGTTAGGCGCGGCTAGGCATTGAATTTGGCTGTGCAGAATTCTCGGAACGATGTTGGTGGCACGTGGGAAGTTTTGCTACGTTCGTACCTTGCATTTCTTTTGCGTGTTGTAGAGACTGTTCGCAAAGATTTTTTTGTCGCGTTCTGTAGAATAACCATGATCCTTTCGTAGAATAACCATGATCTATGCGTGCATTGTTAAGAGAACAATGAAAAGAACAGAGATTCGTGGCTTTACAGTTCCCATGCTAATATTTATTCTTTAGAAACAAGGCGTTATGTTAGTTTTTCGCTGCTTCCACTTCTCATACTTTGAGAACACTGAGGCAGATTATATATTGCCCGCGGCCAAGCGTGACTACTGAAAGACAATTGGAATAGCGAAACTTGAACAACAACGGCTTTTTGTTCTGTGAATGTAATGATATTCTTATACCTATTTCAAAACTTTAGTTGCTAGCTATCGGAAAGCAAGAAACCTTATTCCACTGCTGAATGCAATTGTTCTGAATCGTGGTTATAATCTCACATCTTTTTGACTCAAAGCCGTGCTCCTGACAACTGCAAGACAAAAGAAATGAACAGCGCACATTCGGTTTACTTTCAGCATGCTTTAAAGTATCGCTGAATCTCTGGCAAGCTATCTGCGCAGAAAATTCCTGCTTACGTGCAGTTTATCTTGGGCTTCGAAAATTCAACCAAAATAAATATTTCTGGTTTTGCAGTAGTAGCGACTTCGAAGGGATGTTAGTCCCACTGAAACTATCCATGGTAATGTAAGCTACACAACATACGTATGTTTTCATTGTTGACTTTTAGCCAAGAGGCAGGCCTTGCACTACAGAGACGATATACATTCGGGCACAATAGTTTCGTAATTGTGGAGCTAGTTAGGTAAACGTTTCGGCATACCATGACGACATTCTGACAGTTTCTTATTTTTCAGGCTGTTGCAGGGTCGTGAAAGCTGTGTGTCTATAAGTTCGCTATCTGTTATGATTACTCGGGCTTGAAGAGCATCCTACTGTTGCCGCCTGTCCTTCAACTTTCTTGTGCAGCGGGGCTCAATCAAACATGGCCCTTGTTTCGAGCATAGTCCTGCGAGTCTTTGCACTGTTTGCTATGCTCGTTATTCAAAGCAGCTCGAGCGCGGCTTTATCGCTTTGTTCATGATGCAAGACGCGACCGGACTTACCTCGACTAATCGCATCCAGGCGGAGCCGATTCTACGTTGTTCCTTACTGCTGCAGTAATTTTGCACGCCGTATCTCGAAAGTTCGCTACCAGCTTTAGCTGGGTCGAGAGCGGTGGGCATTCTGGTCGACGACCGCCGAGCACGCCTGTTTCTCGCCTCCGCCGAGGCATTGAGTTCTTTGTGGGCGCAAGTCAGCCTAATAAAAAGCTTCGTTTGGAAGCCATTTTCGCTATCTTCCTGCACGCCTGACTGCCGGCACTACCAGGTGACAATAGGTTTTTGGTTTTTCGGGGTTTAACGTCACAAAGCTACAGGCTATGAGGTACGCCGTAGAGAAGGGCTCCGGAAATTTCCACCACCTGGGGTTTTTTAACTTGCACTGACATCGATAGTACACGGGCCTCTAGAATTTCGCCTCCATCGCAATTCAACTGCTGTGACCGGGATCGAACCCGTGTCTTAAGGAACAGCAGCCGAGCGTCACAACCACTAACCCACCGCGGTGGCTTGGTGACAATAGAGACATGAAGTTCTGAACCGTGCAATCAATACACCACCTGATCGTTGTTGTGGCGCTTCAACACGCAAGACTAAAAAGTTAGAATGTATAAAAGTGCATCGCGATGACAGTTGTTTCCAGATTATGGGGAAAAAGGGATTGCGGACACACACACCGCGCATCCATCATGCACCCGCGCTCTAAGGATGATAGGCAGGAGGCTTAGTCGAATACGTCTAGGCCAACTGGCTTCAGCATATGGAGAGATTCAAGTAGCGTATGCTGCCATTAAGAGCACACAAGATTCGTTTCCCAGATCAGTTCAAGCAGTAATAAAAAGAGACCCTTCGATCGAGTTGCCATCCATCACTATTCGGTTTGAAGTTACCTCTTAATACACATCTTCTGTCCGTTAGTCTCTATTTTGTCGCTATTCCTGTTACTTCCGAAACAACACTTGAGCTTCGACTAAAGCGCTCACATTGGCACCGCTAGTGCGTTTCAAGCCGAGCTTGAATGTCAAGATGGAACGGCAGTATAATTTAGCGTCGCCGTGAGTCCATCACAGCACTGAACGTGAGAAAAATGCGCACTGGCTCTATAGTCCCAGAAATTTAGCAGACTCTTCCAGACCTAAGAATTTGTCATTGACTTTACTTTCCTCCAGCTTTTTTATATCTTGAGCGCTTTTGTACACGTTTCGAAAAACATGTAGCCGGTTGCAGTTACAATTGCTTCGTCTGAAATGTAGCCGATTTCAGTGCTCAGTTACCTGGAGCGGCGGAGCTCACACGCGCTGCGAGACCAGAATGCCAACTTTTTAAGGCCCGTACCTGTCTTTGCTTGCTCTATTCAGCCTTGGCACCAGTTCACCTACGAATAAAGCCCGTTTCATCTTGGTAGAGGTGCGGGGTAAAGCAGGCAAGGACAGGTCGGGCTCAGAAAACAGTTGTCACTCTGGTCTCGCGACGCGTGTCAGCTCCGCCCCTGCAGGTGCCGATCATCTTCCTGTTTACGAACTGTGTACAGTTACAGAGAAATAAACCATGATTACTTCGGCATTTCATTGCGAAAGCAATACTGCTCTAGGTTTGGGGCTTCAGTGTCGTCCCGGCGGATCCACGTTTGACTGTTAGCTTGACCTCTCTTGTAGCGTTCATTGATGCGCTCTCACATAGACAGCGTTGTGTAGACAGCGTTGATTTGGAGGAAAGGAAAGGCGCCTTACCAACTCTGTGGTTTAGTGGACACCTCAATAGCACTTTAAGCTCATTCCGGCATCTGTGCAGCACTCAGGCTTTCGCCTTTCACTACTGTAGTCGCTAAACTTGCTCGTAGTTTGCTTTCGCAATCTTCCGGGCTTCACCAAGATAAGCCTCTGCCAATTTTTATTAATTTTATAGTAGCATAACACAAATATGCACGGACGAGAACCAGCTGAGGTTTGCTTTATTTCTAGCCTGTTGCAGTACATACTTTGATAATTTCACCCACTGTTGTGTCTCCAAGTTTTTTCGACAATTTCTCCATGTATCTTTGCAAACACTTCACTATCGACACTGAAAAGTTTCTCGATGTACGTGCCAGAGGATGCTTCGTCACTTAAACAACCTCGAAATTGCACAAAGCGCCGTGCTTCGCACTTGTTCGCGCTCTGAGGGGACAAAGCTTAATAAGCATACTGAACATCGCATTACATTTAGCCGTCATGTTGAAATGCGCAATGGGAAGAGCGGACCAGTTGATAGTCAAACGCTAGCTGCTTGGGCTGGTAAGAGCGCGCATCCTCGCACGCTTGGCTTCCCTGCAGCATGACCGTTGTTGATATGCGAAAGAATTCTATTCTTCACCTCTATTAGACCTCTTGTTGATGCTGTGAATGTTACATCACTCGTTACAACTTGTTTTTGAAAAATGGATGCAACTGGTTTTTAGTAAATTTATAATAAAAACGTATTGGATTATCAAGGAAGTTATACGTTACGAAAGAGAAACAATGCGTGAAAGTTCAAAGAAAACGTAATTTATTACATTTAATTATTTTCTTGCCAAGTGCTACGAACAAGATTCTTTTGGGGGCCACTTGGTCTGCGTAAAATATACGCGATATAAGGAGTGTAATATCTCTTCAAAACCTGGTCATCCGTTAAACTTCACTTCGCCGAAGGCTAGAGGATGGCTCACTGCACGAGTGTAATGGATATTCATCCTTACACATCATGGCGCAATCGGACGAGATGGTGCACAGTGCCAACATGGCATAATGACGAATTGCCTGTCTCTCATGACAGCATCGATGTAATGCGGCTACACCCGAAGAAATCTTGCAACATGCAGACGCCTATAAAAACCGTTCCTACAATATTTGTATGGAGGAGCAAAACGGCTCTCATGTTCCAGTTTCTTAGCTGTGTGACGTAAGAAAACGTATTTTAACTGCGTTTTCACACATGAACCAATAGAAAGTCGTTTTTCCGTGTCAAACCTTAACTTATTCACTTATGCCACCTATTACCCTCACATCTGAAAGAATTTTAAATCACATTGATAATCTGAAGCCAACCACCTCCCTCTAGACCAGACAACATCCCCGCCTAGATACTCGAAGGAATAAAAAAAATTTGGACGTCAAACATACAAGTGATTTTCGTTCAGCCTCTTTAAACCAGCCAAATTACAGGCCATGGAGATTAACACAGCTGTACCAGCCTTTAGTTCTGGGGATCGCACCGACCTCTCGAATTATCGCCCCATTTCTCTGACTGTATCTCGTGTAAACTTTTCGAACATATAATATACAAGCATATTGAATCTCACGTGGATAAAAATTCCTTATTCCTTCTAAACGAACATGGCTTCGGGGCAGGTTTTTCGTACGAAACACAGCAATTCAAACTTACTACTTATCATCACTTAAATTTAGACTATTTTAAACCAATATTATTTACTTGGATTTCACCAAAGTATTCGAAGGCATCCCCCAACAAAGTCTGATATCTAAGCTTTCACATCTGTCACTCGACCCGCTTACTTTATCCTGTATCCACTGCTTCCTTACTAACCGCCTACAGTTCAGCCAGTAATAGATTCGAAACTACCAGAAAAATATCCGTGGTCCCTCAGGGATCAGTTCTTGCTCTGTTACTGTTTTTAATCTTCGTAAGCAATTTGTCATTTGCTATCTAATCAACTGTCCCCCTTCCTGCGGATGATTGCTTTATCTACCGCCGCATTAGCAATAGCACAGGTAAGCTAATATTGCAAAACGATCGTAGCCAAATCCAGAAGTGGTGTTCCGACTGCCTAATACCGCTCAATGTTTCGAAATGTAAATTCATATACGTTTCACGCAAGGTCTCTAATTTTTATTTTCTATACTCCCGGAGCTCCATAGCCTTATCTCAAACTAATTCATACAGGTACACTTGCATCGAGAAAACGACCAGTCTAACTGGGGCAGATAACATAACTATGCGCAAATGCTTCCACGCAACTTGGATTCTTCAGGTTCACTTGCCATGTCCCCCCACCATCAAGCAAACAACATAGGAAACATCTATTCGCAGTCAACTAGAATACGGCTCACAATGCGGAACCCTCATCAGGCCTACGTTATTAACTACAGCACATTTTATTAACTCACGGTATAAGCCTTGGCGGCGTGTTCCTATCGTTAAATCATATCTCGGCCTCAAATCATTACCGCTTCCTCGTCTAATTTCACTTCTCTATATTCCACAGACTGTACTCGAATTTTCGAGCATTCAGGAACAACATTCTACGCACTCCGGTACAATCGTCCCGTCGTTTATTTAATTCCTCTAGCATATAGCGATTGCATGGTACCACTAATCCGTTCAAGAAATCGTTTCTTCTTTGTACGATACAAAACACGTATAACCAGCCCGAATATTGTCACTGAGTCCAATCATTCCAGACTGAGGAAGCTACTCATCCACCATTTCAGCGGCTAATAAATTTTTTCTTGTACCCTGTATCAGCTACCATATACAGCAATTCGATCAATTTGTTTTATCCTACTCGTTGTACTGCTGTAGTGTGTTTCGTTACATTTTTTTCCTCTATCACAACACGTCCTTGCTTGACTACTTCAGTTTGTTACACTCTCTTTTGTTTTGCTTGGTTCTGTTATTGGTTGTCTTTTCATATGTATTTATTTCAGTCGGCCACTCTTGCCTCCCCCTTATGTACTGTGACTAAGGGACAGTTAGGTTTTAAGAAATTATAAAAATGAAGTGATATTACTGTAATGTACAATAGTGTACAGGCGCCGCCGTTGCTCAGTTCGTAGAACACCGTACGCGGAATTCGCAGAACGTGTGTTCGGACCCCAACCGCTGATTTGATTTTTTTTCCTCTATTCTCGAATCAGTTATCATTCACCCATAAGATAATTACATTATTAATTTCGCATTAGAACCACAAATAAAAATACAAACATCGCCTATGCTGTGCTTTGTTTTGGTGACTGTTGAATTTGTTGGTATAAGCATACCTCTAGTTGCAATTTAAAAATAATAATTGATTAATGTTTTGTCAACGGCTCAAAGGAAAATGGCCGGTGCTATGTCAGGGCTCCTACACAGACTACTTTTTGTGATCTACCTCCATGTAACAGACAACAACGCTATCAACTAGTCCGATGGTGCGACGGCAAACGCCAATAGATGACGGCGGACGTGGCAGGTCTCCCCTGTTACTGGAGGCAAGGGTCATACCCCTTCTAGCCAGCAAGGCACATCGGCGAGGCTAGACAATAGCGTGAGACAGCGAGTGTCAGGCGATGCCGGGGGTAGGCAAATTCCTTCATATTACCTGTCCTTACACCGCCATTGGAAGGCGGAAAGGGATTTTCCCCCCACCCGCCATTCCAGACTGAACCCGACGTCGTCCTCAGCGCCAAGTAACAATCCTGGAAAGGGTGCTCCGGGCTTACCCGGGCCATTGACCAATCCCAACGGCGCTGTTCGACATGTTAGGGAATTACCGACGCAGTTAAAACTGCTGCATCACGGTGACCCCATCGCCATCGGAGCTGGGGCGAGAGGGCACCAGCGACGCAGCCTGCGGTGAGTGCTCCCCCCCCCCCCCCCCCGAAGAGAACGCGTGCATCCAGCCCCTTGGACAATTGTGCAGAAGCTGCTTTAACCGTGCAGGAACATACGGATGAGGCCGGCTTTAACTTTGATGGATGGAAACAACTTTATTACACAAAAAAAAATCTTCCAGGGTTGTCCCCTACTGGTCCAGCAGACCACGGGCTTGTGCTTCACGTAAAGTCCGGTCCAGCAGCCATTTCTGGCTGGCGGGCTGAGCGGTCCGTAAAGCAGTTTCCCAGGAAGAATGAGTGGTATTGGGGATGGGGGGTACTACCTTTGGGGAAGGACATTCCCAAAGGTAGTGGAAAAGTGTGGATCTGGGCACGCCACAGGTGGTAAAATCAGGAGGAAAGGTGGGATGAAAGCATGAGAGACGGTGGGGGGAAATAAAAAAGCCTGTCGGTAATTGCCGCCATGTGGCGCTGGATGAAGGCGGCAAGGTACTGTGGGGTGGTGGCAGTGTCATGCGGCTGAGTTTGTAAAATGTGGTGATTTGATGATATGTAGAGAGGACCGATGGGGCCCCTTTCGCAGGGCTGGGTGCCTCATCCTCCGGGGTCCGAGAGGAGTGAGTGAGTAGAAACTTTATTGATTTATAAGATTTAGCCTGCGGTGGAGGTCTTCTTCAAGTCTTCTCTTCAAGTCTTGAGGTTGCCTCCTTAGCCTTGGGTGGTCCCCTAGTCCAGGGCTCCACTGAGTCTGGCCACCTCGCTTGCGTGTGCTATGAGTGCCCTTTGGGCATCTAGCTCGCAGCTGGTGAGCCGGCTCTCCCATTGCTCCGCACTTGGTGTGTCGTGTTTGTGGAACGATATGTTTCTGTCGCATTCCCATGTTATGTGGTATAGTGTTGGCCTCGCTTCGCACCAAGGGCATGTGGCGCGGTATTGTGTCGGGAACATCTTGCTTAGTATATATAAGTTGGGGAAGGAGCCTGTCTGTAGCCTCCGCCATTTTGCGGCTTCTTCCTTGCTTAGCTCTTGCTTCTTCCTTGCTTAGGGTTGCTTAGCAACCCTTCCCAGCTACACATCTACACACTCGGATACCACTAACACACCCAGGGCGTCCACACTCATCCACCGCAGCCTCACCTACAAAACTCATCACATTACGTCTGAGACGCCCTGCGTGATCACGGAAATTATACATCACACACATTCACTTCCTTCTATATTTATAGCAAACATATACCACCCCCCGTCCCTGCCGATGGCCCCGCTAGAATCACTTCTGCGAAAGCTACACCATCTAGCAGGGAAACATCCCCTACTCATCGGTGGGGACTTCAACAGTCAGCATACTGACTGGGGATACACAACCACGACACATCGAGGTCGCAGGCTCTGGCTGCTCCTGCAGAACCTCCAACTCACTGTGCACAACACGTTTCAGACGCCTACGCGGATCGGCAACAGTGTCAGCATGGACAGCAGTCCGGACCTGACGCTGAGCCGCTGTATCCGCGGCGTTGCCTGGAACAGAACACAACATACACTGGGCAGTGATCATTACATTATACAAATCACTGTCCCATACAAACCACCCCGTCACGCAAATATGACACACGAACTCATTAACTGGGATGCCTTTCGCGCTGCACGCACCGCCCTCCCAGACACTCCCATCGCAGACATCGATGCATGGGTGCAATCACTCAAGCATGACGTTCACCACAACACACGACACATTGAAACTACAACCGAAACACCGACCCTTGACACACGCCTAGCCCACCTCTGGGAGGCTTATCAAAGCATCCTGGAACGCTGGAAAGGCAACAAACACAACAGAACGCTTAAAAAGCGGCTGGCCGCGCTGCAGACACAAATCCAACAGCACTCTGAGGAGCTCTGTCGATCCAACTGGGGACAGATATGTGACGGCATCGCGGGAAACCTGTCCAGCAAACGTGCATGGCAACTCCTCCGACACCTCATTGACCCCACACGCACCAAATCAGCAGCACAGCACCACGTGACACGCCTCACACATGAACACATTGACGATCCCGACACCCTTCTAGACACACTTCAAACCATGTACACATCTCCAGGCGGCCCCATACCTCTACCGCACTACACAGGACAAGCAAATCCAACACTCGACACCGACATCACGGAGACGGAAGTCAGAGCGGCCCTCCTGACTTTCCGCGCCAACTCCGCACCTGGTGCAGACCAAATCACAAACTCCATGCTCCGTAATCTGGATGACCAATCGATCACCCACATTACGAAATACTTCAACCAGTGCTGGAGGGAGGGTAACCTCCCGCAGTCCTGGCGCCACGCGAAGGTAATATTTATACCAAAACCCAACAAACCACTCACCATTCAAAACCTTCGCCCGATTTCGCTAACCTCATGCCTCGGGAAGCTCCTCGAGCATGTTGTGTTAGCGAGACTCACAAGTCACATGGCGGACAACAATCTCTACAAGCATAGGATGGTGGGATTCCGCCCTCATCTATCCGCACAGGATGCCATGCTGCAACTCACACACGACCTTTTTGATCCGCTTCTTCCAGGTCGCACCAAGGCAGTCTTAGCTTTGGATCTCTCCAAAGCTTTTGATCGCATTGAACATCAGGCGATCATGACTGCTCTATCCCCATTGAATGTGGGTGTGCGCACGTATGCCTACATTCAAGCATTCCTGACTGACCGCACGGCTGAGATACACTTCGGGCCTCTGTCTTCCACCTCCTACACACTTCAGAGTATCGGCACCCCTCAAGGGTCCGTACCCTCCCCCTTTTTGTTTAATATTAACCTCATCCCCCTCGCCCGAAAATTGGCAATTATTCCCCACCTGAAGCACACTCGTTATGCCAACGATATCACCCTGTGGACCACCCACGGCAGTGACGGCGACATAGAGAACACCTTACAGGAAGCAGCCAACCTCACCCAAAATTACGCACGGACCATCGGACTGTCTTGCTCCCCAGAGAAGTCCGAACTGCTCCTCATCCGGCCTAAGAACCACCGCTGTCCCCGCTCCCCCATTGCCATTGAATTGAATGGTTACCCGGTACCTGAGGTTGGCACCCTGCGTGTATTGGGCTTGCAAATCCAGAACGATGGCAAAAACAACACTACCCTCAAGAAACTCAAGCAGGTTGCAGGCGCGATATCGCACCTCATCCGCAGGGTTTCGGGACATCATAGAGGCATGAAGGAGCGCGACCTATGTCGCCTCATTCATGCCTTTGTCCTCAGCCGTGTACTGTACACTACCCCATACTTACAACTATCCAAACATGACATAAACGCTTTGGATGCTTTGATTCGCAAGGCATTCAAGGTAGCACTTCATCTTCCCCTCAACACACCCACAGACAGATTACTAGGCCTGGGCCTCCACAACACGATCGGGGAACTGGTGGAGGCCCACCGACAGGCCCAATACATCAGGCTCACAAAAACTTCCACAGGTCGGTATATCCTGGACTCCCTGGGAATCAAAATACCGGCCAACGACCCAACCCTTCTCGCCATCCCACGATCCCTTCACCGAGAGCTTCTCATCAGGCCGCTCCCGAGGAATATGCACCCGTCCCACCATGAGCAGCGCCGCAGAGCCCGTGCGAAGGCACTCCATCGAGCGTACGGCCCCCAGCCGGACGCCGTATGGGTGGACGCTGCCTGCACGGGTGATGAAGCGACAGCAGCTGCGGTGGACTCCTCTTCATCCACCCTCCTCACACTACCTCTCCCTCCAGATACGCCCCCAGAGGCTGCAGAGGAAGCCGCCATTGCACTTGCTATAACCCGCACGGAAGCCCGGTATATTTTAACTGACTCTAAAACTGCGATTCTAAATTTTGCTCGAGGCCGAGTTCATGTCCTTGCTTTTGGCATACTGGACTCGCCCGATGCACCCCCGCCCCGCCAAGTGGAGCTGATATGGGTGCCTGCGCACTCCGGGAATCCCGGAAACGAGGCCGCCAACCTTTTAGCCCGAGGTTCTTTAAACCGGGCTCAGGTGGCCTCGGATCGGGGATTCACGAAGGATCGCATGCACTCATTCAGTGAGCTGACCCAGGCATACAGAGCCTCTCGCCAGCTCTACCCCCCGCCCCACCCCTCCCTAGATAACAGACACGCAACACTCTGGCGCAGATTACAAACACATACTCTCCCCTCGCCCCTTACCCTAACCCACTATCATCCCTCCTTCCCCACTCCTGCTTGCGCCCTATGCCCAGAACCCTTCGCTTCTTCCCTCCACATCCTTTCCCTCTGCCCGGCGGACCCTCCCCCGCGGGACCTAGAGAACCTCAAGACCTGGGAGGACTGGGAGACCCTGCTGCATTCGGAGGACCCGGCCGTGCAGACCATCGCCACCGGCCGTGCTGCCAGTGTTATGGACCTCAGGAACATAAACACTTGAGTGCAGTGGGGTCGTGCGGGGACCCTGGGGCGTGCCCTGAATTCCTTTGTAAATAAAGTTTTCTCTCTCTCTCTCTCTCTCTCTCTTTGTGTGGTGGGGGGGTATTTGTATCTTAGCCCCCTGTATAAACTTAGTGTTTCCGAGTACCCAGCCCCTAGGCTAGTCCAGAGCTCCTCCGGGGCTTGTGACCCCCCAGCTCGGATAGTAAGCCCTCGAGCTAGTTCGTCCGCCCTTTCGTTGCCCCAGACCCCCGCGTGGCCTGGTATCCAAATTATGTTATGTTTCTCTCTCCTCCCCGAGGGTGTCCCCTCGCTGAGGATCCTGAGTGTCGTTTTGCCTACCCTTCCTTTTGTGTAGTTTCGACACGCTTCCTGTGAGTCTGTTAAAATATTCAAGGGTCTCCCCTTTCTATCCCCCTCCCTCATTGCTAGGGCTATCGCTATCTCCTCCGCCTCTGCTACATTTGATGCCCTGGCCGTGAGGCTCGTTATGTGTTCTCCCTGGTGGTTGACGACTACCGCCACCATTTTATGTCCTCGTTCACCATAGTACGGGGAAGCGTCGGTGTATACCGTGCTGTCCCTGTGCCCTATTGTTTTAAGCATGAAATGCTTTTAGCCCCCGTTGTCGGCAGTGTGGTGACGTCACGCCGAGACCGAGATCCACTCATCCGGGCATTGAAATCCACTCATCCGGGCTCTGAAACGAGAACATCCGGGCACCGTACGAGACTTAAAGAGAATTAACGAGACTCTGTAAGCCCTCCTACGCGACCGGCATGCAAGCGCCGGTTGGTCTCCAAAGGAGTCACAAAAAATAACTACTGCCAGTGCCTTCACAATGTTTATCAAGATATCAGTCGCTGTGCGTTTGATAATGCACGGAATTATAATTTCCGATTTCTAATAACGCGTGCAAAAAGCACATAAATGCCACGATACACTTGGTTGTCGTACGTGATCTCTTAGGGGCTTCGCGCATCGCAGCAAAGCCGCGCAGGCGGACAGGGGCCCGGGGGAGAAGCGCTGCGTTCAAAGGGCAAGGCATCGCGCCGAACGGGTGGTGGCGTTCCTCCCTTCCTTTACCGTGCGGTTCGGGTGTCCACCGAGATGGCAGAGAATTACTCCACCATTTCCTTTCCTCCAAAAACCTTGCGTTCAAATGGCAAGGCATCGCGCTGAACGGGTGGTGGCGTTCCTCCCTTCCTGTACGGTGCGGTTCGGGAGTCCACCGAGATGACATTAGGCCCGTAAACATTTCATGCTTACTCTACTCTCGGTTACGGGAGAGGCAGAGAATTTTTTTTCATAGTATTCTGCTCTGGCTCTCCTCCTGCTGGCATGGAGGTTTGGGTCCATGTTGCGGGGGATGGGTTGTACGCTTATGTTTCTTCTTAGTGCGTCTGGTATGTTTGCCCTGTTGTTGTGATGGTTCTCCGTCTCCCGACCCAACCTAGTCAGAAGTGCTCGTCCGGTTCTTGTGTCGCTGAGTCTTTGAAGTTGTGCCTTTATTTGGCATTCACTCAGCTCTTCAAAAGTGTTGTTTAGCCCTAGTTGCATTAGCTTCTCGTTGGACGTGTTCCTTGGTAGATGTAAGGCTATCTTGTACGCTTTGCGAAGGATAGCTTCTGCTTGCTCTCTTTCAGCTTTGATGGTTACGTGGTATGGTAGTGAGTATGTTATTCGACTGACCATCAGGCTGTTCACCAGTCTGATTGTGTCTTCTTCCTTCATGCCATGCCTTTTGCTGGCTACTCTATTTATCATTCGGCCTACTTGCTCCGCCGCTTTGCGTAGCAGGCTGAGTGTGTGGCTGCATTTCCTGCTACCTTACAGCCACATACCGAGTATTCTTATCATTCTTTGTTCCGGTATGTTCTGCCCTTCTAGTTTCACCTCGAGGTTAGCCTCTGTAGGAGAGTTCTCGGGCTAGCGCATGAACGCGCTCATTACCGGGGATCGAGGCATCAGCGTTGTGTTTGCTAGGCGGTTGCTTTCAAGGCTCTCTTGTCTCATTCATCTCTTTCCTGTCATTTTTACTTGTAATCTAGCCGCCATGTAAATATTTTATGTCAAGTTTTCTTGCCTCTTCATCGTAACCATGTCTCTGTCTTCCTCGTCTCTTCTCCGGCCCGACCACTTTACCTCAGTGCCAACAACTAGTGGCAGTGGTGGGCAGAGCTCCAACCATATAATCGGTGACCACACAAGCAGCCCGTTTGGTCAGTGATGGCAGGACTGTTGCTAAGGGGATTAACGATAGGACAGCGTAGGCCTATCAGGACATGCCATTCCAAGAAAAAGGAGCCAACGAGTGGACAAAAAAGCGGTAGGGTTTCAACGTAGTTCATCCGAGCAGAAGCTCGAAAGCATGTGTTTAGCCTGGCAGCGAAACAATTCAAGCAGTCCTTGCAGCTGCGCCTCCACCAGAGCGGCACATGCGTCAACAACAGCCTCTTAGGAAACCCGTAGTGGGTGGAGCCAGTGCTAGGCGCGAAGCAGGCCAAATAAGCGCTTGCGCAGCGCTGGTGGCACTGGCTGAGCTAAAGCTTTTAAGCTGAGCGAGGCGACGGCGCCGCGTGAGCTGCCGTCATACAAAATGTGCGCTCTTGTGACACACGTCGCGTTGCGCCATCTGCCAACGCGGAAAGTAATCAGATTCCTTCGTGCAGCTCACCCTGAAGGACTGGAGCTCCGCACAAGTTACCTTGTAAAAAAGTTCTTTCGCACAATAATGCTAAGAAAATGAGTTGCAGCACCGCCAACTTCCAAAAAGGCACTAGGAATGGTTTGGTGGGAAATGGGGTCAACAATGAAAGGTGTGAGAAGATCATTTCTCGCTCAAGTGCACAGGCTGGTTTGCAAATGAGGCTAAGATATCAGCTAATGAAGAGAGCAGTCAGCTAGAATAGGAATCAGAATAGTAAGAATAGGAATCAGCAGGTTCTTTGATTCTCGGCGCGGTTTTCATGCGGTTTCCAGGAACAAGTCCTTCTTTTGTTTTGTGTTCAGCTTTTTATTTTTTAGAGCGCAGCTCTTTGGCGTCCGTTCCTGGGTTTCGCGTCGTCGTCGGCGTCGGCCTCGTAACCAGCTCCGCCCCCCAATGTCACGCTTTTCAATTGGTCGAAATGCTGGTGACGTCACAGTGCGCGAATTTCAAATGGGGCCAATTGTACTTTGGCTAGTAACCATGCAACCAATCAAAGGGATCGTATAGTGATGCTGCAACTAAGTTGGACTGAGTTTAGTTAATTGCTTAATTAATCAATTAGCCTAACTAATATAGAGGAAAATGAAGAGGTCAGAAGAAAAGAAAAGAAAGACGCGCGCCGCAGCGACAGCAGCGTCCGCGGAAGGAGACGCTGCTGAAAAAAAAAACAGATAAGTACGAAGCCGCGTTCCCTCCACCACCACGCACTTCCCCACTCAGTAAGACGTTGCTCGTTTCATATACGTTGTGTCGAACATCCTAGACAGTTCCAACAATTGACAGGTTAATGACTGAACACGATGGACAGAAATCAAGAATATAAATATGAAGTAGCCTAATTAACCTTTCTAGTTAGACCGCATAAATCAATAAAACCGAGAACGAAATTGGTCGAGTTGGGGAATCGAACCAGGGTCTCCGGAGTGTGATACGAGCAGGCTAGCCACTCCGTAATGCCAGCTGAATGGTTTGGAATGAACAAAGGCGCGTCTAGCTAATACGGCGTCTTCGTTCACTCCCATCTTCCCCCTTTCCCTTACGGCGAGGTGCAGGTGTCCACCCAGATATGCGAGAGAGATACATTTCCTTTCCTCAAAAAATAAATTTACCGTCCAGCAAGGCGTACAGCCGAATTGGCGATGGCGTTCTGTGGACTCCCTGGCAGCGTTGCAAGACGCTGTCGCGTTCCACTCTTACAGGCGAAGCTTAACATGTTAACCACACATCAGTAACACACGCAGACAGCCAATGGACGCGTCATTCGCTGGCAGCACTTGATTCATCATTCACAACCACATTCTTAACGTACGCTCCCTTGCCGCACATGCCAAGGACGTACACCACGATTACATTCTGCGCCATTCCTCTGTACTTTGCTTTGCTGAAACCTGGATAGATCCCGAAGAGCCTCTCGAAATCATAGATTTCCTATACTGCTGTGGTGCTCGCAGAGACCACAACAGAGCGGCGGGAGTCGCTATCTACTTGCGCACAGGTCTCTCTGCAATACCAGTCGAAATGTTTGGCACGTCACATGAAGTTGGCGAACTGTGCGCCGCAAAGTTGCCCAACGGCTTGCTGGTAGTAGCTGCCTACTTCGCCCCTACCGCACTCACGAAAGACGTCGTGCACTTCCTGCAACTCGCATTAACCGTCCATCGATCCACACCGATGTTAGTAGTGGGGGACTTTAATGTTGACATAAAGACAAACAGCAATTTCCTAACACTTATGCGTTAGAACATCCCGTTCCTCTCGCTCGTAACGCGTCCCACGGCTGTGACAACCTCGCGAGGCACTTGTATAGATCTCGTCTTTGAGAATCAAGCATTGGTGTACCAAGTCGAACATATATCAGTCTATTTCTCCGACCACAAAGCTTCCTTCATGACTGTCAAGAACTGTTAGTGGAGTCTTTGTTAAAGGAATACGTGTGAAAAATTAAAAAAAAAATTCTGTGATAGCGCATACATGTGTTGCTCGATTTCTTTGCCTCAATCTACCGAAAAGGTGAAACAGTTTATTTGCTGCGCTCAAATTTCGCATTAGGAAGTAACGTAATCGTCGGTAATTTTTTTTATTCATTGAGTCAACTGTAGAAAAATTAAAGCAAACTATGTTTGGAACTTTTGTGCCTGTGTGGATCTTGATCTTTTGATGAACTTTCGCTAAGATATATGCTCTTGAAAAGGTATACTTACGTAGTGATATGACATCAGTGTGGCGCAGATGCAGGTAGCGGAAAAGCCCACTGAAGTAGCAATTGTTCCCATTTTGAACCATATTCTTAACAGCGCCATTATCTTGTTATTTTTGTCCTTGTTTTACGGCCTCTTTTGTGTTAAATGTCTGAAGAAAATTGTTTTGCAGCGCGCACTTGTACATCAGTTTAGCTGCGCATTGTGAGAATGTCCGCTTATACTCTGAAGTACTAGTGCTCTCATTTACGACCCACTATGCATAAGTTGCTAGCCTTGCCATCTCGAGATTACTTGTTGCATTACTTTTGAGGTTTGTTGGGTAGTTCTGGACGAACAATTTACCGGCAGTACTTGCTACCAGGGCCCGCTGACATGAAGACACGAGAAAAACCTCTCTAGGAAATTGCAGCTTAGGTAGCTGGCGTGGGCTTCTACAGATGCTACTTTTTTTTAGCTGTATTAAGTTATGCAGTATGTTACTTCTGCAGTGTTTGTTGTAGAAGATTTTGCACATTTACGGCACGTGTAGTGCCTGCTGGCATGTATAAAGAGAGAAAGACCGCATGGGCAACTATGCTAGTAGCGAATTCAGAGTAGCTTTTGTAAGATTCAAAGCGTCTGCCGAACCTCTCGATAGGCTCCTCTATGCACGGTTGACATCGGAGGTCGTTTCAAACTTTTCAACAAATTGTAAGCCGGTTACCGCAGTTGTCCCTTTTGTAGTGTCATACATTATGACAACGATTTGGAGAGGTTCATACAGCTGAACATTGTTTCGCGTACGCGCTTCAAGTTAGTTAAAAAAAGATTTAATTAAAGGTTTTGCCTATGGGGACCTCTGGAGCACAGTTCAGTATTGCTGTGAATTTGGAATGACGCGCCGAGTGGGTTTCAGACGGAATTTGCATTTGTTGCATGTGGCTTGGCGTCTGTTGTCCCGCTCAGCTCGCCTTCCAGAGGATTTCCCAAAGCTTGACATCGGCAGCCGAAAAAAAGGGCCATGGGAGATTGCAAGGCGTCATCTCATTCTTGTATCTCCAGTCAACCGAGCTGCTTCGAAGCAGCACATCTTGCGGAGGCATTTTCTGCCGGCAGGAATGCTGTTATGCCAGAGGTCCTGAAAAGTGTGCGTTCAGTGATCGCCGTCCGAGCAGCTTGCAACAATGCCGTCCACCAACACGGCGATGTGACGCGAACTACAGATAGACGACGGTGGGCGCGGCAGCGCTGTCTTCCCGTTACGGGAACAGGGGTAATACTCTTTCTCGCCACCAAGCCGCTTCGGTGGGGTTCGACAATCGCATGAGTCAGCGACAGCCAAAGAACGCCGGGAGTCGACAAAGCCCTCCATAATCACTGTGCATGCTCCGGCTGCGGCAGGGATAGAGAGGGATTCTTTCTCACGTGTCACCTCCGGAGCATGCGCAAGGAATATGCGGACAGAACCTACTTTTTTACGTTTTAAATGCAGTGCTGCTCTGTGTCTAACTTGTGTAATTTACCCCACCCGAATACCAGACACAAGAGCATGGGCACGTGCGGCCCAAAATCGCATCTTGTTGGCATTTATTCCTTGCACAGGCCTGCATATGTACAGTACATATGACTGTTGCATGCCGAAGGGCAAATTTGAGCAATAAAAAAAAAACCTCCTTAGGGCAAGGTAACCTTTCTGGAAAGGGGTCTCCAGGCTGACCCTGGTCATCGTTCGATTACAACTGACTGCTTTACATGGTATTGAATTTCTTTCGCAACTAGAAATGCTGCATCATGGTGGACCCATCGTCATCGCCAGTAAACCTCCGCGCAAGAGGACTTCGGTGTCTCAGTCTACTGTGGGCGACCCCTCCCCGCCTCCTAACCGCAAGGCGCAAGGCACGATGCGCCTCCAGCCCATCGGAGACTTCTGAACAAACTGTTGTCCATATCTAGGAAAATATGATGAGACAGGCTTGAAAATAGCACTGTTGCGTGTGCTGAGCGCTTGCCTCAGTGCTCCCTGCCTCACTCATCTCTCTCCTCTCATTTTGATTTGTAACCTAAGCATGAAGCAATTATTTTATATTAAGTTTCCTCGTATCTTCATCCTAACCGTCTCCCGCTTCTTCAAGTCTTCTCCGGCACGGCCCCGTTTCAAAGTCGTAAAATCGGAGAATAATATTGTTTTAGAATTAGAGGTGAGCAGCTAGAGCACTTCTCATAAGTATCGTCCAATTTCATTTAACTGTACTCTTTGTAATTTTTTAATCTATCATGTACTTGCGAATTGCATCCCAGCGGAAGTGCCGCCTTTGTTCTCCAGGAATAAATATTATTTTCTTTATGGTTGTACATGTCCATCCGAAATATGTAAGTTTCACATCCAGGATTTGCTAAAGCGTTCTACTCTGCCCCTCATCAGCGTCGAATGTGCAAATAACACGAGCGCGTACCTATAACATTTTGATTGTTCTGAGTGGGCCTATCAACATTAACATCATCATCAGCCTGCCTGCGACCACTGCTGGGCAAAGTTCTCTCCCATGTCTGTCCAATTAGCACTGTCCTGCGCTAGTTGCAGCCATGGTATTCCCGCAAATTTCTTAATCTCATCCGCCCACCTAACTTTCTCGGCCCGCCGTGGTGGCTCAGTGGTTATGGCGGTCGTCTACTGACCCGAAAGACGCGGGTTTGATCCCGGCCGCGGCGGTCGAATTTCTATGGGGGCGAAATTCTAGTCCTTCAATAAACCCATTTGCGAGTCAGCAATTGTCTTGTCGTTGTTCCGGCTTTTTGCGCCGTTCACCAGTATGAATGCATACCAACTCGCCCAGATCTCAGCATTACGAAATTCTAGAGGCCCGTGTACTGTGCGATGTCAGTGCATGTTTAAGAACCCCAGGTGGTCTAAATTTCCGGAGCCCTTCACTACGGCGTCTCTCATAGCCTGAGTCGCTTTGGGACGTTAAACCCCATAAACCAAACCAACCAACCAATTTTGTGCCACCCCTGCTACGCTTGCCGTCTCTTGGAATCCGCTCCGTTACCCTTAAGGACCAGCGGTTACCTTGCCTTCGCATTACATGCCCTGACCAAGCCCATATTTTCCTCTTGAGTTCGACCAGATTGTCTGTAACTCGCGTTCCCTCACCCACTCTGCCCGCCTCCTGTCTCTCAACGTTACACCTCTCATTTTTCTTTCCACAGCTCGCTTCGTGATTCTTAAGCTTAATTTATGTCCTGTGTGACTTAGCAAGGTAATGTCATCAGCGAATTGGATTACTTAGGTATCCTCCGTTAACACTTAGCCCCACAGGCTTAGTGTACCCTTAAACTGTTTCATTATTCTTATAGATAACATTTGGGGTCAGCGGCATTGAGATAGTGGTAAATAGATTGAGAAAGCTCTACAAAAAGAATTCACATCACTCTCCTATTGTGCCGTAATTTTAGGGTTGAGTATCGTGTTCATCCATGCCATGTACTCGAGCGCACCTTTCTCCTCTCAGCGTTCGTTTTTGTCAAGTTTTTGTGTACTTAACCAGTGGCTTTCAAGTGCTCTAGAGCGCATTGAAAAGAGACCTCGCATTGGGGTGGGTAATATCGGGCGTTATTTTTGTGTATTCGCTAGTATTTTCGGAACGATGGCCTTCAGAGCAGAGCGCTCTCACGCTCTCCAAAAATGAAGTTAGAGCCCCGGGCGTTCTGTTGAACAGAGGTGCTGCTCAGCCCGGCGCAGGCACTACGGCGGTGCACGACGGTTGCGGTCGCCCGGATCCTGGCGGCGGAGTAGCTAGCTAGAGTGTTTTGATTTTCTTGTGCTCAATTGCAGCACTACCCTCAATTCGGTGAAGCAGTTAGTGCTGGAGTCTTGCAACATTTTTTTTTTGTGATGAGTAGCGTCATCTATCAAACCAATAACGTCGATGACTGCACAAACGCGGCGTTCCCATATATGAAAAAGACCCAGCACGGGATTCCTTTGGTGCACTATTTGCGCGTGAATTTTGAACCATAGGTCACCTGTACGGCTTGACTGTTGAAGGCGCCAAACGTAGCGCAGGTCTTCTTCAAAAAGTGCAAGAGATCTACATGCGCACGTGCAAAAAGACACCTTTTGTGGTTCATTGTGGAAGTGTCAGGAAGCAAACTTGCTGTGAGATGAGCAAGATGGCCGTTTTAGAGTGCCAATGAAATGCCTCTTTTTCAGTGAGGGCTCAGGGCATGGAACATCGATCTGTTTTTGATGAAATGTAATGACGCTTATAAATAAAATGCACCAAACGTTGCTGTCGATAAGCGCCCGACAAAAGGATTTTAGGCTCTCCTTCCGTGATTTTAGCACTGTCAACTCGGCGGTGCATGCTCTAAAACTCCTATTGAGCGTGCGCTTTAAATCTGCGCGTTCTGGTTTAGAGGATGCAAGTGACCAGTTAGGCGCATTACTGTCCGTTAATGATACGCAAGTAATTTTCCTTTCCATAGATGCCTGCACTTTCTTCCGCTGAGGTAGAAGCTTTCCTTCCCTGAGAAAGTACGAGGGGATGCTGAGAAGGTCCTGGCTTTTCCCCCCTTTGATGTCGAGTTGAAAAATTAGGATGGTAGTACAAAAAAGCTTGATAACTTTTTATTTCACTATGTAAGTATCAGAGGTGTCTGATTTTTATAACTATTTTTAATTTTAGGTAGAACGTCAGATAGAGGCACAAGCAAGTTTCACGCGTGTGGAGTTACGGGTCGTGATGAAGTTTTTGCTTCTGCAGGGAAAGTCTGCAAAGGACATTCACAGTGAGTTGTCACAAACACTAGGGGAGAAGTTTCCTTCGTACAGCACTATCAAAACCTGTGTTGCTCGTCTCAAGACTGGGCATTTCACTGTTGAAGATGAGCCTCGTAGTAGGCGCCCCACAACCTCTACAGACCCGGCAACAAGTGATTCTGTCCATAAGTTGATTCTTGAGGACCGGCGAATATCCGACAAACAGATCGCCCAGATACTGGACATCTCCCGGGAGCGCGTTGGTTTTATTATTACTAATATCCTTGACCTGCGCAAGATTTCAGCGAAGTGGGTACCGAAATGTTTGAGCAGTGAACAGGAGGAGGCTCGAGTTGAGGCATCCAGAGCTGTTTTGACTCATTTTGATTCTACAAAAAACTTTTTAGATACATTAGTCACTGAGGATGAAACATGGCTCCACAGTTATGATCCCGAAACCAAGGAACAGTCAAAGGAATGGCGCCACAGTGGGTCCCCGCGAGCGAAGAAATTCCACGCTCAGAAATGGGCCAAAAAAGTCATGGCGTCCATTTTCTGGGACAAAGATGGTGTTCTGTTAGTGGACTACCTACCTCAGGGCTGTAGTATAAGTGCAGAATATTACGCCGACCTCCTCAAGAAGCTTAAAGAGGCAATTAAGACGAAACGCCGGGGAAATCTGAACAAAAGAATCTTTTTGTTGCAGGACAATGCACCTGCACACACGTCCAAAGTTGTGGCTGCCAAACTGAAGGCCCTCGGTTTCCAATTGGTCCACCATCCCCCCTATTCACCTGACCTGGCCCCTTATGACTACCATCTGTTTCCCAACTTGAAGAAACATCTGAAGGGTCGTCATTTCGACGACATTGCTGACGTCAAACTTGCTGCTGAAAGCTGATTTGACGACCTGCAAGGTAAGTTTTTTAAATGGACTAAAATAGCTGAAAGAACGATGCAACAATTGCATCAGCCTCAGGGGGGAATACGTTGAATGAATGTGCACTTTCAAAACTCTGACTATATTCTTTCCGTGCAAAGCCAGGAACTTCTCAGCACCCCCTCGTATTGGCAAGATACCACTGCATAAATACTTTTTGAGGCACGAACAAACCTGGGTGTGTTAACTCTGGTGTTGAACGAAAGTTCCGGCAGTTTCGCTGTACAGAGAATTGAGGCCAGAAACTGTCGGCAGCTTAGCGTAGTTACTTAGAGCAACTCCATTGGAGGCGTTCATTAAACCTATGTTAATAAAATTTTAGGATCATCCTCTAATGCAACGCTCTCGCTTGTAAAATGCATACGTTCAAGACAAGATCAGTTGTACATCTCGCAAGTATGGCTGCAAACCCTGCCAAGTAGAACGCCTTAATTTTCAAAAAGGCACTATGCAGGAATAATAATTCTTCTAAAAATGCAAAGCAATAATGTGATCTGTCGGTGAGGATACAAGGTTTTTGTATTGCTTTAGCACGTGTCTCAGGTCCGTAATAAGACTCCAAAAGTGAATAATTTTTTCTTACGACTGTGAGCTCTTATAGTACTTGGTTTTCCATGATCAAACAAACTAGGTCCAGACAGAAGCACAGTGCCGATAACCAGAACACTAAACTGCTTTTACGGCTGTCAGACACGAAAAAAAAACCTAAAATAACTGAAAATTGGGGACATAGAGGTTTTTTCTTCTTTGGTCTTTAACAACAGGATGTATCACACTCTTTGTTGGGTTAAAGATAACTTTGAGGAAGGCTAAATCAAAGACGAACACGTGCTGCTGGTGAGATCCGAACCCAAGACCTCCACATGTCGCGCATGGCACTGTACCAACTGGAATACAGCTGTGGCTGTCCAGCGTTCTATTGTTGAACTTTTTCTTCTGGCGCATAGTAAAATCTTGAGCGTGTTCACCAGCGCAACCCTCCAACATACACATCGACGTGGAATGTCGGGTAATATGAGGTGGCCTGTTGAACGTGACTGAACGGTGAAGGCAGCAGCTTTGCAAGAACTCTCTGATGTTGCCTATGGCATCTGGACTTCCAGCCCCACGGCTTCTTTAGGCTATATTACCAAAAATAAATAGCACTAGTATAGAGCAGTGGGAGGCCCTCCTGAGTGACTCCGACACGAGCACACAGCTTATGCTGGTGACGAGGGCCAAGGCAGCGGCTGAGGCCAACAGGATCCTGGAATATGGAAGGCCGACCACTGAAGCTTCACATCTATCTATCCCCCACCCCGAACTCCCTAACTCTTCGTTTTACAACAATAAATGTTTTTGCTACTACTCCTACTTGAAAGCAGACTAGGGTAGGGAAATGAGGGGCTTTTCCCGCCACAGATTTGAAAGAACTGAACAGTCACTGAAACCAAGACAAGCACTATGGGTTTTTTTTTGGTCCTCAAAAAGGGGGAACATATGGTGCAATAATTTTTAAGAGAAAGATATTTATTAGAATGCAGAACAAAAGGCAGCCATATGTTGCTGAAGGGATACAGTGAAAATTCTGTGGGCACATTGACTGTCTAGAGTGCATAGTGGGAAAAGCGTTTTCCGCACCACTTTGACTTCCTCTGATACACTGGTGACGCCACCACTGGAAAACATCACACATAACTAATGATTAAATGCTAAATAATAACTAATTACTACGTAATATCAAAATACTAATTGACCGCTAATTAATGACGCTTAAAGTTCGCCTTTAGGAGTGGTGGTGGTGAACATTTTTCAATGAAATTGTTTAGGAGGTTGTAGCGGCGGATGGAGCTCTCAGTCCGGAACGCAATTGGCGTAGGCTGCTGTCCAGGCTCTTTCGTTGAGTTCTTTTTTACTCCTTTCGTCCGAGCTGGTCAGAGCTGCCTCCCACCCCTCCTGCGTTTCCTGGGTACTGACAGTGACCGCCTGATTTCGTTGGCAGGCCCATACGATATGGTACAGGTCCGCCTTCTCCCCGCAGAATTTGCAGTGTGAGTCAAATGACTCGGGTCTACAGCGTGTAGTCTGTGTGGGTTGTTGTAAGTGTTGGTCAGTAGCTTTCGGAGGTGCAGTTCCTCCCCTTTGTCCAGTGTCTTAGCCGGCGGAGGGTATATCCGACGGGATAATCTTAAGTGCTGAAGTATGTCGTTGTAAGTTAGTAGTGGGGTAGGAGGTTCCACGGCATCCGCAATGGGTGCCTGAGGGAGAAATGCTGGGGCGGAGGCATGTGCCCTCTCGTTCCCTGGGATGCCCTGGCGACCTGGTACCCATATTAAGTGTTTGTGTGTGGGTTGGTAGCCACGGGTGCAGCTATATTGTAGGATTTTAGCTGCTAGTGGTGCGATTCTGCCTCTGAGGTAATTGCGATACGCTATTTGTGAATCTGTAAGAATACGAGGTCTGTTAGAAAAGTATCCGACTTTATTTTTCTTTTGCGAACACCTGATGGATATGAAACAAGCGCGCTTGCATCAGGTGACCTTGAACCCTCATGCGCATGTACGAATTTTTTCCTGCCTGTCGATAGCGTCAGTCGCTGGGACGCAGCATTTTAGTGAGGCAGTGCGCAGTGCTCTCGTCGGTTTTTTATTGCAAGGAAAATGGCGGAGTAAAAGGAGCAGCGCTACTGCATCAAATTTTGCCATAAACTGGGCGACAGCCAAGTGGAAACCATTCGAAATATTCAGACGGCTTTCGGTGACGATGCTATGAGCAGCACACAGATTAAGCAGTGGTACAATTGATTTAAAGATGGCCGCACATCGGTGGAGAACAAGCCACGCTCCAATCGGCCATCACCTTGCCAAAATGACCAGGTTATTGCCGAACTGAACGCTATGGTGATGCGGGACAGTCGCGTGACTATCCGAGAAATTGATGAAGAGGTGGACATGAGCAATTTCTCCGCACATTCCATTATCACCGAAGACTTGGCCATGGAGAGAATTGCGGCGAAATTCGTGCCGAAGCTGCTCACGGTGGAGCAAAAGCAGCTTTGTGTTGAAGTCTCACAGGACAGGCTGGATTCCGCAAACAGTGACCCCGACTTCATCAACATCATAATCACTGGTGACGAGTCTTGAGTGTACAGGTACGACCCGGAAACCAGATCCCAGTCGTCACAGTGGAAGCATTCCGCGTCACCAAGACTTAAGAAGGCCCGCCAAGTGCGCAGCAATGTGAAAGTGATGCTGACCGCTTTCTTTGACACCCTCTGTGTGGCAGACCACAAGTACGCACTCCACAGGGTCAAACAATCACCAAAGAGTACTACAGGGATGTCCTCCGTTGCCTACGTGATGCTGTCCGGCGCAAGAACCCGGAGCTGAGGCCAACAGGAAATTGGCGCACCCATCGCGACAATGCTCCTGCACATTCCTCGCACTCGATTCAGAATTTTTGTCGAAAAACCAGACTCTTGTAGTTCAACAGACTCCTTACTGGCCTGATATGGCCCCTGCGATTTCTGGCTGGTTCCCAAAATCAAAAGGCCATTGAAAGGAGCGCGATTTCAGACAGGGAAGAACATTATGGCTGCAACGACAGCTGAGCTAAACTCCATTCCGAAAGGGGCCTTTTCGAAATACTTCCCACAATGGCAGCACCGTTGGGAGAAGTGTGCGGAGTCCCAAGTAGACTACTTTGAAGGTGACTAGGTTTGCAACGCTCCAGTTATGCAAGTTTTTTTCTACGGCCAAAGGTCGGATACTTTTCTAACAGACCTCGTATATTCCGAGCTAGTGTGTGTTGCAGCTACTGCAATCGCCACTTCTTCCGCAGCCAGAACGCGCTGGCGCAGACTACAGACACACTCTCTTCCCTCACCCCTTACCCTAGCCCACTATCATCCCTCCTTCCCCACTCCAGCATGCGCCCTATGCCCAGAACCCTTCGCCTCTTCCCTCCACATCCTTTCCCTCTGCCCGGCGGACCCTCCCCCGCGGGACCTAGAGAACCTCAAGACCTGGGAGGACTGGGAGACCCTGCTGCGCTCGGAGGACCCGGCCGTGCAGACCATCGCAACCGGCCGGGGTGCCAGTGTTACGGACCTTAGGAACATAAACACTTGAGTGCAGTGGGGTCGTGCGGGGACCCTGGGGCGTGCCCCGAATTCCTTGTACAATAAAGTTTTTTCTCTCTATCTCTATGTCCTGGCTAGCCAGTACTAGTCCGTTCATTGTTTTATTTTGGTGCACTTTAGGAGTGGAACGCGACAGCGTGTTGTAGCGCTCTCATGGATTCCACGGAACGCCACCACCCGTCCGGCGCGATGCCTTGCCCTTTAAACGCAATGCTTTTTGGGGGAAGGAAATGCAATTCTCTTTCATCTCGGTGGACACCTTAACCGCGCCGTACAGGAAGGAAGGAACTCTGAGGGAAAGAATAAAGAGAAAGAGGGGCCGTAATGAAGAAAATGAAACTTGTATTTGAGGAAAGCAAATTGCCCGGTAACTATCTCACATTACTCGGTGGACACCCGTCATCCGTTTTTAGTGGAAGGGAGGAAGTGGGATTGAAAGAAGAAAGAGGGGCCGTTATGAAGAAAATGAAAATTGTATTTGTGTAAAGGAAAATGCGTAGTAACTGTCTCACATATCTCGGTGGACACCCGTCAAATGTGTGACACCTCTGCTGACAACGTTCTGCTGACAGACTTCTGTCGACTACGGTGAGAGACTGAAGGCTTTCGCCTTAATATACCAGGTGTTGGAGAGAAGCCCGCCATTATTTTTAAAAATAAGGTTTTTGAGGTAAGAGAACCCCTTCTACATGGTAATACCAGTGTTGTTGAACATCAAAAATAGGTCAATCGCGTTCAAGAATAAATTGAATAATTATATTCTAATATCTTTGTGACTACGGCGTGCAGACGCCCACTTACAATTAATTATTTGTAACCGGCCCTTAGTTATAGGCATATCAGTTTTTAGAATTTCGAAAGCATCATTAACCTGGCCGCTGTGGCTGAAATAATTTTCGCCATTCTACTTCGCCGGGTTCGAACCCGGCTGCGGCGGCCGCGGTTCGATGGAGCCGAAACCCAATGGGCGCCCGTGTGCTGTCCAGTGTCAGTGCACGTTAAAGGCGGCCAGGAGGTCGAAAATATTCCTCAAACCTCCACTACGACACCTCTTTCTTCTTTCAATCGCATGTTCCTCCCTTCTCTTATGGCACGGTTCAGGTGTCCACCAAGATAGCTACTGCACATTTTCTTTCCTCAAAAACCAATTTACCAATTTCATGCCGATGTGCTTTGCGATGTGTTAAGATCCCCAGATGGTAGAAATTATTCCGGACACCTCCACTACGGCACCTCTTTCTTCCTTCTGGAATTCTTTCACTCCCTCCTTTATTTCTTCCCTTACGACACGGTTCGTGTGTCCACTGAGGTATCTGAGCCAGTTATATTTCCTTTCCTCAAACCCAATTTTTATTTCCATGAGTACGGGTGCTGCCCAGCAGCAGGTAGTGCCCTAAGAGCAACGATGAGCCTTTACTCGGTGGTGGAAAATAAAAGACGAAAATTAAATACTCATGCATTCTGTGAAACGTGGTATAGCAGCCGCTCCAGCAATATCGATATTTACAAAATAAATCATTTATGAAACAAGAATATAGTTCTTAACCAGGTCCCCATCGCAAACTCTATGGAAAGTCATGACGGTTGGAAGAAAAAGTACTGCGTTTTATCAGCGTTGCACCCACGTGACGAGCGCACTTCAAAATTTAAAAATATTCGTCACTCAGCATGTCTTTCCTGAATCATTCAAAACAGGCCGCTTTGTCCTTGTTACTAAAAAGTTCTCTTTCTCGACAGGTCCGTCACTCTGGCGCTCAGATTACAAAGTATTAGCAGCTTTTGTCGTGCTTCTCATTAAAGAGATGTACAGGAATGTTTCAAGCACTCTGTTCTTCTATGGCCGGGAAAGTACCACGTCCGTCAAAGTTGCCCGCTCTCCCCCCTTTTGTTTGTCAGCATTAGGGCATTTCCTCTTGCAATCGCCACCCCCTTATTATGATGTCATCTGCTTATGCAGTATGCAGATGACATCACTCTCTACTTAGCTGATGAACGCAGCCTGCTTGAAACTTCACATGATTTTCATGAGTAGGTGAGTAGGCCTCCTTGTCTGAGGCTGCTCTTAATTACTCGAAGAGTCGTTACTTTTTTGTGAGGTCTACCCTGACTCGTATTACATCTGCAATACCTTTACAGTGGTGCGCGCAGATGCGCATTTTAGGTGTGACCTAAGACTGTGCCGGAACATGAGATGATGTGTGGTGTTCGGTCTACGAAGACATTACACAGCTCGTGTGCGAAGGGCGCAGACACTCGACCTGCCTCTACTTGATAGGCGGTACCTGGTTCAGTCCGTCATGATCGCTGCCTTCCGCGCACTCTCTCCCCGGGCTATCTCCCTGTCCTTGGAAGGGTACGCCCAATCAGACAATCTGGCCATTACATTCAAACAAATCACCGATTACTACAAGGAGGAGCACCGGCGCTACCCGGCCCCTTGTAAGGGTCTGGATCGCGCTGACGAGCGCCTCCTCATCAAAATTCTTACTAACACTGTACTGTGCCCGGCAGTGCTTAAACATTTCAATACATCCTTTGATGGCGCGTGCCAGTTCTGTGGGGAGGTGGCTGACACCTTCCACATGGTTTGGGCGTGTCAGTCAAACCCATCTATCCCCCCCAACCCCAACCCCACCAGAGAGGACTGGGAGGCGGCCCTGCTCGGCTGTCAGGACCTAAAGACCCAAAAGGCCTTGGTTCACCGGACGCGGGCGGCGTTGCTTGCCAATGGAGCCCCGGAATAGGGGCTCCACCTAGTATTGTTAGGGGAAAGGGCCAATAGGGCCTACCCCAATCACCTCTCTGTAAATATTTATTGTATTATAAATGTTTTTCACCACCACCACCGGTACTTCTGATGCACTGTTAAACCACCCCTTTGTGTCAAAAGGCGAGTGCGGACTACAGTTTTATTGCGAAAGCAATACTGCTAGCACTTTTTTGCCGTCGGTTGAGGTCGTTCGTTCGCTCCGGCGCACGACCACGTGACAGCGTGATGTCACGACCTGAGGAGAGCAGGGGCTCCAACTCGTCTGTTCGGCCGTAGTCGTTCCTTCGCTCGGCGCGGCGGCTACCACGTGACGGCCTCCTCAGCCCGCCGCGTGAGGGCGCTCGCTAGGAGAGGATAAACGGGGCGCCGCAGGCGCGCTCCGCTTAGTCATGTCTGAGGAGTTGTACAAGGCGTCGCTGGAGCGACGTGCTGCGCGCAAACGCCGGCGCCGTGCCGAGGAGACAGATGAAGAAAGGCAAGAGCGGTGGGCTAAGCAACGCGCCTATGCCGCAAAATGGCGAGCACGGCGGCGTTCTACAAGTTCAGTGAGCGAGAGTAGTTTCATGGACACTCTGAATGCCGAAGAATCGTCTATGAGTAGTGCATAGAGCGATATAATGACGACTATGTAATTACCAGTGTTCACACCAAGAGTCACTACTTTACGGACCACCAAAGCGTGTTCATTGGAATAAACAAACCGTCGAAACCATGTTGTATCCAGAGTAAATCCATTAGTTGCACAAAAGGCGAAGCCATGCCAAACCACCAGCAGAGCCAAGCGCAGCCAGGGAGCTATTGCTTTCGCAATCACTCAGGCTTAACCCGAGTTAAGCCGCAACTAATTTTAGCTCCCGTTGTCGGCAGTGTGGTGACGTCACGCCGAGACCGAGAGCCAACATCCGGGCACTGAATTCCACACAGCCGGGGCCTGAAACGAGAGCATCCGGGCACCGTACGAGATATAACGAGACTCTCTAAACCCTCTTACAGGACCGGCGTACAACCGCCAGTAGCTTCGCGCCGAACGGGTGGTGGCTTTCCTCCCTTTCTGTACCGTGCGGTTCGGATGTCCAACGAGATGACAAGGAATTACTACGCCATTTTCATTCCTCAAAAAGCATTTCGTTCAATGGGCAAAGCGATGCGCCAAAGTGGTTGTGGCGTTCCTCTCTTCCTCTACGGTGCGGTTCGGGTGTCCACCGCGATGACAGAGAATTACTGCGCCATTTCCTTCCCTCAAAAAGCGTCGCGTTCAAAGGGCAAAGCATCACGCCGAACGGGTGGCGGCGTTCCGTGGACTGCCTGGCAGCGCTTCAACACCTTGTCTCGTTCCACTCCTAAAGGCGAAGCTTAAGCGTCATTAATTAGCAGTTAATTAGAATTTAGTCATTAAGCTCAGCTAATTCCGCTAAGATAATTCCAGCGTTCATTGATGCGCTCTGACATAGCGTTGTAGACTGTGATTTGGAGGAAAGGAAAAGCGCCTTACCAACACTGCGGTTTAGTGGACACCTCAATAGCACTGATTCACACTGATTGCAGCATATGTGTCACCCTCCTCTCAATTAGACTGCGAAAGGCTGAAGGCCATCATGGAAGAAACCCGTGCTCCTTGGATCATTACTGGCGATTTTAACGCCCACCATTTGCTATGGGGAAGCACCAGAATTGACGCCAAAGGAAGGCGTCTGGCGTTATTCGCTTCCGACAATGATCTGTATGTTATGAATGACGGCAGTCCGACATACCTGCGCGGCTGTCACTACAGCAGCTGCCTGGACCTGACATTAGTTTCAAGGTCGTTGCACCGGAGTGTTCGCTGGTTTTCTGATGTGGAGACCCATAGAAGTGACCACATTCCTACCTACCTCAAAATAAACGGCCTTGGTGCGTCCACCCCAGCCCAACACGCGCGAATCGACTGGGCAGTATTTCGAAAACATATGGAGGAGACGAGCAAAGAAGCCCTCACTGGCAGGCTGGAGCACACTATAGCTAATGCTATGAACGTTGCGAGAAGTCACATCACGTCCTCAAGAATACGAAGTGATTTCGATATTGAACTAGAACGCCTGCGTGCTCTTCGGCGGCGAGCTGAAAAGCGATACAGACGAACCAAGTGCTTAAATGATCTACGGGAGGCGAGACGTACGCAGAAAAAAATCAAACGAAGACTGGATCAGCTGGCGAACCAGCGCTGGAGGTCCTTTTGTCAGCACTTGGATCCCCGCAAGCCCATGTCCCTCATATGGCGTACTGTGCGGGGCCTCCGTACGCTTCCGCAGCAAAGACAACCATTCTATGCGTTGGCTGTCTATCAAGATCGACAGCAGTCTGAGGTAGCAACGGACTACTGCAGGAAAATTGCTGGTGTACCAACTGCTTCGAGTTCCCGGCGTGTTCCTCCTGCCTCACGGGTCTCAGCCATGGATGTCCTTTTTTCTCGCGAGGAACTCGACGCTGCTCTTGCAAGATGTCGGCGTTCGTCTTCACCAGGGCCAGATGGAATCACATATGCTGCTTTGTCCCACTTTGGCCACGATGCGCGAGAAGAGCTCCTCAAACGTTACAACGACTCTTGGCTCGACGGTGCTGTTCCTCAAGAATTGTAATCGAGTCGATTGATACCCATACTTAAACCAGGGAAATCTCCACTCGAGCTCTCATCGTATAGGCCAATAGCTTTGGCTACTTGCGTAGGAAAGGTCATGGAGAAAATGATTTTGTCGCGCCTTGAGTGGTAGGTACCTCGAACACTACAAAATATACCCCGACGCTATGGCCGGATTCAGGCGGGGTCGCTCTTCTATTGACAACGTCGTTGACCTCGTATCCACGGTTCAACGTAGTGGATTGAATTTGATTGGAATGGATTGCATTGGATTGGATTGGATTGGAGTGGAATGGATTGGATTGGAGTGGATTGAATTGGATTGGAATGGATTTCATTGAATTGGAATGGATTGGATGGGATTGGATTGGTTTGGATTGCACTGCATTGGATTGCATTGGATTGGAATGTATTGGAGTGGATTGAATTGGAATGGATTGCATTGGATTGGATGGGATTCGATTGGTTTGGATTGGAGTGGAGTGGATTGAATTGCATTGGATTGGAGTGGATTGGATTGGAGTGGACTGGATTGGATTGGAATGAATTGGATTGGATTGGATGGGATTGGATTGGTTTGGATTCCATTGCATTGAATTGAATGGGATTGCATTGTATAACCGATGCATCACCACAAGTCTAACCACAAGCACCACCACCAGCTACACTACGAGCTATACCATGGCGTACGTACGGATATTGCTTTCGCAATTACCGGGCTTAACCAAGAAAGCAACAGATTTTTTTAGTCTATGGCGCAGCCGATGCTCCGCGGTCGCTGGTGGCTTTTGACGCCACGCTGTGTGGCGAATTCTCGGCCGTCTCCGACGGGAGCTGCTCAGTTTTTTGTCCGAGTAACTTTTTTTCTTGTGTCAGGAAGAGTTTCTCCGGCAATGGTCATGCGCTTTCATCTCTGAGAATAAGTGTCGTCTTGTCCTGGTTTTTAGGCCAAACTGGCGCTATGGTCTCCTTTTCAGTGTCAAATTATTGCCTTTCGCTCTTCTGACAATAGGTAAATAGGCTATCCTGTTTTACATCGCCCACGAGCAATACCTGTTAGTTACTTAGAGATGTTTATGGTACCTCTTTAATTATCTCGCCTTACATGCTTAGTGCCATTTGTTTTTGTAAACGTGAGTGTATCTGGTAACCTTGGCATGTGTACGTGTGTAAATAAATTTTTTTCTAAACACAATTATTTGTGCCGAGTTCCAGCAACGGATAGCTTAGGCATGTGTCTAAATTATATTGTCGTAAAATCTCTGCATTGTGCATTTCCTCGTGACGAAAAGCGCTAATGTGTAGATTTATCACTTTGTGAATCAAATATATCTCGAGTCATCCTTCCTTACCACGCCGCGGTGGCTCAGTGGTTATGGTGCCGAAAGATGCGGGTTCGATCCCGGCTGTGGCGGCTGAATTTCGATGGAGCCGAAATTCTAGAGGCCCATATACTCTGCGATGTAAGTGCACGTTAAAGAACCCTAGGTGGTCGAAATTTCCACAGCCCTTCACTACGGCGTCCCTCATAGGCTTAGTCGCTTTGAGACGTTAAACACCACTAAACCAAACCAAAACTTTCTTCTCTACCTCACATCAATAATTGCCTCGCAAGCAGCGCGCAGTTCAACCCGCTGCTTCAGTATCTCCAGACCAGCAACCTGGCGCTGAACAATAGCACGCGAAAAGGTCGGCGGCGACGCCAGTCCACCACACCAACAGAAACAATTATATGGCAATGGAACTGTCGCAGCATATGCCGAAAACAAGCACAACTAGCCGCATATATAGCAAACTCCCCTAATCCCCCCGTGTCATCGCTCTGCAAGAGACGGAAACAAATCACATTCATATCCGCGGTTATCATACGGCAGCCCTTACACCACGTACGGCAATCCTGACACTCGCATCCATGCCGTTGCTAGACCGCACACCGACAACAACGCCCGACAGCAAGGGCACAATATACCGCGGTGGAGCTCAGCTCACCAGGACACACATATGGCCTCACTATTATTAACATATACAGATATCCTAAAGATAAAGGCAGAGTTATTCGAGGCATCCAGGGCTCCTACCGTTCCTCAAAGCTCCTTGTGGTGGGTGATCTTAATGCACGTCACACACACTGGGGATACACCTCGGATACACCCAAAGGTAACCTGATTTCTACCGCTACAGCGGATTACAACCTTAGCCTGATCACAAACCCCACCGTACCCACTCGCATTGGCACAAGTGTCACCCGCGACGCCACACCCGACCTCACATGGGCCACACCGCACATAATCGTTAAATCTCACACGGTGATCCAAGACAGCCTTGGGAGTGACCACTTTCCAGTCTGCACTGTTATTGCATATGATTCCAAGATTTTCAACCCTCGTTCGCAGCTTCTCGCTGAGTGGGATAAATTGTGCTCATACTTGGCAGCTAATTCTACCGAACCCCGTACTGTCACCGCCTGGACAGATCGCCTGGTGGAGGCCATCCAGCCGAACAGCAAGCGCATTAAAAATACCCTAAGGCACCGCAGGTTGATCCGCATATGGCCCATCTATGGGAGGCCCGACAGGGACTTCTCAAGCGCTGGCGTCACCAGCGACACAATAGTAAATTAAGACTCCGCATAGCCGCTCTCACTCGCGAGACAGAAGAACACGCAAACACGCTAGCCCGCGCAAACTGGGCAACTTTTGTAACGACTTCAAGGGTACATTAAGCACTAAACGCACGCGGTCCCTCCTACGCGCTCTCTTGGATCCAACAACTAAATCTCAGACACAAGTAAACACACGTCTAATGTATCTAAAGCTCCAAAATGGCACCGACGTAATTGGCCAACAACAGGACACTTATAGACCGACATCTCTTCAGTCAGCAGATCCACCCAATCTACCTCCACCTAACTCTGAACTTGGTGCCTACATCACCTTAAACGAAGTCCGCCGAGCACTCTTTAGTATTCGCCGCTCTACAGCGCCGGGGCCGGATTGCATAACGTAAAAGGCACTACTCCATCTGGACGATGTCTCCCTCCAGGAACTCACGAAGCTCTTTAATAACCACAGGCAAGCTGGGACGCTCCCATCAGACTAGACCCACGCCAGCACGCGATTTATACTCAAACCGGGCAAACCCTCACTCTTCAAAATTTGCGCCCCATCTCCTTTACTAGCTGTGTCGGGAAGCTCTTCGAGCATGTCATTTTCAATCGCCTGCAACCGTTCCTAGAAACAACAGTCTTTCTCTCCAACGTTCAATTCGGCTTCCGGAGAAACATCTCGGCGCAAGACGTACTTCTCGCACTTAAAAGATTCCCCCTTTTGCACTAAGCACCGTACAGCCGCTACGCGAGCCATACTGGCCCTGGATATTGATAAGGTTTTCGACACAATAAACCATGACCTTATCCTCACGACAATAGCCACCACGGGATGCGGCACACGCATATGGCAATATATTCGGGCCTTCCTTCAGGGACGCACGGCAGAAATCCACTTTGGGGATCTTGCATCCCAGCCTTTCCCCCTGCCTTACCGGAGTAACCCACAAGGGGCGGTTCTATCACCTTTACTTTTCAACATTGCCCTAGAGCCACTGGCGAAGGCCCTTGCTGCTATCCCGGGGCTCTACACAGCCATATACGCAGATGATATAACCCTCTGGACAATGGGAGGATCCCTTGGAACAGCCCAGGATATCCTGCAATCTGCCATAGACATCACCACCACTCAGTTAGCAAACACAGGCCTCCGTTGCTCTCCAAATAAATCGGAACTCCTGCAGCTAAGACTCCTCCCCAGTGACCCCCCGATTGAACTGCACATGCACAAGAATCCATTGCCCATTGTGCCTCAGGTGAAGATTCTCGGTCTTCTCATTAACAACGCTCGATGCAACCGCCACCCTTCAGCTCTTGTAAAGACAGACCAAACAGGTCGCTGCACTTATCAGGCGGGTGGTAGCACGCAATCATGGGCTGTCTGAACGTGAGACCCTCAATGTGACAAATGCACTAATCATTAGCCGCATTACATACCACCGTCCATACCACATACTCACTCAGTGGCAAAGACAACAGGCAGACATCCTAATATGCACGGTTGTCACCTCCGCCCTACGTCTTCCACGGACTGTTAGCATGAAACGTCTCCTGGCCACTGGTACCCACATTACAGTGATCGAATTAACAGAGGCTCAATGCACGAACCAATTAGTCCGCCTGAGTGGCACGGAAACAGGACAATGGCTACTGCGACAGCTACATCTCAATCCACCAATTCGCACCCCAACAAGTCCGACACCTTACATGATTTCTCTGCGCAAGCAGGATCACATATATCAGAAGCCCCTACCACGCAATATGAGCGCTAGTCTCCATAAGGGTAGGCGGCAGGCACGAGCGAGCTATTACACGAAAACACAGAGCAGCCGCTCCCATATCCTTTATGTCGATGCGGCAGAAAATTCGAAACCAGGACATTTCACGGCAGTCGCAGCCTATGAAAACGGCACAGTGGGGGCCGCCGCCACTATCCCGACTAATTCGCCTGCAGAAGCGGAAGGAGCCGCCATCGCACTTGATCTGGCCCACTCCACCATTGACAAAAACGTAACCGACGCCGGCAACGCCGTATTCTTGCCACGGCCACCTATCTCGACCGAACGGTTACTTTAACGTGGATACCTGGGCATGCTGAGATCCCCGGTAACGAGCGTTTCATGCGCTGGCCCAACCTGATGAACGTGTCGTTTCTTACCGTGCATTGCGAGAAAGTGAAAAGGCCATCTGATGTAAAAAGTACAAAGAAAGCTTAAAAGTGGGAAATGTGGAACAAAGAACCAAGTTACTCCATCGTAAATGAAATGCTCGCCGCTGATAAAAGCTGTCTAATAGGGCACGGAAACTGTGCGAACTACGCTTTAAGTTGCAGTTTAAGTCGCTGTGCAGCGCACAGTGAGCTGTGGACAAACCCTTTATCAAAGGTGTTAGGCGAAGGGCCACTGGAAACCCATTGTGATATATGTTTGTTCAATCACAGGAAGAAAAAGCTTCGATGGCTACTTTTGGAAAGCCCATTCACGAATACTTCAACATTATGCTTTAGATTCGTAAGTAGCACAATGAATTCCCCAAAATGTTTCAATCTCTATCTGTCTGAACTCTTAACCTTTGTGGTTTGATGATTACCAAATCGGTTAAACTACACGACGGCAAAAACGGCGGCCACGATTTCGTGTTTTTAAGACCGAAATCTATTGTCATAGTTTCGGTGAAGTTGTTATCTTGTCTGCTCAAAACCAATCCCTCGCCTAGCTTCAGACACATGTGGAAGTGCCCTCACGTATGTACTCCCTAAAATGTGTATGGAAGAGAGATGCTTAGAGCCTCATAACCCCCACACAGCACTGCAAGGAGCGGACAGCTGGTGACCTAGTGTTTTGTGCCGGGCATGGAAGGAAGTAGCTAAAGTACAGCTAATACGCATTCCTACAAAAAACTAAAGGCAGAACAGACGTGTTGTGTAGTAACACAACGCGCAGGAAGAGGAGGTGCTGTAGCTCAACCAGCGCACTTTCATACCGAGTTGTAGTGGACTGGAAAAAAATATTGCTAGTAGCGAACACCGCGTTACTCAATGTGTTTATTTTTATTTTTGATGCCGAGGACACACTGTTCGTAAACACTGCAAAATCTTGCCTAGAAGATGACTTCCCGGCTCACACCTGCTTGATCGGACCCTATAAAATCAGTGGGAGTGCCACAGCATAAAACTTCCTGGCGTAATTTGTGACGTTGAGAGTCATGTAGCATGTGGTGGGAGCCGCGCAAATTAGCGACGTTCTTTCAGTATGTCTGAGCTCCTCACAGCAGCAAGTGAACACTGGTTCGATCTTAGAATAAGGATCAGTACTTCAGCGAACCAGGGAGACCACCACAGTGTCCAAGTGCATTTAGGAACGTTGTTTAGGCTCTCAGGACTACTGGACCTTTCATCCGGGAAGTGTTGAGGAAAAAATGGCAGTGGTTTAGCTCTGGTTAAACCTGGAGGATTGTGAAAACAACCAGGAGAGAGAGAGAGAGAGGCGATGGAGAGCGCGGCGGCGGGGGCACCCTCGGCACGCTAGCTATGTGCCGCTACTGCGCATGCGCAACTTGCGAGTGCGGCGGCGGCACCTCGGAGTCACCTGCTCAGCGACGGCGGCGGCACGCCAGCTGGGCGCCGTGTGACGTCACAGCTCCTCACGCATGCGAAGTATGGCCTTCCCTCGGCCCCGCGAAGTGGCTCGGCGACTAGCGTACCTTTTGTTTCGCAACAAAAGCTCTAAGATGGAGGAACATTTCAAGTTTGCTTCCTTGAAATCATCCCTCCTCCACGCCTTAGCTGTCGGAACATTGCAGCATCTGAAGAAGCGTTGTTTGTCTACAAGAAAGGCCACCAAACTCCTGTACCAGCATGCGCGTACCACTGCTGGAAATTTCAATTAGGTGACGCATGAAAAATGTTCGAAGACAGTTGCGTGCTCCGTTTACTTTTGTCCGCGTCTGTAGGTATTTCCCCGACAACTATAGCGTACTGCGCTTACCTTCGTTCGTCTCAATTTTCAGTGGAGAGTGAAGCTGTGTTGTGGCTGCTGAAGGATAGGAAAGCGCAGTGTTCGTGTCATGGGTTTTTTCCCAAGGCGCATTTGATTACACTCCCTTGTTGCAAACCCCACGTCGGCATTAATCGGCCCGAGCAAATGAATACCAGCAGTACTATAGGGCGATATAATATTGATTTTGATTAGATACAACTCCGGAACGAAGAGGCGAGTGACCATCAAAGAAGGCTCTGTACCCATTGGCGTAGGCTGGTTGTTCTAATGCTGCAGTTTATTCCTGCTTACCCTTAGACCAGCCGGCTCACCTTCGGTGGCATACCTGCATATTCAAGTTGATTAACCACGTATATTCCTGATCACCCACGATGTAATCCGAGTGGGCCGACCCCATTGGTTCGAGGGCCGCTCCGTTCCTATGTGAAACCTGACTATAGAAATAAAATTAAGTATAATCCATCGCTCGCTCGGACTGGCGGTGTCGCGCAGCGTGGCAAAAATTGTTCATCTTTTTGGCCAGCAGCGTGTAGGTGGTAGACGTAGCCAGGGGATCATAAATTGGGAACGCGATCACAATATTGAGTCAGCACTGTATCGTAAACATGCGGCCACAGTGCAACTATGCAGTCTACGTCTAAATGCAGTAAAGCCGTGGTGGGGTAGTGGTATGTGTGAGTTAACATCCTCGGGCTATGAACGACGTCGTACTGGAGGGCTGCGGGTAAATTTCACGCACCTACGCCTCCTTAACGTGCGCTGATGACTATATTTATATTTTTGCATCTTTCATACGCAGTAAACGTCTTGTGTACTTCCAATAGCAATTCGCTGTGTGTCCTTTGCGTACCAGTCAGCGTTTTCCGAACTCATACGATGAGAGACTAACTAGCCCCAATAGTAGATCTTCTGTCTAGCCACAGACATAGGTGAAATACTCACAGAGAAGAAGAAACAAGCAGAAGAGAACTATTATAGTTGAGGACTTCATGGCAACACGGAGATCTTGATTTTTCTCCAGCTTATCTGTACTGCTGCAGGTTTATAGTTATGGAATATTTAGTGCGTATTCGAGAGCGTTCAATGTATATTGCTGCTCTCAAAACAAGCTCCGATGTCGGAGAGGTTCACCATTTCTCCTTGGTGAGGCGCACCTGTCTATCTCGTTCGGCTGTTATGAATTCGCGAAACGTTTTGGCAGCACGTGCGCAGTCCTGCTGTGCTCCTGCCTTTGGTTGCTTTTGTATGCTACTGAGGCTGTTCGTAAATGTGTTCTTTCCGTGCTGTGGCACCTTTCGTAGAAAAATAATGATCCACGCATACATTGTTGAGAGAACAAAGGACAAAGATGCGTGGCTTTACAATGCATGAGCTAATATTTGTTATTTAGACAATAGGTGTTTTCGGGGTTTTCTGCAGCTTCCACTTCTCATATCTTTAGATTGCCGAGGGAGAATTTGGGCTTTTTGCAAGCTGTACAATCTTTGTGGAGTATTGTGAATGTTGGTTGTCAAACCACAAAAATTATGTGCCCCAAAAATTATCCAACAGCGTCTATTTCTTTTATTGCACGTAATAATTACCTGACCAGTTTGTAAGCCATGGTTAACAGTTCTCAGAAAACAAAATTCCACTCGCTAAGCCTTATTATGCTCTGTAGAGTGGTTTTCTTAGAAGCGAGGTTAAAATGTCCCTTAATGTTGAGTGAGAGTCACGGTCGTAGCGAGAAGTGAAAAAAAAATAACAGGGAACATACGGTTTATTCTTAGCATTAAAGAAATGCTGAAGTTGCGGGGACGTCATGTGCTCAGAAAAGCTTGTCTACGAGCAATTGAATTGCGGCTATAATGCCTCCATCAATAATTTGTCGAATATTTCGGCTTTTTGAGCGATAATTGCGATGAAATCTCAGTGCATGTCATGTTGTAGGTGGTAACATTTGCTTCGGAAACACCAGCCTGTGACCACTGCTGATATTAAGCAACGAGTCAAGCCTTTCACTACGCAGAGAATGCACATGTCTGGTGAAATACATTTTGTACTGTAGTCAGTTCGGTAAATGTTGCAACATAGTATGAAGAAATTCAGTCCTTTTCTTGCGCCAAATTTGGCGAGTCCTTTGCTCGCTCACGCAGGATATGCATCTAGCTTAGCTATCTGCTAAGAGTACTTAGGCCTGGCGCAATTTCTCCTATTGCCGTTTCCGCCCAGTATATTTTTGAAGCGGAGCTCGCTGAAACGTAGCGTCTCTGTACACGCACAATCCCAGCATTGTTATAAACTGTGCCTTCAACACGCCACCTGATGTGTGCTGTAGAGTTGCATCCCACATGTCGAGGAATCTAGGGCGTATAGCAGCGTGCTCTGATGCCAATCGTCTTCTCACTCTTCCCATTTTGACGACGCACCCGCGATTGATGGGAGCGAAGCCAGCGTCGTACTAGAACACGTCTGGGCACGACGGCAGCGACAAACCGAAAACTTCGAATACCGCTGATTGTCTTTAGCTTTTCATGGGGTGTCGCAGCAAAATCAAGCTGCTCTGCGTCACTTTTCACTTTTCAGTGGCGTATAAGTTCCGAGGTCATTTTCGTTTGAGTCTATCGTATCGATACTGAGACGACTTTGGAAAGAACACAAGTACCTCAGCAGAAACGCTTTCATTCACACCACACGTTTCGTGTAAAAACAACCATTCAAGCGGCATTTAAGCGCAAATATGCGAAGAAGTTATAATTTAGCGCTGCTCCTTGACCATTTTCCACCGCCCAGCCTGTGAGAAGTGCGCCTTTCCTATACTGCTCCAAATATCAATGACACTTTAAGACGGAAATATTGCAACCGACCATTTCTCGCCAGAGTTTTGACAACTGGGACACATTGCGCCTGTGGTGATTGTACTCGGTGAAAGCTGCGTAATATCTTCGAAACACGAGTCCCCTTTACATCGTGCGTAGTGGAAATAATCTTTACAAAGCAAGATGCAATTAACTGGACTGGATTGACAACTGCCGATCAATGCTTCTGCTTGAAAAAGCCTACGTTGAAGGAACTTTGCGCTACTGTCTACCAGTGCTTCAAAGATTATCTACATCTAGCAATAAGACTCTCAATGCCGCACGGAACAACTGCCTGCGAATATGTCTTGGCCTCCCAAAAGGTTCCTCTGCGTCAGGAACAGTAGCGGAGGCAGGATGTCTCCCACTAGAGGTGATTTCCGCCCAGGAAACTATGCGTACCCATCTCCGCCATGTCCTGCAAGGGAAGAAACACTTCCTACACCGTGTCCATCTAACTCACAGCAACTCTAGCTTTGGCCAGGCAGTACATCTCCTGCCCCTTCCTACTATTAATCAGCCACAGAAGCTACTACCTCTGGCCTTTCCTCCATGGACACTCTCTCCTCTAAAGGTGAAGAAGTCTGTTCCAGGTGTGAATGCAAAGAGCCGCATGCCACAGGCAGCGCTTCTGCAAACTACTCTCGCCTACTTAACGGAGGAATATACGCAGCACATCCATATCTTCACCGATGGTTCAACTACTAAAGAAACCTCTTCTTGTGGCCTTTATGTGCCCGCAACAAACCATGCCCTTTCTTACCGGCTGCAGCGGAGGACATCCTCTACGACAGCTGAGCTTCACGGCATTAAGGAAGCTGTTTCTTACATCCTGCGCCGAACCGCCGGCCGTTGGGTTATCTTCACCGATTCAAAAGCATCTCTGCAGATCCTGGCCAACCTGCTGAAGAAAACGAATCACCAGCCAGTTTCCCTCGACATCGGGTATATACATCATTTAGCTATTGCCGCAGGCCACTGCATAACATTTCAGTGGGTACCTGCTCACTGTGGCATTGTGGCTAATGAAAAAGCAGATGAAGCGGCCCGTAAGGGCCATCAACATCGGAGATACATTCGAACTTTTTTCACGAAATCGGATGCGTCCCAAATGGCTAAAAGTTTTGCTTACGAAGAAACGTATCGGCTTTGGAGTTTGCCGACACATCAGTACCAATTTCTTCACTCAATCGACCCACATCTTAGATCAAGACTCTCACCCAGAATTCCTCGACAACTGGAAACACTTTATCACCGACTTCGTCTGAATTCTGCATATACAAACGGCTTGCGATACCGTTTTGGACAAACGAACAGTCCGCATTGTGACAATTGTGCCTCTATAGAAACTGTGGAACATATCCTACTTGTGTGCCCTGCGTATGCTAACGAGCGTGCGTACTATGAACATTGCATGCAGAAGCTCTGCCCAGTGCCCCTAACAATGGACAAAGTTTTAGGTCCCTTAGCCTGCTTCAGGCAACAGAGACTTGCAATGAACTTTCTTTTTACATATTTAAAAGACATTGGACATCTTGATAAGCTCTAAATTCACTTGCACGTTACCTTCATGCATTGTTCATGCAGTGAACTTCGTCAGCCCATTTGTCGGACTATGCGCTCCATCATTCCATAGGTTACATCAATACTCGCCATTGCATCCTTAGTACCCATTTCATGGCCGCATTTTATCTTCGGGTTTTTTTTTTACCTCTTCCACGCTGCTCTCCTTCTGTCTTTTTCTCGCAAATTCCCCTTCCTACACAGAGTAGCATGCCAGCGATTTTTAAACGCCGGCTAAATTCTCTGCATTTCATTAAAGAGTCTCTCTCTCTCTCTCTCACAGCGTGATTGAATCACGAAAAGCTTTGGCGAGCCTGGTTGTATGAACTTCGGTATTCAGCTTCTTCACTTAATCAGAGAAAAGTTAAAATAGTCTAAAACTTTTCATGGAGGCTGATTAGCATCCTCACCTTTCCTGTTGCCTTAACTACATTTGAGAGGACACTCCTATTATTAATTTATTACATCTATTGTGCGCGCCTTGTGCACGAAATATATAATGACTGTTTCCAAATCTTCATATCTCCACATGATTCCTCTAGGCTGCTGCCACGAGCGCTTCTCATTGAAATTCCCTACGTTACACTAGAGGATCATCATTATCTTTGATCCGGAATATATGTCTCACCCAAAGCCATTTCTTTTTCTTCAGTTCTACTAATTACCATTCATTTAAGCTTGTTGTCAGTTCGAACAATATCGCTTCCCGTGTTTTGAAGATGCCTTTATCGTATTCCTCTTGATGCACCCTTTCATGTTCCTGAATTAATTTGGCTGCCCTTTCGATAGCCGCCACGTGTCACCTTTTTCGATGAGCACTGGGAGGCTGCAAATTTTGCATACTCTCTCCTAGAGAAATGTTGGCGAGCTAGTGCCCGTAAGCTGGTGCTTCCTTCTAAATGTGTTGTGCTCTTTTTTTTATTCTCACCGGTATATGTTTCTAATGATGAGCATCCGCCATCTGTGCTAAGCCTAGGTCCATGAGGCGCTTCGGTACCTAAAGCATTGTATTTCGGTTCCCAAGCTGCTCAACATTGCGAAAATTGCAACGCTTCAATGACAGGGACGGACAGAAGCAAGCAACGCATGGACTAACGGGAACCTTGAATTCGAACCACTTAACATGGCTTTCTTTGATTTCAGTTTCTCATTCGGCCGTAACTTCTGTAGTCCTGAGCTCCACTCTTGCTGAAAAGTCCATCGTCATGACGAAATTGAGGCTGCGGTTGTCTTCAATAATTGCTGAAACTTCATTCTCCAGCCTAACCATAAGGGTACCTTCTTCTCAATAAGCAGTGTTAGTGCCATTAGTCCAAATCACCGGTGTGTATAACTCTCCGCTCGGCTGCTGAGTGGTGTCTCTTGTGCCTAGAGCAAGCCGAGCGCGAGGTGGGTGAGAGGGGAAATCTGCGACAGGGGAAGTGTATAGGTGGGCGCAGCGACAACCCGAAACGAGCAGCGCGTGAAGAGAGAGGTAAAGCGGCGCCGAAAGCCACCGGGCGTCAGCGACTGATGGAGCACGGAGCGGCAAGTAAATGGAAATGGGGATATTGCTTCGAACGATAAGGTATCAAAAATGTTGGCAGCCGTAAAGGCAGCCAAAGCAAAGAGAAGTGTAAATGCTGCCGATGTAACGCAAAACATTATTCGCGTGTGCTAACAACCAGCCAAACTAAATCAAAAATTTCCGGAGGGTCCTAAGCTCCGCTTTACGGGTATGACGAGATAGCATCAATGTTTTTCTGCAGCACCCAGGGGCACTCTTAGCGTATCAATTCACAGGCACACACACTATTTTTATTCTGTTTATATATAAAAATTTTATTCTCTTTTTGCATTTTTTACTCCACTTTTATTTTTATTCTCAACTTATATATTTCATTTGGTCTTCTTGTTATTCATGACGTCATGCTCCACTTCAATTCCTTCACAGCCGTTGACGTCACATCGCCATGGATCAATGGGAATTACGTTTTCACTCACAGGGGTAGCCCCCGAACGAAATTCCGTCCTTACACCCCCGGGGTGGTGTAACTTACGTTACACCACGTTACGTTACTCCACGTTAGACCACGGTGCACGTTACACCACCCCCCGGGGTGGTGTAACGTGCGCTCTAACGCTATCGCGTTTAAATACTTCGTATCACTTAATACGCTTCATTAAGCATCATATTAAGCATTATAGTTGTTAAAATACCTAGTGGCTAAAAAATTCGCTGATGAGATGTGACAAAAAGAAAAACATGACATAAAGAAATATCGAATTGCAAAACTTAAAATATAAAAGCATTATTTTACAAGTGCATTCTGTTGCTGCAGTTTGTCACGTCAGAGCGTCCGAGCTTCGTGAATGTTTTGTGCTATAGGCTAATAAAAGAGAAGAAAGCTTACGGAATCACCTTATTTCCAAAGAAGATGCGACAACTGACCGCATGATAAGGTCCTGTGTGGCTTTGCTTCGATAAATTTTCATTTGGGGCCGTGTGCTATTTTCACTTTGCTATACTATTCTGCCTTTTGATGCGCCACTAGAATGGTGCCGTTTTGTGTACTATAGTGACTCTCTCTTGGGGCAGCGAATAAAAGTTTCCAAATTCCTGTTTTCAGAATGTGCTGCCTGGCAGCGTCATTCGAAATGCATTCCTGAACTGTGGCTATCATCGCGAATGTACTTGAAAAATTTGTACGTCGTAGCTATAACACCTCCGCCTTCATTAGTTCCGAGAATATTCTCTGCTTTGCTGTGCCTATATGAACGTGGAGCAACGTCTCATTACGGATGTTTGGTTAAATTCATGCACGACAAATACGCATTGAAACCAAAATTATAAATTATCTCCCACGCCGCCGCGGTGGCTCAGCGGTTATGGTGCTCGGCTGCTGACCCGAAAGACGCGGGTTCGATCCCGGCCGCGGCGGCTGGAATTTCTTTGGAGGAGAAATTCTAGAGGCCCGTGTACTGTGCGATGTCAGTGCACGTTAAAGAGCCCCAGGTGGTCGAAATTTCCGGAGCCCTCCACTACGGCGTCTCTCATAGCCTCAGTCGCTTTGGGACGTTAAACCCCATAAACCAAACCAAACCAAACCAGAAATTATCTCCCAATAAAGCACAAGCATCTTAGGAGCTGTTTGGCTGCTGGAAGCAGAAATCTAGTTAATTTGGTTTAAACAGAGCAAGCATAGTGGAAAGTTGCTGAGTATGCCCCAGTTCTTCCGCAGTCTTTTAAAAGCTGATTCACAATGAATATTCTCCGACTTGAATTTCTGCTTAGGACCGAAGATAATTTATTTTAAAGCATTCCGCAAACACAAATGTGTTGTATGCTGTGTTCGAGGAGAAAATGAGAAGTAATTTATGCACCAAGAACAAACTCTATTCTCGTACTGTCCAATTATCGGCGAGCTTGCGTGAAATAGGCTGATACGTTAAATTAATGAGCTACTTAAGAAACAATGATTATGTTAGATAATTAGGGTGAACCAATATTATCAGTAATACGGATTGTTACTATTGCTTTTTCCCTTCCAGTAGTCATGACTTGAATATAAAAATGGCCGAGCCCTTCAGAAGTAACAAAGATGCTTTTTAAAACGGCGTTCAATCTAAGCATTTGCTGCCATATGTCAATAGTGCTTTGGGTCGAATTATAGCACTACCTTTCACTGCGTGGCGCATGGATGAAATTATTGCTCGTATCGTTGCCTTTAGAAATATCATGACTTGATTTTTAGAAACAGGCATTCGTACAGTTAGAACTGCCAAAGCATATTTGTCTATTTCATGTTCACGTCGTACCCGTAAGACTGCCTGCAAAAAATCTTAATTCGAGCGCGGTATGGGGGAAAAGGCGCCTATTTACTTTGAGGAATTTGTGAGGTATATGCAACGTGAAGAGTGCGAATTTATTCACTGTACTGAATGCATCCCACATAACCGTAAAAGTATTTTAGGCATATTTTGCTGTCTTGCCTGGATTTGTTTATTTTTACATAAGCACGCAAATAGCTCAGTTGCATGTACATTTCGACATCTTCACCTGTCATGCCGTTCATGTACAACAAAAGGTGCGGATCACTGCACCCGTAGGCGCATGGTACTGAATTTATCCCGTGGTAATGCATGTATGTTCGACAAACTATTCTTCTGTACATGCTTTGTCGTCGTGAAGAATGAAAAGCTCGTTAAATGGAGTATTGGCATTGAAGACTATCTATTGACCTGGCGGACTGAAAGGGGAAGATGGCGTTTGTTTTGTGCTGGTATCAATGAGCGTTTTGCGGTTATTCTTACGGCAACGCAGTACACACATGCGTGCCTGTGCACATTATTTCTTCTTCCTGAGATGCTTATGCGAATATTTGAGGAGGGAAATTGAGAAGTAAAAAATTAACACGGCGCTTGTCTACAGGGCAGTTTCTTAAAGTCTAATGATCTTTGAACAGACTGTGAAAACATGAAATTATAGCTATGGAAAGAACAGAATGGGCAAAAGGATGCTGCTGGCCATTTCTTGTGGAGGATCCACATAAAAATGTGCCCTTGTACTTATGCCACTCGGGAAGGTTTACAGAGAATCTGAAAAATGCGTATATGTTTGCAATCAGTACGGAAGAATCGATTAAAATTAAAAAGAAAGGTTCAACGGCAAATACTGGAGCCACGCTTGCTCCTTAGTGGTGTCTGCCTCTCGCGGCTGTTTCGTTTCCTTTTGTTTACACTCCTCAGCGTTTACCATCCGATGTATATCTGAATAGAATGCATTGCCCCATAAAATTTAAACTGCAATGCAATTCATTCGAATTTACATCTAACGTGACATTGAGGAATACTTGAACAGTTGCCTGATATCAGGTGTTTTTGTTATCCCGTAAAGCTTCCGTCTCATGAAATGAGGAAATGAAAGCACACTACGTACATTTGAAGTTAATGCAAACACCCTATCGGAAACAGTCTCTAGGACGAATGCCCGCTGATACCCATATGTATGTTATTAGCCGATAGTCGAGACAGCAATTGTGGCGGTCAATGCGTGATCCACTTGCTCTGATGTGCGGCAGAGAGATTGTAGTTATGCCACCTAAACGACTAGACTGCTTTCCGTGCATTCTGAAGATTTCTCTCCCCTATAAGAGGCCGACCATCAGAAAAGAAAAAAACTAAAAAAAACTAAAATGATAATAACAGTCGAACTGAAGTTACTCAGCCGTATCAATGCAGAAATGCTTAGAATGGCGAAATGCTGCCTATGCTAGCTGAATTGCTTTTTGATAAATCTGGTGGCTCACAGCCGTACTCATAATACTGAATACTAGTTCATTCCGCAGCGAAAGCTGAAATTCACTGTCGCCCTTACCTGCCTGTGACCTCTTGCAAAAAAAAAATGTAGAACAACTTCTCCTAAAAGGAAATGGGCGTTCAGGGCATGTACGCGAAACCAGGCTGCATTTATTCGTCTATCACAATACAATCATAAAAGAAACATGGCGCGTACAACGAAAACGTATTTGAAAAGTCTTGCCGTACCATACGCAGAAATCTGCATGACATCTGTGCTTTCAATTGCAGAGCAATCTTGCTATCAGTTTGCATTAGCTGAGAGAGCAGCACAATTCACACGGCAGTAAGGTGTAAAGTGCACGCATTGGGGCTAGGTAATTCGAGAGCGTGGACTCCTATGACAACAAATACCATGTACGAAACAACAAATACAAAAGTTCACATCATTTTAACCAAAGCATTCCTCCTTAATTTCCTCTAGGTCATTCGCAATTTACTGTCATTACTTCGAAAGCTGGGCTGTGTCTGGACCACCATTGGTTGCGCTGTCTCCAGCTTAATAAAATATTCATAGCGAATTATGCAAAGCCGTATAGGGGGGAGAGCACTGCAGTACTACCAGGCACAGAGCGTTCGAATGCAAGCATTTGGTGTACCGTCAGCTCACCTGCACACGGAAAAGGGGCACGTTAGGATCGCATTTGCTTGTAGTGCTTCCGAGTTCGTTAGCCTGTGGAACATCGTTGCTTGAGTTTATGATCCTACTCATGAAGATGTGTACTTTGGGGGAAGAGTAAGGAAATGTTCTTTTTCTGTATACGCTGTTTTACAAAAATGCTGCTGACGCCACTTTCAAGCACACCCCCCCCCCCCCTTTACGAAGAAAATACCGAGACAATCACATTTGTTTTTTTACTCTTGGAAGACAAGGATTCGTGACGACACTGTTTTTCTTCCATAATTTTATCCTTATGTTTTCTTTACAAACGTCATGCTTTAGTCATACATATTTTATTATATAAAAATATGATCTATATCCAAGCGCCATACTGTGCACAGAATTTGCGAGGCTGTTACGTTTGCGGTGCTCAACTTAGTCGCCATGTACAGCATTTTCTACTCGTAGGGCAAGCGCTTCTGTATTTCACCAACACCTTGCAGTCATACCAGCGAGGAAGGCAGTTTCCTCCAATCTGGTGGCATTTCCTCGGTGGCTCTGCAAAGCAGCAAACGCCAAGGTTACGGTTGCACAACGCAAGCGAAACTCACTTCCAACGAGTACCTCTTTGATTCATTTTGAACGCTTTTTTATAGAAGGTGCCGAAAACAAGCATGTTTTCAAGACCGTAAGTTGTGGGACCGTCGTCGTAGTCCCAGTTGTGCGAAATACGACCGTGAACAGAGTTTGAGTAATAAATTATTGATTTTATTTGCATCTGGCACGAACAGGTTTTTTCAGTTTTCTAACTAGTTTTCCTTTTCATTTATATGGCCCGAAAGTTATTCCATAATACAATATAGAAACGACGCAAAAATTCGCATTTGATGCAAAACGTTCCTTCCATGTCATGTTTCTCACGACTGTTGCATTAGGAATGCCCTTCAGGTTACACAACAGCCGAATCGGAAATTAGAGTAAGTCACATATTATCTCGTTATTTCTTTAAGGCGCTCCTTTTTGTTACTGCGAAGTTCGCGTCTTTGATACATTTCGAAGGGTTCATACAGCAAATGCCGAAAACAAGCACGTTTTCAAGAACGTGAGTTCTCTGATAGTCCTTGCAGTACCAGTAGTGAGAAATATGACTGAGAACAAAGTTTGAGTGATAAATAATTGATCATTTCTTAAATACATGCGACACGAAAAAGTTTTTTTAGTTTTCCTAACTAGTTTTCCCCTTCGCCTAAATGTCGAAAAGTCGTTCGGTAATACAGCACAGGAACGGCATATGATGCATATGGTAACGCATAAACACCCCTTCAACTGCCCAACAGCGGAAGCCGAAATTGCACTGTCTCATATTATTCGATAAGTTCTTCAAGGCGCTCCCTCTCCTTGCTGAGAACTTCTTCGTAATTTTTTTCACCTTCTTTAGTGCTCATACGTTTTGCTAACCATACAAGCCATTAGCGGTTTGCTTCTATGGAGCCTAGCGGCCGTTCCCAGCACTTCTGCGGTGTTAGATGCTTAGAAGGAGTTGGGGATAAGCTTTGCGCGGAAACTTTAGAATGATTTGCTAGATCAACGTCGTAGAAGAGAGCAAGCTGTGTAGCACGGTAGGAAAACCAATGAGACTGTATTTTCAGAAAAAATGTAGGTACTCTGAATACAGGTACCGACACGGTCAATTCGGCAAAGGGGGAGGGGGGGGGGGGGAGTACGATAGATATGAGGTGGTTAACAGGAGTGCAGATAGTGAAACATGAACATCGGTAACTTAACTGTGTTTTTCCTAGATACACAGCTATCTGTCCGTTTTTTCTAAACAACTGTTGTTTTGCAGAACATGGATGGGTGGAATCTATGCAAATTGAAAGCCGTACGAAACACCCTATATTACATTCACTGAAAAGCGTAATTTTTTGTTATGCATACTTGGTCGCATATTTGTGCCAACGGAATGGTAGCGAGGTAAATGAGCTTAAGCCTGTATCTTAGGAAGTAAATATGCAGGTTTGAAAGGGGTACGTTATTCAGTAAAAATATAAACACCCAATATATACATTAAAACCCTGAAAGTGGTAGCAAAAGAAACAGTGAAAAGCCACAAACTGGAACGACGAACGAGAGGCCTTCATTTTCAATAAGGTATTTTGCTTTAACTGCTATGTAAGGTGAAAAGTTGCTTTGAATAGCAGGTGGTGTTTATAGCTACCATAGTTTCTGCGCAAAATGTGGCTAGACAAAACCACCAAAAAGGTGCGCGCCTAACCTTTAGCTCGCGTGATCAGGCCCCTTATCATTGACAAATAGAAAATATTCCTTACTGGCTGCACAGCACACCCCACGACGACAACCGGAGTAGCCTCTTCTGTTTCCACGTGAACATCGGCTCCTGGGCAAGCATCTGTGTCCCCAGCGAGCGCACTGGTTGGCCAGGCAGTGCGCTGCAAGTAAATGTTCAATTGTAAACAGCTTTCGTTTATACTTGTTGGGAATGGTACACTCATCTACTTTCTGTAATTCTGTTTTCTTGTAATTGCCATGTCCGGTAATACTTTTGTTTTGTTACACTTTATTATGTTTTCTTTTTTCTTTCTTTCTGTTCTTGTGCATTATTCTACTAATTAATTGTACAATGCTTTTGCCACGTTCTTGAAATGTGTTTTCTGACATATACGTTGTATCACTTATGTTGTTTACCTGCTATAATTTCAGTGCTAAGTATCTTGTATAAAATCTTTAATTATTGTTGCAAATTAGAGGTAACATGTCTGTTTTAAATATGTTATGATGTTACTGATACTGCTATGTAACGGTCTTCTTGGCCTTAGTCAAGCTGCATGAGCAGCTTTTAGCCGCGAAGACCCTCCAGGCACTTTCTGGAAAATAAACATTGAATTGAATGGAATCTCTGCGACTTTTACACGCATAATAAAGATCGTCTTCTTCACACCAGGCATGGTGCGACATAGGTCTGGTATGTTGGACACACGCGTGTTGTTCAGGCGCCCGGTTAAAGGCGCACTGAAGAGGAATTCGAACTCATCTATTTGCCGCGGTGACTCGATCTACACGTTCCGAGCATTCTTAGAAACTTCGAATTATTGCCCTGCGCGGCCGATTTCCCTAGTGTAAATCGGATAACCGTTCGACTCCCGTCTTCTTTTTTTAATTCCCCGCAGACGGCGGGAGGAGTCAACCAATAGCGGCTTTGCTTTCGGTTTTATTTTGCTTTTTAGGTTTCCAAGAATAAATAGATCTAGTCAGAGACTACATAGCTGCAAATTAGGCCCACGGAAATAAATATACGCCTGGACTCTTTGCTTTCTCCGATCACTAAGTATCACTCCGCCGATGGCAGAGCGGCAAGCCGCCACAGGACTGGTTGAAAGGTTGGTCGACTCTTCCCACCGTCTGCGGGGAATTGAAAAAAAAAAAAGGCGGGAGCCTGGACGTTTAATCCGATTTAAATTATTGAAATCGGCCGCACAGAGCGGTAATTAGAAGTTCCTTAGTGCGCTCGGATCATGTAGATCGAGTTCCGGTGGTAAAAATACGAGTTCAGATTCCTCTTCACTGCACCGTTAACCGGGCGCCTGAAGACCACGCGTGCGTCATGCACTGCCCACCACAGTTCATCTGTGCGCCCTGTCACGAGTTGGAATCCCAGTCGCAGATATTTACTTGAATATTTTATTTTTTTTATTTTGCTTGGCACAAAAGCATAAACATAGAAAGAGCTTGCTCTGTGTTTACCGATCGGAATAGTGCTTTGGCAGTAATAACGGCTCTAATGTTGTTCAGTCCTGTAAGTATTTCTCTGATTTGCAGCATGGTTTCAGGGCAGGTTTTTCGTGCGAAACTCAGCTCTACGAACTTACAACTGATCTTCACTTAAATCTAGACTCTGCCTTCCAAACCGATATAATTTATTTAGATTTCGCCAAGGCATTCGATCGTGTCCCTTATCAGCGTCTCTTTTCCAAACTCTCAGCTCTGTCACTTGACCCGCTGTCTTATCCTGGATCCACTGTTTCTTAACCGACCGCTTGCAATTCACCGTCAACGCCAGTCATGCATCTCAAACTACTAGAGTAATCTCCGGGGTTCCCCAAGGATCGGTTCTTGCTCCATTACTCTTTTTAATCTTCATCAACGATTTGCCATCTGGTATTTTATCATCTGTCCACCTCTTTGCGGAAGACTGCGTCATTTATCGCCGCATCAAGAATAGCAGTGATCAGGAATTATTACAGGATGACCTAAGCCGAATTCAGAAGTGGTGCTCCGACTGGATAATGCAGCTCAACGTATCTAAATGTAAGTTCATGCACATCTCACGTAAACGTTCGATTCTTCATTTTTCGCACTCCCTGAACTCCATAGCGCTGTCTCAAACTAATTCATACCGGTACCTCGGCATCGAGATAACAACCAACCTAACCTGGGCTAATCACATCACGAAACTATGTGCTAGTGCCTCCAGATCACTCGGATTCATCAGGCGATCACTTTCTATGTCCACCGCAGCCACCAGACAACTACCATATGAAACGTACATCCGAACTAAACTAGAATACGCCTCAACAATATGGAATCCTCACCAAGCCTACTTGATAGATTCACTCGAAGCCATCCAGAATCGGGCAGCACGCTTCATCACCTCACAGTATAAATCTCAGCTCAGCATCACAGCGTTGAAATCATTTCTCGGCATCAAGTCATTAGCCTTTCGCAGGAAAACTTCAATTCTTTGTCTTTTTCACAAACTGTACTTTAACTTTCCAGTACTTCGAGAAAACCTTCTACGAGCTCCGGTACGATCATCTCGTCGTTTATTTAACTCCTTAAGCATACAGCGTTTGCACGGCTCCACCTATTATTTCAATAAATCTTTCCTTCCCAGTGCGATAGAAAGCTGGAATAACCTCCCCGAACACATTGTCATTGAGACTAATTCTTCCAGATTCAGACAGCTCCTCATCGACCATCTCAACGACAAATAATTTTTTTCTGCACTCTATGCCAGCTTCCAAGCCCTGCAAACTGACCAGCCTGTTCTACTTCCAAAGTTGTAATTTGTTTTTGTTTATATTTCTGCTACACTCTGTCATGACGTGATTATTTGAATTTGTTACTTCTGTCTTTTTTCGCCTTGTTCTACTTTTTTTTCTATTCTGGTGGAGGTTGCGGGCTCGACGTCCCATGTCCAACACCTCTTCAGACAGCCGCTCATCGAGTCCCGACCAGCTACCCCTTGTCTGCACGCCCGTTCACCGCAGCAGCCGCCGCCTCCTGGGACTGGTCCCAGAGTTTGGTCTCCACCCAAAAGAGGCACGCACTCATCGACCTGGTGATACCACCATGGCTCAGGCTAGCGCTTCACACTTGACGCTCCAGCAACCCCGCGTGCCAGCCAGCTTCCATGGCGTCACTTTCGAAGACGTTGAAGACTGGCTTGACCAGTTTGAGCGGGTTGCCGATTTCAACCAATGGAGTCCTGCGCAGAAGCTACGGAACGTGTATTTCGCCCTCGAAGACGGAGCCAAAATTTGGTTCGAGAACAGGGAGGCCGATCTCCAAAGCTGGGATACCTTCCGCCAGCAGGTACGGGACTTGCTAGCACGGACCGCTGGGATCGTGCGCGGCGCCTCCTGTGCGCTCGCGTCCAAAAGCCTAAAGAGACCGTCGCCATGTTCGCCGAGGACGTGACCCGTCTTTGTCGGCGCGCAGACCCAGATATGGCGGAATCCGCGAAGCTCCGCCACCTGATGCAAGGTGTGAAGGACCAACTCTTCGCTGGTTTGGTCCGCAATCCCCCGCAGACGGTGGCCGACTTCATCAAAGAGGCGACCGCCATTGAGCGGGCCTTGCATCAGCGCTGCCGTGAAATGACTCCTTGTGCGGTGAGCCAAGCGCCAGTGCGGCTTCTTTGAGCGTGTCCAGCGACAATGTGTCGCTGCGTGAGCTCATACGCGCTGTGGTCCGTGAAGAGCTGCAGAAACTGACCCTGGCTTCGTCTGATCCGACAGCTGCGGCTCTTACCGAGGTTGTGCGCGGCGAGATTCGCCAGGCATTTTCAGCGCCTCCTCCAGTCATGCCGGAGCCACGCCCCATCAGCTACGCCGCGGCTCTCCGTTCCGAGTTCCACCTGTGCAACGCTTGCCGTACCACCCGCCGCCGCCAACCGCTCCGCCACAGTCACTCTACCAGCGGCCTCAGCGAGGACCTGCCATACGTCCACCGGCCCGGAAGGCGGCTGTTTGGCGCACTTCTGATCAGCAGCCGCTCTGTTACCATTGCGGGGAAGTCGGCCACCTGTATCGCCGTTGCCCCTACCGTGAAATTGGCCTCCGGGGTTTCCCACGTGACGCTCCCTGTCCCCGTTTCGGTGAGCGACCCCACGAAATAGAGGAGTACCTTGCTGCCCATGACACTACCTCTAACCGCAAACCTCGATCTCCGTCTCCCGCACGCATCACGTCGCCCAGCCGCCAGGCTTTCTCAGATGGACTGCGGGGCCGGTCTCCAAGCCCGCGCCGGGGAAACTGAAAGCGGCGACCTCAGGGGGGAAGGTTGCTGACAGCGGATATAACGAAGACCCCCGAACGCCGCCGGAGCGCGATGCCGAGATCCCGATGCCGCCGCAGCCCGATTCTGTGAACCCGAGTTTCCCTGACACCGATGCAGTTAGCGCCGACCTCCGCATTCACGTTGACGGGCACCCAGTGACTGCTTTAGTCGGTACAGGCGCGGAGAGAGAGAGAGAGAGGGAAAGGCAGGGATGTTAACCAGAAAGGATTCCGGTTGGCTACCCTGCACAAGGGAAGGGAATGAGGGGAATTAAAGAGGAAAGAGAGAAGTAACGGGAAATAATCACAGTCTGTCAATTAAGGCAGTCGCTCTCAAAAAGCGAAAGAGTGCCTTGTAAGCCTTGATGGCAGTTGACTGTTTTGGCCACGGACCGAGGATCTTGGCCTCTGTGAAAGGGCGAGGGTCCAGGCGGTCCAAAGCACATCGCAGCTTATGCCTTTCGGCTACAAAGGCAGGGCACTCACACAAGATATGGGTGATTGTCTCATCACAGGCGCAGTTGCACCTCGCGGATCGCCTCAGCAAGGTAAAGACAGCATGGGATGGACCTCAAATTCGTACTGCTGGCGGTCACCTCATGACGCCTGTCGGAAGATGCGCTGCTCGAGTCACCATTGCCAATTCTGCTTTTGTTGGCACTTTTGTTGTTCTGCCGCATTGCTGCAAAGACCTGATCCTCGGAATGGACTTCTTGCGTGAGCTTGGTGCCATCATAAACCTTCCTGATCGTCTGGTAACATTTTCGACCCCTCGAACGATTTCAGCCGACACCGAACCACGCAGAGTGGCCCTGCGCATAATCGACGCCGATGTGACCGTGCCTCCGCGATCCTGTGCCCTCGTTACCGTCATTTGTGACGACCGGTGCAGTGCTGACGGCTTAGCAGAACAGAACACTGCGCTTGTGCTCTATCATGGGGTCTGCATCGCCAGAGGTATCGTCACGCTACGGAACGGCCTGGCAGATGTCCTTCTAACGAATTTCGGGACCGAACGGCAACACATCGCCAAGGGCACTGCGGTCGCATACTTCGAGGGCATCGCCGAAATTAACGACTGCCTTGCCCTCCAGAGCGAAACGTCCAATTCTTGCACACCTCAGCTGATCCTCGACGTGAACCCAGACTTACCCCCCAGCCGATAGGGAGAGCCTAGTCGGCCTACTGCATCAGTTCCAAGACTGTTTCTCGTCTACGTCGGCAGTCAAACAGACGCCTCTCGCTAAGCACCGCATCATTACGGACTACAGTACCCGACCAATTCGACAAAACCCATACCGTGTCTCACTGCGGGAGCGTGAAGCCATAGCTCAACAAGTCAAAGAGATGCTGCAGGATGGTGTTATTCAGCCGTCGAGGAGCCCGTGGGCTTCGCCGGTGGTTTTGGTTGAGAAGAAGGATGGTAGTCTGCGATTTTGCGTTGACTACCGGAAGCTTAACCAGGTTACCAAGAAAGACGTCTACCCGTTACCACGCATTGACGACTCTCTTGACCGGTTGCGGCACGCGCGCTACTTTTCTTCGCTGGACTTAAAAAGTGGTTACTGGCAGATCGAAGTTGACGAGCGGGATCGCGAGAAGACAGCGTTCGTGACGCCGGATGGGCTTTATGAGTTCAAAGTCATTCCTTTCGGTTTGTGTTCAGCTCCGGCAACATTTCAGAGAATGATGGACGCTGTTTTGTCGGGCCTGAAATGGCAGACGTGCTTGGTATACCTGGACGACGTTGTTGTATTTTCGCCAACGTTCGAAGAACACCTCCAGCGCCTCTTGACCGTGCTGCAGGCTATACGATCTGCCGGCCTGACGTTGAAGCCCGAGAAATGCCACTTTGGTTATGAGGAGCTCCTTTTCCTGGGCCATGTCGTCAGCCATCGTGGAGTCCGGCCGGATCCTGCTAAAACAGCTGCCGTCGCCAACTTTTCCACTCCTTCGGACAAGAAAACAGTCCGGCGTTTTTTGGGCCTTTGCGCGTATTACCGGCGTTTCATTGCCAACTTTTCCCGACTTGCTGCACCGTTGACGCATCTTACAAGAGAGGACGTCCCATTCGCGTGGACAGAACAGCAGCAGCAGGCATTTGATGAATTACGGCGACGCTTGCAAACCACGCCTTTCCTTGGTCATTTCGATTCTCGTGCGGAGACTCTCGTTCACACAGATGCCAGCAACGTGGGTCTCGGTGCTGTACTCGTCCAGTGGCAGGACGGCGCTGAGCGCGTAATAGCATACGCCAGCCGCACTCTGTCTCGTGCCGAATCTAATTATTCCACGACCGAAAAAGAATGCCTTGCCGTGGTATGGGCTGTGACAAAATTTCTACCTTACCTGTACGGCCGGCATTTTCAAGTTGTAACCGACCACCACTCTCTCTGCTGGTTGACTAACTTACGGGATCCCTCTGGCCGCCTTGCGCGTTGGAGCGTACGCCTTCAGGAGTTTGACATGTCCATCGTGTATAAATCAGGGCGCCAGCACAAAGATGCCGACTGCTTGTCCAGATATCCAGTCGAGGCTGCGCGCGACGACGACGAACCAGACTTTCCTCTCATCGCAGCCGTAGACGCAGCGACTATTTCCAGTCAGCAACGTGAGAACCCGGCGCTGAAACCTCTAATCGACTTCCTGGAAGCACGTACCGAGGAGGTTCCCCAGCCCTTCGCAAGAACCCAGTCCTCTTTTTGTCTGCGCAACAACGTGCTGTACAAAGCCAACTTTTCTCCAACCGGAAGCGACTACCTCCTCGTCGTTCCAGCGAATCTCCGTGAAGAAATCTTGCAGGCGTGTCACGACGAGCCCACCGCAGGTCACCTAGGCTACGCCCGCACTCTGGCTCGGAACAAAAAGAGCTATTACTGGCCTAAGCATGCGGCGACTGTACGCCACTATGTGCGCACGTGCCGCAATTGTCAACGACGAAAAACACCCCCTGTCAAGCCAGCTGGACTTTTACATCCCGTTCAAGTGCCCAGACTCCCGTTTGAGCAAGTTGGCATAGACCTTCTCGGCCCTTTTCCAACTTCATCTTCGGGAAACCGGTGGATTATCGTCGCCACTGATTACCTTACGCGCTACGCGGAAACCAAGGCCCTCCAGCGCGGCACAACAGCCGAGGCTGCGAAATTTTTCGTGGAACGTATCGTCCTCCGGCATGGCGCTCCAGCACTAATTATCACGGATAGAGGCACCGCTTTCACTGCCAAACTCTTGGAATCCCTCATGCGGCTGAGTGGCACTACTCACAGGAAAACAACCGCCTATCATCCCCAGACGAATGGCCTGACCGAGCGCCTCAACAAAACTCTCGTCGACATGCTGTCCATGTATGTTGACGTTGAGCATCGATCTTGGGACGATATCCTGCCATATATTACTTTCGCGTATAACACGGCTCAACAGGAAACCACGCGGAGGACGCCCTTCTGTCTGTTGTACGGCCGCGAAGTGTCGACAATGTTGGAAGCAATGCTGCCCCATGATGGCCGCGACCCCGACGTTGGCGCCGAGGAGTTCACGCTTGGCGCAGAAGAAGCTCGACAACTTGCTAGAGTGCGCATCCTGAACCAACAAGACCGTGACGCCCGACGTTACAACCGCCGCCACAGACTGATGACGTTCGCTCCGGACGACAAAGTGTGGGTATGGACCGCCATTCGACGCCGTGGTCTTTCCGAAAAACTTCTCAAGCAGTATTTCGGCCCCTACCGAGTTCTCCGTCAGCTAAGCGAAGTAACCTATGGAGTTCTCCCGGATGGGGCTTCCCGGATTACTCGTCGTCAGCACAGACCAGAGATTGTTCATGTAGTGCGGGTGAAGCCCTATTTTTCGCGAGACATTCAGTGACTAAGTGCTGTGCGTTACTCTGTTTTTTTTTTTTGTTTCTTTCTCCCTATTTTCTTGTTAAAGCATCGGACCTATGCTCTTTCCGAGAGGGAGGGTAATGCCGCGTCTACAACAATAGCCGCTCGGCGGCTGTTCGGCACGCAGCTCGTGCGCCACGCTGTTCGCGGCCGAAGAAGACGAAGCTCGACGTTCCATCCTGGCCGTCTCGGTGTGCGCTGGCATCATCTCGGTGTTGGCGTTCCTCTGCCGTCTGGACGTGGCGCTACCTGTACCAACTGCTACGTGACAATATTTTATATTTTCTATATTTTTCTGTATTTCTATATTCCTTCTATATTTATATATTCATGTATGACTGCTGAACACACCTGTACCACCCTATTGAAAATATTGAACGTGGATTCTGCGTGCCTATCTTTGCGTGTTTATTGCCACGCACATTGTGACGATTGAGCGAGGTCGCAGAACGCGAGACATATTTCACACAATTTGCGCAAGCCGAGCAAGCTCGCAAATGCGAGACATCTGTCACATAACGTGCGCAAGCCGCGTAAGGCTCGTACAGCAGGAGACACCCTCGCGTGATATGCGCAAGCCGGGTGGGGCTTCCAGAATGTCCGAGAGCCAAGGGTGAGTCCCAGAATGTTCAAGAGCCTTGTCTGGCTCACAGAGCACTAGACAGTGTCAAATGGAGTTAGCATCATGATACCGATAATACCTTGCATGGCTGCAAGGCTCCTACATCACTGCTCAACACATTATGCCAATGCCCTACCTTAAGGCCTCCTCATCTGTCTGTCACTGCCTCATTCAGCATGCATGTTGTGAGATAACAAGCTTTGCAGCAATGGTGCTTCGTGGGATGGCTCTCATGTGTGTAGCATGCTTGCAAAAGGACATAGATAAGGTCACCTTAACTGGCTTTATTAATGCCACATCCCTCATGACGGGTGCCACACAGTGGCTAAACAATTTCTTCAGCTTCTCCAAGTCCAGCAGGTTGGCGTCTTGATCCAGGTTCTCACTATGCAGCACCTGCAAAAAGGTAGCAGTATATGCAAAAAAATTCAGTTAATTTGTTTTCTGGAGATTCCAGAAAAGGGCACAAGTAGTTCTTCCATTAATGAACTAATGATGATTTCGAAAAGTATCAGGTTTGAAATACAGACATTGGAAAACCCGACTCAAGCACGCAGGCTGCTCAGCATCAAACCTGCACAAAATCTAATAACCGTGTCACACAGGCATTTTCAAGGCTTTCAAATGGCTATCAACTCAGTGGCACTTGAATGCAGCTAAATGGGCATTTCCAATAGCCACAGAGTCCCTAGAACAGTGTGGACATCTATCAAGATTTTGAAGGCTTTTCAGTGTTAGAAATTTGCACTCAGACATGGAGCACTCGCAACTTACGGTAAGGAATAAAATCAAAGCAATTTAATCGCTGAAAGAATACTCAACATGAAATGTACAACTTATTTCACTGAAAAAAAAGAAGGCTGGCCACAAAACACTGCAGCAAGCGTATTATCACTGTTGGCAATAGCACAAAAACAATAAATACCACCTTTTCAAAACTGCGTGAGTGCTACAACAGCTTCCCAGAAAAATTATCAACTTTGACAGTGGCGCCACAGCAGTTTGGTGCGAGATGATGAAATATCTCTACGGCGATCAAGTATTCTGTGTAGCAGCGGCATAACTCCCGAGTTGAAGTGCAAATCTCAAAGCTCAATCTCCCACCCTGATATCTTTAAATACATACTTAAATTCATTGCAGCGTGCTGCAGAAGTAGGTGGTCAGATCATTCGAGAGGATAACTGCAAGCTATCTCAGGAGACGAAAGATCTGATGAAGAAACGCCAAAGCATGAGGACGTCTAACTTCAGAGATAGAATAGGACTAGGAGAGCTATCGAAGTTATTTATAAGTGCAAGGTAGCCAACATAAGAAAGTTTAACATGGAGAAAACCTAGCATGCTCTAAAGCATGGAGGTAGCCTAAAATCAGTGAAGAGAAAACTAATCACTGGTAAAAACCAGATGTATGCGCTAAAAGACAAAGAGGGCAATGTCATAAGCAATATGGATAAGATAGTTAAAGTAGCCGAAGAGTTCTACACAAATCTCTACAGTAGTGAATGTAATCAGAACGTTACAGAGAGAGGCAGTAGAGCACAGCAATGGGACATCCCGCCAGTAACGAGGGAGGAAGTAAAGAAAGCCTCAGGAGCAATGCAAAGGGGTAAAGCAGCTGGTGAGGATCAGGTAACAGCAGATTTGTTGAAGGATGGAGGAGAGATTATGCTAGAGAAACTAGCCACCCTGCATACGCTTGCCTCGTGACCACGAGCGTATCAGAAGCTTGAAAGAATGCGAACATTATTTTAATTCATAAGCAAGAAGATGTCAAGGACTTGAAGATTTACAGACCGATCAGCTTACTATCCATTGTCTACAAGGTATTCACTAAGGTAATCACTAATAGACTCAAGACAACCTTCGAATTCAATCAATCAAATGATCAGGCAGGCTTTCATAAAGGATACTCAACAAGAGACCGCATTCATGCAATCAATCAGGTGATAGAGAAATGGGCAGAATACAACCAACCCCAATATATAGCCTTCATTGACTACCAGACAGCAACTGACTAGGTGGAACCACAGCTGTCATGCAGGCATTGTGGAATCAGGGTGTAGAAGAGTGTTATGTGAAAATATTGGAAGATATTTATAACGACTGCACAGCTACCATAGTTCTCCATAAGGTCAGCAATAAAATTCCAATAAGGCAAGGTGTCAGGCAGGGAGACACGATTTCACCAATGCTATTCACCGCCTGTTTACACGAGGTGTTCCGGGGCCTGAAATGGGAACAGTTGGGGAGAAGAGTTACTGGAGAATACCGAAGTAATTTGAGATTCCCTGATGGCATTGCCTGGCTAAGCCACTCAGGATATGAACTGCAAAGCATGATGAATGAGTTAGACAGGCAGAGCAGAATTGTGGGGCTAGAAATGAACATGCAGAAAACCAAAGTAATGCTCAACTGTCTAGCAAGGGAACAGCAGTTCATAATTGGTAGCGAGGTGCTAGAAGTAGTAAGAGAATATGTATACTTAGGGCAGGTAGTGACCACTGATCCAGATCATGAGAGGGAAATAACTAGAAAAATAAGAACGGGGTGGAGCGCATATGGCAGGTTCTCTCAGATCGTGAAAGCCAGTTTGCCAATATCCCCCAAGAGAAAAGTCTAACACAGCTGTATCTTACTGGTACTCACCTATGGGGCAGAAATGTGGAGGCTAACAAAGAGGGTTCAGCTTAATTCAAGGACAACGCAGCGAGCTATGGAAAGAAAAATGATAGGTGTAACGTTAAGAGACCGGAAGTGGGCGGAGTGGGTGAGGGAAAAAACGCGGTTTAATGAAATCCTATTTGAAATCAAGAGGAAGAAATGGGCTCGGGCAGAGAATGTAAGGCGAAGGCAAGACAACCGCTGGTCCTTGAGGGTAACAGAGTGGATTCCATGAGAAGGTAAATGTAGCAGGGGGCGGCAGAAAATTAGGTGGGCGGATGAGATTAAGAAGTTTGCGGGGATACGCAATTGGCAGAGGACATAGTTAATTGGAGAGATATGGGAGAGGCCTTTGCCCTGCAGTGGGTGTAGTCAGGCTGATGACGATGAATTTTAACTAATGTATACAGCACTCTATGCATTACAGTTATATGTGTCTGGCCTGCTACAGCCTAGAAATCTTCCATTACAAAATAGGGAAGTGGATAGCAAAACTACAGCACAACAGTGGCAATGAAAACAGATATGGCACATCTGCAGGTAGTAGTCCTGGAAAGTGCATGTTTTTCAGTCAGAGCCAATAACACTCTAAATTCATAGATGCCATCTCTCGTGTATGTCAACAGGCTATCACAGAAGCTCAGACCAGGAAGACTATCAAGAAGGAATAGGACCCAGAGATGAGGGGCAAAGAAAGTACACAGCATGAGCAATGACTCACAACTGAATTTACTGCCAGAAACCTCATTGCAATCGTAATTGCAATAGTAATCATGTAGGAAGGTTGATGCTTGCATTGCGCATGACACTGTTTTTAGCTGAGCGGTCGGGAGCTTGGCAGTTCCTTGCATCTGCTAGACATGGTGCCGAAAAACAAAGGCAGCATTGGAAACATTCCCCAGTCCAGATGGACAAGTTACAATGACCCACAAGATTGTGGAGATGAGGCAGCTAGGTATGCAAGTTCTACTCCCTTAATATTGGGTTGATGCAACAGCCGGCCTGGACAAAGTACACCTGCCTTCAAACCGTAATGTGCGAAATTTATTGGTGCACTATATACTTTGGACAATCTAAATTAGGCTATGAAATCAAACATTTTCACTAATACTGCCTTCCATTTACTTTCATTTACTTTGATAGCACCTTTATCTTCAATCATGTAGCAAAGAAATGAGAAAAAACACAACCGAGCACAGTTTACATTTGTTAAGCTGTGCTTGACATAGTGCTTTTTTCACTTACTAATGCCTGTCTTCCATTAATCAATGAGTGGGCAAAGGTGCTCAAGCTTATTAGGGGCCAAAAGGCCCTCAGAACCTTGCACCTGGCTCCAGCATTCTTCAAAGAATGAGATAACTGGTGTATGTACGAAATGATCGCAATCCTATGTCACTTTTCTTCCAATGGACGCATTTCCTGATAGCTATTTTTGGCAAGGCTTTTGCATACAGAGGTTAAAACAGATACCAAAACACCAGCACCTTGAAGGCCGGCTACAAGTCACAAAAACCTTTCATTTACAAAATATATGCACGAAGGCAACAGAGCTACAGAGGCAAGACATGTTATCCTAGCAGTAGCTGCAGTACAAGCACCACTACTGTCAAAAATCTAAAAAAGTTGTACTGCTGTTTTTCGCCCGCCTGTCTCACTGTTGCATTCGTGAGTATATTTGGCAGGTCAAAATTTCTGGCGGTTATCAGCCAGGTTTCATTTTTTTTTCGTATGTTCTAACATTTGCAAGCACGAGCTTTGTAAAAAAAATGTAAAGGACAAAGAAATGTGATCACGGTTAAAGAATGCAGTGTGAAAAGACAAAAACAAACGAAGAAATGGACACCCGCCAGTCCTGTCCACTTTTTCATTTGTCCTTGTTTTTTCACACTGCATTCTTTAACCATGATCACTGACCAACAAGTCCAAACAGCCACTTTAGTTGAAAAGAAATGTGGCCTTTCAATTGTGGTCATTCCATACTTACACAAGTTATATTATTCTGTAAGAACTCTACTGCTATATACGAGGTCGAAGTGCCTTTCTGATGCCTACTCAGCTTATTGAGCACTTTTGGCCACTTTTTAACAAATGAAAGATGGGAGCATGTAAGCGAAATGAGTGCAATGTCGAGCACGCTGCAACTTGTATAGATAGTGCTATTGGTGCTCTGTATCTAACTTCTACATGAAGTTGTATAACCAGAACAGCTGCTGCATCAGCCAGACATGAACGGTGTACGAACTTAGTTCGAGGAACACTGGCCTCACGTCTCGCTGCTGATTGTAAGACATTCCTCTATATTCCGAGTTTTCTAACACCACCATCATTTTTTGGCACCGTGACCATATCATACAAGAATGTGAGAGCTACTGCATACCTAAAGAAAATATGTGTGTAAGCCAAGCATCAGCCGTTCTATGCAATAAGAAGTCTAAGTGAAAAAGATTCGATGTAAATTAGAGAAAGCCTTGCCATTTTTGTACTTCTGCTTCTATGACTGCTTGCTGGATTTTTTTCTTTAGTTGGAAGCATTCTTCCATCCCTTATCTCTATACACTATTCCTCTGCCAAATGACTGAGTAACCCAAATAGCAATTCCTAAGTAGGGAGGGGGCCTTCCACAGTGACCACACAAGGGCCTTCAAGTTCTTGCAGCAGTCAAAACATCCCTTTGTAACACTGGCCTTGAATGCACCACTATACTTTTGTGGCAGGCCAAATACTTATACAATTTGTTTTAAAACCACACAGAAATCCACAACTGCCATTATGAAAACAACCTAGTAATGTAACCATAAGCGTACCTGGCCAGCATGATCAGCATGGAAAGGCGCACAGCTTGTGTGCAGCTCCTAAAATAAAAGCAAATTCACATGATTAATTGCAATTTCCACAAAGACATTCTTGAAAAATCATGTTTTTGCACCACTCAGCCTCAAGCCTGCCTTATTGCTCTTGCAGCACTGAGGCAAATCTGAGCACAGCTTGGGGTGAGCTGGTGGTATCACATTACGCACCTGACACTACGTGCATCAATCCATTTGTATGATTGAATTTCAGAATGGCGAAAAAGACACACACACAGGAAAAAATGGTGGGTGGATGAGATTAAGAAGTTTGTGGGGATACAGTGGCCGCAAGTGGCAAAGGACAGGGTTAATTGGAGAGACATGGGAGAGGCCTTTGCCCTGCAGTGGGTGTAGTCAGGCTGCTGCTGCTGCTGCTGCTGATGATGATGATGATGACAGCCAGAGCACACCTACAAAGTAAAACTGTGAACTCGACCCAGCAGCACTTTACTGTGTTGAAAGAGAACAGGTACAATTGAATTACTGCATTACCTTGTTATTATCATTAAAAAGTACAGGGCTCTAAGAACTTCCTAATTTACATCGAAACGAATGGTTTACAGTGAACTTTCACGGATTACACTAACAGGCACTGAAAATCCAATACAGCTGCCCAAGAGAATATTAGGCAGCCGCACTAGCCTTCTTTTGCGCTATGCTACCTGATACCAGATTAATATTCGAGTGCAATTTACTCATACTCTAGCACTGGGATACGTTATGCCCCAGACTGATGCAGCTGTCTTACTAAAGGCAGAGAAGCTTTCAATGTGGGTCATGTGTGCTGTGGCGTGAACACATGCACAGGATCGCCTGCTACCATTCAAGTCCTCTGTGTACACAAATGCAGGTGCAATAGAAAACCCACATCACAAATTTGGCTAGTCTGGTCGGCCAAGCATGGGCCAGCTGATAGCACGAAGCAGCAGGTGCGACACATACCATCATCATCAGCCTGACTAGGCCCACTGCAGGGCAAAGGACTCACCCATGTCTCCACATTAACCCTATCCTTTGCTAGGTGTGGCCACCATATCCCCGCAAACTTCTTAATTTCATCTGCCCATCTAACTTTCTGCCGCCCCCTGCTATGCTTGCATTCTTTTGGAATCCACTCCATTACCCTTAAGGACCAGCGGTTATGTTGTCTTCCCATTACAAGCCCCGCCCAGGCCCATTTCTTCCTCTTAATTTCAAGTAGCATGTCATTAACCCGTGTTTGTTCCCTCACCTACTCCGCCCCCTTTTGGTCTCTTAATGTTAGACTTATCATTTTTCTTTCCATAGCTCACTTTGCTGTCCTTATCGTTTGGCACGTGTTTTTTTCTTTGTAATAAGGCATAAAGTATTATACATGGATTACCACATGGCATCCTCCTATGACCGCTAAATAATTTATAATCAAATTTCTTTCTCCTGCTGTATTTGTTTCGGTTTCGACAGCTGAATGATGGCTCTGACGTCAAAGCGAGGTTATTGGTCACGTGAGGCATAAAAAACTGCAATACAATTGGTACTTCTGGCTCTTAAGGAATGCTGGCGTCAGCGCTGTAGCGAATTAAAATGATGAAGCAGCGATTATAAGTGGTTTTTCCATGCCTCACGTGACCTATAACCTCTCTTTGATGTCATAGCCATAGTCAAATTGTTCACCGAAACAGGATGGCAGAAAAAGTTGATTATAAATTATTTAGCAGTCTCACGCGAATACCAGATGGTGATTCATGCATAGTAGTGTCTTCCGCATCATTATATAGAAGAAAACATGCCACCAAGATTAGGTGTCTATACTCTTTTAAGCTGAACTCTTTTAATTAGCCTCCACGTTTCTGTCCCAAAAGTGAGAAACATGCAGGCTAAAGAAAAGATTTCAGCTTAAGTACCAAAGTGGCTCTAATCACACAATGAAGTGGAAAAACTCTCGACACTTGAACAGAGAACAAATAGGAATTCCAACAAAATTTTAGATTCTTGTAAGGCTATCAAGCATTTCTGAATATTGTAAACTGCACTTTCACACATACAGTACGCATGTATGCCAAGCTCACATTCAGTAGCCCTGTTTTCCGGCTGTAATTATCACGGTCTGAGCTCAGTTACAGATTTAAAACCAGCCAAAAGATGCAACACAGGAAAAGAGAAGAAAACAGGTTGGACTATCAATTAATTTTTTGTGAAGGAAAAGAAGGCTCGCATGAAGATGCGCCACACATGACCCACACCAGCGAAAGGCAGGACAACAAATAACTGTCACTGATATACAAGCACGTCATCTAAAAGAGAAAATTCTTTCCGTTGAAGATTGACTAATGGCTTCGCTACTCATACAGCCGTTGGCTTGGAGATATGCATCAAATACCTTACAGATTTGTTTACCACTTCTACACACCACTGAAGTGTCACAGAAATGAGGCGTACACACTGATGGGTCATCTTATGATTTACGCTCACGACACTGGCACTGTAGTGCCAGATCAGAAGCTGCCTTCCCCCTAACGAGTTAGTGCTCACTCAGGAACACATTAAAGACACCTGCACATATCCCTGAAGTAGTTTCTTGCACAAGCTAGCAGAATGTGATAAACCACTTCCTGCAAGTCCTGAACCTAGTTTTATGGGATACCATACTGCTATCCCGGGTTTTAACAGCAGCGCAAAGGCCATCAACACAATGATTGGCGCAAAAATTACATTTAAAAATTTTCCCGACACTCGATTTGAACTCATGAAGTCTACACAAAGGACTCCATGATAACCGTTCTGAGGTGAATGGCAGTTCAGCCTAGCCTCTGGAATCTGTGCCAAAAAAAAAACGGAGTCAGCGCATTGCAATTTACTTCCGAAATCAGCCGGTGCTGATGACAATTGTATGTTTGCTTTCTCTGGCTTATAAAGCTCCACTTTCAGAAAAAGTGTCGTCTTTGTGGTTAGAATGCGGAACTTCATCATCACAGGTCAACTTCAGCTTGCCATCAGTGTCCCTTTAATGCCTCAAAGTTGAACAATAGCTCCATTCATAGAGGAGGGCTGTGCATAAATTTCGACCACCAAAGATTCTTTAACATGCACTGACATTGCATAACGCACGAGCAAATATGCATTTCGCCTTGTCGAAACGAAGCCACCACAATTCAATCCCGCGTCTTTGGGCTCAGTAGCCGAACACCAATGCAGTAGGCCACAGCAGCAGGTGAAAAACAAAAGAGAGCCCTTAATAGGCAACCTAACTTGCCAAAATAAACATAACGAGGGGTCACACAAGTAGCAGTGGACTAGGAAAATAAAAGCTACTTGTGTCGGAAGATGTCTTCAGTGCTTACCTCAAAAGCCTGCTTGCTTGCTGGGCATCCTAGCACCAAGTGAAAGGCTGGCACAGCTATACTGGAGAGCTTGGAAGAGGCATTGCTGGTAAAGCTATGTGGAGCTTGCTGCAAGGTAAAAAGACACATTTAACAGCAGCACAGTGCAAAAAATGGACTAGAATCAAGCATGTAAGGCAAAATGCAAGGCACAAAAAGGAGCCGGTCGCAGAATGGAACACGACTGTTTGACCACATTTCGAAGTGGGCCAGGCAACAAGAAATTCATAACCACGGCAGTCATTCACAAGCTAGCCTCAGACGAGATATCACTTGCATATCGATATCCAGCATCGTTTCTACAATACATACCACCATTCAAAAGAACAGACCACAGCAGAACGATATTTTCAGTAGAAGGCTGGTTTGCTTCAAATTCTGCATGCGTCCCTCAATTTGAAATCTGGCATGATTAGCACTGATTTCACATTCTCACAGGTATGATGAATTAATAGTGCCAATTGCAGAAAAACCACACTTTTTCCTTTAACATCAAATAAGGTATTGGAGAGGTACCTCAGCATATTTAAGTCAAAGTCAGATTTATTTGCGCCATTGGTTATAATCATGCAACAATCAAGTTTATTCTTCGTACATATTAAAGGCTCAATTACCCTTAAATTTCACTGCAACTTCGGGATTTAGGCCAAATGGAGCTAGGGCACCTGTGTGCATTTTGCAGTTGTTTGTACCATTTCAGCTCCGAGCCAAAGTATGAAAAAGCGAATGCCAAAATAGAGGCGAAAAACTTCAGAGCAATTTGTTTTTATCTCACCGTTCTGCTATTCAAGGCTCGACTACACTGGCTCGGCTACGAACGCAGCTGGATCATACGGAGCTTCGTACCTTAAATACACAATTTATAAAAGTACAAGTGAAATACATGTGAAAGAGGAGGAAGCTCAATCCTAACGGATACAGCTGAATCGCAGTCTACGTAGTTAAACTGCTCGAGCGCTGTTACTTCAATTACAGCGTAACATGCGGCGAGAATGTAAAGCCCGGGCCGAAGATCTATTGGCGGGCACATATTCCATTCTCGGCGAGAGATGAATGGCAGTACGGCGGCAGTACGGCGCCGATATCGTGCACCCCGCGATCGGATCAGCTGTGCATATTTGCATGGCATACTGACCATGACCCTGTGACCACTGACACTACACGCGCATTCATGCCCGTGTGCCGCCAGCAAACAACCTTTCAGCGCTGCGTGCTGCGCGATAGGCACTGCGTCTTCGCGTCTCTGTACTAGCTGTGTTGACGTGGCCAGTTGTGCGCAAAGGCTTTTAAATAATGAACAGGTTCGAAGAAAATTAACTTACCCCCAAGATGCGAGATGTCACCCGGGTAGTGGTCTCCCACCAGCTGCTCCGCCATGGAGGAAATGAGCCCCGCCGTCAGCATAGCGTTTCCAGTGAAGGCGCGCAAAGGACGACGCGCTATCCGTCGAGCCCGCTGACGCACGCTATAAACACAGGTTTACTCAGCACCTTCACGTTTTCGTACATCGCACCAGCGAATTTCACTGCTGTCGGCACATCACATATCGGAAGAGTGACAAATGCTCATGCCAGCGATGGTTCACGCCCTCGACACCACAAAGGAGGACCACGACTATAGTGAACTAGAATGTATTCACTATAACCACGACAAACGTAGCAACGCTGACCGCCATGTTGTCCCTCCCCAGACGCTGCGTTCGTTGGCTAGCGCTTCGGCCAGTTCCGGCTTCCTTCGGCCCATTTAGAAAGGCATCGCCTCCAGCCATTCCTCCAGGTCGTCTCTTTCGGGCTCTATGCTTTTGGCGTGGCGTTTGGGCAGTGCGATAGCAAAGGATTAAAACCAAATGAAACTTTCGTTACAAAAATAATTAAGTTCTTGTGCACATATTAGCATTAAAAACTTGAGAAATTTGTGACGCGTGGACGCATGAATATGCGTGTCGGTACATGCGTGCGTGCGTGCGTGCGTGAGTGGGCATGGTCTAGCGCGTCAAATCCAAAGCCTATCCGACATGCTGCATGGTTTCTGAGATCACCGCCGTGAGCTTCGCTTGTTTTCTCGTGCTGCTGCTGGGCGGTCTTGTGCGCCGCTGTTACTGTGCTGGAATCGCAAAAGAAGAAGGACTACCGGTGTGTGCTGCCGGTGGGCGCGCTCTCATCCAAGAGTAGTAGCAGCTCCCAATTAAGCGATCCGTCGGGGCATATGTGTTATGGATGTCTGGTCGACAACGATAATGAGGTCAGCAGTGCGGTGCCGTCGTTTGATGAGTCGAACCTTTCGGCCTATTGCTCTGCTAACTTCGTTGCAAAAATGCCTGGCTCATAAGCAGCGACAGTGGCCATTGTTTCTGTGGTGTGTTTCGATTACAAGACGGCGCCCTTCTACAGTGTGGCTTCCTTGGAAACTTAGTCGGCGGTGTGCCTGCAACGCCTGTCGCTGTCAGCTCAAACTGACCGCCTGCGAGCGCTGCCTTCTTTTGCGATGTGAACGGTGACGGGACACTTACTGCCTGTGGCCGGAGCTTATAGCAAAAGCGAAGAGTGTTTTGTGTGAAGGTTTGACGAAGTGCGTGTGTCAGTCTGGACCCTTAGCAAGTCATACGAGATGCGACATGCAAAAGTGGTCCACCAGTCGCTTCAGCAGAAAGGAGTGCGGATGTTTTTTACGTTACTTCAATCGAGAACTGCCCATGCAAATATTTCAACTCGTCTCTTGCCTAAACAGCATAGTAAAGAAGCTAAAGCAACAAAACTGCTGTTTCCATGCTGTATATTGATTCCGCACTCGTGCTAGAGGTGGGAAATATGTAGCAGTTATTGGCGGAGTTACAGCCTATGAAGCACGTGCAGCTTCATGTAATTGCAGGTTAGGATATGCGCCTTACTTGGTATTGACTTTGTGACCAGACATAGCCATCTGTCAACTAAAAGAAATTTTCTTGCTATAGGATTCTGCAGCATTATGTATGCTTCTGGACACTGAATACCGGGTGCGTCACCTCTCTTGAAAGCACTCAGATTTGTGTACTTATCAGTACGCTTGAGATGAGAAAATTTTATCAGCTTCTTTTCTTCATTTTATAATTAGCTACACAGCATGTTGCAAAAAAAAATGTTTTAAGGAAAAGTATTTCAGTTTAGAGTAGAACAGTTCAACAAAGTTGTTTTGGGCATTCTGGTAACTTCAAGATGGTATCTGATGGTTGCATACAGACGCGCAAGTCAAACCTCAAAGGGCATCAAACTTAACAGTACCGCTGAGCTTATCCTTTCGTGCTTTTTATGTGTGTGTAGATCACCTGGGGAAGATCAGTATTGGATGTTGGATTTCATAGTTCTGCTACAACTTTTATCTTCCTTTCTACACATGAAACATGACTGAACTTGATTACATTCCCCAAGCAAATACCTGACGCCTTACAAGCGTTCCTTACTGTGCACAGTTGTCCCAGTGCATTATATCCACTCATGTGCAGCACACTGTTGTGTTGCTCTTGGTCTCCGAATGTGCTCTCAGCAATATGATGGAATCATAGTTCATCCAGATGGTCTTTGTGGTAGTGCAAATTTCAAAACAGATTGAAGAAGAATGAAGAGTGTGATACTTCGTCATGCATCATGCAATGCTGGTGCTAATCAGGCAACATGTGTGGTATATATACTTCGCACATTTGAGATTCATTTGATTTGTTCTGGAGCCATACTGGGAATTAATTAATCGATCTGTGATTTGTCACTGAAATTGAGAGAGGGCACTAATTTCTGAACTTTTGACACCAACTGTGAATTCAAAACTGTCTTTTCATGTAGGCTTACACGGCCTTTTTACGTGTATGTAAATTTATGCTAATGACTTTGGAAATTGCTTTGGAAATGGTTTTAGAAATTGCCTCGTAACATTCCTGTTACAGCTCACAATTCGCTTTCTGGACGTCATGTTTGATTGAACCTGATTATATCCCCAAGCTTGTTTGTTGCACCTAACAAACACTGTTGCCCTTTCAGAGTTATTCCATTGATTGACTCCTTTCGAGTGCAAGCAACAAATGGTTGTGTTGCTTCTGATTTCGAAATATGGCTGTCTGCATGACGGGCAACAACATAAATGCTCTGGATGGCTTTCATCATGCATCTATAAGATATCTGTAACTTTCAGAATTGGTTAAAGGAAGAACTGAAGGATGCTGTAAGAGTCATTAGAAGCTTGTTTTTTACATTATTTTACAATGAACTTGCAATGTTGACAAGTTCTTGCTCAGTGTGCATGTTGTCATGTACAGGTCCCTGCAGTATCGAAGGGAACCATTTTGCACTAAAAGATAATTTTTTGGTTATTTGTTTGCTGAAGTTGAAAATGATTAATGGGTACTTACGCCAAGACGAAAATTATAAAACAGCAAAACGTGAGCTTATTGCTCATTATTGAGAAGTAATCATTAACTGAATGCTCGAACTTTGTTTGCTTTCACCCTAAATGGGCCTTTACAGTCTCGACAAGTTGCTACTAAGCAAGCAAACGCACACATGGCCACACGCAGCCTCACTGAGCTTGCTCAGTATGCACATAAGCATGCACAGCTTCGGCAAGCCCCTTCTCAGCACGCAGATGTCCACGCACAGAGAGTTGTCCACGAGAGTCCACGATTTTTTACACGCAAAGAGTGTGCGTGTACGTCTTTCAGCTCACAGTACGCGCATATGTACACACAGGACGCACAGAATGCGTACAGGTAACGCACAATTTCTGCGCATTCGTGTGCAAAATGAACGTGATCGTACAAAAATCACTGTTCTCGTGCAAGCTCACGCAGAGTTTTTTCAATAGGGCACCTCCCCCCCTCTTATGTAATGTCCCTAACGGGACCCTTAAGGGTTAATAAATGATGATGATGATGATAAATGTTTCGTATATAATCCTTCATATGAAAGATCAGCCCAGTCTGACTTTGTTTATTAGTTCATCTTCGAACTCCGCGCCATGTTATGAAAGAGCCTAATATTGTGCCTGAAGCCAGACAAGAGAACTACTATATTAACTCTGCGCATACCATAGTCCGCGCGGTGCTTTGTTTACAACTGTGCCAAGTCAGTTCGTATTCTCCGCCTTTAGTTGTGGTCCCACAGGGAGAAGAGTGAGCAGGGCTGCATTTCGCTTTTGCTGAGATTCACGGAGAAATAAGAAGCCGTCAGTGCTTATCGAACAGGGATGACCGTCGCGTCCGTATACGAGGTCTGTTAGAAAAGTATCCGATTTTTTTTTTGTTTTTGCGAACACCTGGTGGATATGAAACAAGCGCGCTTGCATCAGGCGACCTTGAACCTTCATGCGCATGCACGAATTTTTTCCCGCCTGCCGATAGCGTCAGTCGCTGGGACGCAGCATTTGAGTGAGGCAGTGCGCATTGCTCTCGTCGGTTTTTTATTGCAAGGAAAATGGCGGAGTGAAAGGAGCAGCGCTACTGCATCGAATTTTGCCATAAACTGGGCGACAGCCAAGTGGAAACCATTCTAAATATTCAGACGGCTTTCGGTGACGATGCTATGAGCAGCACACAGATTAAGCAGCGGTATAATTGGTTTAAAGATGGCCGCACATCGGTGGAGAACGAGCCACGCTCCAATCGGCCATAACATGCCAAAATGACCAGGTCATTGCCGAACTGAACGCTATGGTGATGCGGGACCGTCGCGTGACTATCCGAGAAATTGAGGAAGAGGTGGGCATGAACAATTTCTCCGCACATTCCATTATCACCGAAGATTTGGCCATGGAGAGAGTTGCGGCGAAATTCGTGCCGAAGCTGCTCACGGTGGAGCGAAAGCTTCGTGTTGAAGTCTCAGAGGACATGCTGGATTCCGCAAACAGTGACCCCGACTTCATCAACATCATAATAACCGGTTACGAGTCTTGGGTGTACAGGTACGACCCGGAAACCAGATCCCAGTCGTCACAGTGGAAGCATTCCACGTCACCAAGACTTAAGAAGGCCCGCCAAGTGCGCAGCAATGTGAAAGTGATGCTGACTGCTTTCTTTGACACCCTCTGTGTGGCAGACCACGAGTACGCACTCCACAGGGTCAAATAATGACCAAAGAGTACTACAGGGATGTCCTCCGTTGCCTACGTGATGCTGTGCGGCGCAAGAACCCGGAGCTGAGGTCAACAGAAAATTGGCGCACCCATCGCGACAATGCTCCTGCACATTCCTCGCACTCGATTCAGATTTTTTTGGCGAAAAACCGGACTCCTGTAGTTCAACAGACTCCTTACTGTCCTGATATGGCCCCTGCGATTTCTGGCTGGTTCCCAAAATCAAAAGGCCATTGAAAGGAGCGCGATTTCAGACAAGGAAGAACATTATGGCTGCAACGACAGCTGAGATAAACTCCATTCCGAAAGGGGCCTTTTCGAAATACTTCCCACAATGGCAGCACCGCTGGGAGACGTGTGTGGAGTCCCAAGTAGACTACTTCGAAGTTGACTAGGTTTGCAACGCTCCAGTTATGCAAGCTTTTTTTTCACGACCAAAGGTCGGATACTTTTCTAACAGACCTCGTATACCACTTTCTTCGCAACACTAAGGTTGCGCGGTGATTTAGTTCAAAGCTTTCGGTTCTTTCAACGATGGTGCCAACAAAAACAAACTTTGTCAATGCTATTTACCGAAGAAGTGCTTACTTCATATGTGTAGAAAACAGCAAGAGACATAGAGGAGAGAGAAGTTAACTTAAAATTAAATTCAACTATGCTGTTATCATGAAAACGCTTTTGTTACTCACAGAAAAGAAGAAGAAAGCAGAATAAAACTAGAAGTGCCGCAGATCTCATGTAAATGTGCCGTTCCTTATTGCCTCCTTGGCTGCCTTTGTTATAGGACGCCGAAGACCGAGACCGTTATGCTCCTTACTTTCGTGCGAAATACTCTGCTTCTTGCAAAGTGCGCGCACAGCGTCACGCCAGCGAATTGTTATGAACCTATGAAGTAGAGCGAAGCAGGGAGTTTGGTTCTTGTGAGCGCAAGGGTGGAAAATGCAGCTGGAGAAAGAATAATACCTGGCGATTTCTTAGTTCTCCAACGTCGCTTCTAGCCATTGTATATAGAAACAGACATGCGACCGCGCTTTCGGCTCTTGAGCTATCTTTCTCACATTGTAATCATGAGTGCGAATGATTTATGCGTGCAGAAAAAACAATCCAGGTGTACCGAAAAAAGTAAAAAATTGCACACGGTACCACAATTGTTGCCAATGGTAGGGAATATCGTCAACGCAGGGTGGAGTAGTATGAAACGTTCTCATATTTTTACTATATGAAGCTATTCATGTTAATCGTAAGCAACTTTATTCTAATCATAAATAAACGCGACTTAGGAAAGTGGTGAAAAAAATCTCAGCACCCAAATGAGAACTTATTGTTGTCATAGCACGGTCAGCAATTTTATTTCATCGTTGCCAATGATTATTTTTGAAGAACAAGTTTCATCTGTTTTAAGGCTAAAACGAACATTGTTTGAAGCTACGAAGAGACTGGTAGTATTATCTTCAGTATATCTGGCCAATATTAAGAAGTTAATACTGCCACACCGCAAAAACGACGCTTTCCCGCGCTTGTAAATAACGAAATTTTCAAAAACAGTTAGGGTGTTCTTTGTAAAACTACGCTTCATTCCTCCATCCCATCAGATGTTCACATTCTATGTCAAATGTTATCTAAAAATAAAAATGCGACCTCCATAACTGTTCAACACTGAAAACAGCCCTGTGAACTGACATTAAAACCTACATTATACGCGTGCACTAGCAAGTAACAGGTGGAAAAAGCGTTCCAACATTGCCTATTTGCTAAAGGAGGCATTGAAATATCCTTGAGGGAAGCTGGTTCTCACCGCTGCCCTGCTGCTGGAAAATATTTATAGAAAGACAATATTGTATTACAACAGGATTGGCGTCTCACACGCTGAGCAGGACCACATTTCCCGGCATGTTCTCGTTGAACTCCTTCAGACGCCTTGGCGGAGGCGGTGTTTTAGTCGTTTACGTAGCTGAAGTTCCTTGAGCATGTAATATAAGTATCTAAGCCACCACGGTGTCTCAGTGGTTATCTTTGATCAACCGGCCTTAAAGACAAAGGACAACTAGAAGATGGACAATGTAGACGGAAGCACTGGTTCCTGCCTTCCACTTGTCGGTTGTGTTTTTGCGCTAGTTATTCAGGGATTATAGAAAAAGAACTAGCCCAACAGCATGTGTTACTCAGTGCTTATGGAGCTCGGCCGCTCACCCGAAAGACGCGGGTTCGATCCGGGTGGCAGTGGTCAAATTTCCACAGAAGAAATGCTCTAGAGACTCGTTTACTGTACGATGTCAGTACACGTTAAAGAGCCACAGGTGCTAGAAATTTGTGGAGGTTTTTACCACGGCGTTTTCTGTAGCTTGAGTGGCTTTAGAACGTTGAAAGCCTCATAAACCCATAAATCAATATAAGCAACTGCAACGGTACTGTATTTATTTCTGCGAGAAATACAGCGACAAAGCACCAGATTAGTAGTTCGGAATCCCTAAGTGTAAGGTTGCACTCAATGTTAGAAATAAAATCTACCAGAGAAAAAGAAATATTAAGAGTACCACGTCGGCTGTACCATTTCAAATTGCACCCAGTGATTCTCAGCGCCAACGACCTCTTGGTTTAACACTCATTCCACATGCCTTCCTATAGCGGTTACATCGAAAGTACCGCGGGGCCGGACCATAACGTACAGGGAGAGTTCATACTGCACCACAGTGCTGCGAAAGTACCGTGGTGACCCAACACTTGCAAGGATAGGCATAAATATGTATAATACTGAAATAAAATTATTATGTTCCACTCTGTCACAGGTGTAGATTGGCCACCTACGAGAACAGTGAAAACGCACAGAACTGCGATATATATCGCAAATAGTAATTCATGTTTAGTTTATCGCTCGCGCAATCTCTGTAGCAAAATGGCAGTTTGGGCGAGTTGGTTAAACATCTTGTAATGAAACAGCGCAAGGACACAGGACAAGAATGGAGAGAAGACACACACGGCGCTAAACTTGCAACTGCGTTTATTGGAAAAAACAAGCGGCTTTTTAAGGCAGGGCGTCGAAAAAGCGCGCGCATGCGCTTTGTCAAAAATACACTTGTCAGGTAATAAAATGTCTCGTAATCGCACGTGTGATTATCGGTGCTAACCACTGTTTAGCAACTTCATTTCCTTAGACGACAATAATACTGAAGGCTGGCTGACACATCTGTTTCCTTTTCTCAAGATATGAAATTCCTCTTCTACTTCCCTCGTGCTACGATCATTATGGATGTAGAAGACTTCGGTGTCAACGAGAAACGGGGTACACTCACACTTGGGACAATGCTTGGCCAAGTTTGTTGAACACTTTTCCAAAGAATGTTGGTGCTCCAAAAGCCGTACATTAATGCAACGACCTGTCTGGCCATTATAAGTACGGCCACAGGGCAGAGGAATCTGGTAGACTACAGCAACATTATACGAGACGAACTTGTTGCATGGTTAATTTTACAACCTGTTTTATTGCCCATTCCGTCTCTCTTCCTTTGAACAGCTGCCCCCACCTTGCCTATCTTATCAGGAGCCGAGAACACAACGTTGACACCATACTTGGCCCCCACTTTCTTAAATCTGTGAGAAAGGGAATGTGCGTACGGCATTACAGCTATATTCTTTGTTCCACCGTCCAGAGTGGAGCGCTGCTCAGAGTCACGTTCAGGGGTTTTCATTTTTTTTCAGGATCTTTTCCGCACACGACACAAGAACTGAGTCCGGGAAACCGGCCTGCTTACAGCGGTGTACCTGGACGCAGAGGCTAGTCTTCATTTTGTGAGAACATGATTTCTTTAACGCCATACTCATGCACCCGGTTACTATCCCGTTTTTTACTAGTTTCGAGTGGAAAGACCTATAGTTCAACAGGGGCTTCTCGCTCCGAGGGGAGCATTGCCAGCACACGTGGTTTTTTTGAAAGACCAGCAGTAAGTCGAAAAATTGTAGTATGCTACGGCGAGGAATTTCATGCGTAAATTTTAGCCCGGACCCGTTCTTTACAAAACAATCTAAAACGCTTGACATGGTTTCTGCCTGAGGGGACTTCAAAACCACAAGATTGTAATCAACGTACCTAAAAATGCGTATGAAATATCTTGCCAATTCATTCGACACTTCCTTGTCGAAATGACTAAGGAAAATGCTGCTGAGCACCGGGGCTACTTTTGATCTTGTACACACGCCAGACTTATGCAAGACAGTTTGGTTTTCCCAAGCAACGTATGTATTCTTGAGATAGAAGGTGAGGAGTTCCAGAAAGGAGGAGGTAGAAATTGCGCATCTATCTTGAAGAGCATGCTCGTCATTTTGATCTTCAATGGATTTCTGTACATATTGCAGGAGAGGCACATGCGGTAGGGAAAAGAACAGTTCTACATCTATGCTAAACCCAGAACAGTCTCCAGGGTTCTCATTGAGTACAAAGTTAACAATTTCCTCTGAGTTGGGAACCAGGAACGGGTCATTCAGATGCAGTGTTCAAAGATCTCTGTTCTGGTACGTGGAAACCACCAACTTCCAGGAGCGATGCTCGGAAACTATTGCCCTGAACGGGGCAATAGTTGCAAGTTCAGCGCCGTGTGTGTCTTCTCTCCGTTCTTGTCCTGTGTCCTTGCGCTGTTTCATTACAAGGCGCTATTTTTTTTGTCGTTTTCTGCATCAGACAACAGCGCTTGAAGTTCCAGTATGCTATGGAAAAATAAAACACTGTTTTTATTTTCTTTCTCCTTCATTTCTTCTCCATCAGCAAAATAACGAGACTTCAGGAGATATTTCTACATTCATTTTAATGGCCATCTATTAACGTGGTTTTTTCTTGTTGAGAAAATACCGTTGAGTGCTGTATTGTTTTTTTTTTACTTGAAGATGTTTACTTTTGATGAGCCTTTTATTTCTGAAAATGAGAGTCGGATAAAGTTCATCGGCAGCGAATTCTCCTCTTCAGAGCACAGATACCAAAATCGCGGAGCCTCGATTCGTGGCCGTGCTCGCTAGAGCACCCATGTGCAGCACTTCTGTCCACTACGGCAAGGTAGGTTCCCTCGCACCACCCTCCTGCACCGACGATGACGAGGGATGCACTGTCCTCCCAAGGAACGGCAGCTCCTCAGACGGCCTGCGTAATGAAGGATGCGAAGTTTAAAACCTGCAGAGAGTAGCGCTCTTTAGCTAGGACAATTAGAACACCAACGCATTTTCATCAATGCAGTAGCAACACAATTCGCGCGTTTCATTGGCGACCCTTGTAGAATTTTTTGCATAATATGCAAGCCTTTCCGGCTGATGAATTATGCTAGTGGTTAAAATCACTAGCAGACTGCCCGGAGAAATTGTTTTTAAAGATATGTACTGGTGTAGCATGGAAATTAATTTTCTTTGTGCATGCTGTGAAGGCTGTAAATAAATCATATAATGAAAGGTTGGGTTAATAAGCTGCTCCTTGGGATCTGTGCCGCAGCGTTCTCGTTAACGCCACAAGCAGTGTTCAGGCAGTCGCAGGATGTGCGAGGCAAATGTTTTATTATAATTAAAAAAGGTCGGCACAGATACATAAGCATGCTTACGTGTGAAAAGGCGTAAGTTCATCCCCTAACTTTTTGAACAAAGTAGCTGCGCGCTACGCTGTGATGTAACCAGATGGCATGCAGCTTGCAATTCTAATTCTGCATGGCTGTACGTAGCCGTCGCTGGCATTCTGATCTATGTGCTAACTCCGTAAAAGACGTCGTCGCTGTACCGTGGCCCACGCTTCGCATAATAGTATGACGTGATAGCTACTGAGTTAATGCCTGCAGGAATGGTATTTCTCTACTGAACATTCATAGATTCCTGGGAGCCCTCATGCCACTCCTGGCGCAGTGGTGCCACGATTAAGCGGTGCCCCACTGCCCTCGGGTGGCAGAGGCTGCCACCGGTGTCACTTGTGCGCTGCGGGTAGTCCCGAGCAACCTCGCGCGGCTATTCATTAGTGTCAGTGCCGCTTGTCAGGTTGCATAAGGACGCCATCTATTAAGGGTAACATCGAGTGTTAACACACACAAAACGGGGTTTCTTTCAATGGGGTAAGCAAGGCTTACGTTTTAATGAATAATATTTTCCGCTCTATGATGAAAGGTGCTCGTTGGTAATGCAGATGAATAATTTTTTTAAGTAATTAAGTTCTGGTTGGTTTTGAAAAGAGCAGCTTTACAACCCTTACGATGATGGTTATTTGAAAAATGAATCTAAATTTTTAGCTTTTTACTCCTTCATATGTTCTGAAATATTATTGAACATAGTTGCTTTGGTATACTTTTAAACTCTGCTGAAAAAATTCGTACTGTGCAAGAGCGGGTTGCGGTAATTACTACCATTTCACGAGATTGCTCTTCAGTACCAATACTTGCGTCATTTTCTATCAGTGCGCTAAACCTTGCGGGAAATTAGGAGTTCTAGGTCATTTAAAATCGTTGCAGGCACTGTCTTGATTGCGGTAGAGGCTGCATCCAGGTATGTGGGCGCGTGATACGGCATTTCTACCCACAACAAAATCGATAGGTTTCGAGATAGCGGCTAACTCACTTCTTATATCCTCAGGCCGGACATGAGGATGTGCCCACCGCAAAGAGCCTTGCAGAAAATTTCACCGTAATTTTAATAAAACACCGTAGAAAACCATAGTTTAATTAAGACCTATCAAACCACCTGAGTATCATCATGGTGGTTTCATTCTTGCCTTTGTTAAGTTTCTCTTTTAGACTCGGGGGCCATGGTAGTGTGAGCCTGACTGCCTCCGCACTCGTCCGGGTACTTTGGAACATGCAGGCGTACATCACTCTCAAACAACGCTTGGAAAAAATGTTCGGCCTATGTAACTGTGAATCGCAGGTAGAAGAGCAAAAAAAAATTGCCACCGATTACGTTACTTCCTAAGCCTAAATTTGAGCGCAGGTCACCAGCTGTTTCAGCTTTGCGATAGGTTGAGGCAAAGAATTCGAGCAATACAAGTATGTACAATTACAGACAGCTTGTTATTTTTCACACATATTCCTTTTTCAAGAAACACTCCACTAACAGTTCTTGATTGTCACGAAGGAAGTTTTGTGGACGGAGAAACATGTATATATGCTCGACTTGCTGCACCAGTGCCTGGTTTTCAAAGACGAGGTCTCCGGAAGTATTTCTCGAGGGTCACAGCTATGGGAGCCGTTACGAGCGCTTCCCAGCTACTATTCAGCCATACTGACTGATTAAGTTGTGTTCTTTACCTTCAGTCTTTCGGGCCGGACACTATAAGGATGCTTACGTGAAGATAATGAAGACTTTCAAACTCTTGACTCCCCGGTTTTATTATCTGCTCCAGCATCTTAACTGCTGTGGCGTTACAGTGCCAGCCTGAAAAAATGGAATCAAATCCCGGCAGTGGCGGTAGCATTGGGAGGCGAAATGAATAAACGTTGATATGCTGTGCGATATCATTGGTTCGCTCCCTAAACAGTACAGCGCCCAACTGCCCCTTAATATAAATGAACGACATTTCTATAAATTGTGCACTAGTAACAGCATTACGCATCTTACGATGAGCGCTGTCTACATCCACAGAACCATCCGGTGTGGTTTTGACGCGAAGCAGGTTACACCCAGCAGTGCTAAGCGAGCTTTGCACAGCCAGCACGCCGGTGCGCGGCACGCCGCTGCAAATAGCGCAGCACGAGCGTGGGTGCATTGTATTCTTGCTTCTAGGTTACAGATAAGCTTGTCTACTGCCATATTTTTGTATGAGTTTATCAGCAAATAGAACAATTTCGCGATTTCCTTCCTTCGATTTTGATATATCTGGGTTCGACTGCAACCGTCATTAGGTCGCATTCAGTCAAATCAGCAAGCTCCTATTTTTTGATGATTTTATTTTTGTGCAAAAGAAGAAGGGGCCACAAGTTATCGAATTTAATTGCTATGACAGAGCCAGTTGTAATGTACTCTTTTGTATAACGTTATAGATACTGTGAATGCGCTCTGCCGTAAGCACCCCGTCAGAAAACCTTTTCATGCGGTTGAGTGAAGTATAATGTTACCTTTATTTTATAAGGAATTGGCTTCGCAGATAGCGTCAAAGGAACAGAGAACGTACTCATTGGTCTATAAATTTCATTAATATTTAGTTTTACTAGAGCAATGTAGTTACTGTTGTTCATTTTTTTCCCCGTGTGCTCGTATCCACTGCATTTTCTATACTCGGATGAAGAGTTTTTGTAGAAAAAAATCTAAGTGCAGTTAACTCATTACTACCTGAACTTTTATTTTTTTGCTTTCAAGTTAAGGCTTTTGATAATGCGTTTTGTGTTATGCCCGAAATACTAATTTCCTCGGCCCTGTTGCATCCTGGCACAGCCCGCCTGAACGAGAACATCGTCTCTATTCTCGTTCTCTTCTAGTTTGTGTAAATTACAGAAACTGAATTATATCGTGCTCCACATTGCTGATTTTCCTTTACTTCGCTATCCTGCGTTTTAAACTCATTCCTTTCCTATTCAACTCCTGATAAAGGTTTTCATCATGCTGTGACGTGGTTAAATGCCTCCGCATAGACCTGGACTCAGTTTCTGTAGTATGTTTCATTAAGCCTGATTATTCCAACTGCCGCACTCTTACTAATGGTCAAGAAATCGCCAAATGTAGCAAGTTGCATCATTATTGTATGGATAATCTTACACCCCAGTTTCCTCATAAGATCACTTGAGACAAGATTATATAGGAGCAGCATAATTCAGCTAAGCTGTAATGATAATGTGGTTGTGCTGAACTTTACCGTGTTCATGTATGAAGGTCAGCCCTTTAATTCTTAACACACTGAGTACTTCCACACATATCACTTTTTTTCCTTTTGGTCAGATGGTATTAAGCTGCTGGGTACTGAGGGGCGGGGAATCATTGGTGTATTCGTGCAGGATGTGGTGGCCCTTAACTACACTTTGGCGCAGAAGTTAATTTCTTATACAGGATGTGTCTTGATTTTCCCTCACTGAGGCCTTCAGCCCCTCTTCTCCTCAAGTCTGTTTCGTACGACCAGCAGATGCCTAGCGGCTACTGGACTGTCCGCCTCACCGAAGTGGCTGGCGAGGAGAGGCCATCATTAGTTGAAGCACATCATCTAGACTAAGTTGCTAAGTGCTAAAGGGATGAGTGAGTCTCCGTCACTGTATCACTGCATGTTGGTGAGTGCCTAATTAGCTTTTTACTTTGCTACTGATATTCCTGCGGACCCTCTTCAATATTCAGCCTCCTCTATGTAATGGTATGTGAAGCCGCTTACTATGAGGTTATTTATAAGCTATAGTAGTTTTGCTCACGTGCGTGGTATTTCAGGCAATAAGCATTGGTACCCTCGCGTTTTCTGCAACGCCTCCACTTCGGTGATGTAGGTTTTCTTTTTTTCTTTAACTGCGCCTAAGAATTTAGTTGAAGATTACATCACACTTGCGTTAATAAGCCATTTATTAATAAGCCATTTTTCTACACGGGATACTTTGGTTCCATGCCAAAAGCGGACAATTTAATCTAAAGCAAAAATTAGAATAACCGTAGGTATCGTTTTAAATCGCAGATCCGCAGTTTGAAGTCTCACACAACTGAAGCAGAGGGCAGCGGAAGTTACCAAAGCCTGCTTCAGACATTGCAGCTGACAGCACGTGCTTTGACTGAACGAAAGAGGTTGACGCACGGAGGAGCGTGTAAAATGTTTTAACATCGAAGAAATGGTGTGTAATCATTGTGGGTGTTGTTTCATAGTGCTCTCGAACATCGAAGTCCCCAGAGGAGTGGACATAATTTTACCCCATTTCAAGCAGATGCCGCTGTCTGCGCTGTTGTGCGTAAAGATATCAGAATAGTCTGAATCTATAACTGTCGAAGTCTGGTGAAATGGCCTTTATGCATGGGATCGACACAGCGTCTAATCGCGCATGGTCTGCCCAACTATGCAGTAGCAGCACTGGAATATTTTCTTTCAGTCTTTCGCGTAAGAAAGCAAAAGAACAACTATCTCCTAATTCATTCAGGCGGTCCTCAAGCCAAGCACCCATCTGCGAGTTAAGATGGAGCATGTTTTTGGATCGGAAAACTAGGTACACAACAGAAAATAAAAATCTGATGGAATTTCAAGACATTCAATTCATTCTGGCGCAAAAAACCATGCTATTCCAAAAATGTTTTGATGTCCACCCCACAGACCTAGGCATCCGCCATAGTATGTAACTCACACCGCGACTTGATGTTTTCTGTTCACTTCTCTTCCCTAAATAAAATCAAGATTAAATACCTTTTAGAACAAAAAAGTCCACACCGGTGCAATAACACGGAATAAGCAGTGCACCAAATGAAATTTATTGTCGTGTCATTTGCACCCGCAGTTTTACGTGAGTAAAAAGATACGCCTTAAATCAACAACCTCATCGATGATATTTATGATTTTTGGCATTTGAAGAATAAAATAGCCCTAAAAGATTATTTTTTTTATTAATAGCGTCCGATTTGAGAAGCACATAAAATGAAAGTGACCTGGCGCTTACCTCAAATGTCAAAATGGAGGCAATGGCTACTTGAATGCACATTTTTATCTTAGGTTCAGGTGTAGCAGCAACACCTGTCTCAGGCAGCACAGATGGCGGCGGGTGCGGATGAAGACGACACAAAGGAACATCCTGGTTGGGCCTTCTAGTACTGGTGTCCCGCGTCAAGTCTATTCAGTGTGGCTCAAGACAGCGCATCGAACCCTGGCACTAGTGCTAATAAATCAGTCGGTATGTCCCTCATCCCGGCCTCACACTTCTCGACGCGGCAAACGCGCACCGATCAGATTTCAGTATTTGCACGCAAACATCTTAATCTGCGTTGCTTCTGATGCTCGTGCTTCTATACTAAAAGCAACAAAATGAAAGGCCTCTTACGAACGTGGCAGCAGACCTCACGGCAGCCCTTGAGACGCCTCCTCAACAAAAGCGGGCAGCGGTTCCTCGGCACGCATCCGTATCCACTCCGGACGCATTGGTTCGCCAGGCTGTACGCTGCACACAAGTAGACACCAGAACAAACAGCTTCTTTTTTCAATATTTTAAGACAACCACAATAGCGATGACTACAGCGAAAGAACGAAGAACATTTGTTAAAAGTACAGTGTAAGAAATTATTCTTACACCGTGGTTAAAAGCAACATACAAAAGGTATTTATTCTTCCACTCTTGCTGACGCTGAAGGGGAAAAAAATTGCACATCTATTTCGCTGCTCACGGTGCGGTGAACTGCAAACGAAATTGGATAATGACTCTTCAGGCTTGGGAACGAAAACAGACTGCTCCTTGAACCGGAAATGCTGAATTTGTATTAGGCGTCGCCTTTGTCTCATGGTGTGCGCTTTTCATTGCGAGTTCTTAGTGTCCTCAGCGGTCAAACTATGGGATACAGTCATCGCACGACACACAGTGCACTGCCATATTCCTCGCGGTTCCAGTCCGGAGGTAACTTTTGTGTTCTAACAACCGGTCGCTTATGCAGCGGCCGCTCTGTCCAACGTAGCATCGTCCACACGGAAGATCTCGCATACGACCAGTGCTTTACATGGGGCGAAGGGCATCTTAGGCGTCTTATCTCAGCCTGGTTGCCTTTTCTGGACCAAGATGACTTTGCGGCACAGCTGTGCAAGTTTTTTGGGGGCCGAGAACACCCGATCCACTCTTGCTTTACTGACAATTTCTTATAACCTATACGAAAAGCGATGAATGTAGTGGATTACTGCAGTTGTCAACCCTTTAGAGGCAATTGTCTTGGCTGCAGAGTAGCCTTGAAGGTCTGATAGCAGCGTTTCGGCGATGTTTCGCAAGAGATGGGCTTGTTATCCTGCCGATTCAAAGCTAGCCTCGAGGGTGCGAAGGCTAAAACAGGCTTCATGCTCGCAAGGCCTTTCGACGGCGCTCTTCATCACAGCATTTACGACGCCAGGTTTCAACAACTTTGAAACCCTGCATAATCGACTGATCGTTAGAACACAAGAATGAGCGGAATGAAACCGGGACTAAATGGCCGTTACTGTACGTCATACGATGCCTGCATTTCATTCTTGGACTGGTGCAGCATACGAAATCTCACAAAGAGGAGACGCACGTGAGATATACGAGGCGCTCTGCATTCACAAGATTGGTCAAGATTGTGCCAGTACTCCATCAACGGCACTGCACAAGAAAGAGCTTATTTACCTGGTCCCCGCTTTCGCCCATGTTGACACTTCAGTCGGTCTTTCCCTTCCATCACCGCTACTGTATAACATATTGCTCCATTGTTTCCTGTTGCTGTATATTTTTTAGCCAAAAATGCCAGTTTTATCATCGTCATACGCCATCTGAGGTGTTAAAGTTTCCCGTCATGCTCTTTATCAGCTGACAGTAGCCTACTGGCGCATTTCTGTTTCTGTTTAGCGTGACCTATCAACCCTTCCTGTCTGACAACAATCATAAGCTGTTAGTTCAGCGCCTGTGTAGTCGTGTCATGTTCTTGTCTTTAAAGTTGTTTCCTTCGCTTGAGTGCATGGACAAGCTCGCCTGCCAACAAGTCTTCTTAGACGAAGAAACTCCCCACCACTGAATACATCATATTAATTTTCTGCACAATATCTTCTTCCGTGCTCATTTGTAAATTTCAGAATGCAGTTAATAATTCTATACGTCGTTATTACGTAGAAGAGAAGTTAATATAGCACGCCATCAATCTTCAGTGGTCCTGTAGCGAGGATATCTAACAAAGAAATTTTTTCCGGTGCACCCAAAGGCGGAGATGAAGTTTCGATTAGCGAAAATTAACCGAATAACAAAAAAAATCGCAGGATTGCAATAGAATCTCTTGTATGTGCACTTCTGAAGAACTGTTGAGTTAAAGCCGTGACAACACTGGCTGGTTTGTGCAAAACACAAGGCAAACCTAAATTATCTTTCGGAAACAATATTTTAAAGCCTGAAGCATGAACTTCAAGACTGTAATAAATTGTAACTGTAGTAAACAGACTATAAATTTATTATTTCTATTTATGCAGATACCCGACTTGTGGTAACAAAGAAAGCTACCCATGGAGAAGACAGTGGGCGTTATGGCGAGGACCCATACGGGTCCGATGTAGGTTGCCCATGTAGGGCCACTGGGGATTCCATAGCTCGGGCCTACTTTGGTCCATATGGGCAACCCATTCAGGTCAGTTGTTTCCCGTGCATTTAGCCAATGTGGGCAGGCTATGAAAACGGGTGTGATTTGTACGTGTGTTAGGCCTTGATGGCCGATACGTTACCGATGTATCGACTTGGGTACACGAAGGGCGGTTCCGGCCTCACTTGCTTACATGGGACTTCCAGCGGTCCAACATTGTGTACGAGCTACGTAATAACTTTATTTACGCAACTTGATACTCGGCTCAACGTCATTTATCTCATGCTGGATAATGTAATTCATATCTTTTCCTTCATTTCGTTGGTCCACCAATAACAGTTATTCATGAAAATCCTATTCTGCTATTTCATGGCTAGGCCTTGATGATGCTTCAGATTTGCAGAATAATATTTGGAGAAAACTATTGGCATTATCTCAGGAAAAAAAAGTCGATCAGAAAACTAAAAGTTGAAGTTTATTTCTCGCAGAGTCAACCGTAAGGGAGGCACTCAGCACTACAGCCATACGGCCTTCGATGCCCGTGCGCCAAAAAAACCCAGCATCATCTTCACTACAGCCATAGGTCTATGGCATTAACAACAAGGCAGTGCATACTAAAATATCAGGGTGTCACCCCCAGCACCCCGCCAAGGTGCTGGTTGAGTTGCAGTGACTGGGTAATAATGCAAAGGAACTATTCTAAACTCGTTCCTTGAAATCCAGGCACGCAAACAGTTTTGCGGGCACACACTAAGAATCACATAACCTAGTATAGTATTCCACGAATTAACCTGCTTCATTACCGTATGGCGAACCGTTCGTGCATCGAACTACAGAGCCACAACTGGCTTGAGCCGCAAAAATTATTTCGTCACTCGAAAGTGCGGTTTTTGCGCGATTTATTCACAAACTAATGTGGCGTGTTTTGAAAAACCAAGGTATTATAAATCTTCCACTTTGTTGCGCTAACTTTTATCGCCCCAGTAGAATTTCGCATTTAATTTGTTTTTTCAGTTATTAGCGGAATGCGGAACTAGATAGCCCTCACATCAAACCTTACTTTATAGAAAGCATTCAGTCTGTAAGGTCTGCCCAAAAACAAGTTTCTTAATGAAAAAAAACTTGTTCTGCGTGCTTCTTCTTCTTCTTCTCCCTGTCTATTTTTTTGCGCTTTTCTAAGTTCAACATGTATTACCAACTCGCCCAACTTTCTGCATTGCATGCTCTGGAGTTCTCTAAGGCGCTAAAAATTGAACGTAAATGACGTATGTTTTAGAGAATTTAATACCGTCAATTAGTAAAATCTCATCATGTGGTATGTGAAGATGCATTATATAGTTTATACCATTACTGTAATGATTTTATATATTTGACCCGTATTTATAAAGCGGATAAACGACTGAAATAGGTTTTATGCCAGGTAAACTATATTTGGTCGTTATTAATGACGGTAATTTTATTTCGGTTCTTATTAGCAGTTGTTGTAGCAGCTGCACAAGTAGTCAGAGCATAGCCAACTGCCATCAGTATATAAGTAACCATACAACTGGTCTCAGCGACTATGGTCCGCGCGGGTAGGGCAAGGGGCGAGGGGTGCTGTAGTTTTGTGTTCTCTTTTCTCGTTTTCTAGGGGTGAAGAAGTGAGGTAGAATTTTTTTCGGCAAAATGAGGCAACGTTTAAGCTGTCTCTATGTGCCTACTCCCTGCGATTACGCATGGACCATAGTGTTGTTACTCTCTATCTAAGCCCAACTGTTTCCAACACTCTGCATTATAAGTGCAACTGCTTTTAACATTCAGCAGAGACGCGGCTTCTCTTCTCGATATTTTCACACCAGAGGCGCACGAAAAACTGAGGAAACAATTCTACAATATTGCGCAAAGCTTACGCGGCTTTACATACCCTCCTGCGGTTTCAATGCCCTCTTTCATGCCCTAAATAGCTGTACAGTCAGCTGGCGCTGTGCATGCTATCCCTCGGCCCTTTCTTTTATTTCTGTGCTGGTTGCACAACATCCACAATGTTCAGGACAAATTTCATCATTATGATATTGACCTCCCTTCCTTAACGTATCTTTTTTTAAAATGAATTTAAGCTCACAAGAACACGCACACAGGGAGAGGAAACACACAGAACAGGCGTATTCATTCGCTCTTTCTCCCAATCTGGAGCGATGACTTGCGGAAAGCGGCCCACCTGTAGGGCCTTGAATATAGCTCTCGAGTTTTTACTTTATGAGGATAGTCGAAAACACCTCCAGAAAAAAGTAAGCAATTACGTCATTTTCCGGAAAGTGCGTTGTCTATTCAGTTGTTTACACTGGCGTAGCAAGCTCTCGCAATACTACCGCCAATAGTGCTCTCGGTATACGAAAAAGCAAGGGGGTCTCTATAGAGTGTGCCCTAAGTGTGATAATGCGATTGTCTACAGTATTACCGCTGTCCGGGTGCCACGCCTGCGTATTACTGTTATGCCTCAATTATTAAAACTGAATTGGTAAGAGCATAAATGTTAGATACTTGAACCAGTCAAGCGACGTTTTTAATTCGAATAGGAGGAAATAACCACAGACCATTTTAGCATAAAAATTCTTTCATTTTACACTGAACTGTCCATGTGTGAGTTCAGCTGTTTTGAGATGTTATATATTGATTGTTTTTCGAATAAACGGCAGTTGAATACTAGCGTCTGTCCTGTGGATTTGTGTTCATGTCCCGTGTGTTCACTAAGCGCTAGCAAATATGAATCCAAATGCTTTCCAACTAGCCCAAGTTTCCGCCTTAATAAGTGTCATTTTTAGTACAATGGGCTCTTTCTTTCATCCTCTACTACCTCTGAATTTCGCACCTGTACTCATCAACCACATCGCAGTAGCAACTTGCCGCGCAAGAATGTGTTCTTTCGCGCTCAAGAATTGGCTTATTCTTCCAGATGTTTGCTCTTTCTTTTACCCGGCAACACCATCTACAAGGCATGCGGTTAGGATTATGAAGATCATACGAGGGGAACTGTGGAGGCAAGTACGCCACCTACAAGGTATTCTGCGAATGCAGGCGACAACAAAGGATCTATACCCAGGAGCAAGAGAAGATATATTCAAGTCTTGGAACCGTGAAGCTTCTACTAAGACAGAGCACCGCTGGGGAAAATGTGTATCAGAACTATGTGAATGGAAGAGACGCCAACAAAAGAAGGGATGCCAACAATGGCAAGTGTTGTGCCTAGGTACGTCGGTACCCAGGGAAGTGGAAAAGGTCCTAAACAACGGTCCCAAGTACTGCACGGAGCCAAAGATGACTTCTGTCGAGCAACTGTCTGTAGTAAGAAGAATTTCCAGCAAAGCAAAGGACGATGACAAGGGATGGTGCTTTTTTGAAGGCCTCGAATGCCTTATGAAGCAAAAAGGAACTCAGAAAAGTGTGAGTGAACCCGTCAGAGATGCTATTCAGTATTTGAGAACTAACAATCTGAAGCTACTAGTTGCGGATAAGGAGGGAGGATTTGTGGTCATGTCAGACAGTGTGTACAAAGACAAGGTAAAAATGGCATTAACTAAGAACTTTGTAGCCCCGATCGTGACCAGCCAGAAAGCGAAAAACAGGCCGTCAGGTTATGTAAAGAAAAGGGACTGGATAGTTTGGGCAATAAGATAGGTGCCAGTAAGGAAACGGGACTAAGCGTTTTCTTCTCCGCGAAAACACATAAAGAAGGTGTACCACTGAGGACAATTGTAACAGAGAAAGGGTCGTGGCAAGGCGTTCTTTCTAGATTCTTGCAGGAGAAATTAAGTCTCTTGAAAATTGAAGACCCGTTTGTGGTTAGTAATTCTAATGAGGTAGTAGACTATCTTAAGAACCACGAAGACGCTCCGCAAGTTAATTTTGCCTTTTCAGTAGATGTAAAAGACCTTTTTTACTCGATGCCGCAGGGGGAAATCATGATTGCGTTGCGTGACTGTATTGAAAATAGAACCCCATTGTCATTTCAGAATTCTATTGGCATGTCAATTGAAAGCTTTTTAAAGCTTATTTCATTTTACCTGTCGTCGACTGTCATAAAACATGAAGGTGCAGAATATGTACAGAAGGATGGCATATGCATTGGGTTCTGCATCGCCCCCGTTCTGAGCTCTGTCTTTTTAGCATACATTGACCAACGCATTGTCGTGCGGATCAACACTGACAAAGTTAAACGCATTTTTAGATATGTTGACGACTACCTTGTAGTAATGAATCTAACTCAGTCTGACAAACTGGACGATGTGGTGAAAAATGTGCTCGATATTTTTAATTCTTGTAGCTTTGGTCTAACCTTTACAACATAAATCCCAAACGACGATAGGCTACAGTTCCTTGATATATGCATTAGGTTTGAAAAAGCACGCGTTTGCTGGGTGTATCAGCCGAGAACAAAAAAATAAATTCTCAGTTATCAATCGGCGCACTCTAAACTTGTTAAAAGGGGTATTTCCATGAATGCCTTCCGCGCTGCTCTCCATAAGTCGTGTGAGCATTGCATCACTGAAAGTGTGACACTGCAGAAGCTTCGCCTAGAGAACGCCGGGTTTCCGGATGAAACTCTTACATCTGTTGCAGAAAAGCTGCTAAAGGAAGTGAGATCTGGGAGGCAACAAAACCGTGAAGATCCCCAACGACGCACTCAACTTGTGGCTATGCCGCATGTGAACAATATGTCGCACCGCCTAAAAAAGGTGGCGAAGAAGTGTGGCGTCGATCTTGTATTGACTGCCCCGAGGAAACTTGCGCGCTTGTGCCCGCTCGTGAACGGCGAGGTCAGAAAGCCACTGTGCACTACGAACCACCAAAAGAAGTTCGTTCCATGCAAAGTCGGTGTTGTCTACAAAATCCCGCTCACTTGTGGCAAGGCGTATATTGGGAAATCAGGAAGATGCATAAATGAACGACTGAGAGAGCACCGCTTGGCAACGGAATCCATATCGGCCGAGGGGAATCTCGCTTCGCACTGTAAACGCTGTTTTATCGAACGGTACCCTGGCGACCCTGACCCTGTACCTTGCACACCAATCTTTCCAGAAACAATCATTCTAGGTACAATGAAAACACAAGCGGAACGTGAAATTTTTGAAGCTGTGTGCATTGATAGTGAAGGTTCCAAATGCGTCAGCACGGCGTCTGTTAATCTGTCGAAAAAAGAAATGGTCTTCGTGAGGCGTGGCGTTGCTGCTGCGCATGTGTGAGTACAGCTGTTTTCAGATGTTATATATTGAATGTTTTTCGAATAAACGGCAGTTGAAGACTAGCGTCTGTCCGGTGTATTTGTGTTCTTGTCCCGTGTGTTCACTAAGCGCTAGCAAATATGAACACAAAAGCTACGAATGTAGCTGCGAATGTACCTTCCGCATAAGAGTGAATAGAGGAATAACAAAAATCATCGAAATGCAGAAATCAGCAATAAAATCAGCTGCGCTTACGAAAGCTGAAGTTAGCTAACGACTTAAGTGAGCTCAAATGCGACGGAGTCCTGTTCTCGTAATTTTTGAATTCTCTATTCTTGCGCCCGAAGAGTTCCCCTTATCTCAGTAAAATTCGAAAGCTCTCACTTCAGTGAATTTTCCTATGCCTATGGCTAGTTCAGCGTCCATATTTGTCTGCTTCATAACTGCAGTTCAAACTGCTCACTTTAGGTGTATATTAAGTGTACTAAGCAAACCCTTTACGCCATCATGTTTGAAATTGAGCATCATTCTCTTTGGTTTGCTCTTTGATTGACGGTAATATTTCGCTGGTGGTACAAAGACGAAATGTTTCTTCTTATCCGTGGCTGGTTTCGTTTATCATGTTTTGTCTTGTGAGCAACTACGCTGCTGCCTCACCAAAAATTCAAAGTACGAAAATTATAATAGAAGACCAATTGCTACGGAAAAACAAGGATAAAGGAATAGTGAGACTAACCTTTTATTTTCTGTTGTTAGACAATAGGAACATTTGAAACAGATTTTTTATATACTTTCAGAGTACTCTTTTCTAAAGTTCGTTTTCGCATGCTGTATCATTATTGTAAAGAAGACCGAAGGTATAGAATTTCTTAGCGACCTATTTAAAACTTTCAATCATTACTTCAACATGAGCATACTTTTGTCATTGTCGAAGCCGAGAATTGTGAAGAATTTCCCAGAAAAAGTTGTTGGAACGAACAAAACTGAACAAAGGTAACGACAAATATGGGGAACTTTGTGAAAGGAAAACCGACTATAGTATGTGCGCCTTACACTGGCAGCGAGTTTTGCGCAAACGTTCCTTTTTTGTGGGACATTGGCGTTTCGCAATAGCAGAACCAAAGACTTGCGACACACCTATCCTACAGTTCCGCATTACGCCAGATGGAGCAAATGTTGCCCCATTTTGTCTACTAAGACTGCGGGCAGTGGATGACCGGTGCTTTGCCAGTGTGCTTGTCGTTGTGCGTTATTGCTGTGTAGCCCTGGAGTTGAGTGGCCAGTTCTGCACTGACTCGTTGTGAGTGCGCAAGGTGTTTGCCTTGTTCTGACCGCCTTTGTACAGTGCTTCCGACTATTTGTTGTTCTCTGCAACAGGTTTTTGAAATATATTGACGATTCTTACTATAAATCTAAGCGGAATTTCCGAAATAAGATAGGAGCTGTGATCACCACTCAACAAGAAAACAAAAAAATAGTTGCCTGCTTCGGCACCAATTTTTTGCTTGGTTGCCGGCTGAGGAGGGGCGGGGGTCTGAGACCCCCCCCCCCTTTCCTCCGAGGCCCTCCGGACTTTAAGCCCTGACATTTTTCAATAAAATTAAGTACTACTGATTTATGTATATGCAACAAATTGGCATGCCGAATTGCTAGATGGCGGTCTTAGAGAGACAGTTGTGAGTTTAGACGGTTTGACGTTATCAACGACGTAGCTATGTTTTCTTGAGCTGTTTGTGAAAACTTTAAGATGAAATTCGTCGCTAATACTTCCTCTTCTGCACCTATCGCTGGTATTCATTTCGCGCTCTAAATATCCGCCGATTTTAAAGACACAAAACAAAGTAAATGTATCTGAGACCAATCATTCTCTTTGCAAGCAGTCGCAGTGGCTCAGTGGTAATGGTGCTCGGCTGCTGACCCGAAGCACAATTATTCAATTCCGGCGGAGGCGGTTGCATTTCGTTGTAGGCGAGGTGCTAGAGGCGTGTGCAGAGCGCGATATCTGTGAACATTGAAGAACGCCAGGTGGTAGAAATAATCCGGAGCCCTCCATTCCTGCGTTCCTTGTAGCCTGAGTTGCTTTGGGATGTTAAACACGTACAGTCAAGAGCCAAACCATTCTCTTTGCTTTCAATTACAGTCAGCTTCTGCCTTGTCTGCATCACCACCGGATCCTTCTTCTCTGTGCTACACAACAACCATTATAGATATCACCTGGCTAATTGATGCGACAAGTAAACAGGGCTGGAAGGAAAAGTTTTTACTACACTGCACAAGTAGAATATCACATGTGGCTCTTCCTTTTATGGAAACTTGTTTTGTACCATCTTGAATTATGCATGTGTACTTACGTTCTGCGTGTCCAGAAGAAGTGGGCACGTTTTCTTATCTATGCTTCTGGACGTCATCATAGCAGTCGTATAGAGGTCCAGCTTCTTTATTGAAAATAGCCTTGAGGTTAAGGAAAAATTTTAAGGAAGTTTTTGTTGCATGCAGAAGACTTATTTTTTCCAATCAGTTTTACTTCAAGCGACCCTGCAGTCATGCGAGAAATTACAAGGGAGAGAGAATGTTGAGATAAAGGCTACTCATAATAAATAAAGGCTACCCATAAAATTAGCCTCGGCACAAAAGCCTGTAATATCTAACACGCAGTGACAAAAGTTTAGTCAAGGTATTGGCGCTTACTGAAGAGAGTAGTAGTTGAGCGGATATGTTTCAGGCGCTTCTAAATTTACTGTAGCAAAGCAGACATTTGGGCTAGTTGGTATGAATTCATGGTGGAAAAAAAACAGCGCAAACTAAGATACAAAACACAGAAAAGAGGGGAGACACTACAAGCGCAGTAGTGTACAGCGCTTGTAGTGTCTCCCTTCTTTTCTGTGTTTTGTGTCTTAGTTTGCGTTGTTGTTTTTCCACCATGCTTCTAAATTTGCTCCTTACTGTCGAGCTCTGATGTCACGGTAATGTAAGACGGGACCATTACAACGCAGAAAAAGGCTGGCTGTCACATTTGGGGCAGGTTTTGGTATGTGAAGAAGTAGAAGGGACTGACAGTCGTAAAAGTTACGGCATCTTTCGTTAAAGCGAAATTGGTGCGTATAATGCGAACAAGGGTCAAATATTCTTACAAGAAAGGCAGGTTGAGAAAAAGAGTGCAATAATTATTGCGCTCTATCGAAATGCGAAATCAGTGCAAGTACTGTGTGAACTCAAGTAGATCGACAATGGAAAGCTAAGAAAGGGTGCCAACTTTAACAAAAATTCCTTATGTTTCCTGCTTCAGATTTTCTGAAGTGCACAACAAGTTCCACCTTTATTTATTTGCCAGAACTAACATAGAGAGCTGCCTTGCCGAACTTTACTATTCAGAGCGTGCTGGCTACGCAGCAACCAGTCTCCCGGAAAATCAGAATCTGGAGATCATCCTTCAGCGCCAATACCGAAGCTTTTCTTTTTTGTGCACTTTTACCAATAAAGAACTCCGACGGATTTTGCAGTTCAAAAACTTCGAAAACATCTAGTGCGGAAAATGTTTATTACCATCGTCAGTCAGGGTATCCGCCTACGGTTTCTTCCCTCAGCAACCAAGGAACAGTTAACTAAAACTTGTACATTTTTAGGGAGCAGAATACTTCTGAAATGTGTGCGTTAGCCAGATGTCCGCATTGCGAATGCAGTAAACTATCAAAAAATGATCCAATCTCTAATAGAAATGTCCAAAACAGCTTTTAGCAAGCACAGTGAGACAGGAAGGGGATTTCATTTGCTTTTGTTTTTTGTGACATTGTTAAGCTGTCTAAACTTAGAGCTGGTCAACTGTAATTTATACATCTGCGAACGATAAACACGCATATCTCTTAGCCGAATAACGCAGAGAAAACATGTTAGCGCCTATCCGCGTGCTATGAGTAAGGCTGATCACGAGAACGTTTGGTGCCGTGGCTGGGATGGGCAAAATAAAGGGTTGAGAAGTGCTTTTTGCTATCGTCTTTTCCTTATATAATAGCCTTATCGATAGGAATTTGGAACATATTATTGCCTGGGACTAATTTTTGTTAGCTGCTCAATAGCCTGACTTTCTTTGTTATTCGCGATTTCCAGCGTGTAAAAGCATGTTCTACGTAAAGCAGCTAGCTAATTAGCAGCACTTGCACTCCGCCGAACCCCGAAACAAAATTCTGTAGCGACCTCCACTGGTAAAGGTGTCGTTACTCCATTTTCAGCCTGCTTTCATATATGCGTTCAAAGTACTTTTATAAAGCTGTCGATAAGAGCAAAAAAGATCGGAAGAGCGTGCAGACATTGATATGGGCAGCGATATTAGGTCCATTTTGATGTTTAACATTTGTTAGCAACTTCCGACATACCATGCACAGAACTGGAGGTTATCAGCATGCGTCAATGACAAAATAATAGCTTATAACTTTACCTTTCTGGTTAACATTCCTGCCTTTACCCCCTCTCTGTATCCTTCTATCTACTTATAACTTCTTAAGATGGGACACTATTGGGGGCGCGGTTTAAAGAACTTTATTCAAATGTCTCTCTGGTTGGATCTTATTAAGCTATTGCCTAATATATCCAAAAGTGACTATATAATTATCAGTGAAGAAACACATTCGCCTGTCAAAAACGCGTGCCCACTTACTGAATAACACCACAAGGCAAAGTGTTAATAAAATGAAATCCCTGAAGCTGGGATTGTAAATTAGTTAACGTAGCGCTCAGATGTGCAACAAGTCTGTAAAAACAATTACCGCAATACACCTTCATTTTTTAAATTAAGACTTTTTTTCCCGTAAAGATAATGTTGGCGCTATAACTCTTTTCTGCATTTCAAGATTATTTATGCCCTGGCTGTGTACGGTTTAACGTTATGACTGATGCTTGGCTGAGTTGGTATCCCATGTTCAAGCAGAACAGCGCGAAAAAGACGACTAAAGGAATATAGACACAGACACGCGCTGTCTGTGTGTATCTTCCTTTAGTCCTTGTCTTTTTCGCGCTGTTCTTTTTGAACGGTATAATGTATCGTGCGACATTATATAGCCGTCGTCCAACGTAATATTTAGCTCATAATACTATTTTTCCGCCAAAAAGATTATGTAAGACAGGCCCTCGGCTCCCGAACCATCGGCGGCTGGCGCTTAAGGCAGGAGACGACGAAAAATGAAACAACGTTCTGATGCTCATGCGTGCTCCGTTCTCTATTTCAGTCACCGATCTCACAGTATTCGTTTAGCTTATTTCAATTACACATCTGAATTTCTTTTATTTACTTCCTAATTACTATTATTATCTTTATTATTTTATTTTTTCGCCATCATTATTTTCTTGTTTAACATTTTGAGCACCTATCAGTTGCCGCCTGTGCCTTGGCCAATCCCCCGCACTGGGCACGCCCTTATTAGAGGACAACAACAACAACGACTCATGCGTGCTCTGGACTGACCGCTGCCTCTGGTCTGTACTTGGACTGTTCCGCTAGTCGTTCGCCGACGCAGCGCCTTGGAAGACGTCTGCACTATACTTAGTAGAGGTGCCAGCGAACCCCTCACCCTAGAGTTTCGCAGGCGAGCATTGCCTCCCATTGCAGCGATGCCTGAGACCGCCACCCAGCCTGCATCCCCGCTATCCTCGGCTGTCAGCTGTTCTGGCATAGCGCAGCAGCGTGACCCAGCCTTTTTCTGCACATCACGCTGTTATTGACTGCGCCCGTGCTCAGCTTGAGTTATCGCCCTTCAGTGACGTTTCCTGCGACGTACCCGGTACTGCTGCCGCTACTGTGGTCGCCTTAGAGGACACAGACGTTCCGCTTATCTCTACAGTGCTGGTGCCTCTTTATTGCCTTGCTCTCTCTGACGCCACTGCCACTTATACGCCCTCTTTACAATGCGCTGACCAGAAATCTGTTTTGCTTCCTCATGCCCTGGTTCCAGCTCTTCGTGGCTCAAGCGCTATTTATGTGTCCAACCCGTTCACCTGCTCTACCACTTTACTCCGTGGCCAAATGCCTTGCTCGATGCCGCCTCAGCATACCCGCTCGTTGATAGCACGGCTGGCCTTCACGTCAGCGCCATTACACCTGTTCCCATCAGCAATCCGTCTCCTCTCGATGTTTTTCAACGTTCCATCGACGCCGCCCTGACGCCTACCCAACGGGCCCAACTTGTCGCTGCCCAGCACCGTTTTGCACTTTCGTTTGACTGCTAGCAAACTTCATCGGGCCGCGAAACCACCGTTACCCACTCTATTGACAATGGCACAAGTGCCCTTTTTCGCCAACGCCCGTACCGCGTGTCAGCCGGTGAGCGCCGCATCATTGACGAAAAAAGACGGTACGATCCGGTTCTGCGTTGGCTACCGCCGTCTGGACAAGATTACACGCAAGGACGTTTAAACTCTCCCTCGCATCGACGACGCCCTCGACTGCCTGCAGGGCGCGGAGTTTTTCTGTTCATTGGACTTGCGCTCTGGTTACTAGCAGGTGCCGATGGCAGATTCCGATAGCCCGAAAACTACATTCGTCACACCCGACGGGCTCTATGAATTTAATGTCATGCCCTTCGGCCTCTGCAATGACCCCGCTACATTCGAGCGCATGATGGACAACCTACTACTTGGGATTAAATGGCTCATATGCCTTTGTTACCTAGATGAGGTTGTGATCTTTTCCCCGGATTTTTCGTCTCACCTCCAACGCCTTGAGACTGTTCTTCGCGGCCTGGCCGACGCTGGCCTCCAACTCAATTTAAAAAAGTGCCGCTTCGGAGCTCGGGCATGTCGTGTCAAAAGATGGCGTTATCCTGGACCCGGCAAGATTGAGAGCTGTAGCAGAATTTCCGAAACCCACTTCTATAAAAAACGTCCGAAGCTTCATTGGCCTCTGCTCCTACTTCCGCCGCTTTGTCCGGAACTTCACCATTATCGTCGACCCTCTGACCAAGCTCCTTTCGGGCCTTGACCTTTCGGCCTGGTCGCCAGCCTGTGACGAAGCCTTTACGACACTCAGTTGCCTCCAGACCATCCGCCAACTCTGCACAATTTCGGCCCTCGTTCTCCGACGGAACTCCACACCGATGCCAGCGGCGTCGGCCTCGGTGCAGTCCTCGCTCAGCGCAAGCCTGGCTTTGATGAATACGTTGTCGCTTACGCGAGCCGGACGCTAACAAAATTTGAAGCCAACTATTCTGTCACCGAGAAGGAATGTTTAGCCTTCCTGTGGGCGATGGTCAAATTCCACCCTTACTTGAACGGCGTCCTTTTGACATTGTCACCGATCACCCCGCCCTCTGCTGGTTGTACTCTTTGAAAGACCCCTCTGGTCGACTGGCGCGCTGGGCTCTGCGACTTCAGGAGTACTACATCCGCGTTGTCTATCGCTCCGGCCGCAAAACATGCCGATGCTGATGCCCTGTCACGTTCCCCTCTTCCGCCTGAGGCCGTGCCTTCTAAATCCGCCCTGCATTCTTTGACGTGTTAGTCCGCTGATAAGGCTCCCGAGCAACGCAGAGACCCGTGGATCGCTTGCCTCTTGGATATCTTATGTGACCAAACGTCTCCACCTCCTTCCTGTGCTCTCCGTCGTAAGTCCCACCATTCCGCCATCAGAGACGAGCTTCTTCACCTCCGCAACTGCCTTCGGGATGGTCGCAAGTGGCTGCTTGTCATTCCGACCCACCTGCGCTCCTCCATTTGCTCTTCCTACCAAGATGATCCCCAGTGTGCCCATGCCGGCTTCTTGAAGACCTTCACCCCTCTACGATATCGGCACTACTCGCGTGGGATGTACCGTGATGTGCGCAAGTTCGTTCAGTCCTGCACCGTACGCCAGCGCCGAAAAAACCCACCTCACCAACCCGCCACTCCTCTGCAACCGCTGCCTTGCCCAGCGCAGCCCTTCGAGCGTGTTGGTATTGACCTCTAAGGCCCTGTTCCCAGCACATAAGCCGGCAACCGCTTGATCATCGTTGCCATAGATCATCTTACCCACTACGCCGAAACATCGCCTTTACCATGTGGGACAGCCCACGACATTGCATCCTTCATCCTCCATCGCATCATTCTTCGCCATGGTGCTCCGAAAGAGTTGCTGATAGAGGTTCGGCCTTTCTATCGGGAGTTGTGGAAGCTCTCCTTAAGGAATGCAACATCGTTCACCGCACCACTGCCGTCTACCGTCCACAGTCCTGGTTGAGCGTTTTAAACGCACTCTTGGCGACACGCTGGCCATGTATGTAGCTTCCGATCACTGCAACTCGGGCCACGTTCTACCTTTCGTCACCTATGCTTATAACTCCGCTGCTCAAGAACCATCGGATTCTCTCCATACTTTCCCCTATACGGCCGTGCGCGTTCTTGCACAATAGACACCATTCTCCCATACCGCCCTGATGCTTCTGAATTTACGACTCTTTCTCAAGCCGCCACTTATGCCAAAAAATGCCGCCAACTTGCCCGGTTTTTCACTTCACACACCCGGCAGCAGCAGAAAAGCGCCAGTGATGCCTCTAAACTTTTTCCCAGTTATCTTCTTGATGCTGGTCTGGCTCTGGGTGCCTTCCTTAAGTCCCGGCCTTTCCTCTAAACTTCTCAGCAAGCACCAGGGCGCCTACCGCGTTCTTAAGCAGACCTCCCAAGTCAATTACCTCATCGATCCCCTTACTGCCTCGACTGATCATCGTCGCCGAGGCCGTGAAATTGTCCACAAGGACCGTCTCAAACCATACTACGATTCCGCCATCGTCACATCAGCCTAGGCCGCCAGGATGGCGCCTTCTCGCGCGGGGAAAGTTGTAAGACAGGCCTTCGGCTCCCGAAACATCGGCGGCTGGCGCTGAAGGCAGAAGACTACGAAAAGTGAAACAACGCTCCGATTCTATTGCGTGCTCAGGACTGACCGCTGCCTGTGGTCTGTACCTGGACTGTTCCGCCAGTCGTTCGCGACGTAGCGCCTTGGAAGACGTCCTAGACTACAATTTGGTTTCTTTCACTGTTCAGCTATTTATAATGAAAACATCTATAAAAGCATTAAATGTCACTTTGCCAGATGAATGTTTGATTTGCTGTAGAATAGAGCAATTTGTTCAGCTGTAACTTTCTTCTAACATAAAACTAATTACACTTCTCGCTCATCTACAGCATCTCAACAGCCCCCGAGCTACAAACATAATTATGGCGCAAATACTTTTACGTATGGCCAATTATTTATTTATTTATTTGATACCTCAAAGGCCCGTGGTGTGGGGCATTACATGAGGGATGGGCATGACAGTTAAACAAATATGGTCTTGATAGCGCTCTTAAAATGGATGGCGTTGATGTGATGCACGGCGTCCTCTGTCTGGTAGATCATTCCAGTGCCGGGATGACGTGACGAAAAAAGATCGGGAATGAGCGGTAGTTCTTGCGGTGGGGGCGTAGACGGCCTTATGGTGGTTAATACGGCTTGAGAGGCGATAAGCAGGTGGTATGACTGATTCTCCTCAATATGAATAATAAAACAGATGAAAGAGGCACAATCGAGAAATGTTTCGTCGCGTTTCATGGCTGGGTAAGTTAGCTCTAGATTTTAAGACAGAAACACTAGTGTAGTACGAATAGTCAGAGTAAATGAAGCGGATAGCTCGATTTTGTATTTTTTCTAAGGTTAAAGAGAGGTTAGACTGGTGAGGATCCCATATTGTCGAAGCATATTCTAGTTTAGGACGGACAACAGTTATGTATGCTGATGATTTGATGGATGGGGTGGCAAATGGTATATTGCGCCGTATGAAACCAAGGGTACGATTAGCTTCTTTAGCGATGTTCGTGATATGCGATGACCATGTTAGGTTTTGCGTTACAGTAATACCTCGATACGATACTTCTGAACCGAAAAGAGTGTATTTAAAAGGAGTATGCATCTGCCGACGATGGAATCAGATTAAACACGTTTTGGAAATATTGAGAGACATTAACCAACGTTCGCACCAAGTTTGGATTCGGTTAAGATCTTGTTGAAGGATGCCAGCGTCAGTACTGTTAGTGATTGAGCGGTAAATTACACAATCGTCAGCAAATAAACGGATGGTAGAGGAAATACTGGAAGGAAGATCGTTAATATATATGAGGAAAAGCAAAGGTCCTAGGACTGTACCTTGGGGAACACCTGAAATGACCGGGCTACGTGGAGAAGAATGATTGTTAGCATAGACAAATTGCTCGGTTAGTCAAAGTTACAAAGCCATTCTAGTACTAACGAATTAAGATTTAGACACGATAACTTGAGTAGCAGTCTTTTATGCGGTACTTTATCGAAAGCTTTTTCGAAATGAACGAAGAGAGTGTCAGTAGGAACGTTTAGGTCAAGGTTGGAGCTTAGGTCATTAATAAAGAGAGCCAGTTGGGAGTCACATGAACGTCCTTTCAAAAAGCCATGCTGGTTAGTTTGAAAGAATTTTACGGAGACAAGGAATTTGACTATGTGCGAATAAATAATATGTTCCATTAGTTTCGAAAAGACGCTTGTGAGAGAAATGGGGCGGTAAATTTTGTATGAAACAGGTGATCCCTTTTTGGGGACTGGAATGATCTTACCAACTTTCCAATCTTGTGGAAGGACACCTGTTGATATGGACTGCTGAAAGAGGTGGCACAATATTACACTTACAGTGTTTTCAGTATTTTTTAGGATTTTAGAAGTTATGCCGTCAACACCAGATGAAGAAGTAAGTTTCAATGATTCAATAAGTTTCGTGATACCATTAGCATCAATTGTAATCTGTGGCATAGCTGGGTGGCCGAGAGCTGCGAAATCCGGTAAGTCACCGTCAGGTTCTTTAGTAAAAACTGAAGAAAAAAAGTTATTAAGAGCGTGGCTAGATTCGTGTTCCGGGATAAGATTGTTGTCGTCGTCATGTAATGTTAGAGGCTTCGAATGTGATGGGTTTATAGTTTTCCAGAACTTGCGGGGGTTGGTGTGCAACATGGAAGGTAGGACAGACGAGAAAAATGTACGTTTAGTTTTGCCTCATAAAGATAACTATGTTTTTTCTGCAAAATAATATCTTTCCCATGCAGATGCGGTGTCAAAGCGTTTTGAGGATCGAAAAAGTATTTTATTTTTGCTTCTGAGGCGTTTCAGCTCTTTGTTGAACCATGGTGACGATGGTTTTTCGGTGATGGTGATAGTAGGGATATGTTTATCTATAATTTGATGCATTTTGTTTCTGAAAAGAGACCAGTTATCTTCTATTGATCGTGCTGAAAAATCTCGGAGAAACCACATGCAGAAATCAGCTAGTTCAGAATTAATGGCTGCATATAGTTGCCTTTGTCATATAGAGTTAAGGTTTTTTGTATTTTTTTTTCTGAGTGACAACTGGCAGGAGTACGTGGATTGAATTATGGAATGATCACTGAGTCCTGGTAAATGAAGAAGCGGTGGGATGTTATCAGGGTGAGAAGTTAATACGAGGTCGATTATGTTGGAGGAGTGATTGCTTTGTCTTGTCGGGTTTGATACGAGCTGGGACAGACCAAAGGTTAGACACGTGTTGACCAAATCGCTTTCGATGTTATCTTTACATGTAGTGGTGGAAAGGTCGGACCAGTTTATTCGAGGAAAGTTAAAGTCGCCGAAAAGAACAATGGGAGTATGTTGGTGAGCCGCTTTTATCGCGCGAAGTGTTTCGTGAAAATTAGCAACAAAAGAATCGGTTAAATGAGGTGGACGATAGCAAACTACGATGATTACGGGAGGAAATGAAGCGTGGCACTGAATGAACAATATTTCTAGAGGGGATGAAGTTTTAATTTCAAAACAACGAAGCGTATCATGGGTTCCTATTAGTACGCCTCCTCCCCGTCTATTAGTTCTGTCGCGACGGAAAATGGTGTAGTTGGGAAAAATGGAAAGTATTTCAGAGTCATGTATGGCTGATGTTAGCCAAGTTTCAGTGAGTATGAATATGTTGCTGTCTATTGTGCGCGTAAGGCATTCAAGGGCGTCAAGTTTTGGCAGGAGGCTTCGGATATTAGTGTAAAGGAAGGACAAGGAGGAGAACTTCGGAGTGACGGGAGGTTTATGCAGTAGCTATGGCGTGATTATGAATTGAAACGAACTAGCGCTGCACATTTTAAGCATTAATCGCTAACATGAGTTTTGTAGAGTGCTAAACCAGCATAGGTGAGTACCGCTAAGATGCAGCTGTTGTATACTTTTCTCTTGAAAGATTGAAAGATATTGGCAAACTGCCATTCATGATCTGAGATAACCTGCCATATGCGCTTCACCCCATTCTTATTCTTCTAGTTATTTCGCTCTCATGATCCGGATCAGCTGTCACTACCTGCCCTAAATAGAGATATTCTCTAACTACTTCCAGCACCTGGCTACCAATTGCGAACTGCAGTTCCCTTGCCAGGCTGTTGAACATTACTTTGGTTTTTGCATGTTAATTTTTAGCCCCACCGTTCTGCTCTGCCTGTCTAATTCATTGATCATGCTTTGAGTTTCATGCCCTGAGTGACTTAGCAAGGCAATGACATCATCGAATCGCAAATTACTTAGGTATTCTTCATTAACTCTTATCCCCAACTGTTCCCATTTCAGGCCCCGGAATACCTGCTGTAAACAGGCAGTGAATAACGTAGGCGAGATCGTGTCTCCGTGCCTGACAACTTTCCTTATTGGAATTTTATTTCTGACTTTATGGAGAACTATATTAGCTATGTAGACGTTATAAATATCTTACAATATTTTCACATAACGCTCTTCGACTCCCTGATTCCGCAATGCCTGCTTGACTGCTGAGCTTCCTAATGAGTCCAATGCTTTCTCGTAATCAATGAACGCTATATATAGGGGCTGGTTATATTTTGCGCATTTCTCTATCACCTGATTGATTGCGTGAAAATGGTCTATTGTCCAGTATCCCTTACGAAAGCCTGCCTGGTCATTCGTTTGATGTAAGTATAAGGTTGTCCTGACTATTCGCGATTACCTTAGTAAATACCTTGTAAGCAACAAACAGCAAGCTGATCTGTCTGTAATTTTTGAATTCCTTGACGTCTGCTTTCTTGTGAATCAAGATAATGTTAGCGCTTTTCCAAGCTCTAGGTACGTTCTAGGTCACAAGGCATTGCATATACAGCGTGGCTAGTTTTTCGAGCACAGTATTTCCTCCATGCTTCAACAAATCTGCTGTTATATGATCCTTACCAGCTGCTTTCCCCTTCTGCATTGCTCCTAACGCTTTCTTTACTTCCTTCTTCGTTACTGGCGGGATGTCCAATTGCTGTGCTTCAATGCCTTTCTCAGTAACATTCTGATTGTAATCGCTACCGTATAGATTTGTGTAAAACTCTTCGGCTACTTTAACAATCTTATCCATATTGCTAATGACATTGCCCTCTTTGTCTCTCATGGCATGCATCTGGTTTTTACCTATGCCTAGTTTTCTCTTCACTGCTAACAAAGAGGGTTCAGCTGAAGTCACGAACAACGCAGCGGGCTATGGAAAGAAAAAATTATAGGTGTAACGTTAAGAGATCGGGAGCGGGCGGAGTGGGTGAGAGAACAAACGCACGTTAATGATATCCCAGTTAAAATCAAGAGGAAGAAGTGGGCTTGGGCAGGGCACGTAATGCGAAGGCAAGATATCCGCCGGTCCTTAAGGGTAACGGAGTGGATTCCAAAAGAGGTCAAGGATAGCAGGGTGCGGCAGAAAATTAGGTGGGCAAATGAGATTAAGAAATTTGCGGGAATACGGTGGCCGCGGCTGGTGCAGCGGGTTAGTTGGAGAGACATGGGAGAGGCCTTTGCCCTGCAGTGGGCGTAGTCAGGCTGACGATGATGATGATGAAACCAGCGTAGTTCGTTGAATGTACCACTGCTGATGCGGCAACTGAATGTTCTCGCAGATTTGTTTTTCTCGCTGGCTTCTTTGATTGCTTTTATGACTATAACAGCACAATAGGAATCTCTAAAAACTATTGCACAGCCTTCGTGGTTCCACTTTCATGCAAATGCAGTGCACTCAATCACTTGCATGCAAATAGCGAGTCACGGATGCAGGCCTTTGAAATGAAGTGATAAACCTATGAATAGAATAGTTTGCACGTCGCTGATACACAGATGTCCTACCTGACCGTGGAGAGAACCGCACTCCACGTAGTGGGATATACATAAGGGAACCGGCGGCAAGGGCCCATGTGATCTATCTGAGGGCGGAACATTGAACAGTGCCAAGGATGTTTTGGACGAACAGCTGCAGAATCCCGTCCTGATCTGCAGTGGGCAATGTATCTGACCGCACATAATTACTGTCAAATATGATATCGAGCGCATGTCTTCCTTCAGATCGTGCATACATCACTTCCTAGCCGCTTGCTTGCTGCAGATTTGATGTGCTTTTTTACAGCTTTGGCTCCTAAGACGAACTTTTCAGTATAAGGCATCTTTGTCTTCGTCGTCGCAAACGCCCGTGCATGACAGGGATGAAGACGCAGGCGGACAGAGGGAGGCGGAGGGCAGAGTGGCATCGCACGCAGGCTTCCACTCCACGGAGCAAGATCACAAGACTACTTCGTACACAAGGCGGTGTCTTCCGCCTTGCGTTCGGTTCCAAAAAAGAAGCAGAGTTCTTTCGATCGTAGCTTTTAACGAACGGCCTCTGGCTAACGTTCCTCAAGATGCCGGACAACGCGCACTGATAGTCCTCGTTCCTAAAAGCGCCTGCAAGCAAGACCACACGTATGATTGAAGAAACCATACAAAGGAGCGAAGAAGCAGCAATAGAAGTAGCATGAAAGGGACAACGCCGGACATATGCTTGGGCTACAGATGCTGTGCCTAAGTACCCTAAGGTTCCCGAGCCCGGAATCTTGACGAGGCAGCATCGCCTTGGCGCAAGGTTTTCCGGAAGAATGGGCCGGTCGAAGCCGCGCGGCAGCGGCAAGGCCCTTAACTAAGGGGACGGCAGGCCGGAGCCACTTGACTCTCCCGGCTGCGTCCCGTTCTTACTTGACAGAAGTCACTCAAAATACCGGTGGTGTTGCCGGACTGCTTTGACCTGCTGTTCTTGAACACAGGGATAACCGCGGAGAGATGCCAAGGTCGGTGGAAAAAAAGCCGAGCAAGAGCCTGCGCCTCTGAACCAACACTAGGGCTGAGCGAAACAAATGACGAACGGGATTCCTATCAGGATTTTTCGGCAAATAAAACTACACTACTCCTCCAGATTTCGCTGATGTAGAACGTAGAGGCAAGGGTCATCATCATAATTGGGCCAACTTTGAGGAGCGATTAAAGAAGTATTTGCAGACCAGGGGGCATCGAGAGTCGGTGCTTACATAAAGAGCATAGTGTATATATATATTTTAAGAGTCATGGAAGATGTGTCCGTTGGGTGCGTACAGCTGAAAGTGTCTTGCGCCATTCACTTACCATTTTTCATAACAATAACAAGCCAACGGGGTTGCTCTTCTCAGCTTCAAGCTGGAGCCATTACGGTGCTTTTAAAAGCCGAAAGGTCTCAAAATATGAGGACAGCGGTTCTTAGCTTACGCAGATTTTTAGCTGATTCCTGAATCCTGAATCGGAATCGGAAGAATTGTCTGTTTGGCTTATGTATTGCATTCGACAGTCGCCACACTCGAGCATGTAAACCACGTTCCTGGAATCGCAATTTAGGTCTTCCCGGATAACATGTTCGAAACTTCAATGGGTGCTTTTAACAACTGCCATGGTTTCCATGTGTTTGCAGACTTGTCATCGGCTTTTTCCGCACGGTGTGCAACCTACAGCTCTCGATTTATTGACTGCCGAATGGACTACATGGTTTTGTAGATTTTGTGGTCTTCTATATGTTACCTGGGGGACTGTTGTGAACATTTTTGAAAGCCGGTCACTCTGTTCTTCCCACCGGCGGCATGTGGTTGTATTTTCTTCTGCTTTTCTAATCAATTATCTTTAAGCGATAACATATTCGGCTCCGGAAATTTCGACCACCTCGCGTTAAAGAACCCCAGGTGGTCGAAATTTCCGGAGCCCTCCACTACGGCGTCTCTCATAGCCTTAGTCCTTTTGGGACGTTACACCCCGTGAAACCAAACCAACCAAACCAGTAATATTGTCCATTGATCAACACAACAAACTGAATAAATATAAATAAAAATCCCCTGCGTCCCTTGGTTTCTGTGGCTGTTGGCTTCTTTTATATTGTATAACGAGCCCCTGATTCCCCTTCTCTCTCTCTCTATATATATATATATATATATGTATATATATATATAGAGTTTTATAGAGTTTATCGCAAAGTATACGGCTCGTTAAAGCAAACATATTTATTTGACCCGATGTTTCGTTCCGAGGACTGATCGTTTTGAAGAGCGATTTGTCATCGCTGGTGTTTCACCTCTTAAAGGCGTTGGACACAGAAGAGGTGAGCGAGAAAGAAATAGAGAGTACAGAAATAAGTAGTTAGAAGTTAAAAATAATAAAAGTAAGAAGAAAAAGCATAGATTGGAAAAGGAGGAGTGGGACTCGCACGGAGTAATGGACAATGCGCAGAACATGTAAGGAGTAGGGAAATACATGTTTTGCGCACTCTTTCTTTTTTCGTGCGGGTGCCACTGATGTGGTGGTGACGCACGTGTCGCCACTTTCCTTAAAAAGAATCGCTTCTGGAAATTTGTGACCTTATCCGCCTTTACGTCTACTGGTGCAGTATGCTCAACTACGTCCGCTCGTGCCCTGACTATCAACATAGCAAACGCAATCTTCACCATTCAGTCTGCCTCATGCAGCCACTACCTTGCTCGTCTTTTGGCCACGTTGGGATTGATTTCTACGGAGCACTCCCTTGAACGGCTGCTTTGAAACCTCTGGGTTATTGTAGCCGTCGGCCACCTCAGACGTTATGCTAAAACCGCGGCCATCCCTGCCGCTACGGCGACGCATGCTGCATCTTTCATCTTTCTTCACTTCATTCTTCGCCATAAAACACCCCGGCAGCTGCTGAGCGACCGCGGGCGTCTTGCCTTCCGAGGTCGTGGAATCTCTTCTACAACAATGTAAGACCTCTTCTACAGAAAGATAAATCCCTTCTACAACAATGTACCCTTGGCCTACATGCTATGTGTCTTCTGACAATTCGGACTGGGACAGGATCCTGCCCTCCACCCCCAACGCCTACAATTCCACCACGCAGAGACCACCATTGGCTTCTGACCGTTTATCTTCTATACGGACGTGAACAATCCTCGCAGCTCGATACTGTACTCCCCTGATGAGTCTGAGTGCACCACTAACTCAGAAGCTTCCAAGCACCCTGAAGATTGACGTCAGATCACTCGCTCGTTAACGTCTGGAGAACAGGGACGTCAGAAATTCCGCTTCGACACTACCCACACTCTTGAGAGTTTTCTATCCGGCTCTCTCCTCTACCTTCGCGTGGCATGTACCTTTATCGGCCTCTCTTCAAAACCACTTCCCAAATATCACGGACCTTACCGTGTTGTAGAGTGTCTTTTCCCGGTAAACTACCGTTTGATTCCCTCGAATACTGCATTTTTATTGATACGTTTGATCTCATGAAGTCGTGGCGCACAGTTATGATCGTTTACCTTTTTGCAAGAGCGGCAATGGACGGGTAGGTTCGGCAACGATGTCTAGTGATCGTTCATGTTCCCAGACCCCTTCGTTGACACAGGGGCCAGTTTGGCAGGCATATACTTTGCCACATGTAAAAGGGATCTCATAGGCAAGACCCGTAGTATACCCTAGGTATGGCGTAACGGGTTTCATTCCAGAACTGGAACTCGCAGGTGCGCCGCTGCAGACCTTGGGCAACATCTTGTCTGATTTACCTCTCGCGATATAGACCGTCGACACGCCGTACTTGTGCCAACGTTTTCAGATTGTGGGACACCCAGTGGATCTGCGGAAGCACCACTTGTTTGGCGCTGCTGCGTTCTTGTCTCCATTATTCCTTCCGGTTTTTGGTATCTCCTTTGGTCTCTCCTTGATATTGTGTAACAGTGCCTCAGTGATGGCTGCTATTACGTGGTTGGGGAACCCTGCTTTCGAAGTCCAGCTACCACATACAGAAATCTCGCCTGCATCTTGTGAGGGCATGACTTGAGGAGTGTGGATTCCAGAGAAATGGTCGCAAAAGCTCTTTGACAGTTTTTGACTGGCCGAATGAAAGGGGAGAAAATAATTCTTGGCTATAGGGCGGCAACACCAACAAAGCTATCTTTCTCGAAGCTTTATGCTGAGGTCGAAAATTTGAAGGTAATTTTGGTCAGACAGCTCTTACTGAAATAACCCTTTGCCATGTTGTCCGAACAGCTAGAACAATTTCTTCACGATTTCCCCACAGCAACCTATATTACGTTTCTTCACAGGTACTAAAAAATCATCAACATATCCAAACATCTTCAGCCTGTTCCGTAGTCGGCATTTTACTTGCCGCATTGCCCTTTGAGTTCTATGTATATTATACCCCTGTCACACGGGCACTGTAAAGGCACTTTGAACTAAAGCTCCATTACTCCAAGGGAGAACGCGCGCTGCCACACGGACGCGCCTAAGGACACCTAGTTCGAAGGAACTTCGAATCAAGGCAGCTCGAGTTTGTCCTTTGAGGCTGCAAGGACAAACTATTCCAGTAAGTTAACTCTCTCTCTCAAACTCTCTCTCCCAGTAAGTTAACAACGCAAAATAAATGGGAATAAGAAACGATTGATACTCTTTTCTTAAATTTGCTTCGCATAATTATTGGTCTTTAAAATATAAGATTATTTCTTTTGTGCCGGTTTCACCACGCCATACTGTCGTCCCGGATTTACAAGCGCCATGGTAACTACGACGCCATGTCGGCCATGTTTTTGTTGTTTTCAGCAAGTACGGACAGTGGCAGACAGCAGCTAGTGACACTTCTGCGGTGCTGTTGCCACTAGACACACTGGTTGCCGCTACTCGCCAACACTACCCGCTCTCCGAGACTGCACTGCTTTTTTTTCTGTGTGACAGCTTCGTGCTTGTTTTTTTTTTATTTTTGACAAAATGAGTGGCAGTGAATCCGCGTTGGACACTACTGCAAAACCGACAAAACCGTGGACCACGTGGAGTGAAAGAGAGACTTGGGCCCTCATCTTGTTATGGGAAGAAAATTTAGATAGCCTCAGGGCCGAGAAACGAAACGCAAAGGTGTACGAGGCCATCGTGCAAGGCCTTGCTCGAAGCGGGATTTTTAAATCCCGTAAACAGGTGCAGTCGAAGATTGATAACCTCACTCAAGCCTACAGGTAATGCATTTGCTGGTCTTAAATGAAGTATTCTGAGCTGATTGCTAATGCTTTTATAGGAATCGGTGCGCAGAAGCTGCACGGTTTCGTGAAAGTTTGCAGAGTGAGGATTGAGCCGCATATTGTAGTCGCCGAGAAGGAAGGATGAAAGCTTTCATTGGCTGCTATATCACAGTCAGTTAAAAACGAATGTGTAGCTGCATTGAATGTCCCGACCCCCTAGTTGTGAGCTAAATTACGCGGCGCCCCCGAGATGCACTTTTAACCGTAGATAATTTCATCTTTTTGTATGCAGCTTGTTCTTGCTACTCATAATTTCCTGCTCATTAATAACAAATGAGTCAAACTGTGTCAGGAACTTCGCCAGAAAACGGACGACGGGCTCAGCGCCAGTTCCGTGGATGTACTTCACAGAAATCCACAGGTTTCTGGGCAGCCTGCCAGCCAATGATCATTCACTGGTCGAAGAGAGCGTGACAGTGGAACAGGTAGGCAGCAATTTTCTTCGGCACTGCATTAATGCTTGCGGTTAATCACACGAGTGAATCAAAATGCAGTGCAAGCCGCTGCACGCCTTTTTACGCCAAACATTGTGCACATTATGACTCAGTTGTACAGAAATGAAACCATATATTAATAAGGACAGTAGTGCTCTTCCATGGTCTCCTACATGCATATTGACTCATGCAATCAGTGCTTTCTCTAAAACGAAGTTCTTCCTTCATTCAATTCATGTGAATGTGAACCTGTTCACGGCTGGAAATGTTATTTTATTGCTGTACCAAATCAAAAGCTGTTTGAATGGTATGGTACAGCGCTATGATTTTCTGTTCACATGACTTTCAGTGCAACTGCTGAGAAGCACGAAATTTTTTGAAGTCTGCACAACAAGAGTTAAGTCGAGAATGTTTTGCTGCTTTCATTGCCACCAGTACAAGGAATATGATAAGCGCATGTAAATTCTCTTGGCCACAGCACGGCGCCTGTCCTGTGGTATCTTCTCTGTGCTTTGTTTGTTCGCGCCCACAAATTCCACCATAAATTCTCTTGCATTTGTGTTCTTTAGCTCATCGCCAGCATGGAAGGTGGCGCAAGTCCACCAAGGAGCACAGCTGAGGATCTGGACGTACCCAGTTCATCACAGAGTTCCTCGTGCACAGCTGCGTGCGAGGATGAAGAGCGAGGAAATGAAAATGAAGAGCCAGGCAACATCCAGAGGCGGGGCTCGAGCAAGAGGAAGGCTGAGAGCTCGAGCTTCCAGCAGCAGCTGCTTGAAGAGCAACGCCAGCTTCGCATCGCACTGGCAGCTGCCTCAGACATGGAAGCCCAATTAATGGAATGCCACGTCAATGGACAAGACATGCTTGTTGATTTGATGGGGAAGTTTTTTAATAAAACTTAAAAGGAGTAGGTAAGTCAAAAACCAGCGGAATGGACGCGTTCACAAGGAGGAGAGGTCTACAGGACAACGCTGGAAACATAACTGAAAATTCTTTACTTGGTGTATCGCCAACATCACAACAGGGCACGCATGCACGAGAGCAACCACAAACGATAACAGAACAAAAAAAAACAAAATTGATTAAGTGACCGAAGATTGCATGTGGCAACTTAAGTCCCATTCATGAAACTGTACTCTTTTGTCGTGAACCTAACAGAGCTGTCGCTGACGCATTCAGTTCCTAACTGCTTTATATTGAAGGCTTCTAAGATTTCTCGTCTATCTGCGTTTCTAACGAGAAATCTTCGAGAAGCTTCCCTTTCTACTACATAACTGCTGATATTACATTATGTTCTTATTGAGACCCCTGATGTCCTCAGTGACGCCCAATGTATTTCCTATTATTTTGAATTGTTTAATAGCTGCTAAGGATTCTGCGTAGATATGGGCTCCTCCTATACAGCTATCACAAGCGGATAGGGGGGATCCGAGACGTAGTAGTGATATTTGATCAGCTATGAATATGTCAGGTAAGTAGTTGCCTTTCTTCTGCTCTTCTCTATGACCACTGCGTCGGTATAAGCTGTGCAAGTTCCGGCAGTGTTATATTTCTCAGCTTTTTACGAGGAAAATAGTCTTCTGACTTCTACTAATTTGTAGCTATTGTAGCGGAAGCTCATGAAGAGGGATCTTTCTTTTCGGTGTGTTTGTGTCATGACCGCTTTGTGTACGACTGCATAAGGCATAACATATGTTCTGTTTAGTTGTCTTGTTGCCTCTCGTTGTTGAATAAGTACAGTCAATGTGTCCACTGTGGACACTCCTGGTGTACAGCAATGATTGTAAGTATTGGCAAGGCACTGTTGGAGCGAATCGCGTGGGTATATCTTAATTTTAGACCCACCATCTGCGGTCTCAGCAGTCTATAGACTTGAGCCTCATGTAGCATCCTAATTTGATGACCTGAACTGTCAAGTTGTCTTCCTCGATTGATCATGGGTACTCGTCCCCGGGATGAAATCGTTTGTTCATGTGTAATGTAGCCAGTGTGCTTCATTGCCTGATCTATGCACATCTACTCGAAGGACGCTGAACTTGTGCATATCTTAAGATGTCTATTGACCATCCTTGAGCGGCAATTTTTTAGACTGCAACAGCTTTCTTCTGTTCTCGCCAGGCTGGTGAATGTAGCTGGATTTATGCGGTGACAGTTCGAAGCATGCTTCACGTACAGGTACTCCTTCAGTGTGTTTCTCGTTCCTTGTACATGAAGGCTCTGCGTCTGCGTATGTTTATGAGTGCACCATATCGTTGTATCAACTGCGGTAACCCCTTCAGAGATGCTTTTTGTTTTACGGCCGAGAAAAAGCTGCAAGCTTACGTGCGCACTTACAACCCCTTATTTCAGAAAAAATGCCTAAATGGCAGAAACGCATCACGAGTTCACGCCCACGGCGTATTTCCACGTTCTTGGCACTGCAGCCTTAGTTTTCAAACATAACGAAGTTATCCCGAAGTAAATGTTCCTATATAACGAGCTGTTTAGGCCACACAAAATCAGCAGCAGCGTCCTTTGTTAAAACAATCTACCGCGTGGCAGAACGAAGTTACAGCAGCTCACTGCATTTTCCACGTGCGCCGTGCAACTTGGCGTGGTCCATCTGCGTTGGTTTACGAAAGCGATTCCTATTTCCATAATTTTAATGTGCAAGCCAATCTCAACTGCAGGGATTCGGATGTAGCCGGCATCTTTTATGTCCTGAAAGAAACGATAGACACTTCTAAAAACATTTGAACTATTGCGCCCACAATCGCGGACGCTATGGAACAAGGGCTCAGCTATGAAGTGGATGCGTGGTATTTTTCATAATTTTCAAGTGAGGAGTATCAAATCTATTTTAAATAGTAAGCAGCCAAGACACTCCTTGCGGCACTCCACCATGTAAAGTGGAAGTCTTCATTGAGTTGAATAAAAACTGCCGCGTGTTTATGGAGGATTTTTAATCTGAAAGAATGCCAAGATCTTCCATGTTCTGAACGATCTTCGCATGAAACATGATAAAATAGACATTGGCCATATCTGTAGCCCCAGCAGCCCATAAAGGCCGACTGTGAGGCGAAACATGTTATGCCCTCCTTAGTCAGTGTAGCCCATTGTCCTTCAATGCCAAGGTTTCACCTGAACCAAATGTGTCCCGTTTGGTACTTTGCTCATTAACAAACAGTCAGACTAAGAGCGTGGTTCTCTTTAGCGATATTGGCCTTAAAGACGTAGGCCGCAATCAGTGCATGCTGGTGACAGCTTTCCAAGCGGTTGATATCGGGCCGACGGCCGAGTGTACGCAATCTTATGAAATTTCTTCTCATTGTCACATCTCAGTTATCACACAGAAGAGCGCATCAATAACTTCTGCTATGCTCTTAACGACTTCGTTTCCAATGTTGCGATGCCCCAGCAATGTTCTTTAGCTTCCATGTTCTATAGCAACACCAGCTCCAATATGTGAAACAGAGGTTCTTTTTTTTCCCCGTACTGGCTACCCCGTCCTGCATCACCGGTAAGGCGGGAGATTGCGCATTATTTGGGATTAATAGGACTGTTGCTTGATCCATAAACATTTCAATGTTACTTGTAGGACCAGCCTGATAATTTCTTGGGTGATTTTGATTTCCCCACTCTTTTTGCATACGCGTGAAAATGCTCCAGAAGGCTTTGGTGTGCTTTTTCTTTTCAAACTGCTTTAACTGTCATTCCACCTCTTATATGCTACTTACTTTTGATGCTGGCGTGCCTCTCCTTGAACGTCTCAAGAGTGCCAAATAGCCTTTATCTCCTCGTGTTTTTGATGTGGCCATACCTGGAGGCGGGGGAGGTCGCTGTTTGCTTATGCTCGTTTAATTTTGTATCAAAGGCCTGACCCTGGAAAAACCCTTGTAATGTTGACCCAAGTGCAACTAGAATTCAAGTGCGGGTCAGAGAATCCGGCTGAACACCACCCCTATGCGTCATGGAGACTCTCCTTCGGATTGTCTTCATTTATGTCGTATTAAAACCTACGCTTGTGAGGTTTCGCCATTTCCCTATGCAACAAATTCTGCCTCCCATTTTGGGCAATCCTGACCCCTCCACCCTGTCATTTACAGGTGTTAGCAGGAGTTCTGCTAAAGCAGCGCGAATATGACCTCCTCTTTTGGAGTAGCACATTGTAGCACCCCATAGCGGTAAGCTGAGCGTTTGTTCCCGCCAGTTAGTACAGTCCTTACGGTGTTTTTTAGATGTGTGTGATTAAACAATCCAGGATTGTTTGCTGTGTATCATGATCGAGCGTAAATTGACACTAGTGCTAGTGTTTTATTTAGACGCTTGTGTACAGTGACTTCCGGCTGACTGTTACACCGCCTGGAAAAAACCCATTGTACCTTTAGTTAAGCAGGCGGGCCATACCATTACTTTTTATTTTATGCTCTGGCACGCAGCATACTGGCTCAGGAGCATGCGTTCTTAGGCAAGTTGGCTCATGGCAGTAGAAGAAAGGGTTGCGCGTATGGGACCATCAAAAGAAATTTAATGTCTGTCTTCTTTCTTGCGACTTTCCATATGCACAGCCTTCTTTCTAAAGTCAGATACAGCTTAAGTCTGCAGCGAAGCTCCGCCCACATTCAGGGCCGGCGCACAGAATTCCTCCACGGGAAAATGTAGTCCGCCGTTAAATATTCTCTTCTCACCTAAACAAAAAGCTTATGAGAAAAAGCCATTAGCTCTCGAATTTTGGCGGGTGACTTGTTTAATAAAGTCGAACATTGAAAAGCTGATTTCATTTACTTTTGTGACTGGGTAGCAGAGTCATGCTGCAAGCCAGGAATTGTACCCCAGTGTTACCAACTGCTGTTTTTTTATTTAAGTTGTATCCTACTACGTAGTGTACTGAGCCCCTGGCCTCGTCCAGCTGACAATAGCATCTTTGATCGAAGGTGACCCACCGGAATATTTGTGAAAAATAAAAGATTGAACTGACTTACGCCAGGTGCTTCACGGACACGGCCACCAATTTTTAGAATTAACGATTTTGATGTACAGAGACGCCCCCAGAAGCACAGCTAATCGGCCCATTATTGGAACCATATTCGTAAAGATGGTAATACAAAGGAGAACAGTGAAAGCAGCCATTAGCAATATTCGGCCAATTTCCTGTGCTGCTTGGGGATTTTTCCGCCATAGTAATATCAATGTTCGTTGGTGCCATAAAACTGGCGAATTATGTTACTTTAGTGCTTAACAAAATTTCGACCACCTGAGGTTCTTTAACGCGAACTGACATCGCACAATACATGGTCCTCTAGGATTTTGCCTCCATCCAAATTCGACCGCCGCGGCCGGGTCGAACCTGCGTCTTGCGAGTAAGCAGCAGAGCGCCATAACCACTGAGCCGCAGCGGCGGTTGGTCGCAATTTTCGGAGCCCTTCACTAAAACGTACCTAATAGCCTGAGTCGCTTTAGGACGTTAAATCCCAATAAGCAACTGAACCAAACCTTAATAAAATTCTACTCTTTCAACAATTTACAATGGTGGGCTGACCAATTAGAAATTTGTAGCCGGTCGTTAAAAACGGCCGTTTCTGAAATTCCGAACGTGCGATGGCATTCGCCGCTGTAGCTCACCACACTGGTGGTATTTTTGCTACTATCTGGTGTTTGTAATCTGTGCAAATGCATTGTAGTAGAAGTATATAGTGCTTTGTTTTCTTCTTTCGTTCTCAGGCTATGCGTTGTTCAGTGTGTACATATTCACTTGTGGGGTACAGGCGCGTTTGAAGTTTATCTCTGATGTTTTGTATAGTTTTCATTTTGGGTTTGCCAGATGTATAGTGTATGACCCCATGTGTTGACCCCTGTGTGTGCGTTTCCATGTGCCTCCATGTGTGACTGTGTACAGTGCCTTCGTGGACTTCGGCGAAATCTAACTTGCCTGTTTACTACATGAACAGAAGTGTTGTGTCCACCGACGGCAGTTTTTTTCTGTGAAAATCTTTTCCAAAGGGGGGCATATGTGATGCGCATATTTCATTTCATTTATTGGTTTTGTTTGGCCAGTACAGAAACTGCAAACAAGGGAGAGCAAGCTAAAGGCGCCTAGTAGCGCCTGACAGAGGCCTGCCCTCCCCATGTAAAAAAAAACAAAACAAAACATTACACTGGTGAGGGATTTTTGGAACGCGGCGTGTCGGCCGGGAACTTTCAGACTACTGCCATCAACAAGGAACACCGTAGATCTCGAGCCGGTGAGAGCTGGGTCAGGAACTAGGGCCCTCCGCGCAACCACCGTATTACTTCCCGTGTCCCGTAACACAGGTACGGGTAGGCCACGGAGCTCTCCTTCTAGGAAAGGCGTGTGTTGCGCGTCTCCAGGATTTTTCCGGACAAGTCCGACCACCACCTTATCCTTAGCTGGTTCAAGCATATCTGCTGTTGTGGACATCGCTTCAAGCGCAACACTCTCTGGCTGAACACAACAGGACGACTGGTTTTGATTTTCCTGCTTTCTTGAGCAAGAACTTACATCATGCCCTTTTTTCCGGCAATAAACGCAATAAAGCTGCTTTGGCTTTGAGCAGCAGTCGGGCGCCTGATGTCCTAGACGATTTCAAATCAGACACCTCAATGGCTGTCTATTTGATGTAGTATCCTTCTCTTTCGGAACGCCCATCTCGAAAGGATCTTTGAACACAGACAAGTTTCTTTGCCGCTGGGCCTCTAGAAAGTTGTCTGCTGCCTCAGCCATTTTGTCCAGCGTCTTGCATTTTCTTTCCCGAAGGAAAATCGCCAGACGAGTATGGCAGTTCCTCATGAACTGTTCGGCCACCACCAAGTCACGTAGATAATTGTACGTCGTGGCCGTTCCCGACATCTCGACCCATCGATCGAAAAGAATGAGCAAGCGCGCTGCGTATTCCTTCCCTGTTTCTTTAGCCAGCGGCTTACTCTCACGAAACCTTTCGCGATAACCCTCTGCTGTGAACCGAAAATGTTGCAGCAGGGCTAGCTTTGCCTTATCATAATTCATTGAATCTGCGGGAGATAGTCGACCGAGCACAAGGAGAGCCTCCCCAGTCAAAGACATACTTAGTGCTGCTGCCCATTTTTCCTTAGGCCAGCTGTGCCATTCTGCGATACGCCCGAAACGTTTGAGGTATGCGTCTAAGTCATCCCTGCGGTCATCGAAAGGCGGGATCAACTTGTTTGGGCTAACCGTTGCTGAGGGCCCCGGTGCAGGTTCTCGATTACACCCACAAGCTTCTGCAAGACTTAATTGGAGCTGAAATCTCCGCTCTTCAGCCTCTGCCAGCGACTTTGCATGCTCGCGGTCTGCTGCACGTGCAGCGCGTTCGGCTTCACGTGCAGCGCGTTCCTTCTCCTGCTCAGCGGAAACCCACGAACGCAGCTCGGAATCTCTCAACCCCATATTTTCGCCTAATTCAACCAACTCCTTTAGCGTTGCCATCGTCTTTCTTTACAGACTCACGAAAGGGGAAAAAAAAAACACGGCTTCGTCCTATCGCGCGGACGCCAAATTGTCGCGAATCGGGTGGACGCGTCCCCAACTGCTGAAGGGGAACGCTTTCGCGTGCAGGTTCGAAGAAAGAAAAGAAACGAATTAAACAAAAAAAAACGAAGCCGTTTTTATAATTTACAGGAAAGGAGCCAATGAATGGAATGACAACACTAAGGAAAACACACAGTAGGCACGCGTAAAACACAACAGATAAAAAGGAGAGAGAGTTCATCGGCTACACAGCGTCCCAGGTGGTGCGGGCATGCCTTGCAGGTAGCACAGACGCGGGTTGGCGAGTTGCGATGCGTCGCTGGCGTTGCGTTCAGGGAGGCGGTGGTAGAGAGTCAGGAGAGGAGGAACGGAGATGACACGGGAGACGCTGGTGAACTCTTGTCAGTCGCCGCCAAGAACTGGGCAGCTGCAGCAGGAGAACTGTAGCCGGGTCCTGTCGATGGCGTTCCGCAAACACCGTAGGCATATGCAGCCTATCCCAGGAAGCCGCGGCAGCAAAGTGGCGATCGCAGTAGGACTGCGTCGTTGATTCAAGGGAGGTCCACGGTAGCACAGACCAGAAGTCTGACGGCTGCCACCTCCACGCTTGAATGAGGCTTAATGATCTTGAGTCGATGATTCAAGGGAAGCCACCAGCAGCTCGAACCCAACGTCCGACTGCTGCCACTTCCACGCTTGAATGACCGGACGTGTGCTGAGGTGTCTTCCTCAACACCTCAATTTGCTGACACGTAGCTCTACGCTCCTCGTGTCTGCCTCGCGCACACCACTCGCACGCGCCCACGCGCAACGCGGGGCTGGCACGTACGACGCTCCGCTGTCCGACGCACCACTGCCGACACGCCTCGTTCCAAAAATCCCTCACCAGTGTGGTGTGCACATCACAGTTGGGTTTAATGGCGCATAATCAGCTTAGGCTGTTTTGCGCCAAGCTGTGAACGTTGTTCTGGTGTACATAACTCTAATATGTAGGTCATCCCTAGCCGGCCCTCTCAGTTGTTCTCGTAAGCATGCCTGGAGTGACCATCGAGAGAACCTATGTCCCGTTCTGGCATTGTTTCGCGATGAACATTCAGGTACATCAGCCCTGCGCTCTCGCTCCTACAGTAATGAAGCATGCGGTGCAAGACTGAAGAGGCCGCGGATCAGCCTGAGGTGATGCGAAAAAGAGACGTCTGCTGTTCACTCGACGCACAGGTACTCTGATTTCAGTGCCTGAAATCTAGTCCTCTGTACCCCCCTTGGTTTCGTTCATGCATTCACCTCGTCATGGACTAGCTTTGACAAAGGTTGGGCCAGCGACCGTAACGAATTGAGGTGTTCACAGCTTATCTGCATATATTGGCACGTCCGCGGAAACAGTCGCGTTCTCGTTCCCACAGGCGCTTTTCTCCAACACCCCACATAGTCTCACAGGAGGCCCGAGCTGGACCGCGAGGACTATGCCGGAATAACGCAAACCGACGGTCTTCGGTATCAAAGCCGCGAGCTGCTTTGCTGCATACCTCCCGCCGCAGCCGATACTCAGCGACCGAGAATTGACGTTCACATCCCCGGAGGTGGAAAAGAAAGCTCAAGTACTATGAAGCTGATCGCACAATTCCGTTCTTGGGCAGCTGTTGCTAGTTATCTATTTTGAGTGGGAACTTGGAGGCGGTTCCGAATAGGTTCCGAAACATAAAGACGTATTTACTCCTCAGGATGGTACGCAGCTTCGCTAAGCAGCTTCGCATGTGTGTATGACCGCCTCTAAAGGCACACCGTTCTGCCGCAAGTGACGTCATCAGGTTTTAGTAATTTTGCCGGTAATGCCGGTGGCACCGTCTTTTCACAGCTGCAATGTTGTTTTGGAGCAAGGGTAGTGCACTGCTAGGGAGAAGGTTGAGGCCTTCTTTTGTCAGTGCAAGCCCGGCGCACATATATATATAAGCAACCTATCGGTATGAGTTGCAACAGGCGACCTTAGAATGTCGGCAGCGTAGCCTGTTAGACGCCATCAGTGCCGTGGGTACGTTTTCTTGGGCTGTTGGAAGAAATCTTGAGATGAAATCCAGTGTTTCTATTTTATCGTCTCCGTATATAGGTCTAATTTCTTTTTAAGCTATTTCAAGCTTTCATCTATCATAACAACACAAAAAAGTCATGATTCTGAAAGCAATCTTTGCCTACGCTTTCTGTGACTGTTAGTTTCTTGTGCGTATTTCTACCAGCACCTACTTCCCCTCCGTCGATCTACTCAACAACAATTATAGGTGTTGACCAGAGAGCTGATTAGACAAGTAATGAGTAATACAAATATTTTTTTAGAGCGAAAGCTCTGTTCCTGACATGCAAACCAAGAAAACGGCTGGTTCCTTCAACTGCACCTCAAACTCAGCCAAGGAGGTGAGGCGCCCGATTGGGGTGAACGGCGCAAGAACGATGGAGCAAGAAAATTGCCGCTCGGGGTTCAGGCGCACGCAGGAAGGAGAGAGAAAATTGTGTGGGTAATGGCGTTCCTTTCACGCGTGCCGGAGCGAACAGCTCTTCTCAGTAGATGTCGCTGGCGCCCGCGGTACGGGCTCACGGAAACCGGCACACCAATGCCAAATGCCCCGATCAGCAGCGAGTTCGGCGACAGATACAGTGAGAGTCTACCTACGAAGAAAAAAAGCAATATCTCTGGAAGCCAATGGTCTCGCCCTTTGACAAAACCAAGCGAAACTGAGCTATTGCTCGGCAAACTTTGTTTAAACACATTCAACCACTGCTATTTTTTTTAACTTCACAGGACAAGCACAACAGCATATGAGGCTCTTTCTGCCACGAGTGCTTTTTGTGTATTATCGGCATCCAGATATATTTACATTTACGTACTATCAGCAACGAATGAAACGCGAACAAGAAAACTGAGGTGGCAACACAAAAACAACAACATATTAGCTCCTGGATTAGAAATACAAGCGAGGTTGAATAACACATCTAAAAAAGAGTCTTCGCGCCTTCAAAATTAATATAGTATGAGCTAGTATAGGGGTCATCCGGCAAAGAGCCGCGTATTTTGCAGTCTGTGGTTCGGTTGTCTTGTTCGCGTTTCATTTCTTGCTGATAGTACAAGCCGCTGTGGTGGCTCAGTGGTTAGGGTGCTCAGCTGCCCACCCGAAGGACGAAGCCTTGATCGCGGCCGATGCTGTCGCAAATCAATGTAGGTTAAATCCTATAGGCCCGTGAGCTTTCCTATGTCAGTGGACGGTAGAGAACCCCAGGTTATTGTAATTATCCGGAGCCCTCCACTAAGAGTGCTTAATGACCTAAGCCGCTTTTGGACGTCAAATCCTATAAATAATAAACCAAACTAATGTTACGTACCTTTGGCTGGTCGAAAAGTAGTAAGGTATTATTCAATTTTTCTATTTCTGCGTCTGGGCGTCTTCATGGAAAATATTACAGGTCGAAATTTTTATTGAAAGTCATGTTCTAATCAAGCAAATGAGCTCGTTTTCCTTGCTGCTATAATGTCCTGTTTTCATTGCACGGTAGTTTTATTTACTGCGCATGCCTTTTATTTCAAGAAACCCTACTGTCATGCCATAAACTATATAGGAGTATGGTAATGTGGGAATTGTCGCCGTATTTGTGACTATAACCAAATACAGCACTTTTCGCCTAGACGGCAAGAATGCGTTGCGTTTTCCAGTTCCGGGCACCAAATCTTCTCGGACGAGCACTTTCCTCCCAAGGAATAACAGTTCGTGAGTGCCGCTGCGCAGTCAAAAACGCGAAGTTTGAAAACTTCCGAGAGCAGTGACCACTTTAGAGAGTAGTCAGAAGAGCGAAAAACATTATAAAAATAATATCTAGACATACCCAAAGCTGCGGCAGAACCGTCTTTAAACTTTTATATTATACAGTGACTACCCTAGGCTTCAGATGAATTATTGTGGGTATTGTTAAAAGTATTAGTTGATCGACATGATGAGAAATTTCTGGCGCGTTGTGTCGATGCTCCTTAATGTTATACTGTGGTCACATGACAACATTGGATTGGACATCTTCAACACACGGAAAGGCCTCCTGGTACAGTTGATGACAAAGTTCGGTATGGGAAGATCTCCAAGGCATAAAAAGTCTTGTAAGAAATCGCGCCTTTCGGGAAAGCAAAATTAGAGGGAATAATGTAAGAAGGTTTCAAATATTCTTTAAAGAAAACCGTGTTCAGAAAAGGAATGTAATACTGTTTGGATTGCAGCGAAACGCGAAATCATTCCAGTTATTGTGCGAAACATGGCACATTAACAACGTGACAAAAACCAGGCTGAAGAATTTAGGAAACCTTGCTTAATATTCATGCTTCACATCTTCTGAAGTGCGCAACTAGGTGCACCTTTACGATTTGCCCGAATAAACATAGGCAGCTGCACTTTAAAAGGCTTGGGGCTATATCACAAACACCCGTCACGGAACATAACGTGGACACTTCATCCTTGAGAGCCTGTAACAATGCTGTTTAATGTGCGAAAACCGACAAAAAGGCAGGGTGTTCAACGGAACCACAAAACTAAGTCTTCAGTGTGGTCGGTAGTTATCATACTGCATGCCATATTGTGCTGCAACCACCACAAGCAAGTTTTTCAATATTACTAAATTTTAAGACTGAGCAATAGCAACTCATTGTGTGGTCTATACAGGTTCCCGCTTTGAGAATACACTGAGGAATCGAAGAAATCTGCGCACTTCTAAATACATAGGTGGAAAACAATTTTAAGTTATCAAAGTGGGGGACATCATGTAGGTTTCATTTTGTAATGCTCTTCGTGACATTGTTAAACCGCCTATACTGAGAGCATACCCGTTTTTCAGTTATGTGCCTTCGCTCTTGCTAAGCACGCATAGGTCTTAACCGAATAACGCGGATAACACTTGTTTGCCGATATCTCCGTGCTCTGCGAAAGACAGATGACGTTATAAAAATGAACGGCAAGAACCTTTGCTGGCGTAGCCGGTATGTGCAAAATAGAGGGCAAAGAAATTCATTATTTCTTTTCTCGTCCTTTCTCCGCATACTAGACTTATCAATATCATTTTCACGCCACACTTTGCTGACCGCACTGTGATCTGGTGCTGATTTCATTATTTCCTCAGATCGCTGATCACTTTGGTTGTAAAGAAATATGAAGCTCAACCAGCGGTGCATGTTCTGTTCGCTTTGCGAGCAGTGATATAATCGGTAGTGAGGAGACGCTCGATAAACCGGTACCCTGCTAGAGTTCTTCCATTATTTGTGGTTTGCAGTGTCTAAACGCATACTTTATCAACCAGTGCACTTAGGTGTGCTGGAAAACAAGAAAAAATATGAAGTCACTAACCGGGAACAAGTTGCTATGTTATTACTGTATCTTTCTTCTTATAAAGCATATGGTGAACATATTTTTAAATGTTAGTCAAAATCACAAATTAAGTCGCAGGCTCACTCAGTATGTGATAAGAGAACCAATGCAGCTTTTTTGAATATATAACATATATTATGATATAGGGCCATAAACGAATAACTGCATCGAACAGCAAGAAATAAATGTATCAATAAAAATACTCCGCACGTCGCTAATGCATACACCTCGCACTTGACCCTGGAATGAGCTGTAGTCTGGAGTGTGGGATATACCGAAGGGAACAGGAGGCAAACGTTCAGGCGGCGCTTAGGAGGGCGAAACATTTAAACCTGCCATGAATGCCTGGCTGCGCGGCAGCAGACCGCAGTACTGGTCTGCACTGGGCAGTGCATTTGACGGCGTCTAATCGCAGATAAAAGGGCATCTAACGCATTTTCTCCTCCGAATCGCGTAAAATTCACTTCGCTGCCGCTCCCTTCTTCCAGTTTCGAGGCGGATTGTTTACAGCTCTCGCTGTTAAGGCGATCGTTCCCACTAAAAACATCCTTGCTGTCGTCGTCGCGATCCAAATGTGCCCCTGCTCCAAACAAAATTCCTGAAGTTGGGCTTGAAAATCAGATAACGTATCGCTCTAGTGTGCAACAAATGTGTTAAAATGTTTACAGAAATATACACACCTCTTTTAACTAACGACTTTTTTCCCCAATTAAATCATTTGGGAGGATTTATAATTCCTTTTTGCATGACTAGAATATATTGCTCTCGTTGTGTATGGCTTAGCGTGCAGGTGGCGAAAATATTGTTTTCTGCATAATATTAATTTTTCGCAAAAAAGATTCTGCTCGATAAAACCATCGTAAGCATCGACAAAAGCATCCAGTATATTGCTACCAATTTAATGATTAAATTTCTGTAAAATATGGTAATTTGAGATAGAGCAATATTTCTGCAACGTAGCACTATTTACACTTCTGGCTCATCTACAACTGCTCTACAGGACTCGCGCATCAAATCTAATTATGGCACATATACATTAACATGTGCCATCCTTAGAAACTGAAATGCATTACGGCATCACATTTCAAGCACAAATAACATATGCGAGTTTTCTGGAAAACTAAACCAGCACATTTTGTTGAATGTACAACTTCCGCTGCGGCCCCCAATGTTCTCAGTTTTGCTCATTTTCTCTTTTTTGATTGTTTTTTGACTCTTCTGGTAACACGACCCCTCTTACAGCTCTTGCACAAGTTGTGGGGTTGCGCCGCTAGGGAAGGAATACGTGTTCAATTACTTGCTATTAAAGATTCTCAAACGCACCCTTTGTAAAGAAACATGTTTTTATGAAACGCAGTGGTAAAACAAAACAGGCTTTGAAAATTAAGTGATCAAACTATGAATCAAAATATTTCGCACGCCGCTAATATATCGGTGTCCTACCTGACCATCGAAACAACTGTACTCCGCAGAGTGGGGTACACTTAACTTAACCGGCGGCAATCGACCATGCAGCAGATTTGAGGATGAAACATCGAAACGCGCTTAGGATATTTTGAGCGAACGGTAGCAGATTGCAGCCCTTTTCTGCAGTGGGCAGCGTATTGTACGGCTTCCAATTGCTGCCAAATATGGCGTCGAGCGCATGTCTTTGTTCAGGACTGAACAGCGCACAAAGTACGAGGACACAGCGAAGAAGCAACAGGACACGAGAAAGTTCTCGTGTCTTGTCGCTTCTTCTCTGTGTCCTCATCCTTTGAGCGCTGTTCAGCCCTGTCGTGCGCCAACTAGCTCAACACTCCGTACTTCTACAGTCTTTGTTTAGAACGCGCAAACAACACTTCACTGCCACGTCCTTTGAAGCTGTGATGCGCTTCTTTTCACAGCTTTTGTTCTTAATGCGAACGTTTCCGTGGAAAGCATATTTGTCGTCGTCATCTAAAAGCGTCTGTACATGACATGGATCAAAGCCGCAGGCGGGCACAAGGGAGCGGGGGGGGGGGGGGGGGCGGATGATTTCGTGCGCGAGATTCCAGCCCACAGGAAGCGATCAGATGACGAGTCCTTACAAAGGGCTGCGTCTTCCGGCTTGCATTCAGTTTCCGAAAACCACTATAGTTCATACAATCTTAGCTGTTTACCGAAGGTGTACGGATTAGGAACTGACAACATGCCAGCTTGTGCGATTTTGTCGTCGTAGTTCCTAAAAGGTTCAGAAGGGCAGACCAGAGGGTAGAAGTACAAAAAAAGGGCTGCGAAGAGGCAGGAAGGAAACAAAGTGAGAGGCATGGAGAACGTTTGACAGATGCTCGGGCTAAGGATGCGCCCTCTAAGGGAGGTGGAGGCAGCGTCGTCACCGCTTAAGCTTCTAAGGAACGATTGGATGGCGAAAGCTGTCCGGCAGCGATATGACCGTCATATTCAAGCATGCCAGGCAGGAGGCCTTGACAATCCTGGTGGGATCCCGCACTTAAAAACACCAAGTAAAATTCGTCATAATATCACCGGTGTTGCCAGGCTGCTTTGGCCTATTGCTATTGAACACAGTGACATCCTCGGCGTGATGCCAAGATCGCTGGAAAGCAAGCCGAAGGCAGACAAGACTACAGGCAGTACAACCTACTGTTCTCGCAGCACAGGATACTGCAAGTGGTTTTCGGTGGCTTCGACTACACCGTGTTAACACCAATCTCAATGCGCACGCTTCAGATGATAGGGACGGGATCAAGACTATTGGTAGCGCTCAACCGGGCGTCGACGAATAAAATGTTTAAATAGCAAGTCATTTTATGCAGATCTCTCCAAATGAGTTTCGCCAATGATGGGTCCGCTAAAATGAATAACCAAAATTCATGACCACAAAGCATAATGGCAAGTGTAGTACCAAGTGAGCGCAAATGCCCGAAAAGCGAGGAGGAATGCCGTTAAAAACGGCAATTGAACGTCACATTACGCAGTTTTGTGCTTTACATTTGGTAGAAACAGAAATACGGCCCTTACCTATATCGCAGCACAGTTCATCGCATCCGCCGTAATTGCGCCAGAACCTATACTGACATTTTGTTTCAGGCAAGCATGTGTGTCCTGCTCGCACACAGTCGTTCGCCATGGTGGGGGCTGCATGTGGATATTGAAGAGAACAGTGATATCCACACGTTCATATGTGAAGAAGGGATCAAAATGCTGAACTGGATACGGTGACGGTGCGGAAATAAAGAATTTTGAGAAAATTGTGAAAAAACAAACTTCTAAATGTTTGTGTATCTCCAATGCTTAAAGTGAAAAAAAAAACATTTTTAAACCTCACTGTGCAACCGAAGGAATATGTGAAAAAGATTAGAGACCAAGTCTTTATTTATTTATTTATTTACAATACCCCTAAGGGCCCTAGGGGGGGGGGCGATACAAGCATAAAAATATGGCACAGGCATTTGAAACAAAATACACGTAATAATGAATTAAAACTAGCAATGTACAAAAATAACACAACAAACAACGCAGAATAAAATAATTAGTAAATGCGCATAATAAAACAAAAAATACCAAATCTGTTAGTCCATGGGTTGCTTTAACGAATGCTGAAACGATTGTAGGTTAACCTCAGTAGCTATGTGTGATGGAAAGTTATTCCAATCTATTATAGTGCGAGGAATGAATGATTTCGCGTAGAGCAATGAACGGCATGTGATGCGTTTTATTTTGTTATCGTGGTCGCGGCGAGGAAAGACTGCAGGGTGTGGCAAAAAGAAGTCGTCGTGGAGGGTGGGATGGTGATACAGTCTTACTAAACTACCACAGTAATTCACAATGTTCTTTCGTTGAGTAGTGACAAAAAAATTGTAAGTAGCTTCTCAAAGCTCTTTAATCAAAATGCTTGGTAATATTTAGTCTTGTATGAAAACTACCTGCAGGCAAAATCATAATTACTTGCTGACCATACATATTACGACATATGGTTAATAGCAATTATCTGTTATGTGATACGTCATGATAAATAATACCATTAATCTTGCCTGATTACTGCCTTTCAAACGTTATCTGGTCTTCTAGGGAAAGTGGTTTTAGTCGCTCACTCTAGAAATACAAATGCTGAACTCGTGAGCATGAATCTTCTTAATATTTTTTTTAGCTTGCAATTTCACCCCAGCTTTTGAAATTGCCAAGGAGCACTTCACTAGCACTTCATGGCCTATTAGCGAAACTTAGAAGAGACGTTGTTTACAAGCGAAAAATGTATTCTAAAGTCAATCTGCTATTGACTGCTACTTTTTTGTAGCACAGGATTCATTCCTAGTGTTCACTATGAATTCACTTTTCAAGACGGAGTGCCCTGATGCGTTTGCAGAGCAGAAAATGTTTTTTTTTTCCCTGAAAAGGTTAATACTGAATTATTTCACACCAATTAGTATAGGATACCCAGGCTAAGCCCGGAAGCGAATAAGAGAACTGTTTGTGTTATTACACTGAAGATACACCTGCCTTGCAAATTACAAGTAAATGGCATTGCTGGCGTTGAGAATAATTATGGGCAGCTTAAGCAGAAACCTTATTCATTGGCCGGATGTGAATCAAGCCAGAAAACCATTTTGACCCCACCAGCGCATCTCCTGGTTTAGCAAGGTGTGTTTCTAAGCGAGTTTGTTTGCTGACATATTTAAGACATGAAGCGCAGCCAGACGAAGGACGACCGTGAATGAGCGCAGTTGTGTCCCTTTTCTCCGCTCCTTCGTCTGCCAACGCTGCATATATTCTTGACTTCGCGCTTCAATGAGTTGTTCACACCGACAAATTATGCAGGAACTTGAGTGTACTTGCCACCAGTGTAAACGATATTTTAGCTCCAAAGAGATTACCAAAAACACTGTGCATGAAGTTTCATTCTCTGGAACTACTGCACTGAGACATCGAGATTCACTTGCGCGTCCAACCAAGTATTTCGACCATTTCGAAAGAACAGCCACCCTCTCAATTATGCCCAAGAAGCAGAGGGGATTTTAAGCACAGTTTACAATCTTGCGCAAACAAACCGAAACCTTTAATTGCATGGTTAGATTATCAGAAGCGACGGCAGATGGCTCTGCTTTGCTCACAACTAGAGAAGCAGCTTCGCATCGTTGGCGAGGCCCTGAAGCTCGCCGTGACCGAACAGTGGCTGGTCATCTTGAGCAGTCCCAGGGCCCGTCCTCATCTCCCTCCAGCTTCATTTACCCTCACTTGATCCACTCAAGCGGCTAACATCCGTCGCGATTGCCTTTACCAACCAATTAGCCCTAAGATATTCGTCAGAAATCAGGAATACATTATTATCGCCGTAATTGTTTGCTTAACATAAAGGTTTTAGTGATAGACAAAACAAAATATCGTTTTACTGCAAATTCTCTCCATACTAACGCTATTTTTTTTCTCAGTGATTATAACTAAATATGAAAAGTGGCAGGCCCACCAAATTATTCTATAATTACTGACAGAGTATAAACATGTCTAGCTTGTTAAAACTGTGAACTTTTAGCAAAACCTTCTGCTGAAAAGCAGGGCTTAAGTTCATCAACAACACTTACATCTTGATTAAGCAAATGCGCACTTTATAGATTGGACACTCAACTTCGTTAATACTGAAACATTCTATAGCTGAAAATGCATGCTAATACAACCGAAGGTGAGTAACCACTTTCATAGACTGAAGGCAGTGCGTCCGGAAGTGAACGCCGTACCCAGGGCGTGCGTGCTACATACGCGAGATTTGCGTGTCTGGAAAGGTTGCGTGGAAATGGTTGACGTACACCCGAAAGGTTTACGAAGACTTTCTTGGACGCGCGTAGCAGCGGCGGGCTACAGAGAACGAATACTAAGACTGCCAGCCCTTTGCAATCCCGAGGCTAGCCAACAACCACATAATACAGTTCGGGCGCATGACAGGCCACTAGAGTGGTTACCAGTGTTGCAGTACTCTACGCTCTGAAGGATGCCTTAGTATTACCATTGTTGGCCGACACTAGAAAACCGGTGAATTGATCTTCCTAAGCAGAAAGCTGGTTAACCGATATTTAATAATACCGTTTTTTTTTACCAGTAGACTTAGGCGCCTAGTTGCAAATAAAGATTTCTAGCCAGTGGTTAGTAATAGACATATCAGTTTTTAGAATTTCGAAAACGCGATTACCCGTCGCAATCTGGGTGGACAAGATTTGGCTTTTTCGACTAGATACATGCACTGGAGGGGTTGCTTTGTCTGCATGCTTTCGAAAGCGCATGTATTTTTGCCCGACACAGCCAGATTTTGTCGAGCTACAGGGACAAGGGTAATCGCGTTTTCGAATATCTAAAAACTGATATGCTATTTCTAATACCCGGCTACAAATCTCTAATTGAAACAAGTCGCTTAACTCTATTAGTTAAAGAGTTATTAAAATTTACCTAACCAGCTTAATCCTTAAGACCATTCACCGGTTTTTGGTTTCCGCCAACATGGGTAATACAATGCTTCAAAACTGCCTCAAATACTATGCCTCAAAACTGTTTTAGAAGCGTTGCTAGCAGCCATCGAAGAGATGTAGCACAAAAAGATAAACGTACTTGGTTGTTAGAGGTAAAATGCGAAATTGAGAAACGCTTCATTTATGTAAAGATATATTGCGAGTCGACGTTCCTTTTTCAAGACTGAAGTTACATGGTTCTTGCTTCTCTTAAGGGGCTTCATCTGTACAGGTGTTCGAACCAAAACAATAAGCAAACGATGCGGCAGGGAGGAACCCTTCAAAAGAAAAAAAAACGAAAATACACAAACAAAACAGGAAGGGGGGAGAGTAAATGGCGCCGCCCGCCACCCACGTCTGCGATCGCGGGGAGTATAGAAAGACGATGAAAAGGGGAGAAAAAAAAGAAGGAAGGCGGGAGAGAGAGAGAAAAACTTGATTCGGGCAAGTGAGTTGACCCCCTTTGGGTCCCTAAACCATCACACGGTCCCACTCTACGTCGAAACGTTCATTTGGCGTTTGTTCATGACGTCGGCACCCCGAATCACCGCAGCAAGCTGCGATGTCGGGTCCAGAGACGAGAGTACGACCTCCCAGTCCTCCCACCTTGATAACGCGGGCTGTCCCTGTGCGGGAGGATCAGCAGGGCAGCCGAAAAGTATGTGGGAGAGTGTGACGTGAGGGTCGCCGTACAGGGAGCATGCAGGGGAGGTGCCACAGTAGTGAGATAGCAGCTGAGGGGATGAGAGAGCGCGGGTCTGGAGGCGTCTCCAGAGGATCTGTTGGGAGTGGGTAAGGGAGGGATGTGGAGAAGGGGGGAAAGAATGGACGGAGGCCTGAGTCGTAACATAGCGGCAGCAAGTAAAGTGTATGGAAAGAGAGAGTGGTCGAAGCACAGAATAGATTTGAGATGCACTCACCTCTTGTCGAATTAAGCGAGTAAACAATATAGAACGAAACAAGTGTGAAAAAGGGCGGTGGACTTCCGCCATGTGGAACTCCTTTGGCCCGATGAGTCAAGGCACGCGGAGTGGAATTTTAGACACACCTGGGTCGCAGATGCGGTTACATGCACACACCCACAAAAACAACAAAAAATAGAGATAAAAAATGAAAAAAGCCGGAAGCAGGTGACCTTGGGGAAGAAAAGTCGCATGGGGCCACTATGAATAGCGGCAGTGCTTAAGCGAGGTTTCTTTGCGCCGCGCTCGTCAAGATGGTCGAACGGGGGAAGGGAAAGAGTGCGGTGTGAGATAGACATCGGTGTAAGGGTATGGGGGGAAGCTTGGGAAGGATTCGAAATGGGGAGGAATGGCCGAGGCTTGTCAAGCCGGGACTCAAAGATCAGCACAGCTTACAAGGGGCGGATTGAGTACAAAACGCCTAGGCTTTCATTAATACCTTGCACAATTGTTCCTAACTTATAAAAGTACGACTCGAGTTGCTCCCGTTCCCCGGTGTTGTTGAACCCACCCTGTAAGACTGTTAATTTAAATGCTTCAAATGGGTGTTTTTTTTCTCATTAATCTGTTTTGACAAGGGGAGGTTGGGTAGAGATAGGGCATGAGTGCGCTGTTTATTAAAGCGAATTCTTTGAGGGATAACCATGTGTCCAATATACTGCATACTGCGCACACTGTACTTTAAGGGGTAGATAATGCTGTAGGAGTCACAATTAAAGTTGCCATTGCTTTTTCATTTAAAGCCTGAGGCTGTGTTTATTGCACAGGTTGTTGTTTGCGTATGTTTGCAGACCTGGCATCTACCCTAACCACAGGTGGTTATACGTTTTTGAGTGTACAAGATTGTTTTAAATAATTTTCGGCCGTCTGTAGACTACGTGAGGGTCAGCAGGGAAAATTTTGGCGAGGTGCTCGCTTTGTTTGAGAATGATTAAATGTTTTTTTAAGGATTTTGTTTACGTTGGGGGAATTACTTGTGAAGGTGAGTGCCAAGTTTGCCCCGGCGATCTGTTTCTTCACTGCGTCGACGTCCCTCTAGGATTGTCTCTCGGTTGAGTTTAGACGCCCTTTGAATTGCATCGTCGACAATGGCGGGGGAATATTGTTGCTTCGTGAGGACTTCTCGCATGCGATTAGAATTCTTTACGAAGTCATGATCTTGTGACAGATTCTTTTAAATCGATGTGCCTGAGAGCACGGGGTACTTGTTTTGACAACTTTGACAACAGGATGACAACTTTGAATGTGTGAGTATTGTTGACGATCCGACGGTTTCCTATACACGCTGGTGGTAAGTGAGCCCGCCTTTACCGAAATCTCAACGTATAGAAAGTTAATTATGCTTTGGGAGTACGCGTGAGTGAATGTTATGTTGGGGTGAACAAGGTTGAATTTTTCAATAACATATAGGAGTTCTTGCTTTGTGTGAGTCCAAATTAAAAACAAATCTCACCCAAATATCGCTTGTAAAGGATGGGCTTAATTAGAAAATCTTGCAAAAATTTAGATTCAGTACTATGCATGAAGATCTAGGCGTAGGTGGTGGCCATTCTTGTACCCATGGCTGTGCCATTAATTTGTAAATAGTGCTGATTGTTGAATTAAAAGTTGTTGTATTCGAGTACGATTTTTGCAAGTGTTTCTAGAACACGTGGGGCAGGTTACTCCTCTTTTCTATCTTGGTTGTACGGTTCGGTCAGAGGTTTGATGCCATCGGAATGAGGAATGTTAGTGTAGAGTGAGACTACATCTAATGTTATCAGAAAGGCGCTTTCCCGAAATTTATGGCTTGCTATTTCGCAAAGCAAATGGTTTGTGTCTCGTACATATGACGTGTGTTGTTTGAATATGCCTGATTAATGCGTCAATGTAACTGGAAATGGGTTCCATAAACGTGCCGATGTCAGATACTATAGGGTGGCAAGGGTTATCCGGTTAGTGGATTTTCGGTAGCAAGCAGAACCGACCAGGTGAAGGGTGTGCTGCGGTGAAGCCTTTAGATAACCGTAGGGCTATGTTCCCATTTTTCGTGAGCTGATCCAGAGTCTTGCTAGATATTGTTGGTATTGTGGAGTTGGGCCTTCTTTACTACGTTGATAGAAGCAGGTGTTAGTTGCCAAATGCCTTCCTCAATGTATGTTTCACTATTCATGACTACTATACCCCCTGCTTTATATGCTGGCTTTATGATTACACCCGTCCGTCGGCTGAGAGGGTTCAATGCATCCTGTTCTTTTTTGGACAGGTTCGATCTCCCTGGTGTGTGGCTGAGATAGGAGTTGTACAGTGATTAGGTGAGCGAGAAACGAATAGAGAGTGCAGAGATAAGTAGGTAGAAATAAAAAAATACAAACAAGTAAACATAGAGCAGTAAGCATGAATAAGGGAATTGCGATTGGGACCCGCATGAAAATTGAGGGTGCGTAGAAAATGTAAGGAGTTGGAAAAGCAGTACCCAGATGCGACCTCTGTTTTTAGAGTGAAAGTTTCACTACGGGACCTTAGGCTTCAATCGCTGATCATGTAAACTTGACCTCCAGCTGAGTTAGAGGTAACACCATGAGAAAGACAAAACGAAATTGAATCAATATTCATGACTGGGAATCCAAGCCGCGGCTGGGCGAACAGATCTTCTTTAAGGGCCGCTCAGAGAGGCCACTAGGCAATTGCCACTTTTTTTTCTTTATTGCTTGGAAATAGTGCCGGAAAGAAAAAAAATATAAGGAAGCTTACGCCACAAACCACCAGGCTACCATACCGCTGCATTACTCCACCTTCCAAAACATCAAATATCTGGGAGGCACACACATGCTCCGAGATAGGTGAGCCAGCTTGGCAGCATACGCATACTCCCCGCACCAAAGCGCATTGTTCACGAAACAAAGACTTCAACGACCGTGGTGATTCGGCATGGCGGTCCATCACGCGGCTCTTCCAGACTAAATAGTCCTAGCAACATAAATAGATTATATGGCACAACGCGGTTTTTCTGGGCAGGCAAAAATGGATACTGCAGGGTGTGTTGTCAATGTCGCATGTCCCAGAAAAAAATGGCCCCACTGCACAGGATAAAGCAATGGTCAATTGTGTCTGGTGTACTGTGAAGGCGGCAGCGCACCGTCCATGGCGCAGGGATGTCCTTAACATGAAGCCATGCCTTCGCGGGCAGCGTAGATGTCTGCAGTATAAATAAGAATGTTTTTTTAGCAGAAGAAATGCACATTCGCCTAACACGTTTCAAAACACTGGTGTCGAGAAGGAAATCCAGAAAAGGTTGTCGATACAGCGGTACAGCAGGCAAATACTCTGGAAGTGTCTGAGTCATTTGGCTTCTAGACAGGCTATACATGTAGTCTAAAGACAAACGCACAGTGCAAAAATCGAACGTGTCAGCAACTTCCTTAAGGAATCCCCATAGAGCCCCCTCACGAATGTGTCCAGTCGGTGCGAACAGGAAAGACAAATGAGCATTGGGACGGCTAATAAGCACAGCTACTTAAAAACGGTGGTTTCCCGATTTGAAAAACAAAAAGCGCGAAACAAGCTGATGCTCAAATAAGTGAACAAGGCCTATTCCAATAGACCCTAGAAAAAAACAAGAAATCGTGGCGACTTTATCAAAGGCTTTTTCAAGGTCAATCTGAATTAGAGCAACTTTTCCGGGCTCGTCTGATACTGTCTCCAATACTCTACGTGCAATATGAATGTGGGTTTAGATGCTGCGGCCTCTGATACCACAGGCCTGCTGCGAACCAGTTAGTGAGCGACAATTACCTGCAGACGACTGAAAAGAAACTTCTATATTATTCCGCATTAAAGAGAGAAGCCGGACGATAACCCTCAATTGTTATCAACCGATTTGTGTCGGTGCTTTTTGGAATTAATATAGTACGCCCAGAGTAGAAAGTGGGGGGCAAAAAACCAACATCGTAAGAAACCTGTAAAACCTCCATCAAGACAGGTGCTAGATAGATGGAAAATGTTTATAGAACTCGCTAGTAAGGCCATATGGGCCAAGAGATTTGTGAGCCGTCAGGTGAGAAATGACAGATTTAATTTCGTCCAAGGTGATAGGCCCCTCCACTACAGCACTCTGCTCATCGTCAAGTCAAAGAAAGGCTTGGAATAAGCGACTAATCTGATCTCACATTTGTGCCTGCGCAATCCGCAACCAGCTAGCGATAATAGTCAAAGAAAGCATCAATAATACCAGGACCATCGCTGTATGTGCAACCACCATTCTGAAATTCCAATATTTCTTTAGCAAGAGCAGCGTGCCTTTCATCCCCCAGGGCCCGTCTAAATGGTCGCTGATCGAGAAACCTATGGGACCGAGACCTTATCACGGCCCCTTTGTATCTTTCGGTTTCAAACTGTTGAAACTCTGCTTTTACGGCAGCGATATCTCCTATATAGGCACCTCGGCTAATTATCTCAAACTCATGTAGCTCAACCAAAGTACGGCCGAGCTCTCGAAGTTGATGTCTCTTCAAAAACGCAGTTCTTGCTGAGGAATCAATAGCATTGTCTTGGTTTCTTGTTTAAATAAGTCTCATTTTTAAAAACTGAGAAATCATCGCGTGACCATGTGTCCTTCAAGCAAGTAGAAACCGCACGTTTGATGATTTCATCTGACAGCAGAAAGCTATTCAGCTTCCACAGCTCCCATCGAGGATTGAGTAGGCGCCGACTGTACTTCCCTATCTGAAGAGACACCATGCAGTGATCACTGCAGAATATGGGACGCACCCAGTAACCAAAAACGCTGGCTAACATATCTGCTGAAACGTAAATCCTGTCAAGTCGAGGACTAGTGGAACACTGGAAATTAGTGAACTGAATGTTATGTCTCTTATCTTGCCCAAGATCCAAGTGTTGTATTCGCATGCGAAATCAGCAAGTAAAGGAGCACTGGAGTCATAACGCCAACCTAGCACTGCTCGGTCTACATCCCTACAAAACACAATTGAAATTACCCAAATACATAATTTTACGATTCATGCAAAAATGGTCCACGAGTAACATCAAAAATAGCCTGATATAAACTGCGTTACAGGGGCACAGACACAAATAATTCGCCACTGTACACCCGAAAGTGCGAGGTCCCAGTAGATAAGTCACCCGTCATCATGTATGCGATACGACACGGTAGTAATCTCCAGTGTTTTGGCCAGGAATAGCATGCACCCGCCAGATAAGCCTCTGGAGTGACTGACGATGATATTGAATTCTGACAAAAAAGCCTCCAGAGCAGATTCAGTCTCCTCGTGAGAGGACAGCTTGGTTTTCTAGGCAGCTGCCGCCCACACCACCCTTTTTCTTTAAAAGATGCCGTTACTGCTTTTGCCTGCGACGGTTACACATGCACCTTATGTTAAGGGTAGCGACCTTATATGCTACGACGCCCGCCATTTTTGGTGCTTGTCTTATAGAACGCCATTCCTTGTACTAGGGTGGCCAGCCTGCAAATCGGCTGCCTGTAAGGCAGACATCGCCTTTCGTAACCAGGTTACCGTTCCCAATGCCACCACACCAGGTGCCTTCTTCTCATCGCCATCTACACACACCTCATCATCTGCAGGACGCTTCAAAGGTGCGCTGCTGTCCATCGCTTCTTCCGAGACAGCCAAGGCATCGGCCCATGAAACCGTGTAGACCACGTCGCTCGCAACCACGCTGACAGCCGACGGAGCACAGGACACACCAGAGGCCGACACTTTAGGCGACACACTGCTGAACTCTGGCGACGAAGGGGCATCCCCGGCGCAGAAGAAATGTCGCACATTCACTGGCTGACTGACTCTATAGAAGGGGTGTTCTGCTCTATTGATCGCTAGGTGGCAGATGGCACCTGAGCAGCAAGCACAGAACTCAAAGTTCCATGCCCAGGCAGACGCAGGTCCGGTGGCTTTGAGTCTGGAGACGGGGATTCGTGTTTGTCCGTACTTGAAGGCGGGCCCTTGCCGTTATTCGGTGCGGAAGTCCTTGGTCCATATTCTGTTGGGAGCTCATGACTAAGCCCAGCCGACGCTTCCACCATATCCGACATATCCGTGATGTGTTGTGACACAACTTCATCCTCATGCGTCAAGTTGCCCTGGCATAATCTGTCAGCATAACTCATAACTATTGTGTGCTTAAACCATCGGCACTGGGTGCATCGAGGCGTATGGCACTGACGCCGTACGCCTGGCCAATTCTTTAACAGTACCGCGCGAGCGTCGACCAAACTGCTTGTCAGCGCCTTATCACGGCACCGAGAGACGAAGCAGCGAGAGTAACCGCGTGCGTGCAACTTTGCCTACACAACGACTGTCGTCTACTAGGCTCTTCCCATTATCCCGACCAACCCCGGCCGTGTTCTTCTCTACTCCAGCTAATGACAACGGCGTCATGGGGAAGAAACAGCAGCGAACGACAGGATTGGCATATGTTTGATAAAATTTTAGTCATGTCGTTAGCTTTTACTCAGCCGAAAAGCTCACTACGAAGGCACCATTCTTGACACCGCAGCTGTGGTTGTGTATAAATTGGAGCCGGATTTTTTTAACTAGCTGTCTAGGAGCAAGAAGAATGCTCCCACGCATCCCGTAGGAAACGCGGCTGCGTATTGTAACACTGGCGACAGCGGATAAATATCAAAAAGAGACAGCACGTAAGGAGGACAACAGTTAATATGATTATTCAAGCCTTTCGTGATGAAGGCCGCATGGGAGATGCACCCAGATGTTCGAACCGCAAGTCAACACCAGAGCAAGATGTGGCCATTGTTGGTGTAGCTGCTGCGGATCCCTTCATGAATGTGGGCCAGGTATAGAGTATTATTGACTTGAACACAAGTGACGAGCTTGTGCAAAAACGGCTACGGGAAGCAGGCCTCACGAACAGGTGTGCGGCCCAAAAACCATTGCTTTCGGCCGCAAGCAAGGCGGAAAGGCTGCGGTTTGCGCACGATCATCTGCAGTGGACAGTGGACGACTAGAGTCAAGTAGCATTCACGGACGAGTCGACGTTATGCACCCAGGAGGACCAAAAGCAGAGTCTATCGACCATCTCGCTCAAGGTGTGCCGTGCACGTTTTGCGTGTGATTGTAAAAGGATGCCCATGGCGGACTTTGCGCTCAGATTCATGTTACCTACATATAAGCAAAAAACACGCACTGTTTTCACAATAAATGCACTGAGCAGCTTTTTTTTTTCTCGTGTAGCCTTTATGCTATGCCTGAAAATTTCACCGAGAATGTGGTATTGCATTCATATATTAAAACAAGTTTTTTCTTCTTTTCTAGGTATTACCCTTGCTACACCCAAGCGTTAAAATCCAGTGGTCGCAGGAGCGTCAATGTCTGGGGAGTCGTCATCAAGGAGTGACTCGGGCCCATCTATCGGATTCCCGGTCGTTCCTGTTCGGACGCATACATTGAAATTATTGGCATGCTCCTTCGTCACTTGCTTGACGACCCTTTCAAGGACGGTTTCTTCTATCTTCAGCAAGACCTTTCCCCTATCCACACTTCCAGATCTGTGAAGGCTTACCTAGGGCAAGTCGGCATCATGGCGCTGCCATGGCCGCCGCAAGGTGCCGACCTCAGCGTAACAGAAAAAGTGTGGGGTATAATCAAGAGGAACCTATCAAGAATGAGTTTGCACCATGCGACCTCCGACGAACTCTGGGAAGCCGTCAAGGGTGAGTGGGAATTGCTCAAAGCCGGCACGAACCTGGTGCCCGCTGTATAGGAGTCACTACCCCCACGCATGCCTGGGGTTGTTCAGTCACATGGATATTTCCTGCCTTACTGACTACGCACGAGTGCGCACACTGCGCTGGGGCGCACGCAAACGCCATCACGTGGAAGGTGAAGAAAGTGCCACAATAAATGGCGCCTGACTGTGCATTAATTTTCAACGCGGCGTCTTCTTTTTGGTAAAACGCAGCATTTATCTTGTTTTCCTCTTTTTGTTCACCGCTTCCCGGCTTATGCGCAATCATGCTTAAATGCTGGCAAAAAAATGCAAATCAGCTACACGTGCCTCTGTCGTCTCGCTTCGGCCAAGAATCTGCACACTCAGCAAACTGCGACGGGGTTGTGTCGCAGTAGTGGGAAGAACCTGGCCGCCGACAGCCCCGACGGGCGAAACCTTGTGCGCACGCGGTTATTCTCGCTGGTTTCGCCGCTCTGCGCCTAGATAAGGCGCTGGCAATCAGTTTGGTCGACACTCGCCCAGTACTGCTAAAGAATAGAGCGGTTCTACATAGCCCACACGAATACAACGAAGACAGCAAAGGCCTTGCTACAGATATCCAATAGGGTAGCACACTCCGCATGTGCACAAGAGCAACGGCGCCTCCCTCCTCCTCGAACCTGCAAGGTATATTCTCATTCCGGATCTCTTGACTCGGTCACAAAGTGCGTGCATGCTTGTCTTCCTTTTTTGTTTTGCGACCGAGGTGGCCACGGCTGACCACGGCGCCGATTCTTCGCAAGCATGTTGCGACACGGCGGCGATAATTTTGCACCCCTCGCGGGGCCAGTTGACCGCTCGCGACACAGGAGGGTCAAGGCCGCTCCGCCCCCTATCCGGGATTACGGTCGGGAAGCGAGCGATTGCGCGAGGTGGGGACGGGAAGCGGCCGTTTGAAGGCCCCAGCACCGTTCCCGACATCGGCAAGTTAGCATCGCTCCTTGTTAAGACCGTACCTTTCCCTCGCCGCCCCTTCACTTTCTTCGCGTTTCTTGCCCCTCGTTTTCAACATCTGCGAATCGTTTGCGCACTGTGCTTTGAGGTTTTGTTTGGTTGTTGTTTCTCACGAGAACGCAGCGGCGGGAAACCGCGAGCGAGTTGGTTGGCTTGGAGATTTCGGTGCGTGCGGATGTGTGTGAGGTCAGCCCGGGAATTGGTCGGCAAGCGAGCTAAGGCGGGTGTCTGACGCGTAGAGCGAGGCGACGGCGGTCCCGAAGACGGGTGGCCCAAGTTCGTCCGAATCCGCAACCCCCATCAGCCCCGCGCTCCCTGCGACCGGACCTTGCCACTACGCAGCTAAGCCACCGTTTCTCCCCACTCGCTTTACTCTTTTTGTTTGTCCTGTCGCTCTTTCTCGTCGTAACCTTTTGTACAGCATTGCTTTAATTGTGTAACTTTGTTGTACAGTTCTCGCTCTGATGTTTCCGTCTTCTTATTAATAGTTGTTTGTGTTCTGATTTAGTGCTTGTTGTTCGCGTCGCGCCTGTGGGTTGACGCTTCTGTGTTGGGCTTTGTTTTGTACATTTTGAGGTTGTTATCGTTTGCCCAAGTAAAGGGGTTACTAAAGAAACTTGCCTACGCCTCATGCCTCCGGTCAACTTCTAATCAGGCGTGGCCCCCATCGCCGGTCAGCAGTCGAACCTCATCTTTGGCCCGCGGGGTGGAGAAGTTTGTCGCTCCTCCCCCTCCAAATTTACGGAGATTGCAGTGGTGGGCAGGTTGGCCTGAATAGTTATAATTTCAGCGCCAACGAAACATCTAGCCGCCCACAATATCGTGACAGTCTCCCTACATGAGTGGCTCTCCTCCCCCATCACACTCATTTCTCCTGGGAGGCTGGTTCAGGGACCGCTCATACCACATGCCAGAAAGGGCTTGTGGACGCAAAGCTCACACCTGTGGAGTCCTGGGTCAGTGGGAGGCTACCCAGGTCGCTTTTCCATTTCCCGAATAATTGTGTTTCCATCTATCCTTCGCGTCTGTATTGTGTACCAAAGAGTGCGTCTACTATACTCGTGCCGTAGGTGCTTTACTACAACCGAGCACGGGGATTTATAAAAAAGACTAAATAAATGCTTTAGATACTCACACAGAATGAGCATACAGCAGTATGCGGCAGTTAGAGCAGCAGACGTCATGGCGGTTCCGAGCTGCTGAGTTTCCTGCTTTCTTAGTACGACTGTCGAAGCGCAACTTCGATATTTTTTATTCCTCTCAAAGCTCAGGAGATGCTCACATCGGCTTTTGGCGTATGCGCATCTGCCAGTAATATGGGTTGTTGCTCGGTGCGTGAGGGGGTTTTATTTCGATTTTCTAGTTGGAAAGCAGGATGGGAAACAATTACTCTTAATAGCCTCTCTGCTGGCGTTCAACAATTGCTCCTTTTGGCGTCATGCAATTGTCTTCCTCATGCACTTTAGTGAGTTTTTGTTTGATAATGAGCAAAAGCAAATTATTATTGTTTACAGAAGCCATTAAATTTATGCGCATGCACAGTGATTTAAAATGTACGCATTTGGGCAAGTATGTTCAACGAGAGACGAAAAAAAGGAAAAAACACCGTCGGTGAAAATCAGCTTACGTCGTAATTTGGAGACAAAAACTGAAAGAGAAGAACAGATGAAAAAAATTGTCGACAATTACGTTACTTTCTAATGCGAACTTCGAGCGCAGCTCATCAGCTGTTTCATCTTTTCGATTGGTTGAGGTAAAGAATTCGAGCAAGACATGTATGTACAATTGCAGACAACTTATTTTTTCACGCACATTCTTTCTTCCTGAAGACTCCATTAATAGTTCTTGATTATCATGTAGGAATCTTTTAGGCCGGAGAAATAGGTGGATATATGCTAGACTTCCTGCACCAAAGCCTGGTTCTCAAAGGTGAGGTCTGGTTTGGTTTAGTTTATGGGGATTAACGTCCCAAAGCAACTAAGGCTATGAGAGACGCCGTAGTGGAGGGCTCCGGAAATTTCGACCACCTGGGGTTCTTTAACGTGCACTGACATCGCACAGTACACGGGCCTCTAGAATTTCTCCTCCAAAGAAATTCAACCGCCGCGGCCGGGATCGAACCCGCGTCTTTCGGGTCAGCAACCGAGCACCATAACCACTGAGCCACCGCGGCGGCCTCAAAGACGAGGTCTATGCAAGTATTTTGTGAGGTTGTCACGAAGGACTTCCACCGGTTGCCTCGCTCATGGAGACAGAACTGGCAGAGCATAAACTACTTATATAAGCAGGCGGTTCGCAGTGGCGAACGGGGACAGCTATGCGTTTCGGCTCGGGCGGTGCACATATCGAGATCCGCCACCACCGATTCGGCGCTCTGATTGCCGCCGCACAGGGTTGGCATTGGCGGAAGATCCAAGACAGCAATTAAGTTATCGGGAGGTCGCGGGAGGCAGCGCGCGGCCGGATAGGAAAGTTGCGTGGCGAAGATATAACAGCGGCTTACTGATGCCGCTGACGCTGCTAGGGAGTCAAGTGAACATGGCTCTGCAATTAGGCTTCGGATGCAAGCACCGTGATCCGCTGATGCCGAGCCGGCGCTTCAACAACCGAAGAACACCATGCGCTATACTCGGGTCACCTCCACGGAGGAAGAGGGCGGGGACTTTACACGCAGTGGTGAACGGCGGCGGCTATGCGTTTCGGCTTGGACGTGCGGGTGATGGCGCCAGGAGCGCGCGCAGCTAGATCAGTGCGCTACACCAGCTGCGGAGCTGGTTACGAGGGACAACGGCGACGCCGCGAAACGAAGAAACGGGCGCCAAAGAGCTGCGCTCTAAAAGTCTCGAAGACCGTCTGAATAAACATGAATCAGCGCTTTCCAGTGTAACCGAGACACAAGAAGTAGTCAACGACCTGAGAAAAGATATCACTCAGCTTTCCAAAAGTGTTCCCGATTTGGAAACCGCCAGCGGCGTAATAGTTTGATCGTATTAGGTCTGTGCGGAGAAGATGAAACCGCGGGTAATCTGTCAAAAGCACTAAGTGAAAAGGTATTCAGTGTGGTACGTGGCAGCCCTACCAGTACAGAGCGAATGCATTGCATAAGAAAAAAAGGAGCATCGCGCCGGCCGGTGATTTTCAAGGAAAAGATTGCAATTCTACGCAACTGCAAAATGCTTAAAAACACGGGTATTTCTGCCGGCGAACATTTTTTGAAGTGGATGGATTATCGCAGAAAATTCCTCTCGGAATGCGCTGAAAACGAGAAGTTGAATGGAGGACGTGTGCCTATAGTGCACATGATTTATGTGAATGATAAAACGCACTACTGGGACGATGATGCTGCGACGCAGGTGGCTTATCAGGCTGCTCGTCACAGCTCAAACGAAAGTGCTCCAGAGTAAGCGGAATCGTTTACCTGACTTGCTGTAACAGACCGACCCGTGAGTCACACTGCACAGAAACAAAGCGCTTCATTGAAAGAATACGACTGATTAAAAGGCTACGGCGGTGGCCAGTTATCAGCACAACCGGTGATAGCAACAGAGGCACAAAACTGGCGCATGCTCTCTTGTGGCACACCTACGTCACATTGCGTGACTGCTCAACCTATCAGACTTCCTAGCCATTAAAGATTTGAATGTGCGAAGTTTAGTGAATAAGACGACGTTTCGAAAGCATTCTTCTTGAGCATGGACCAGACATAGTCACTGTGACTGAAACATGGCTGAATGAGTTTATGGATAGCACAGAACTTTTCCCGCCTAATGGCACAGCTTGCCGTAAAGACCGTGGAACCATGAGTGGATGTGCTTCAATTCTTTACCAGGCTAGTGTTACCGTCTCCATTGTCGCCACCAGCCCTAGAGTGCGTCTTGTGCACTATGAAAATCGGTAACTTCCCTTTCACAGTAATTATAGTATACAGACCTTCAGGTACTTCTGAAGAATTACACAGTCCCTGAATTGTTATTTGATCTCCTGTTCACACGAGAAAGAAAATTATAATGACTGCGGACATCAATCTGCACCATATAAACTAGACAAATTACGAGGAAGGTATGGATGAAGAGGTAACATCCCGTGCCTTTTTATTATTTTTTTTATTTATTAATTTATTGGATGGGAAATACATGGTACTGCCCGTGGGGACAGACAAAAGGAGGTAATTAGTCTCCTGACGAGGCCTTGGCTCCACTGGGCGCAACACCAGCGGTTACAGAATATATGTAGACAGTACACATTCAATTGGATAACAACCATCACCGTACAAAAATGCACATGAAGGAAGTTCAAAAAGCAGGCCGAGTGGGAAAATCTGCTGGAAGACCTAGGCAGTGACCACTACATTCTAAGAACGGCAATCGAAGCAGAAAACGTAAAGAAGAAGATCGGAACGGCCCACCTTACCAACTGGGACGCCTTCCGCAAGCACAGCGAACAGCTAAAAGGGGAAATCACTTCCATAGAGGAGTGGAGCCAACAGCTGAAACAAATACAAGCACTCTATACAAAGGAAATAAAACAGAACAAGCACCGGAGGTGGACAGGCGGCTACTCCGGCTATGGGAGGCAAGACGCGGGCTCACCAAACGCTGGAAAAAACAGAAGGTAAATAGAAAACTCAAAAAGAAGATTGCGGAAATCACGATGGAGGCAGAGGAGTACGCGACGCAACTGGCCAGCCAGGGATGGCAGCAGTTCAGCAGCTCACTGAACGGCACGCTCAGCACTGCCAAGACCTGGCGCATACTCAAGGCCCTCATGGACCCAACCAAGACAAAAGCAGAAAGTGGCAAGGCAATTCAGAAATTGGTCTACCAGTACGAAGGTTCGCACGAAGAACTGCTAGAAGCAGTCCGCATCAAATGCTACGGAAAGGAAAACCCCCAGGGCTACAACGGGGAGTACCAAGGAGCAGACAATCCCGCAATGGACAGGCCGATCACAAGAGAGGAAGTCCAGGCGGCGATAAGCGCGACAAGAAATACAGCAGCCGGCGCCGACAAGACCAAGAACGCCTCGATCCGCAACCTCAGCGACGAGGCGATCGACCAGCTCACGGTGTACCTCAACAGGCTGTGGGCAGAGGGAGTGGTGCCGAAGGAGTGGAAGCACGCTGTCGTGGTTATGATACCCAAACCCGGCAAGAAGCTTCAGATTGAGAACCTGAGACCCATTTCCCTCACGTCGTGCCTTGGCAAATTGTACGAGAGAATCGTCACCAGGCGAATCCAACGATACCTGGAGGACGAAGAACAGTACCCGCACAGCATGTTCGGCTTCCGGGAGAACCTGTCGACGCAAGACGTCCTGCTGCAGATTAAGGAAGAGATCATAGACACGGCACCTAGAACTGGCGAAAACATTATCATGGCCCTGGACATCAAAGGGGCCTTCGACAATGTCAGCCACGAGGCCATCATGGAAGGCCTAAACAACGCCAACTGCGGAAGAAGAACCCACGACTACGTAAGAGCCTTCCTGTCAGAACGCACAGCGACAGTGGGATTGGGAGACCTGCGAAGCGACACCTTTACCACCCCACGTAAGGGCACGCCGCACGGATCCGTAATCTCACCAGTGCTTTTCAACATTGCAATGATCAGACTGGCCAGAAGACTCAGCAAGATCGATGGCATACAGCACGCGATGTACGCCGACGACATTACGGTTTGGGTGAATCGAGGCTCGCTAGGACAAAAGCAAGAGAGACTGCAAGAAGCAGCAACGTGTGTAGAAGAGTACATGAGGGAAAGGGGCCTAGCCTGCTCCACGGAAAAGTCGGAACTTCTTAAGGTAGGGTCCAACCCTACCAAGGAGGAACTGACAGTAAAGTTAGAAGGCCAAAATATACCAGAAAGGGACATGATACGCATCCTGGGCTTGTGGATCCAAGGAAGCAGGAGATGTACCTGCACAATTAGCCTACTCAAGCAGTCAACAGAACAAATAAGCCGCATGATAAAGAGGGTATCACAGAACAGAAGCGGGATGAAAGAAAGTGACACGATCAAGCTCGTCAGAAGCCTGATAGTCAGCAGAGTCACGTACTCGTTGCCATACCACCGCATGACCAAGAAAGACAGAGAACAGACGGAGGCGCTGCTAAGAATGGCGTACAAGACGGCACTCCACCTGCCAAGAAGCACATCAAATGAAAAGCTGCTACAAATGGGCCTAAACAACACATTCGATGAACTGACGGAAGCCCAGCTAAGTGCACAAATAGCCAGGCTCCAGCCGACAGCCACCGGCCGCAAGCTCCTAAAGAGATTAGGGCACGACGTAGAAGGGCTAGCAGATAGAACAGCTAGCATTCCAGACGAGGTCCGCCAGACACTGGACATCAGCCCTCTGCCGAGAAACATGGATCCCAACCTCCATGCCGCTAGAAGGCAGGCCAGGGCATACTATGTGCAGCGGAACCTAGCCACAATGGAAAACACAGTGTACACAGACGCTGCCCTCTATCCACGGGACCGCAGGACCCGAAAGTTCCGAGTCGCGGCAGCAGTGGTAGACCACATGGGGGAACCAATTAGCAGCGCGACATTAAGAAACTGTACGGTAACGGATGGGGAGGAAGCTGCCGTAGCTCTAGCGGCGGCCTAAGGTTACCGTAGGAAAAAGTCTTTGATAATCCTAACAGACTCCAAAGCAGCATGCAGGAACTACATACAGGGCAAAATAAGCAAGGAAGCGCTGAGAATCCTCCTCGAAGCAAAGGTTCCAAATAAGACCTTAAGACACAGGATTTTCTGGATACCGGCGCACACCGGGATATAGGGTAACTCGAGGGTAGACAGTCTAGTTCGCGAGATCACGAGCCGAGTAGGGCAGTCAGAAACCCTGGAGGACCCGATGACGGTGGAACCAACGTATGCAGAAATATTAAACTATCACAGACGGCGGCGATTCAAATGCCCACCACCCCACACATCATTAACACAGCACGAGGCGGTCTGCTGGCGGAGACTGCAAGCAGGGACTTTCCACAATTTATACATACTACACAATACAGGGACACATGTCCGTGGTGCGGAGCAACCCCCACGCTATATCATATCACATGGGAATGCGAACGTAACAGAGCATTTCACAAGCTAAATGACCCGCGGGCGAAACAATGGGAGGGCCTGCTGACCAGCAGCGAGCTCACGGCCCAAAGGGCACTTGTGCAGCACGCCTGCAAAGCAGCAAGACTCAGCGGGGCACTGGAATAGGGGCGCCGACCTTGTGAAGAGGCCGAAGACATGAAGAGAACGGCCCACCGCTAAAACCTGATTTTTGGAGCAATAAATGTTTTTGTCTCTCTCTCTCAAAAAGAATGAAGCACGTGTTACTCTTAACACTTTGTACACAAATGTAGAAACCAGAACACAATAGTTCTGGAATTAGAAATCATTATTCAACGTGTTTGGCCTGGTATTTGGAGTTGTATTCTGCGTTTGAAAGTTCTCAGACTTCTTCATGATTTTGCTATCTCGAGAATTTCTGAATAATTGTTGCATAGTTTTATAATTTGATGATCAATTGTCTGCTTAGCTTATATTGTCCTAGGTTTTTCTATGAGGATGAAAGTCCTACGCAAATTGTGACCAGTATCTCTATTTAGATAGTGACTAACAAAACGACTGTAATTGCTTGATACTAGAGAGAATAAGTACGCAGATAATTTCTTTGCGTATATTTCGTGAAAAGGTCGGACATTTTGTGTTGTCATTAAGGTTACACAGTGCACATTTTCTTTATATAGTGTTCTAATCGCCCTTCGCTGCAGTGCAGATAGTCTATCGCTATCGATCTTAGTTCCGGTTCTCCATATTAAGGCACAGTAATTAAAGTGTGAGTGTAAAATAAAAACGAAAAAATTACCGAAGATAACGTTACTTCCTAATGCGAAATTTGAGCGCAGCAAATAAGCTGTTTCACCTTTTCGATAGATTGAGGCAAAGAAATCGAGCAACACATGTATGCGCTATCGCAGAATTTTTTTTTTTAGCAGACGGAGGACTTCCATCGGTCGTCTCGCTCATAACTGGCAGATAATTTCGCTTTTGCGAACGGCAGCGGCAATTTCGGCTCGGGCGGTGCACATATACAGATCCGCCGCCACCGATCTGGCTCTCTGATTGCCACCGCACAGGGCGAACGGCAGCGGCAATTTCGGCTCGGGCGGTGCGCATATACAGATCCGCCGCCACCGATCTGGCTCTCTGATTGCCACCGCACAGGGGTTGCATTGGAGGAGGAGCGAAGAAAGGAATTAAGTTCGAGCCGGCGCTTTGACAACCGGAGACTCGCAGGAAGAGGGGGGAGGGGGGCGGCGTGTACACCCAGCGGCAAACGATGGGGGCAGAAGCGCGCGCAGCAAGCGGACAACACGATAAAGGGAGGAGGGAAGAGATAGCAGCGACTGACTGATGCCGCTGACGCCGACAGTGAGTCAACCCCAGCTGCGGATGAAAGGGGGGCGGAGCTGGTTACGAGGCCGACGCCGACGACAACGCCGAAGACGACGCCGACGCGAAACCCAGGAACGGACGCCAAAGAGCTGCGCTCTAAAATCAAGCTGCTTTTTCAGCCTGGCAGGGAAAAGATTACAAAGGTGGCATAACATTCCAATACATCTCGCTTTTTTCGTTCTTATATTTTCTACATGATAGGACCATGTTAGGCTCGACTGAAAAGTAACACCTAAAAAGGAATGAGAATCTACGCGCTCAAGCAATGCATCATTAAAGTTCATGTTTATACTGAAGACATTGGGCTTATTTTTTGAAGAAAATATTGTTACGTGGCCCGATGTCTATGTCGGCACAAGGACGACCGGAGCACAGGGCACAGATCACAGCTAGCCCTGAGCGGCAAGCGCGCACACACCGGGCGCTTCCTCTGCGTCGTCTTGACGGAGATTATCCGTTGCATGGCCCCCCGGTCGGAAAGGCACCGTCTCGGTGTTCATCAGGGTAGTGGGGGTGACTGCAAGAAACGTGCACAACATCGGTCTGATGCTCAGAGGACGTGGCACCGGAGCGAAGGCCGGAGCGATCTCGTAGGTGATTGCGGTGACTTGGCGCAGGACACGGTACGGGCCGATGTAGAGGGACAGAAGTTTTTCAGAGAGCCCCACGCGTCGAGATGGCGACCAAAGCAAAACGAGGGAGCCAGGGCTGAAGGAGACCAGACGGTGACGGCGGTTTTAGAATTCCTGCTGAGAGGTCTGCGAAGCGAGGAGCCAGGAGCGTGCGAGTTGACCAGCGTGGTCAGCGTGAGTAATGGCGTCGTGGGCGTATGCAGACGGCGGAGCAGTAGAAGTGGGAAGCAGTGTGTGCAGAGGCAGCAGGGGCTCGCGGCCGTACAAAAGATAAAAAGGGGAGTAACCGGCAGTGTCATGGCGGGAGGAGTTGTAGGCGAAGGTCACATAGGGGAGAACGGTATCCCAGTCGCGATGGTCCGGGGAAACGTACTACATAGCCAGCATATCGGTGAGAGTGCGGTTGAAGCGTGCTGTGAGGCCGTTCGTCTGCGGGTGGTAGGCGGTGGTGAGCTTATGTTTCGTAGAGCACGACCGAAGAATGTCAGCGATAACTCTGGACAGAAAGCATCGGCCTCGGTCGGTAAGAAGTTGACGGGGAGCTCCATGATGTAGGATGAGGTCGGTCAAAAGAAAGTCTGCAACATCAGTAGCCGTACTGGTGGGCAGTGCCCGTGTGATCGCGTAACGGGTAGCGTAGTCTGTGGCAACAGCTATCCATTTGTTGCCCGAGATAATCTTCACGGAGATTATCCGGTGCAATATCATGTATTTTGTTTTTTTTTGTATTTATTTGAAGCTTGTTTGTTGATACTCATAAAATGAACTCATACAGGCATGCGTTTGACGTGGCCCCAAGTTCCTCAAGGCTCTCTCCGGAACAAAATACACTTGTGCTATGAGCACACAGGAACACCTCTCCCGCTGACGAGATGTTAACGATGTCATTTATATACGGAACGAATAACACCAGCCAGAGTATAGAGCCCTGAGGAACGCCGTATTTCATGTTACCTTTATATGGTTCAGCTTGGCAGCACGCCTACGCGAATGCCTGTAACCGCAAAATCCCTACGTGATCTATTCGTTTTTAGTCACTTGGTAACACAGTTTAATTCACGCTGTAAAGTGGTCTTTCTGACCATATGATGGTAATCGTCCGGCTGCCCATCAAGGCTCAAAAACCACACTCCGCGAAAACTGCGTGAGTAGCAGATTTTTCTATGACACACGATATAGGAATACCAGATTGTCTAGAGCAAGGCTTCGACTGTTTCAGTAATGTTGTACCGCTTGAGTCAACATCTGTGCATCAAGTTTGGGATCAGTTCACAAAGTAATTCAGAAGCGCATAAAATCCTTTATGCTTATGCATGTCAATAATGTTTGCAAGGAAAACCCGTTGGCATCGCGGATTATTATTCACATGAAGTGCCAATTGAAACGTATGAGAAAAAAAACCAGCAAATCGAATCTCAAATGCAACAGACGAAGGGATTAAACATTTTACCATGCATTTAAAGCAGAGATTGCGAGAGCAAATCAGCAATTGATGAGTGAATCCTGAGCAGCGTTTATTAAAACATCCGCGGGAAAATTCCGGCGGTACCTGTGAAAACAGAAATCCCCTATTCCGTTCTTAAATACCGATACATGCACAGTTAGTGATAGTAGTGAAATGGTATGCCTTTCTAACGACTATTTTGAGTACGTGTTCACTTGGGATGCTGGTCGGCATCGCATCTAGATCAATTATCCAATATAGCGACTACACCGGGTATAAAAAATAGTCAACACGGATTTCTTGACCTCCTTAAATTGAACTGTAAAAAATCTTTAGGACCAGAAGAAACTCCTAATACTTTCCTAAAAAGGATACTCACAATGTTATTCTTGCTATCTTATGGAAAGACGTAATAAATCCTTTCTGGTGACATCCCTGGAGACTGGAAGAATGCGAAAGTAATACCAATGCATAAGCAAGGAGCACAACATGGTGTAGCAAACCACAGACCAATATCTCTGATTAGCACATACTGCAGAACATTTGAACATATTGTTACGCTCAGGAGTTTATTAACACCGGGTCGGAGGACTGAAAACAGCTGGGTCCGCTTGCCGAGCACGAGACACCACCAACCTCGTTCTCCTCATCTTCGGCTTAGCAGCGCCTGCCACCGCGCAGAATAGGTATCGTTTTTTCCTCTACGCAGCTGAAGCCCGCTGGGCGAGTTAAAAAGCACCGCGCGAATAGTACGGCTTTAGCCGGGCAACGTGAGTGACGTCAATTCGCGCTGAACGACGGCGGTTTGCCGCGAGACGAGCTACGCGGTAATTGAGCTCGCTAATTTGTTCAATAATGACAAAAGGTCCATCGTAGTGGCACTGCACCCTTAGCAAGAACTAATACGTTTGGAATATACGGTGGGCTATTTAGATTTTATTTTAAACATATTTTGTATTCATGAATGTACTAAAATATGTAGGAAGTACGTTCCTGAAATTTCATGCTTGGTATTCGAAGTATATTCTAAAAATATGCCAAAACTACCTCACTTGAAGCATATTTCGAGCACTTTTCAAATACGTGAAAAAATATGTATGCAGTTTTAGCTCCTTGTCAATGTATTAAAAAGGTACGTTCGGAAATATGAAATTAATTCATTCGATGTATACTTCAGTTCTAACCAACGGGCAGTCTTTTAAACGTATATAATTGCAGTTTTAGCATCTTTTCAATATATTAAAAGCGTGCTTTCGTAAACATGAAATTAATTCATCCGAAGTATACTTCAATTCTAACAAACGAGCAGGGCTTTTAACGTTTTTGCAGCACACTTCTAGCTTCCGTTGAACAGTAGAGGGCTCGACATTGCGTTTCGGGAAATGGCATTTGCGTGTTGTCAACGTATTTGAAGTGTACTTCCGTAAATACGCAATTAATTCGTCGAAAGAATACTGAAATTCTAGCAAATTGGCAGCCCGCCTTAGAATATTTGCAGCACGCTTCAATCTGCCATTGAACAACCTAATGCTCGGAATCGAGTTTCGGGAAATCGCATTTTGGTGTCGGCAATGTATTTAAAGTGTACTTTCGTAAATACGCAATTAATCCATCCAAGTATACTTAAATTCTAACAAATGGGCTCTCCGCGTAAACATATTTACATTACACTTCAAGCTACTGTGGAACAACCTGGGGCTAGCAAATACGTTTCAGGAAACAGTGAAAACTCTCCTTTTCCTGCCGTCCTTTCGTTTATGGTAACTTCTCTCAGGAAGGTGATCACCAATTTCTTACAGTACGTGCGGAGAACGTGATAGCATGATACCCGCAAAGGCACGTTGGGTACTTCTGGGCCCGAATATGCCAGCGAAAAGGACCACGACCAGCAAGGCCGGCCGGCTCCCTTAGACCTCCGTGTATCTGTTGGTTGACAGATCGATTTCTGAAGTATTTCTGACGCAGGTTTCGACTACCTATTCAGTTTTAGATCGCCCCCAGATTCGAAAGCGACCAGTAGGGCACTTCTGGGACAATTTTCGGGCCCACAGTCTTTGCGCCAAAAACGCCTCTCCGGGAAAGATACTGCGTCGCTCTCGGTGGGTATATTAAAGGCAAACCAAATGTGGCTCTTGTCGAAGCACTTCTTGTTTGCTGCGGCACTTCCGTCATGATCTGCCGTTTAGGTATCTTTGCCGTTCGCATTCCGTCACGTGACCTTATAATCTCATGTACCTCTTGATTGATAACTACGCGTGTACAATTTGTTCTGCAGTTGAAGCATTAACCCGTCTCATTCTGTGAACCCGACCAATAGACATTTTTTAAGCCGAAGTGAATATATTTCCAATGTATTAAATGTATATTTGTTGTGTATTTTTAAAGCATCTTATGTATTTAATGTATATTTGTAGTATATTTTTAATGCATTATAAACATAAGAAGGGAAAAATGTACTTTTCACATATTTTAAAGAACGTTCAAAATAATATTTGTAGTATACTTAGAAAGCATTCGTATTGCAGTTTAAGCATAGGGACAAAAAATGCGAAACAAATATGAATTAATACAATATGTTTCAAATACATTTCAAGTACATCCTCTTTTTCGCTAAGGGCAGATTCTGAGACAATGCTCGCTTTCTTTTAGGCCACCGCAGCACGACGAAATCACCAGGGCTGTAAGTGACATGATGGCGGTGAGCATCGTAGCGCGCTTTGGACCGATCTTGGAAGGCGAGAAACCGAAGGCGAGAAAGGCGCCGGTTTCTTCGGCCAGCGATGCAGGAATCTTCAAGAAGCTCGTGAGGAAATGGTGGTATTGTGTCCAGGGTGTACCGGGGGGGGGGGGGGGGGGGGCGGAGCATCGAATAAAAAGAAGGGGCTGAAGCCAGTAGTCTCATGGCGCGTGGTATTGAACGCGTAAATGATGAACGGCAGGACGCTGTCCCAGTTCTTGTGCCTTGAATCAACATGCATTGACAGCATGTTAGTGATCGTGCGGTTCGTGCGCTCAGTCAGCCCATTCGTCGCGGAATGGTAAGGCGAGCAATGGCGAAAATGCGATGCGCAGGGACGGAGAAGCTCCTCCACGACGTCAGCGGTGAACTGCCGACCACGGTCACTGATGACAACTTTTGGCGGTCCATGACGCAGATCTATGAATCGCAGCAGAAAAGAAGACACATGAGACGTTGTAGCCGATGGTAGAGCTGCTGTTTCACAATACGTAGTGAGGTAATCGACGCGATTCACTATCTAACGGTTCCCATGATATGACAGAAGCCAACAGCCACAGAAACCAAGGGGCACAGGTTTTTTTTTCTTAATTAATTTATTGATTTTGTGGTGTTGATCAATTTGGAATATTACTGAGTATGTCATCGCTTAAAGCTAATTGATTAGAAAAGCAGAGGAAAAAACCACATACCGCCGGTGGAATCCGAACCCACGACCTCCGAATTACGCGTCCGGTGCTCTACCTCTGAGCTACGGTGACGGCTGTCAAACCTGGTATTTATGTTTACAAGTAACCTCACCTTGAGAGTGTTCATCAGCGCCACCCACGTTCATAAGCGGCGGACGTAGAACGTCCTGAGTTACCGCAGGTGTGACGTAGAACGTCATCGAACGGAGAGGGTGGAAGCTGTGTGAGAACCCTCTTATGCTTCCTATGGCATCAAGGCTGCCAGAATCGTGGCCCTCGCTAAGCAATTAAGCAAACAAGGAAGGGGTGAGGGGCTTGTTGTAAATATGACAGAAGCCAACAGCCACAGAAACCAAGGGGCACAGGTTTTTTTTTCTTAATTTATTGATTTTGTGGTGTTGATCAATTTGGAATATTACTGAGTATGTCATCGCTTAAAGCTAATTGATTAGAAAAGCAGAGGAAAAAACAACCACATGCCGCCGGTGGGATCCGAACCCACGACCTCCGAATTACGCGTCCGGTGCTCTACCTCTGAGCTACGGTGACGGCTGTCAAACCTGGTATTTATGTTTACAAGTAACCTAACCTTGAGAGTGTTCATCAGCGCCACCCACGTTCATAAGCGGCGGACGTAGAACGTCCTGAGTTACCGCAGGTGTGACGTAGAACGTCATCGAACGGAGAGGGTGGAAGATGTGTCAGAACCCTCTTATGCTTCCTATGGCATCAAGGCTGCCAGAATCGTGGCCCTCGCTAAGCAATTAAGCAAACAAGGAAGGGGTGAGGGGCTTGTTGTAAATATGACAGAAGCCAACAGCCACAGAAACCAAGGGGCACAGGTTTTTTTTTCTTAATTTATTTATTTATTTTGTGGTGTTGATCAATATGGAATATTACTGAATATGTCATCGCTTAAAGCTAATTGATTAGAAAAGCAGAAGAAAAAAACAACCACATGCCGCCGGTGGGATCCGAACCCACGACCTCCTAATTGCGCGTCCGGTGCTCTACCTCTGAGCTACGGCGACGGCAGTCAAACCTTCTGCTTTCGGGGGTATTTATGTTTACAAGTAACCTAACCTTGAGAGTGTTCATCATCGCCACCCACGTTCATAAGCGGCGGACGTAGAACGTCCTGAGTTACCGCAGGTGTGACGTAGAACGTCATCGAACGGAGAGGGTGGAAGCTGTGTGAGAACCCTCTTATGCTTCCTATGGCATCAAGGCTGCCAGAATCGAGGCCCTCGCTAAGCAATTAAGCAAACAAGGAAGGGGAATGAGGGGCTCGTTGTAAATATGACAGAAGCCAACAGCCACAGAAACCAAGGGGCACAGGTTTTTTTTTCTTAATTAATTTATTTATTTTGTGGTGTTGATCAATTTGGAATATTACTAAATATGTCATCGCTTAAAGCTAATTGATTAGAAAAGCAGAAGAAAAAACAACCACATGCCGCCCCTTGTTTTCTGTGGCTGTTGGCTTCTGTCATATTTACAACGAGGCCCTCATTCCCCTTCCTTGTTTGCTTAATTGATTAGCGAGGGCCTCGATTCTGGCAGCCTTGATGCCATAGGAAGCATAAGAGGGTTCTCACACAGCTTCCACCCTCTCCGTTCGATGACGTTCTACGTCACACCTGCGGTAACTCAGGACGTTCTACGTCCGCCGCTTATGAACGTGGGTGGCGCTGATGAACACTCTCAAGGTTAGGTTACTTGTAAACATAAATTCCCCCGAAAGAGAAGGTTTGACAGCCGTCGCCGTAGCTCAGAGGTAGAGCACCGGACGCGTAATTCGGAGGTCGTGGGTTCGGATCGCACCGGCGGCATGTGGTTGTTTTTTCCTCTGCTTTTCTAATCAATTAGCTTTAAGCGATGAGTAATATTCCAAATTGATCAACACCACAAAATAAATAAAGTAATTAAGAAAAAAAAAACATGTGCCCCTTTGTTTCTGTGGCTGTTGGCTTCTGTCATATTTACAACGAGCCCCTCATTCCCCTTCCTTGTTTGCTTGGTTTCCATGATAGTATTTCGTAAACGAGCCCAAAAGATCTATGCCCACTTGCTCAAACGGTGCTGCAGACGGTGTCACAGGGTGAAGCTGCTTGTATTGTTGGCACTGAGGGAAGCTGGCAACGTACCCCTCAGTCGTGGCCCTCATATTCGACCAATAGAAGCGTGCCTGGGTACGGTCGAGCATCCGTGCCGAATTAAGATGGCCAGATGTAGGGTCATTGTGCATGCCCTGCAAGAACAGAGGTGTACAGGCTCTTCAGAACCGGCAGCAGGAAGCGGTGGCCTGTAGAAGAATAGTTTTTCTTCCTCAAAAGGCCATCTCGCACACAAAAGTGGCGCTGACATTGGAAGGGTCTTCAGCCTCCGCAAGGAGAGACCGTAGGGTTAAATCTTTCTGCTGTTCCGCTTTGAACGTTGCGACATCAGCAAAAGCAGGTGACACTGGCGCGACGCAGCGGTCGAAAGTATCGATGTTAGACTCCGACTCAGGAAGGGGTAGCCTCGAAAGACAGTCCGTGTCAGCGTGACGGCGACCACTCTTGTAGACGACTGTGTAGACGAACTCTTGTAGCCGGAGAGCCCGCCGTGCAAGGCACCCGTACGGGTCACGAAAGTTAACGAGCCAGCAGAGGGCAAGATGGTCGGTGACGATGGTGAACGGGCGTCCGTACAGATAGGAACGGAAACGCTGCGTGGCGTAGACGACGGCCAAGCATTATTGCTCGGTGACTGTATAATTGCGCCCCGGCTTGCTGAGCGAGCGACTCGCATACGCAGCAACGTGCTCTTTGTTGTCGCATCGCTGGATGAGAACAGCGCCGAGGCCAACACCGCTGGCGTCGGTATGAATCTCTGTCGGAGCGGAGGGATCGAAGTGGCGAAGTACAGGGTGGGACGTGAGAAGGAATTTTAGTTGGCGGAAGTTGGAGTCGCACTTAATTGTCCACTCCAAAGCCGCATCTTTCTGAAGTAGACCTGTAAGGGGGTAAGCTACGTCCACAAAGCAATGAATAAAGCGGCGGAAGCCCAAGAAACTCCGCAGCTCTTTGACAGATTGTGGTGGCTTCAACGACTCGACAGTTGCAGTCTTGGCGGGATCAGGTTTGACGTCGTCTTATCAACGAGGTGTCCAAGCACTAACGCTTGACGCGCATAAAAGTGGCAGTTTTTAGAGTTAACCACAAGGCCAGCTTGGCGCAAAACACTTAATGGAAATTGCTGAAACGAATGGGGTTCTGGGAAGCCACCAGGATGGCCTACGGCGCGGATATTCCACTATTATCACTATAAGTAAAGCTCTATATGGCACTGACATATGTATTAACGAAAGAGTGCAAATAGATATCTGTTTCGATTGTAAGAGAGCGTTTTATAGAAGGCCCTACCAAAAGTTACTCTTGAAACTTAACAGGTTATTGAAGAATAATATGATAAATAAATGAAGTGAGGCATACCTACCCCATAGACAGCAGTTTTTTTTTCTTGACGATAACGTTGCCAGCTCAACTAAAAATGTACGATCAAGTGTAACACAAGGGTCTGTGGTAAGTCCTTTGCTTTTTTCTTTGTACGTTAGCGATATGAGCAGTGGATTTTCACCAGAGATAACGATTATACGTTACGCAGATTATATTATTATTTATTGGATTATAAAATCTTGTGATGATCAGAAGGGACTGAATGACCGTCTGGACAAAATCCGTACCGGGCGGCAATGGTGGAAAATTAGTACAGAAAAGACTGTTTGTATGCACAGGATGCGTAAAAGCAAATCGCTGCATTTTGTTTAAAATTGAGGATATCATTCTAAAAGATGTCGCTGAGTCCAGGTTCTTGGGCCTGTGTCTCAGACAGGATCTAACCTGGGCAGCGTTCCTTGAGTGTAGCACTTGACACTGATTGTATAGATAACGATTTTTCTTTTGACGAAGCAGTAGCTGATGGTTTAGGTACGTTTGGTCGGAAGATCATGAGCCTCACCTTAAGTCACGAACTGCCTAGCAGTAATAACCAATTACAGTTCTTAGATGTGACCCTAACCTTTCATCCTGCACACGATTGCTTGTGATATTGTCCACGCACAAAGATTTGTTGCCATTTTATTAGAGCCATTCCAAGACTGTTAAGAGGGATTTCGCATCCCAGTGCTTAGTATCCGCACTAAAGAAGTCTTGACACCATGCCATGCACGCCAGCTTTGCATCTAAGGTGCCCAGGCTGAAGAAAGCAGGCTTCTCAGCTTCCCTGCTTCTCTCCATGGCGCTGTCCTTGCTGAAAAAGCTGAAGTGCAGCAAGGAAAACAACCGACCTCAAGATAAAAAGGTGGCAAGGCCGGAAGTTCTCCCATACGTAGACCACACTTCTCATAACCTCAAGAAGGTGGCCAATAAGTACGGCGTCGATGTGGTATTTTCAGCGCCGCGAAAACTCGCCGGAATGTTTTTACGCATTCAGAGGAAAAAAGTGCAAGCGTGCGCCATCAGACACCGAACGCCCCATGTTGGATGTAAGAAAGGAGTAGTATGCGAGTTCCCGCTTACATGCGGCAAGGTGTACGTTGAACAAACCGGACGGTGTCTTAATTAGCGCCGGCTTGAACACAAGACTTCTTTAACCAAGAAAGGCAATCTTCCAGACCACTGCCAAGCCTACACGAAACAGAAGCGTATAGCCTGCTAGCCTCGACTATCGGATTGCCCAGTGCTATTGAAAAGCTGAGATAGGACAGAACGTGAGCTCGTGAAAGCGTTTGATATCAAGAAGCGAGGTGATAATTGCATTAGAGACGTGTGAGTTGTTCTTCGCCAAGGTGAAATGCTGTTCCTTGTGCATATCTGTGAGAGGTGAATGTTTGTAAACTGCGATTAACAGCATGGATAAGGGCAGAGGCTATATTATATATAGAAGCTATTTATTCCTTCATGAATAAATCCTGTTGAAAGTGTAGTGCTTGTCCTGTTCCTTTACTCGTCCGTGTTGCCATTTTGCGCTGTCAAGTCTGACGACTAAATGCCTATAGCTGGCTGCCTGGATTAGTGGAAACCGCAATCGCGGAATTTCAGGTTCATGGCGCTGGTGACCACTTGCACAAAACTCTGCTTTCGTACAGCATATCCTGCTTAACAATGCTAAACATCATTTTTGGAAAAATGTTCTTGGTGTTTTCAATCAGTTGCGGCTGCACACGTAGGTGGCATTGTGATTCTAATAGAGAAAATTGATAGCCATTGTTGACTGGCAGTTAGCGCAGGATGGCCACTTATGCATTGTGGACTCCCTTGCTTGGAGAAACCTTGCGCGTTTCGTCTGCGTCTATGCCCCAGAAGAGGCAGCACCTCCAAGATCCGTCTATACGCCGATGATTGCGTACTGTACCACACTATCAACTCTGTTAATGATCACCTCCTTCTGAATGAGTCTTTTGGTATGTTCCGTGACTGGTGCAATACGTGGCAGATGAACATCAATTTCAGCAAAACAGTTGTCATGTCTTTCACCAACCGCCTATCACCTTCTAATTACGACTATGCATCACTGCAAAGGGTTCATGAATATAAATATCTTGGCGTCGTTTTTTCTCACAATATGCAATGGTCAAAACACATCGATTACATCACAGCTAAAGCTCTTAAAAGGTAGGTTACTTGCGGCGCACAGTTCGGGATGCTCCTAAAGAAGCAAAATTGCTCATGTACAAAACTCTAATTCGCCCCATTCTTGAATACGCTTCTAATGTCTGGAATCCATAAAAGCAATGTGAAATAGATCAAATAGAATCTGTGCAACGTAAAGCTGTAAGATTTATTTTTCGCCGCTACGACTTTCATTTTTCACCCTCATCTGCGATGTCTTCCCTGAACATAAGCCCGCTTGCATCCCGCCGAAAAACTGAGTCCTTAAAACTTCTTCACTCCATAGTCCATTCTGCTAATTGCCTTTCAGAGGGTAAGCATATCTCGTTTTCAAAACCATCTGCAACCAGGAGCCATCACGATCTTAATATCCAACCTTTGTTTGCCCGCACTAACGTTTTCAAATACAGTTTTTTTCCGCGCACTGTGGAGTGTTGGAATTCTTTGGATGGCAACATTCGTGCACTATCAATCTCTGATTTTGCGTCGGCAATTGAGTCGTAGCATTGTATGTTGTTTTTCTAGCGTTTATATTTGTAATGCTTGTAATGTACTCTTGTATGCGTGGAATTGTTCCCCATTTGTGTACCCACTGCTGCTATAGCCCCTTGAATGGGGCTGCAGTATTTTCAAATAAATAAATAAAAATAAATAAATAAAGAGTACGTCGCTGCGATCTATTGTGTTTGCCCTGGGGAGAGTTGTCTTCGTGGGCGATACCTATTGGTTCATAAGTGTGATATTGACCGTGGTGGTCGAGGTGGTTTAGCGGATGGATGCCTCAATTCGAAAGCCAAGAAATGTCCTTCGCGTCTGTAATAAGGCTAATCTGACGCTGTGTATTGAGTGGTCAAGCACACGTTGCAACAGATGGTGATGTGGAGGGCAGCGGAAAGCCAGTGACCGGATATGCCATAACCTCCGTCTGCTTTTCTCGCCAAGGCCTCTGCAATGCGCCATAAAGTTTGACACCAAGCTCAAGGTTATTGATTCAAGGGTTCTCTCAAGAAAGGAATTCGTAGAAAATGTGGAGCAATAAACGGATCCTTTAACCTCTGGTCCTCTCAACTCTGTAACATTAGAGCTCCTCGACGAAAAAAAAATTGCAATAAGAATCGGGCAGCGCCGAGCCGCACAAAAGAAAGCCAACATACGGCGGCTCAAGCGCATTCTGTGAACTCGTAAAGGCTGACGAGCAGCAGCCAGGTCAGTTTCGTAAAGGCACACAAACTATAAAAAATGTGTTCCTTGTTGACCTAGGCGAGCGCTACTGGGCCCTCTTGCACGCAGTGCAGAAAAGAGGGTCGAGCATTAGACTATCTGGTGTCTTTTGCGCTTTCAAGCGGGGGTGAATAGGACAAAACACCGCCAGCGCGGTCTATAAATCCGGTAATGGGGGGGGGGGGGGGGGGGCGTTTGTAACGGACATAGAAAGGTAGAAACGGTTTTCTGTTGTTTTTACGCTGAAACTTTTCAAGCTACGAGGTAAAGAACATTTGATACCAGCAGGAAAGAAAACTACAAAACTGCCCCCTTATTCGAGACTTCCACGCGCGATTAAAAGAGCTCCAAAAACAAAGCCCCGCGACCTCACGGCATCATTTCCTAACTTTAGCAGGCCTTCAACGTTGAACACAGTCCCAACCTCTGGTGGCAGTATTCGACGACATCTGCAATCAAAAGCTCCCCCGCCTTCAGTCTCCGACGTTTTCGATTTCCCTCCGATCAGCCTCCTATTTACCTATTATAATGCACTAGCCAAGTCCCTCACCGGCCATCGCAAGGCGACCTTCAGATGTATAGTAGTTGATAACCAAACCTGCGATATAAAAGCTGCTCTGTCCACGCAAATCTTCTTCGAATGGGGACCATATGCGAAGCGGAGAAACTCTGAAATACCCCTCTTGCCGTGCTACAAATGGACATCCGGAAAGCATTCAATCAACTTCATCATCATCATCATCAGCCTGACCATGTCCACTGCAGGGCGAAGGTCTTTCTCAGTCTTTCCAATTAACCTTGTTCTTTGCCACTTGCGGCCAAGGTATCCCCCGAAACATGTAAATCTCCTCTCACCTAACTTTCTGCCGCCACCTGCTACGCTTGCCTTCTCTTGAGATCCACTCCATTACCTTTAAGGACCAGCGTTTATTTTGCCTACGCATTACATGTCCTGCCCATGCCCATTTCTTCCTCTTGATTTCGACTAGGATGCCATTAACTCGCGTTTTTCCCTCACCAGCTATGCCCGCTTCCGATCTCCTAACGTTGCACCTATCTTCTTTTTTTCTATAGCTTGATGCGCTTCCTTAATTTAAGTAGAACCCTCTTCGTTAGTGAAAGTTTTCCGGCTTGAATTAACTTGACCGAGGTTATCTGTTCGGCCTGGTCCGCCAATGACAGATCGGTGCGACGTATTCTAATTGCTCGAAATTTGCTGCGCAGCGACACTATCTTGCATCCTCATTTGAGAGGGGCGGGAGCACCAATCATTATTCGCTGATCGTTCTGGAAGGCTGCTCCTTGTCGCCTCTTGTTTTCGCACTTCTTTTCGCCTCGTTCTCTGGTAAGCCCTCTTGGCCTGGCGTCCAAGTGAGAAATTGGATCGTGGGGTTCTGATCACGAGCTTCTCTTGGAAGTATTCTTTGCGCTGTAGGCGTTATACAGCCCAGCTCATAATTCTGTCAGGGCCCTAGCAAGTCGGATGAGATGAATTTTGATTGCGGGGGAAGGTAGCCAGCGCGATTGCTACCTCATTCACGTGGGTCTCGCTAGCGGCCTTAAAAATGAGACCATCCACCTGTCTTTCCTCGTGAATGACTGCGGCCGTGTACCATCCTCCCCTGGAATGGTGTGGGCCCGCAACGTCTACGTAGAAAATGCTGTCTTTCGAGCCATAAAGGCGCTGCAGGGCATTCTCCCGCGCCTGACGCCGTTCATTGTGGCCTCTGCCCAATTTGGTAGGAAGGGGTCGAACACGGAGGGCACCTATCCATAGTTCGGGCACTCGTACCCTTTCCTCAATGTGATGGCCATGTTGTATATATAGCTGCTACAGAAGGCGACGACCGGACACAGTTTGGACAAGAAAGTTCTATTGAGTAGTGGGGTGCGCCTCGCGCAGCTCCCGATAGCTGTTCACCACATTCAGTGTAAGGACCCTCGCATTCGAGGTAAAGATCGGGAGGTCGAGGGCCCTTTGGTCATCCTTCGGAGAGTAACCTTCAAGGTGTCTTCATCATGCTTGTGCAAGTGCATGTATGGAGTCGAATAACGAATTCGACTCCTGTCAAAAGCATGGGCGACTCGCATCGCATCCTTACTTCTTAGGGCCCCACGGTTGTTGGAGACGCGACGGATCATGCGGCCGACTTGGTCGCCAACCATGTAAAGTGTGGCTAGGGCTGTGTCAGCGCGACGATTTTGGTGAACAAAGAGTCCGAGGACTCTGATCTCAGTGGCTTCAGGTATGGGTCCACTAGCCAGAAAGAGAAGTATTGGGGTCTTGCATATTGCCGAGAGACGGAGATGCACGAATTCTGATTTTTGAGGAGAGCACTGGAGACCACAGTATGCAGCAAAGAGATCCACTATGCGAGCGACTGTTTGCAGGCGGTCTTCTAGTAGACCAATATTGCCCTTTGTTGCCGAAATGGTGATGTCGTCAGCATACAGTACATGCTGTACACCTTCAACTCCAGCCACTTGGGCAGGGAGATGGAGCATTGCCAGATTAAAGAGCAGTGGGGACAACACTGCGCCTTGTGGCATGCCCCGCGTACCCATAGTGCAAGGAGCGTGCTCGTTGTCTTGAATGCGGATAAAGGCTTCGCGGCCCGTGAAGAAATGTTTGATGTAATTAAAGGTGTTGTTTCCGCAGTGTGTCTCACTGAGGTGAGCGAGGGTGACGCTGTGTTGACAACACCAGATGTTGAGGGCTCGCAACATAGCCCTCTTACTAAGAGCTTATATTCGCAACATCATTTTGTATCCCGATGTGCTCTATTATGATATAATTATTGCCATCAATAGCAAGTTGGTCTCCAGATTGCCAACTGGCCCTGGACAGGTTTAATTAGAAAGATATGAAAGAGGTGCTTGTCCTGCAGTGGGCAAAGTGAGACTGATGATGATGATGTTTAGACTGCACTGAATGTTGGCCCTGTTTATGGAAAAGTTCAGATACGAACGAGTCCCTCCATAGAAACAGTATTATCTGTCATGTGCATTTTCGAATCTTTTGTGGCATCATTGTAAATAAATTGGGTGTATTGTATTGTATTGTATATTGCTTCTATTATTTATGTGCATCTGTATTGTTGTGTATGCGGTCAGGGTTACACTGTTGTTGTCCTTTTTCTTTCTTTGTTTTCATGGGGATATTAAGCTCACCTTATACCTGATGTTTGCAAAACACACTGGTTTCGTTGTATTCATGGGGCATTGGGTGCTACTTCAAGCTGCATTATACAGATTTTTGCGCAGTGTCCCCTTTTCCCACTGTAATGTGTGTGAAGAAGTAAACTTTCAATTTCAATTTCAATATTTCCTGGAGCCTCCAAGTAGGCGGACTCGACCACATGCACGTTGAACTGAAACTTACAGCAAAGCGATTTCTGTAGTTCCATAATCAATTAGAACCTTTTCTGTTAGCAGTATGCAGTATCGTGGCACCGCACACCTAGCACAACGGCTTGCCGAAACGGCACCACTACGTCCTGGCGGCCGGGCCACCGCCTACTTCAAAGAAGATGCACGAGCGCACGAATGTATAGAGCAAGCCTTCTTCAGTGTATCAGAACACAGCGAGACCTCAGCAGTTGTATTGGGACCTGTTGTGTAAAGTTCTCCATCTGCCGCTTTGTGTGTCCTAGCGACGTTCTGAGGCGTGTCCAAATCCACAAACTCCAAAGCCACGAAATGTCCATGAACTCCAAAGCCTATTTATTACCTTCGCTTGCACTCAGAATTTTTTCCGGTGCGGGTGCGGCAAGAGGACAAGTGCGTCGTTTGGCAAGAAGAAGACAGCGGAGCGCATGTTCCTGGTCTCTCACACAGCTTTGGTATTCTCAGAAGAACTGCGGAGTTGCTTCGGTCAGATTTCGGACGTCAGACGGGCCGGCTTTGAACGCTTGGATGTCTCCTCGGAGTCACCCACAGTAAGGGACTGCACATTAGTCCTAGTGCTCCGCTCCATCTTGGAGGCGCGTACTGTTGAGATATCAGTGCGTAGGTGACCCCAAGCCAGCCTGGCGGTGCTTCGACCACAATGTTCAGGAGGAAATGTGCGCGCTTGACAGTCCACACGCATACACGGAACTGAGATGGGCTGGCGCACGGCCGAGAGGCAGCTATCAACTTGAAGGTGCATGAAACTAGCTTTAAGTTCTATTCATAAAAGAGCCTGTCTCTGCCAAAAACAGTCTTCTCCCGCCCGTCACCTATCTGCGCCAGCGGGTATTTTTTTATTACTTCCAGCCTATACCTAGAACTAAAAGGTAAAACATGTGTTCTCTTACTAATAGCAAGAAAAAGATAAATAAATGTCTTAGTAAAACGTGAGTAAAGCTCCACTGCCTCCTTTTAGCGAAAATCATTATTTACGGATATACGAGGGGGTACCCAAAAGAAACCGGACTAAATTTTTTGGTCGGCAAAGCTTCTGTGGTACCGCGTTTTGCCTCTAGGAGCGCATAGAACGAACATTCCAGAGTCAGTAAGCCGAGTTACGTCGTTGAAGGAGGTCAGACTAGTTTAGGCAGAGTTTTAGAGTGACGACTGTTTTGTGTGAACGTCGTTTTTGCAATGGCTGATTTTCGTGAACAGCGTGCGCCGGTGAAATTCTGATTTTTGCTCGGAAAAAGTTGAATGGAAACTCTTGAAATATTAAGAAAGACGTACGAGGACGATGCTATGGAGACAACTCAAGTGTTCCTGAATCGAATCCTGAATCAAAGCAACAATCATGACAATGGAAAACTTCAAATTCACCTCGCCTCAAGAAAGCTCGTCAGGTGAAACAAAACCTCAAAACAATGCTGATTTGTTTTTTTCGACGTGAGAGGAGTCGTCCATTGGGAATTTGTTCCGCAGGGTCAGACAGTTAGCCAGGCTTTCTACTTGGATGTTTTGAAAAGATTGGGCAACAGTGTGCGGTGGAAGCGGCCAGATTTCTGGCGGTCGGGTGACTGGTTTTTCCATCATAGCAATGCCCCTGCTCACACAGCCCTGTCTCTATGACAATTTTGGACCAAAAATGGCATGACTCCTATTCCTCAACCCTCATACTCTCCCGACCTTTCCCCGTGCTACTTTCTTTGTTTTCTAGAATGAAAAAATAGGTGAATGGAAAGCATTTCGCTGATGTTGCTGAGGTGAAGAAAAAAACGACGGAGGCACTGTCAAGCATCACAAAAGATGAATTTAAACAATGTTTTGAAAAATGGAATGAAAGATTCGACAAGCGTATCATTGCAAGTGGGGAATACTTTGAAGGAGATTGAAGGTATGTGCTTAAAATGTGAACAAATAAGTTCAAACAAAAATAAGTCCGGTTTCTTTTGGGTACCCCCTCGTATATGACTTGATATAGGACTCGCATATAAATCTTGTCATGGTAGCAGCTGACCAAGGTTACTTCTCCTCGCTCTTCACCAGACACACCTCAGTGGCCCCACCGAATACTAAAGCGCTGGCTTACATTACCGTTATAAGATTAAGAAAATTGTATGGGAACATCCAAAGACTCGCATGTACCGAAGAAAGCATACAAAGAGACAGAGAAAGCAAATATAGAAACCAGATATATTTTTATGCAAAATGTGCGGTCAGAAATTGGGCGAGACGGGCCCAAACTTCGGAGCACGCTTGTTACCGAATAAAAAAAGAAAAGCAGAGGTTTGGTAAACCATAGGAAGGAGTTTGTGCAATTTTCAGAGGATGTTGTATATGTAATTCAGTTCTTGTGCGGCAGCATGCAGAAGGATTTTGAATTTTTTTTATTAGTAGTGCCCTCATGGTTAGACTAAATAGGTGTAGGTTTATTGCGAAGGAAGGAAATATCACATTTACTCAATTCTAACAGACAACTTTATTATGGTTAAAAAAAAATTGCGTAAAAATGGCAAGTGTGCTTTAATGACAACAAACATGAAACTGCACCAAGAACACCGTATTTCCATCGGCATCAAAAAATGGGGGCTTGTTAATTTACGTGTATCGATATCACCGATATCATGTGTCCAGCGCACCACAGTAGTGGACACCGATAGTCCTCGCTGTCACATGAAGTGCCCTGCCAGCCAGGCGCTTATCTGGACTTGCAGTAACGCGGAGATTTGTGCTAGTTGGTTCATGTTCAAAACTTTTACGAGCGCTGCAACAGGGGACAGGGAGCAAGAAGAGAGGGAAGGACAAGCGCTTGTACTTTCGTCTTGTTCTCCGTCCCCTGTTGTAGCGCTGGTAAAAGTGTCGTTACCTGGACTTGAATCACCACGTGACGTCGGTTGCGAATAGGTGCCGAGTTCACTACGACACTAGGGGTAAAAAAACGCCATCTCGTGTACGAAGGCATACTGCCGCAGCTGGTCAGCGCTGCGCCGAGCGTGTCACCGCCGTCCGAGCTCCTCTCGAAAGATAACCTAGTCATGACGCCATAGGAGCGCAGAATTTTGGCGCGCAGCCAAGGTGTGCAGTGTGAGCGGCAACGAAGGCGCGAATAAATGGCTAAGGAAAGCTCAGTCTAAAATTATGTGATCTCGGATGTGAAGGCAAGTGGCAATCAGGCGGCCTCACATGCGTTTGGCGGTCGCAAAATCTTCTTACGTGACGGCGGATGCAGCTGGCGAGGCACACGAGCCCAACGCGGACGCAGTTAGCAGTCCCTTAGTTACTAATTCTCTTAAAATGAGTAGATTTTCGGTTCGAAGGTGAAAAGCCATCTGCCAGAAAGGAGCTTGAGGCAATAACGAAGTTTCCTTCGTCGTCACATTGGTTGGTTGTTCCAACTAATATTGATATTTTTATCGAAGTAGGCAAATCTGATGCCAATTACAGTCGAAGTGATTGCACATTTTTTTTCTGACCTCGGAAAAACAGATGTGTGTTAAAAACGACGAAGTGTTAGAATAGCGTGAATATGGTATGTGGCATAAAAGCAGCTTGCAGACAAGCAGACTGCTGGGCAAAAGTGGCAAGTTAACCATGAACATATTTATTGAGAGAGATTGAAGGTGAGTTGAAGGAGCTGTTAACAGCGCTAGCTATGAAGAATGGTTGTGCACTGTGTCGTATTCTCGAGAGTGGTTACGGGTATCATATAGCTAATATCCTCAACCCTTAAAACAGTGCACTTGCAAAGAAACACCACCTATGCTGGAAGTTATTCCAGAATTGCACCGATCCTAAAACGAGAGCTTGAACCGACCTGCACATATGAAAACGGATGCGCCAAGCTTCACTGCCGATTATTGCTTGTATAAATTGGTTTGCATGGCAAAAATATACACCGAAGCGCCAAAGGGAAAGCTCTGCAACATTTCACGAAATGAGCCGCAGTTATAATATATATGTCACAGAAAAAAATCTTAAATATGCGGCAGAAGTTACCAACTTTTAATGAATAACGATGCGACCGCCATCAAATTTAAAAGCACGCGTGTCTTCATAGATAGGCACACATTCAAAACGCAAAAAAAAAACGTGGTGCATGTTTGGCTGTAGAAAACGGGAATGCTCTGTGTGCATTATGCTTGAACAATCGCCCAGCTTATAAAGACGACTCATGCTCGACATCGCATTTAAAGCTTGGGGCGCGCATCTGTTGTACAAAGATAATTTATTTGGCAATAAACTGGTGCCCGTTAAGAAACAACACACAAAACTGCAAGCATCAAGCCAGGACGTCTGTTCCGCCTTAGTAATATGCAGTTGTATACGGGCTTTTAGGAAAGCCTGAAGGCCGCTTGTACACCAGAAATCGCTAGGCGCATATAGCAGAAGAAATAATTAGACACCCTATAAATATAACGAGAATGGGGGTGAAAACTCAATACAGACATCCCTTTCAAGGAAATATAGGGTTTTGTAAACTACGCTGAAATTTCCGATCCAAAGTACTACAGCTTAGTCACTCACTGCCAAGCTTTTCAGAATTTTTCTAGATTTTTTACACCACTTCATGTGCGTAGTGTTTAATGACAAAGGACCGAAATTTTCTTCTAAGAAGTTCGCTTCCTTTGTGTTCAGACTTCACGAACATCACTTGAAGCCTATGCTTCCAATCGACAAACGTGTTTCTTGAGAAAGTTCTGCACCTTGTGAAGATAATATGATAACCTGGATTTGCAGGCGGGGCCCTATTGTGGTCCTCTTAATTGCAGGAGATCTCCTCATGAGACATCAGCTGCTCTGCAGACTGCAAGACTTCATGACGCTCAAAAGTGACCTGAGCTCCAAAGCCTCCAGCACTGCGAAATGAAGTGTACTCTACCTCGTCACCGCCATGGCGATGTTGTTCGTGTGAAAAAAGACAAAATACGGACTACCGGGCAAAATTCCTGGATAAGCTCCAACACAGCCTTATGAAGTCAGTTTAATGAAACATGCCGTTTACTAAACCACAATACACCAGACACTCCTCTTCAGTACAGTCTGTCCCCTACTCGAATAGTCAATATGACTCTAGTCGCTGTTGTTCCAGCGCCAGAAGAGATATCCGCCCGCCAATCTTATTCACATCGAGTGCTCGCGTGTGTGTACTGCAAGGGAAACATAAGAGATGTTTATTTCGTGCAACGTACATATGTACATATTTCTTCTAATTTTATTGCGTAAGCAATATTATGACAGGTCTCAGCCTCTTCGCGTGGCCACTGCGGTAGGCACGTTTGACCTTTTAAGCGACCGCAGATGGGCCCCACTTCAAGCCGTCGGGTGGTAGTGGTGGTAGGCCCGCCACGCCGCAGCTGCCGTCGCCACCGAATAAAGGCGCTGTTGCGCTGCTCTTTCGCCAGATGTGAAGGAGAGGGGGAAGAATGGTTATAAAGCGCGTTCGCTTGCTTGCTGTATTCATACTGTATTGCTTGCTGTAATTTATCCTCGATCTAGCCTGTCGCCGTCTTGATTCCCTGCCACCCCCGTGTGCCCCGGTACCCAAACAACTTTATTTGTGGTCTTACCATTTTCTTTGTGGTTTTAATTCCGTCGCTCGCTGTGAGGAGTATACGGAGCGCATTATGAGCTGTCCTGCCATACATTTAATTTCAGCAGACTCTTTGACAGTCCGCGAGTATTGTTGGCGACCGCTCGGTTCTGCAGCCCTACGCCACCTGCTAGAGCAACGGCTACTTCCTCAGTTTCTCCAGCTGTGCAATCTCGCAGAGACACGCTGGCAATTTCACGCAGAGTCGAATTGACCACCGAGGCCAGTGCGATTTTGGTGTCTCCTCTCCAAAACACGCCTGCATATACGGTCGCGTCTTGAGGAGCGTATGTTTTCTCGATGAATTCGGCCCTCGCTTCTCTTCTGCCTTGGTGGAGGTTGGGGTCCATGTTCCTTGGTAATCGCGCTACCTTGAGGGACTTGCGTCCTTGTCATCTCTAGCATCTGCTTGCGGAATCTGAGTCTCTGTAGGGGCGTATTCCAGTAGTTGACTCAAACAGCCTTAGTTTTTGCGACTGACGCTGCGCCTCTTGTAGCTACTGAAATATATTTTCCAATCCCAGGGCCATAAGTTTTTCAGTAGACGTGTTGCGCGGTAGTCGGAGTGTTGTCTTACACCTTTGAGGCCTAAAAAGAAACGAAAATTAAGCAGCAGCATTGCGGGCGTCCTTCAGGATGCCGGTTGTGACGTCCAGGCCGTGTCTAGTCGCAACGTTGTCTACCAAGGTCACCAGGCAAAGTTGGAGATTCGGCTTGCTGCTGGACAAAGCAGCCTCCTACTGCTGCGTACTCTTTAGGTGCCAAGAGGCAGGGGGCAAGTGTGCTTGGCATTAGGATAGGATATGAGCATAGTCGGCTTTTGGGCTGTCACATACGGGGCAGGCTGGCGAGTACGATACGGGGTGTAGGAGGGCAAGACGTCCGGAGGTAAGAAAACTGTGTGCCTGAAGGTGGCACCACAAGCGTTGCTGGTTCTGGGAAAGAGATTTTTGTGGACGAGGGAAAGTGAGAAGAGAGAGTCGGTGATGTAAAGTAATATGATGGTTCGTGAGGAGCGCGTCGCGCGTATCCAGTCCCGGCGGGGCAGGCTTGGTCGGTCGGTCAAATCGCAAGCGATATAATTAGCGGCCTCTTTGGCAGGATGGGCCGTATGAGCGGGCACCCTAGTGATTTCGAAGGGGTGAGAGGGGGCCGTGCCTGACGACAAGATGTCCATAGCCGGTGGTGCCGCCCGTGCTACCGCGTAATTGTAGACCGCAGGCTTGGAGCCACTCAAAGTGTATTCGTTATGTCTGCGTTATGGTAAGGGCAATAGCTGCCTCCTCGGCATTTACAGAGGCAGAAATGTAGACTGAAACAGTAAGAGTGGATTAGAGAATGTTGTCTGTGGATGCAAGGGTGTGGGCTTGGCAGCGGCTGTACGGGGTGGCATCCACATAAGCCACGGCAGGTTTCCGTCCATACTAAGGCCAGAGCACGGAGGACGGAGCAGCGCGGCCCCTCCTATGTTCCGGCGGGGGGTTGAGGTGGGAGAAGTTGGACCTCGATCAGCTCCTCGAGGTGTCCCCTTCTGAGCTGAGCCATCGCTTGTGTGGTGGCCCGCGGTGGTCGCTGCATCCACTTTCTTCTTTGGAATTAAGCCTTGCTTTCTTCAGTCTGTCGCGGCACTCCCTGGATCCGGTGCTGTGTGCTTCGCCGCATATTAGGCACTTGGGCGCACACACGTGGTCGTCAGGCAGGTCTTGCACTCCGCACAGTCCGCAGACAATAATGTTCGGTAGGGGGCACACGTCGGAGCGGCGTCCTTGCTGGAAGTAGACACAGCACACTTGCCTCGTGGGGCGCTACAGTTAGCATGGTACTTAACCTCCGTTGTAGATAAATTTCGGCAAGACCGGGACGTCAAACGCGTTCACTGCCGTTTCAGATTTTCCGAGCATTCTTGCCAGAAGAAGGGTAAATCTGAGTTTTGACTCGCAGCTGTGGATTAAGCCATGGAGGACATCTTCCATCGCGAACAGCGATGCGCTCAGACGTGAGCTAGATCCCGCTCGAATCAAACAAAACGTGCTCGAAAGCAAAGTTGAGGAACTCACAAAACATTAAACTCACAAAACATAGCATTGGCCAGGGTAAGACGCCAGATTGGACAAGCGAAAATCATAGACTGGAATGCGTTTCGCGGGGCTTGAATCCAATCTGACGGCGGTATTTCATCACTGGAGGAATGGAGTGGCATGCTGAGAGAAACGCCAGAAAAATGCACGCAAATTGTAGCCAGAACAATAGCAACACCCGAAGTAGACACCCGCCTCCACAGACTACGGGAAGCCTGACGCAGCATCGCCAAAAGATGACGAAACGGAAAACGCAACGTGGAACTAAAACTGAAGATAGCATAAGTTACGGCTAAAGCTGAAGAATACGCGATGCAACTCGGGAACAAAAGTGGGAACAACTCGCAGACGCGATTAAGGGAACTCTAGGCACGGCCAGAACCTGGAATCTCTTCACATACTAATCGATGCGACCAAAATCAAGTCGGGAAAACAATAAAGCCATCCACAGGTTCATCCACTCGTTCGAGCGATCGGACACCACCCTCCTGGACAAGGCACGAGAAATAGGTTTCGGCGATCACAGCCCCCCACGATACTAAAGAACGTATCGGAGAGCCGAAAATGAGAAACTCGACCAACCCATAACTGTTGAAGTTCATGCAGCCATAACAAACATGACCAGAAACGCCGCAGCAGGAACAGACAGAATGGACAACGCCCTGCTCCGCAACCTGAGCGAGGACCTTATACGAGCGCTCGTAATCTTTCTTAACAAAAATCTTGAGGTGGAGACGATTCCAGAAGATTGGAAGCACGCCAAAATAATAATGATGCCTAAACTTGGTAAAAAGCTCCAAAATGAAACCTCAGATCCATCTCGCTCACATCATGCCTTCGCAATCTTTATGAATGGGTGGTTACGCTAGACGTCGAAATTACGTGGAAGCTAATGACCGTGCACCCCATACTAATTTCACCCTCAGAGCGAAACTTTCGACGCAGGACGCTCTCTTCCGAATACAAGATGATGTGCTAAGAAACGTACCCCAAACGAGTGAAAATGTCGTAATGGCCCTGGACCTTATGGGGGCATCCGATAACGTCAGCCACCAAGCGATCCTTACGGGCCTAGACGACCTGAACTGTGGGCCCAGAATCGACGGCTTCGTCAAAGCCTTCCTGCCCGGTAGAACTGCCACCACTAGAATAGGAGACCTTTGATCCGACAAAACTCACGCTCCAAACAAGGGAACACCCTAAGGGTACATTATCTTCAACAGAGCTCGAAAATTAGAGAAGATCGAAGGCATCAGGCACAGAATGAATGCCTTAGATATAACAGACGGGGCAGACACGGGCTCCCTCAGAGAGAAAGAAGAAAGGGTACAGGAAGCGGCCTCCTGCGTAGAGCAATACCTCAGAGAAAGGGGACCTGATTGCTCCACCGAGAAATCGGAAGTTCTGCGAGTCTGGAAGGGCAAGCCAAACCGGACCATCCCAACCAACAAGGACCTGAAACTCAAGGTGTACCTGAAGGAACACCCGTAAAGGAAAGGATAACATTAGGAATTTTAGGCATGTGGGTTCAGTTCAACGAGCGTAGTACTCATACTTTCATCCTGCTCAAAACAGCAACGCTGCAAGTCGCACGCATTACCGCCTGCATCACCAACAGGTGACTTGGCATGCGTGAAGAGGACGCACTAAAACTAGCTAGTAGTTGCCGAATTACGTACAGCATACCCTACTAGTGCCTCAACAAAATGAAAATACAACAAGTGGATGCCCTGCTACGAAAAGCGCGTAAGGCCGCGCTCCAACTACCGCGCAGCTCGTCTACTGAAAAACTTATGGCCCTGGGACTGCAAAACACCTTTCAGGAGCTACGAGAGGTGCAGCTTGACTCGCAAAAACTCAGGCTGTTGCAGACAGCGACTGGCAGCGCGCTCTTACAGAAACTCGGATACCGAGATCAGATGAGAGAAATGACGAGGATGGAAACGATCCCCGACGAGCTTTGCAAGATCCTCACGGTAGCGCCAATACCAAGGAACATAGACCTCCGCCGAGGCAGAAGAGAAGCGAGGGCCGAATTCACCGAAAAAACACACGCTCCTCAAGACACGACCGTGTATGCAGACGCGTCCTAGAGAAGACGAGACACCAAAATCGCAGTGGCCGCGATGGTCGATTATCTGTACACAAAATACCAGCTGGTATATGCGACAGTGCACGACAGCAGGGGCCGAAAAAGTACCCGTTGCTCTAGCGGCGGCAGAGGGCTACAGAACCGGGCGGTCGCTAACAATACTCACAGATTCTCAAATAATCTGCCGAAATTACATTAATGGCAGGATAGGACGTCATGTGCTCAGTATACTAGTGAGTGACAGAAATAAAAACCACGAAGAAAAAGATAAGACCACAAATAAAAGTGTAGAGAGACAGAGAGAGAAAGGAATTTTAGTGAAAGGAATAGGTGAAGAGGTCAGCCGGTGGTAACATTGCCCTGGCCTGCTGGTTTACACAGCGTAAAGGGAAGGACAGAAAAGGGAACGTGGAAATGAAGGTTGATAATGACATAATACAAAAAGTTTCATATTTGATGTCCACACACACACACTGGCTGGCACTCACATCGTGGTGAGTAGACACACATGAAACTAATGTCTTGAACACACACACCGACGCAGGTCTTTAACACATAATGTAGTAGGCGCTGCGTAAAAACACAAATGGAAACCATGTAAACTGTGTAAACCACATCGCCAGTGCACAAGCGGTCATAGACGGGCATCTAGACCGGTTTCACACAAAAAACTAGAGCACGGCCTTTGCCACACCACCAATTTTGTCGATAATGACATAATCCACCTGTTCCATAATCCACGCCACCTGTTTTGTCGATTCTAGTACTAAACTGCAGAAGTATTAAGAATAAAGTGGACAAGCTACATGGTCTAATTGACATGGCAAGACCTTCCGTTGTGATCGGATGTGAATCATGGCTGGATGGGGATGTTAGCGATAGCGAAGTTTTTCCGAGTAACTATATCAGCTATCGAAAAGATCGAGACAGGCACGGAGGAGGCGTATTTATACTGGTGGACGTCTTAGTTAGTTCTCGTAAGATGGAAATTGATGTTGGGACATGTGAGGCAGTATGGGCTCAAATTAGACTTTTAAATGGTAAATTACTATCAGTTTGCTCGTTTTACAGGCCACCTGGAAATCAGCTTGAACCCATCAGCGACCTAACTGATATGATTGAAACTGTTAAATCTGACTGTTTAGTTGTTGGAGGTGACTTTAACATTCCTGAATTAGACTGGAGCTCAGGATGTCTTCCGTCTAGAGCCAATTCCGCAGTAGGCAAAGAATTGTTAAATCTGTGCAATTCATTCAGCTTATCTCAATTAGTGCTGCAGCCAACCCGTGGCAACAATGTTTTGGATTTATTATTCACTAACCAACCATCGGCAGCTTGTTCTACCCTTGTAGTGCCCGGTATCAGTGATCACAGTTGTGTTTTAGCGGAAATGAACTTTCAGTATGTTAAACTTGAAGACTGTGGCAATCGGCGCATTTACAGTTACCGAAAGGCAAATTTCCCCGAGATAGCCTGGGCACTTGAATCCTATGTCGATGTGTACGAAACATTGTCTGATTCACTCAGCGTTGATGAGCTGTGGCGCACACTGACAGCCAAACTTTTTGATTTGCGTGAGCAGCATGTGCCGTCATGGGTGATGACGAAACGTCGCAGCAAAAGCAAGCCATGGTTCACAAAAGCGCTGCGCAGAGTCGTTGAAAAGAGGCAACAACTATATGCGCGCTTCAAAAGAAATCCGTCGGAAGATAACATGGATCAGTTAAAAAAGATTACAAAGGATATGAATGCTTCGGTCAAAGAGGCTAAATTTACCTACTTTCAGTCTTTCGACATGCGTATCCAGGATCGCCCTAAAGAATTTTGGCAGTACATAAAAAAAAACAGAAAGGATGAATTGTCTATCCCGCCACTCGATCACAACGGAAGTATCGTTCATGATAATCTGGAGAAAGCCAAGTGCTTTAACACGTTTTTCAGCTCAGTTTTTTCTGCTGAGGACAGCAATAGCCCTGCCGATTTTCGCCTTGCCTTGAACTGTACGGAACCCATGGAGAACATTGAATTTGATCAGCGAGGAATTGTGTCGCTCTTAGAACGCTTAAAAGATAACAGTGCCACCGGTCCGGACGGCTTACCCACGATCCTGCTCTCTTCTTGCGCTTTTGCGTTGTCAAGGTACCTTCAAATTCTTTTCACAAAGTCATTACAGGAAGGCTCCTTGCCTGATGAATGGAGGCTTGCTAATGTTGTACCTATACATAAATCGGGACCTAGGAATGTTGTTTCAAATTATCGACCAGTGTCCTTGACCAGTGTATTATGCAAAGTTTTAGAGCATGTGTTTTATACTAGTATTATGAATCATCTTAGTATACATCCATTATTAAATACTAATCAACATGGCTTTCGCAGTGGTTACTCGTGTGTCACCCAGCTTACCGAATTTGTACACGACCTGTCAAGTGCTTTAGATAAGGGATATTCTGTTGACTGTATTTTTCTAGATTTTAAGAAGGCCTTTGACGTTGTATCACATTCCTTATTAATACAAAAATTATACTGGTACAACATAAATGAGAACGTTATTAGGTGGATAAAGGAATATTTGAGCGTTAGGCGTCAATGTGTTGTTGTCAACGGGAAACAATCGCATGAGGTGGCTGTAACATCAGGGGTGCCTCAGGGATCCGTCTTGGGCCCATTGCTGTTCATAATTTACATGAATGACATCTTTTCAGGTATTTCTTCATACATGCGTCTTTTTGCGGACGATTGTGTATTGTATAGAATTATTAACGATCAAAGTGACTGCGATGCATTACAACAGGATTTGTGTAAAGTGGCCCAGTGGTGTGAGAACTGGAGAATGCATATTAACTTACAAAAATCTGTACATATGTGTTTCACTAAAAAGAAGGTTCCCCATATTTTCACTTATAACATAAATAATAGCAGACTGCTTTCAGTGTTGGAATTTAAATATCTTGGTGTATATTTAACAAGTTCAATGTCTTGGCATCGTCACGTGCATTTCGTTACTGCCAAAGCCTGTCGTGTTTTAGGTTTCCTGCGACGTAACGCTAAACTTTTCCCTTTAAAGACTAAAGAACTGCTGTATAATACAAACGTTAGAAGCATACTTGAGTATGCTTGCACAGTCTGGGATCCGAAAACCTTGCTTGACGTTCAAAAGCTAGAAAGAGTTCAGAATTTGGCCGTTCGTTTTGTTTTCAATAACTATGGGCGATATTTTAGTGTAGCGAGCGCGAAAAAATCTTTGGGTTGGGACTCACTTCAAAAACGTGGGAAAGTACTGCGTTTAAAATTATTTCATAATATATTTCATTCTAGAACTGGAATAGACAGAACCAAATATATAGCCAACCCTGATTACGTGTCTTTACGTAGAGATCATTCACTTAAAGTTAAAGAATACAGATGCCGGACTGACCTTTTTAAAATGTCTTTTTTCCCCAAAACGGTTTCGGAATGGAACAAGCTGCCTGAGGAAGTAGTGTCCATATTATCAAATGATTCATTTTCTTCCATGCTGTGACATTTTTTTGTGTATAATAATTCCGTGTTCTTTCTATCTCATTGTTATCTTTTTTTTTTGTAACCACCTGCACGCGGTGGCATTTGTGTACTTTTTCTTCTACCCCCCCACTGTAATGCCAGCCAATGGCGCTGTGGGTATGATGATAAATAAATAAAAATCAGAACGCTTTGCCCTGGCGCCTAGAAGAGTTTATTCAGAGAGAGGGCGAGAGTCGAGTTGTTTCACGATTGCTTCCAATGTTCCCCTCTCATCACTATAGTTCGGGCACTCTCAAAGAAGGTGCCCAATAGTCTCTGGAGTGTGGCACTGTACGCAATTTGGGTTAGCTTCGATTCCGATGTTGTGAAGGCAGTGCTTGGTGTAGGCAACGCCAAGCCCTCACCGGTGGAATAAAGTCCCATGACGTCGCATTAGCCTAGATAGAAGATAAAATCGTGAGCCGGCGTCAAGCTTAGAGGCGCGGTCCTGTTGATGGCTCGAATCGTTCCAGTGCAACTGCAGTGAGGCTTGCATTAAATACGCCAGCAAGGCTCCATTGTGAGGTCTGGAGAAGACTATTTCAATGAAAGCACCTTCATCATGTGCCAGACGAGCCTCGGCATCCCCACGCATCTTTCCGGCTATGCCGCAATGGCTCCGTATCCCCTGAAGCTTTATGAGATGGCCGCGGTAGAAAGCCTCGACTAACAAAACCACAATGTGTTGAACCAGCTGCTCAAATGTCCTTGGTTTTCGTCTTTCACTGTGACTCTACATAAGTTTTTATGACCTGCAATGCCCATCTATGGCTGCCAGTTTGGTTTCCGTAGACGTCCTTTTATGCGTTAGGCTGAAACGGTGAGATAAGGAATTTCCTGGCACTATCACCCCTGCAGCTGAAGAGGTCGTCGTCATGAATCCGTCCACAAAAACGTGCTGGGAGTCACCATAAACAGTTGCAATGCATGACAGCGCAAGCTGTTTCAGACCGACTGTTGGGATGTGCGTCTTCTTTGTTATCCCTGGAATGATTTTACAGCCTTTGTCAAAAGTTTAGAGCCCAGGGGGTTTGCTTCAAAGCACTATTGTGGCTCTCCTGTAGCACTCATGGAAATCATACGCATCGGAGGGAGCAGGACGAAAAATCTTCTTACCTTCAGCACATTTGGGACGCTGAGAGCGCATTACGAGCAAAGCAGTGTGGCCCATAAGCAAACCCCCTGGGCTCTAAACTTGTGACAAAGGCTGTACGTATATATGGTTTCGGTGCTGCCCAAAGTGGTACCTCCGCAACGTGGTGTGGCATGTAGTTCGAAGGCATTGCATTGCACTGCATCCAGAGGGGTTTGGAAAAGGCTGAATCTGGACGCACAGCACTAATAATGGTCAGGCGGTGGTGGCGATGCCTGATCAGAGCTCGCAAATGCACATGAAGAGGCTCCTGTTGAAAATCAATTCATGCTGGACAGGCGCGGGCCTCATAAAATGTACCCCATGTAGAAGCTTTGCGTAGCAAACCCGAGCATACTCTTAAAGCACTAGCCTGCGTGCTTTCAAGCGCACGCAGGCCTAGTAGTCTGACCCCCGAGAGAACGGGTGCACTGTATCTGAGAAAATCGACTACAAGCGCGTGGTACACGTGAAGTAAAGATCGCTCAGAGGGACCCTAGGATTTCTCTGCCGTACACCGCATCATGCTTGCAAAGCTGTCGAGAAATGTGCTCCGTCCAGGACAGACGCGTGACACTTGATGTCCATATGCAAATATCGTCTGCGTAGGCGGATATCGAAACAGTGATCTGTAGTTTGAAAAGGCCGATAAGCACGAGATTGAACAATATTGGAGTGAGCCATCGTCCGTGAGGGACACCACGATCAACATGATGATCTGCTGGGTGTGCTTCAAGAGTCTCCATGTAGAATGTCTGGTTGGTCAAGTAGCTTGCAATTCAATTGTGCAGACGTCCGCCTATACTACATTCATCTAGCGCATTTTATGCTGCATCGCGCTGAAGATTATTGAATGCGCCCTTGTTCCCGAGGAAAAGTGCAGCAGTCAAACTGTGATGGCGTTTTTCGTGTTCTACCTTCAGCACAAGATCAATTGCGCTGTCGATGGCAGACCGGCCTTTGCAGAAACTCGTCATTGTGGAAGGGTATAGTCAAGATTTTTTAAGAAATTATTCTAGACGAGTATTGCCAATACAACTTGCAAGAGCTACTCGTCTGTAGGATATTAAGTCGAGTGGCGATTTTCCTGGTTTCAGCAAGGCCACAATACGGCTTCTTTTCCACTGCTGTGGAACAGTGGCGGAGGCTGAAGACTGGTTGAGGAGTGTTAAGAGGGCTTCAATTACCTGCGTGCCTAGATGACGAAGAGCGCTGTATGTCATTCCATAAGTCCTGGGGACGAAGCACGCGTACAAGCAGAAAGAGCTGATTTCAGTTCTTGAATTGTGAAAGTAATGAGCGGTCGATCGTGGATTGTGTGCTTCCGGCAATTCTCGAACAGAAATCCTCCTCGACCTGTAGTTCTTACCGTTTTTTATAAAGTGGCAATGCACGGAAAGTGTGCTCCTGCCAGGGAAATGTCGGCAGTGCTCAAACGACGTGCCAGGTTTAGGAGAATGGTATCCGGGGTCCATCTGTTGCAACAAAACCGCCGCCGTTTTCTGCCTAGATTCGCTACATAGCGCTGTATTTGCTTCTGTGCACGTCGAGAGGCTCGGAGACTCAAGACATTCTTTGTCCTCCGGTATTTTCTTTCTGCGCGCCGATGAATCGCCCGAAGCTGCGCGTATATCACATCCACTGGAGCTGTGGAACTGGCCGCTGAGATGTTGCGCGTTGTATCTTGCATGCCGTAATAACACGCTGCTCCACATCCATTGGGTTGATGAGGTTCTCACAGCTCTTTTTTAGAACAATGCGGAAAGCACTCCAGTCGGTTCAGCGTATTTTGGCGAGTGGAAGACGGCAAAATCACCATAGCTGTACATACGTTGCTATATGGGCACTTCCATAAGTTTCAATATCAGCACACCATGTTGTGGACGATGAGAGGCACCTGGATACAAATTACAGGTACAGGCAGCTGCTGTAGGTAGTCCCGCACAAAAAGGTCGGCGTGCCATCATTGAGCAAAGCCAGACCTGCACTGTCGGTGAACGTGGCGATATCCCGTCGTCGAACGTTCGTAACGGCGCTTCCCCAGCCGTGGTAATGCGCATTGAAATCTCTACTATTATATGGGGCTCTGGAGCGCTGTTGAGTAGCGATTGCAGTCAAAGGGCGTCAAATTGACCCCTCTGTGGAATGTGGCCTCCTATAATAGAGGTTGTGCGCCCATTCAAAGCCACAGTTATTGCTACATACTCGTTCCTACTGCCTCCAGGAATTTGATGCCGAACGTAAGTGAGGTCGCGGCGTACGTATAGTAGTACCTTGTTGAAATGCCCAGCCGCTTCAGAGAGGAAATTCTCATAACCGGATAATCGAAAAGGAGATGTGATATTCGTCTCACTTATGATAAGCATAGGAAATCGGTGCTTAAAAATCCTCTGCCTCAAATCTGCTAGGCGTCCTCGCAGACCTTGAGCATTTTATTGCAATACTGCCGATCGGGAGATTCTCGCCTGTAGTGAAGGTGCTAACAGTGGAAGAGCCGTAATTTCTGACTGCTATTAAAGAGTTGCATGCACCGGTTCAATAGCGCCTAAAGCTGGGACAGCAGCCTTCGGAATGGGCCTGTCCACTCCAGCAAGTAACAACTGTAAGGCGCCTATCAATTGTTTCAGCATCGCCCTGACTTGATCATCTGTTATAGGCACATCCGTCGGACGCAGAGGTCAACTGTCACAAAGCTTGCAGGGCACGGTGATAGAGGTGGCCACCCTGCGGAGTCCTCCTGGGTGGTTGGCTCTTGCGGAGCTCGAGGCAGTGGCTTCTACACAACAGATTGGTCTCGTTGCTTCTGCACGTTTCGTGTCCTGCTTCTCGAGGGACGTACCACGATTGCTGCTTCTCGATAAGTAGAATCGTCTCTCATCATTTTCTTTAAGATTTTTATCTCTGTTTTTACCTTCGGACATTGCCTAGATGTTGCCTCATGGGTTCCTTTTCTGCTGACACAAATTGGAGCTTCAATCATACATGTGGGTCCCTCGTGAACGCCACCACAACGCGGACATGCTTTCGTGCTCGTACACGCAGCACTTACATACCCAATCTTCTGGAATTTTCGGAACTGCAGCGGTGGGCGTACATCAGAACCCACTAGGTGCCTCAAAAAACTCACTTTCACATGAGATGGTACAGTAGTAGCTTCGAACCGTAGTTTGACACACCGTGATTGGCCTAAGCGATGGATGTCAGTTATGCGAACAGAACTTCAGAGTAGGTGCCAAAAGGTGTTATCCCTGATCTCTATGTCCACGTCGGAAATCATACCAGCAGTAGTGTTAAGTCCATCAGCGAAGAACAAGCGGACTCGTATGTTGCCAAGGACTGACACGGTCTTCAACTTCTCTAGGGTGGCCCGGATAGTACATCAACAAAAAAGATATTCCTTCTTGCATTAATACGCACTTCTTTCACGTGGTCCGGAACCAGTCGTTCAAGAAGAGTGAAGGTCTGCGTGTTGATGAAGTTGAGATTCTCTAAATCCTCGATAGGCATGTATGAAATCGGGTGAGAGATTGCTCACTTACATGGGCCTCTTTTAGTGTTTTCTTGCTCACACTGGGATGTTTAAGAGTCTTCGTGCTCACACTGGACCTCATAGCCTACTTCGTATGCACACCGGGCCCACACTCTGTGAGGGTTTCGGAGAGGTTCCTTCTCAGGCACCGACTCACAATCTCGGTGTAGCCACCGTCGAACTCCATGGGCTCTGAGTCGCACAATCTGGATGACCCCGGGAGGTCCGAGGAGCGATCCACACTGCATCCAGGTTAATATGTGCGATCCACACTGCTAACCATAGAAGGCAGCAGAGGCGGTGGGTCATCCGTCATCACCTGTGACGGCGAGGTCGCCTTGAAGGCCACAGAAGAACAAAATATTTTGAAAAAAACAGGAGCTCGATCAATAGGAGCTCGATCAATAGACCGCAAAACTCGCGCAAGAACCTATGGAATACTCGGCCGTACTATAAAACTATACAGAGAGAAGAATGCGATATCCCCCGCCGCTTATATCTCTCTCCAGAGAGGAAGCTGTCACTTGAAGACAATTAAAGACAGGCTCTTACCGAAGCCTACATGTATTAACAAAACGCACCCTACAATATACGGGGACAAATGTCCCTGGTGTGACAAAAAGCCCGCTCTATATCACATCAAATGGGCGTACCAAAACACAGACGTGGTCCCCAAAATACAAAACCTGAGTGCGGAACAATGGGAGACTATGCTGTCCAGCGACTGCTATGAAGACCAAGGTCCGGTACAGCGAGCTCAACGGGCGGCAGAGCCCAGCGGAGCCCTGGACTGAGGGCAACCGACCATTGCTTACAGGCGGACGACTTCGACAAAGAAGACTCCTGGGGATAAAAACAAGAATAGAGGGTCCCTCAAGATGCCTGAAAAGCGCTGAAAAAGCACTAGAGCAAAATAAAATTTTCCCTTCCTTCCGTAAAGCGCGGCTAAAGTGTGCACTGTCCCAGGGGGCCAGTTATGCGCCTTTCGTTTGCTTTCGAAGCTCCTGCTCTTCATCGGCTTCAGAGCTTAACGGGCGACTAAAGTGTCCGCTGTCCCAGCAGGCCAGTTACGCGCTGCGTTGCGTGCCCACCTCACGCAGTGGGGCTGGGTTTGAAGCAAAATGCCCGCTATTTTCTTTTTCTTTTTTCTACTTACAGGAATTGTGTGATTTTTTTCCCGACTCACCACGGGCGACGCCAGGATTCCAGCATAACCAGCTCCTTACACATTCACGTAATAACTGGGACGTTCCACAGACCTCTCGCGGCCTGCATCAGAGCGCGTGTTTCTGGTCCGATTGGCAAAAGATTCCCCGCCCCGTGAGGGCTATAATGGGGAGAAGAAAGACTGCGACGCTTAGCAATCGGCGTTTCTAATCGGGAGAAGAAATGGGGCTGAGGTGCGATCGTCCCAAGCAAAACTTGTTCAGAAGCAAAAGCGGACGGTTTTGCTCGTCGGCCTTGCATCGGTACTCAATGTGGGTCCCCGTTGTACTGCCACCTTATCCTCCCTGCATGTCCCCTCTGAGAAGCCCATTACTGCCCCTATGGGTCCCACAGAGGACCAATGAAAACCCCCTTTACCGCTTTTACTCATCCAGACCATAAAGGTCCCCGGCAGGTGCTATTTAGCAAAGCTCACTTGGCTGCCCTTTTGTGTCCATCCCGATGCCGAGTTGCAAATCACGCACAAATACCACGTCGGGCCCCATAAGCAGCCCGTGCGGGCCCGCGAGAGCCCGCAATTCAGAGCCCCATTTGTGCTTCTGTGGATGGTGATAAAAAGACGCACAAGTGGTAGTTTTGTAACTTCTTTCGTTGCTTTCTTGAAAATGGTCTCTGCGAGTGCAAAATAGAAATTCTACAATATAGAGAGATTACTACATAGACCCCAAACGTAATGGTCCTCATTAGCGGGGATTAAGAGAACAATTTATTTGTGATATTCACAGCACGGACACCGTGTAGCTAATAAATGTGTTCTAACCCTGTCTGCCGTATTTCCCCTTCAACACGAAGGTTACGGTTTAAAGACCCTGAAAATTTTAACCTCTACATCCGCTTCAAATCACATTGCGTTGTAGCATATTGATGTACCACGTTGTCATCTGTCGCAAAGTCGATGTGTAACAACATCAATTTAAATGAGTCCCATGCGCGATGGGTGATGGGTTAGAATATTTTCATTTCGTGATGCCAGCCATTATTTTCTGTGTCCTGTTACTCACCTAATGTGTCATATTGCCTACTGAAGTGCTAATACATCGGACTGTCATGTAACTCATATTCGAAGACTTTAAAACCTACCGCTGAATCCGAAGTGACGTCATATCAGCGACATGGGTGCGTTTTCATTTCTTCTGTGTTCTCTTTGCTAAATATTTTAGAATATGTGGTTGTCATTTGCTATATTTCGTATCTTGCTCTACTCCTGCACAAAGAATGTCGGGCTGAGATATATTTTCCACGCTACAATTATCAAACCGCTCGAGAATTTGATGCACTCAAAAAATGCTTTTCTTTCTTTCTTTCTTTCTTTCTTTCTTTTTATTTCAAAGTGCATATGTAATTACACGAAGACACTCAAGGATCCTTAGCCAGAGGCTAGTCGTGGATCCCAAAAGGAATACAAATAAGTCTACTGACGATTGAGGAGGAAAAAAAGAAACAAAACAAAAAACACACACATTTGTCGGTGTAGAATGAAACAATTGTAATGCAAAATACAAAACAAAATACAATACAAAATACAGACTGAAACACTGTCGTATGACATTCAAATAACCAAATAAAAAATAAATGTCATTCTTCATTCAGATTTCCACGTTCAATAGATTTGTAGTATTATGCCACGCCACAGACGCGTATAGTGTCGCTTCACTGAGACGCTTCTGTTTGAAGAAAAAAATTCTTCAGTGCTCTAAATGTACTAGGTGAAGATATGACTGACCATGGGATAGCATTCCAAATTTTGACACCAGAAAAACGGAGACATCGATGACCATAATGATTGTTAGATATTGGAAGCAAGAACTTTCCATGAGCGGCTGAGCGAGAACTGGACGGTGGAGCCTTGTATGAAATTAAAGGAAAGGTTATTCTGTGAAAATCCGTGCACTCCAAACATACAGAAGTAGAAAGGTAGTAAGGAGTAACCTCTAGATCACTTCTAACTGAATGAAAGGCGCTAGAGGGCAGGTTACTTTCTCTTTTTTTCCATATTGTGTTTAGTGTACGAGACATCTTTAACAAAAACGCGTGATGTATTATTGATGCAAATGAAGGCATATAGGGCTATGTGCATAGGGCTGCATTCGAGCTCATTTTACTGTAAGCGATGTTTTACAGGCAACAGAGAAGAACGCTTTTTTTATTTCTGTTTAGCAGCCAAACAAACCAATATCAATCGGCTTATCGTCTACCGGTCTTCGCTTTGCGGACAGACGACCGTTGCTGATAGACACAGCAATACTTGCTGCGGAAATGTCCATTGCAAATCAATGATGCATCCACGGCACCCTTGCACTGGCCTTGTCTCAAGCAACTTTCTCCATGGGCTTCACATTCCGTGGCTCCAGCTGCGTGACATGAGACACCAAAGAAGTCTTGCCATTGTGAAGTCGTGCCTTCTTTAAAATAGTTTGCGATAATAATTTTTGGCTTATCGGGATAAAAAACTTCATTTGGGTTGTTAGCATTAGTACATAACTATCTAGACACAAAAAACGCTTATGGTATTTCCGGGTGAAAACGCAATATTCACCGGAAGCGACAGTGTTTTTGATTACCCATTTAACAACAATCTGTATGACACAAACAACGCACTTTTATGGAACCCTTTAAGCACTTTGGGCGAGGTACCTTGAACGTAAATATATTCATTACTGTCTAGTTTACCGTTGCGTGCAGATGTCAAATATAGGGAATGTACTGTCGCTGGCTGGCTGTTTTTACAATGAGTTGCTTTTGCTAAAAACTTGTTACGTATTTTCTATCGATGTCTGTTATTAAGGCCACACTTTTGCAGGTCATTCCCCGATCACAACATCTCATTTACAGCACCTTCAATCAATAGCCGTGCTACTGCCTGTCACACGGCACTCCTCGAAGGCCTTTTAAGCAAAGACACCTCTTTCCACGCAAGGAGCGAAGCTCAAAGGAGCAGCGACGCATCCACAAGGTGTAGCCCAAAGAGGCATCTGCTGAGGCTTAGCACCCGAAGTTATTCCTCAGGTGGCTGAAGGGACGGTTTTAAAATTAATGTTGGGTATTGTATATAAACTTTGAGCTGGGATATATTTCTATTCATACTGCTTCTGTAGAAAAACAGCAACAGCTATTCTTCATCAGCCGCAGCAGGTTTTGTGCATTGCCTTGGCCACCAGGGGAAATCAGTGTTGATGCAACATTTTACAGTCTTGAAATTTAAGCGTAAAACATAATGAGCCGTTATAAAGTGAAACCAGAAAAACCTTTTATATATTTATAATGTGTTTTCAAATACAGTTGAATGTATAGCGCCCGGCGACGCTATAAAGCGCAGGCGCTGTGATCGGCGTTCCCGCGATAGAAGAAAATAAAGATGGACAGCGCGTGCTCGGAGCGCACGCCCGGCACACGGCCGTTCGGAACTAGAAGCCTGCCACGCTGGTCATTTTGCTCTGGTGCTCTGCTGCGACAACGCAAAATCCTCTACAGTGGTGTCCCGGCGAACCGTGCCTTCTATCCCAGCGGCGTCCTAGCATGGCGTACTGGCAGGACCCAAGTTTCGACCCGCCGCTCCCAGCGTTCCGGCCTGCAGGCGTCGGCGGGTGGTTCGCCCAACTGGAGGCTGCGATGTACCTGAACGGTATTATCATCCAGCCGTTTAAACACGCAGTCCTTTGCGACATCCTCCCGCCCGACCTCCTGCGTCGGCTCACCTACTCTGCCTTCGGCTGCCGGCCATACGATGAGCTGCGTGCGGCCGTCTTGGCTGACTTCGGCGCCTACTTTGTTCCGCCGCCGCTCTACGACGCAGCGGACCCGTTTTCGCTGCCGCCAGCCCCTGGCCCTGCACCGGCCTAGCTCGCGCCTACGCAGCCTTCATCAGAACCCGGCCCGCCTTAGCAGCCCCTCGCCGCCTCGCCGCCACTCCAGTCCAGCGTCTCTGGCCCGGCTTCTTTAGCACCGACCGCACCAGACGCTGCCGCATCGCTTCCGACAGCACATCCTGCTACTCCGAACACGCTAGCAGCACTGTGCGACGACTGCACGGCACCAAGTCCGCAGTCATTCCATCAGCAGCTCGGTGAGGTGCCTGGCCCACCACGGTTTGCCACGTCAGCGAACTCAGCGACAGATGCGCCTCGCGCCACCCTTTTCAACGCCTCCGGCCATACCGCCTCCAATAAGGACGATACAGCGTCTTCGGCACAGCCCGGTGAGCAACTTCTCTCATCTGCAATAGTGCCGCCGTCAGTCGAGCTCTTCCTGGACGAGTGCCCCATTCCGCCAACTTCTCTAACGTACTGCGAAGCATCGCTGCCAGCCGAAAGCTCACCTGCCGCCTCATCACTCATTCCGCCAAAGCCGTCAGTCACTGACCTGAGAGATCGTGCTAAAGGCGAAGTGAGATTGCCGCCACCGCAGCATATGCCACATACCAGCCCCACTACCCCGGCGGCCACACCGCCTGCCCAAGAGGCCCCACTCCAAGCCCTTATAACTGTCAACCACTTCTCGGAGCCTGATCCTGGCAGCTCGACACTGTCGCAGCAAGCGTCTTCTCTGTTGCCTGACTTGAGCAACCTTCAGCAACGAATGGTCGAGCTACCCACACCGAGAAGTGCAGCAACTGTCCATCCACCAGCTGTGTCTGGTGCTGTCAGCCAGCCGTCTGATGTAGCCGTCTCAGCTCTACGGCCTGTCACTGCCACAACCTTCTTGCAGCCACCCACAGCCGATCATGCCCACACGCGCATCAGCACTGGCCAGTCACTCCTGAATGTCACTCCCGCTTCACCCAAGCACCTGTCATTGAGCCCAGCAACTTCCTCCGGCATCGTCACAGCTGTCACCGTTGTGTCGACGGTCAAATCACAGCTGCTGTCAGTCCATGGAGCCGGTTCGGCCTCTCCTGTGCTTGTGATCGCGTACACGGCACGTCAGATCCCCATCGACATCAGCTGCAACGTTCCACCGCCGATAACACTTGTGTCAGTGGGCAGCACTAGAGTCGGTGACGGCCCGACCATGGCCTCTCCTGCTCCCATGTCCGTTGTCAGCTCGGCACCCTGCATCATTCGCCCGTTGCGCAGCAGCCAGGCTCGTCCACCTGAGGGAGCGCACTCCACCCGACGGCTCTTCCCGGCCCCTGACATGAACTTACCGGACCTTGTACCGACCCCGTGGGGACACTGTTCCTCTAGCTGCCTGCTTGCCTGCCGTGGCTACTCCATCCCTGCCCCGTCGGCGCGTACATTTCGACGTTCCGTCTAGGCGGGGGGCCCTATAGCGCCCGGCGACGCTATAAAGCGCAGGCGCTGAGATCGGCGCTCATGCGATAGAAGATAATAAAGATGGACAGCGCGTGCTCGGAGCGCACGCCCGGCACGGGCTGTTCGGAACTAGAAGCTTGCCACGCTGGTCATCTTGCTCTGGTGCTTCGCTGCGGCCCCGCAAAATTCCCTACAAATGCATAGAGTTTTTCTGTGCTTTTCCTTTTTGACGTTGGAGGGCACTGTGATCAGAGGTTCCCGAAGGCCTCTCCTTTCGGCTTAAAGGGTCTCGGAGGGGCGCCTTCACCTCCAAGGCCGTTTCAGCCGTAAATTCACAACATTTGAAAACGTGCCTGTTCTACTTAGTGTTTTCAACATAAGGAGTGCATCCTCAAGGGCCGTTGCGGTGCCCTTGAGACCGGGTTATTAACCCTTTAACCGCTAACCCCGAGGTGTAGTCATGATGACAGATTTTAAAAATATCGCCAATCCTGGATCACACCCGACCGGCACAATGTTGCGCTGCTTCCACCGGGAAAGACAATTTATGGGCGGCACTTGCGCTATTTGAATTTTCAACACTATAGGGCAGTAGATGACAGTGACAAAACGCGTTTCGCTACTTAAGTGCGTGTTTTAAGCCTGCCGTCATTTCGTAATGACATCACACATGCCCCCCAGAAAAATAGCTGCTTCTTGCAGCAGCTCAGACAGCAACGTTCTTCGCGACCTAGAATTCGTTTTCAGCAGTGATTCTGACTTCGTTTGCGAGCTGGAGGTAGCTTCAGACAACGACAGGTGCGGCGGCGACGATTATGACTGTGACCTGCTCGGTGTGCGCGTTATCTTCTAATGCATTTTTATCAGGACGAAGCATTTTCCAGTTTGCTACAATGTATCGGCTGAAATAAACAGAGCGCATTTCAATAAGTTGTAAACAATTTCTAAGAGATGTAATGGAAAGCCGCCCTCAAGAGACGTTTTTCGTTTCTAAATTGTTTGGTTAATTCTACCAGAAACCAATGAAATAATCTATTTTCAGAATCAGGATTGCTTCGTAAAATGTATGACTACCTTAAAAGGTTAAGTGCTATAGTAAATCTTTCAGGAGTTAATTTGGCGTTTAAGGGTTAACAGGTTTGCTTATCGCCCACTAACCGAGGCAGAATTCCCTGGGACATTTATGCTGTCTAAAAAGGGCAAAGCTCTTGAAATAATTGGTTTGAAAATGAAGCCAATAAGGTAGGTAAGGTATGTTCGTAATATGTTCTTAATTTTGTCATCAAAGATGGTGAGTTTCCTAACGTGACAAATTAATCAAAAGTAACGATCATACACGAAGCCGACCACGTAAACGATACGAAGAGCGGTTTAGGTTGAGGTTGTTGCAATCTAGGGGTGGGATTAGCCTTGTGGATTCTGCTGGCAATTGCTCCATTGTAGCCACATTTAAAGGCAAAATAAGGTCCACACATCAGACACATACGCGAGACCTGATTGATATGCACAGCTCTGAACACGATCACTTATAACAGTCAGTAGTCAACTCCTACTGTCACTAGGGACCTTAAAAGAAGGCGTGAAGCCTCCTTTCTACATGACTAATTTCCGCGCGGGTAGACAATGTTTTGAAGGCAACTGTGAGGGCTCATTTATTCTTGAGAGAAGCGAACAACACAGACCGGTCCGCGTTGTACACAGAGCAGCACATAAGATAATCTTCTATATCACCACACACGCCACATGTGCAACACAGCAGAGAAGATGCCAGAATTACAATCCAATAACCGTAGCGCCAATTTCAAGAACATGTCCAGAAAAAATTCATTTTTCAGCATAATACCAATTTTTTATAGCTTCAGGCTGTTTTCTGGTGCGCAGTTTAGGTTCAGAAAAGGGATGGTCGACAGAAAACTGTTTGCCAACATTCAGAGCTAACGTCCTGGTATGTATAAAAAGTAGACTGTTGAGTGATGTTTGAAACAGAAAAGGCGCGAATGGGACGAGGACACGAGGGAACGTGAAGCAACACGACAGGCGCGAACTATCAACTCAAGGTTTTTTGCACCACACTGCGTTTATACGCAGCACCCAGCGGTATCACAGAATCCAAACACAAGGAAAGCATCAACAACAAAAATATCACCCACAATTAGCATACAGATTACAGGCGAGCCAGGTGAGTGGCAGGAAGACACCTCAGTACAATAGACACGTCATCCCGGAAACCCAAAAAGCACCTGGCAAGCAAGCCTTAAGAAGTAGAAGAGCAGGTGTCAAAAGAAAACACGGCACACATTTTTGTTAATTTTCACAGCTTCGTGCATAAACAAAACAAGGCAAGTGACAATGAAACAATAAAAACTAGAATGGCCACCAGGAACGTGTAAGAAACGGTGCCGATGAAACAATACGAGTAGTATAACACAACAAGCGACCATGGAAAACAAAATGACCAACCAGAACTCGGCACAAAGGAGCAAATGAACTTTAAAAACTTCGAGATACATTCTCCGTATCAAAGTGAAATAGCATGCCGCTATGGTTTAAAATTTGAGATGCTGAAATAAGCATGCGAGAATCGAGTTTTGTAACAGCTACGAAACATGGCTACGAAGCAACTAGCCGAAATCAAAGTACTTCTAGTCTGTTGAGTCTTGGTCTATTTATGAACTTTTCCAGGGCCTTTGATTCACTTAGTCATGACATTCTTTTTCGCGTACTATCACTTCGCAGAATTTGAGAAACATCCCTTAACGTCTTCCGATCATGACTTCACCTTAGAAGTCAGCGTGCACACTGATGATAGGGAGTCTTCTTTTCCACCTATTAAGCTCCAATGCGACAGGGCAGTATTTCAGGCCCCTTTCTTTCTAGTGCATCTATTTTTGACGTTGTTACCTTTCATTCCAGGGTTAAATTTAATATTTTCGCTAATGAGACTATAATATCTTTATCCAAACTTCATGAAAAATGTGTAACGAGGCCTTTTGAACTGTTGGAAAAATTGTGTTTCGGGTTCAAGTGTAATAACTGAAGCTGAGTCTAATAAATCGGCAGCAATTATCTTTCAGCCGAGAAAGACATTACAAACCTACGAGATGTCATTCAGTGCTGATGGGAACATTTTGCAGTTGTAAGGAAAGGTCAGCTTCACAGAGTTACGTTTTCTGAAACATTAACATTGAATTCACATTCAAATTCAAATTCAAATTCAAATTTATTTAGCATCAACAATGATGTTACAGAACTCGTGATGCAACGGGGTGCTAGCAAAAAGCCTCCAGAGCATGTCCATAAATTTCTTCAACAATATTTTCTTGAGCAGAATGTCTTTCTTACACAGAATTTCCCTGAATATGCATGAGTTTCGCATGTTGAAACATTGTTTCGTCGGTCGCATCCTTAAAGCATAGGACCAATAATGACTCTACACGCAATATTAATTTATTGGTAATTCTTCGGCTCCGCACAAATTAAGAGCTAGGGTGCATGGTAAACAACCTTTCGTTCGTTCTGAATATTGGGAGCAAATTACAAACTCCAACCTTAGCCCGAAGAAACACCATTTTTGTCTTCAGAAATTTTTTATTCACATTTGTTTCCTATGCAATCCGAAAAATTTTATCATAATTTTTATTTTAAACATTTGTTGTTGATATTTCTCCAAGTATTGAATAGCACTCGTTGTGTAAATGGAACTTGACTCATGCTACTTAATTCACTAATGCATTGCCTATTATACTGTATTCAGTCTATCATTTCTGACTCTGTACTCATCCTAAACTGCATGCATTCCGTAGTTGTAACCAAATTTTTAACGTGCACGTCTTTGTGATACATTCGTTTTATTTAGTTTTATATTTATGCTTTCAAAACTCACAAAGCTAGCCTCTGCCTTGCTGTGTATTGGGATTTTGCTGCCTTAAATCTAGCACTTGCAGTGTTTCGCTCAGGCTAATCACCAGAATATTTCGGAAAACAAAGAATTGAATTGATACATCTGAAGGTTCCAATACCTCTGAAGCTGCTGTGTAAAAAATGCACATGCTATTATGGATATTTGAGCGAGGCGGTGGCGCCAAAGGATACTTACTTTTTTCCCAAGGGCCATGAAATCCTGTCGTTGACATAAAGATGAAAAAATATTCCATTAAACATGTAGGCTCCGCTTTTTTTGATGGATAAACCACAAATATTTCACTTTTGGTTTTGACTTTTTTTCTGTAGTGCTCGCTTGATAGCTATGAGCTGTTTGTGAAAACGACCATTAGCGCACTTACTCCTGTGATCTCGACAGATTGTTTTAATATTCTATTTTAGACGACGCTCACACTACAACAGAAACTATGAAATTAGCTGATTATTTATACTACCTTACGATGCGTTTCAGCGACGAGTTATGCACAGAACATGAGACTATTCAACGCCAGGGTATCTTGATTGTAGATGTAAATTGTGGATGGCGCGCACAACGTCTGGAGATAGCTAAATGTTTCGCCTGTTGTGTTCTGATGCCAATTGTTCATTCGAAAATCTCATTCGAATATGCTATCTGCACAACTACAACTAGCATCTGAACCCTAAGGAGCGCTGTATTTTTACAGTGGGATGACAAGTAGGTGCCTGCAAAAAAATATAGAAAAAAAGACTACTGCAAACAGTTCCTAAAAACGTTTCAACTGGAATGCAACTGGAATGCAATTTTTTGAAAAAGACAAAAAACTTTTTTGTTGTATTAAAGTATTTATTTATTTATTTACAAAATACTGCAGCCCGAGGGCGAAGCAGAGTGGGCAATATAGCAACAGCAAAGTAGCAAAGCATTGTCGCTTAAACGAGGTAAAATTGTTGTTTGTCGGCATGTCCTGTCACCGACAAACGAGCAAGCATTGATGCGCTTAATGAGATGTATGGTTTAGTTCTTTAAACTTAAATCTGTTATATAATAGCCACATTCCTTAATTAGGTACTGCTTTCCTGCTGGCGTGGGATACTTTTGTTTTTGTATTGGCCGCCTTGGTAACGTTGTTTTCACGCACTTATTTTGCATACAACACCGCAGTAACAAGTGCATGACAGGATGATATTGTCACGTTGTAGTGACGGCAGTCCAGCGGTAAGGAAGACACCAGAAATACTTGCAAACGAAGCTCTTTATTTGGGCTGACTTGCGCCCGCAAAAGAACTGACTCACTCGGTGGCGGCGTAAGCAACAAGCGTGCTCGTCAATCGTCGAACTACGAATGCCCGCCGCTCGCGGCATCGCTCAAATTAAATCCGGCAAAGAAACTTCCAGATAGCAGGACAAGATCATCTACAGTGATCTGGAAAAACCTAGATGCAGCCTTTAGTGGCTGCGATCAATCGAGATTAGACTGGTCGCTTCTCGCGTCACGAACAAAAATGATAACAGCCCTCTCCTGCAGCCTTGAGCGTGAACGAACAAACACTACAATGATACGTGGCATTACCCCCCTTCCAGAGAAGCATCGTCTCGATGCTTTAAAATGAAAATAAACACGGAGAATGAAACTTCGAGTCCTTTAGCGTTCATAATATGGCTTCAGGCTTACGATATGTACGACTTCCGGGCGTGGGCGGCGTCGCTGAGATGCTGTCGTGGCGTCGGGGATGACTTCATAGTCGAGGTCACCGATGCGACGGAGAACCCTGTACGGGCCAAAGTAGCGTCGCAGCAACTTTTCGCTCAATCCACGGCGGCGAACTGGCGTCCATATCCAAACCCGATCACCTGGCTTGTAATGCGTGTCTCGTCGGCGCAGATTGTACCGTCAGGCGTCGGTGTGCTGCTGGTCTTGAATGCGAAGCCGCGCAAGTCTTCGGGCTTCCTCGGCGCGATGAAGGTAGGCGGCGACGTCGAGGTTGCCTTCGTCGGAAACGTGCGGGAGCATTGCGTCGAGTGTTGTCGTGGGCTTCCTGCCGTATACCAGCTGGAATAGGGTAAACCTGGTTGTCTCCTGGACGGCAGTATTATAAGCGAAGATCACGTAGGGTAGAATGGAGTCCCACGTCTTGTGTTCGGCGTCGATGTACATGGAGAGCATATCTGCGATGGTCTTGTTCAGACGCTCTGTGAGTCCGTTGGTTTGTGGATGATAGGCAGTGGTCCTCCGATGGCTTGTCTGGCTGTAGTTTAAAATGGCTTGCGTCAGCTCCGCTGTAAACGCCGGTCCTCTGTCTGTGATGAGCACTTCCGGGGCACCGTGTCGCAGGAGAATTTGTTCGACAAAAAATTTTGCGACTTCTGTTGCGGTACCACTAGGCAACGCTTTTGCTTCGGCGTAGCGGGTCATGTAGTCGGTGGCCACGATGATCCACTTGTTTCCTGATGAAGAGGTCGGAAAGGGGCCGAGGAGGTCCATCCCTATTTGCTGAAAGGGCTTAGCTGGCGGTGGTATGGGGTTCAGGAGTCCGGCTGGTCTAGTCGGAGGCGTTTTGCGTCGCTGACACTCACGGCACGTTTTCACGTAATGGGAAACGTCGGTAGCTAGCCGTGGCCAATAGTACTTCTCCTGGATGCGGTGCAACGTGCGAGCAATCCCCAGATGTCCTGCAGTCGGCTCATCATGACATGCCTGCATAATGTCTTGCCTGAGATTTTTGGGCACGACAAGAAGATGCACTGTCCTGTTCGGCGCGAAGTTCTTCAGGAGGACAATATTGTGAAAGACGAAGGACGACAATTGCCGCCTGAACCCTCGGGGAGGCAATGCGGTCTTGCATTTCAGATAATCAACTAGGCCTTGCAAGTCAGGATCCGAGTGCTGCAGCTGCGCGAAACTGCTGGCGCTTACCGGTCCTATGAAAGCGTCGTCGTCTTCCTCTTCGGGTGCTGCGTCGACAGGAGCTCGTGACAAGCAGTCTGCATCGGAATGTTTGCGGCCAGATTTGTAGACTACAGTTATGTCGAATTCTTGAAGACGCAGGCTCCAACGAGCAAGGCGGCCGGAGCGATCTTTCAAATTGGCCAGCCAGCACAGAGCATGGTGATCGCTCACAACCTTAAATGGTCGTCCGTATAGGTAGGGGCGAAATTTGGACGTGGCCAAATAATGGCGAGACATTCTTTCTCTGTCGTCGAATAGTTGGCTTCGGCTCTCGACAGTGAACGGCTAGCGTACGCGATAACTTTCTCCTGTCTGCCATTTTTCTGAACGAGGACCGCTCCTAAGCCTACCCCACTTGCATCGGTATGAACTTCGGTTTCGGCGTTTTCATCAAAGTGCCCGAGCACAGGATGGGACTGTAAGCGGCGCTTCAGCTCGTTGAAAGCTTCCTCTTGTGACCTTTCCCATTTAAAAGGCACGTCAGCCTTGGTAATTTGAGTCAATGGTTCAGCGATGCGCGAAAAAATCTTGACGAATCGTCGGTAATAAGCGCACAATCCAAGGAATCTGCGTATAGCCTTCTTGACATTAGGCTGTGGAAACTCTGCGATCGCAGCCGTCTTCTGGGGGTCTGGGCGAACTCCATCCTTGCTTACGACGTGACCAAGGAACAGCAGCTCCTCGTAGGCGAAGTGGCACTTCTCTGGTTTCAGTGTCAGGCCTGAAGACTTGATCGTTTCCAGCACTATCCGAAGCCTTCTGAGGTGGTCTTCAAAGCTTGAGGAGAAGACAACAACGTCATCTAAGTATACTAGGCAAATCTGCCACTTCAAGCCTGCGAGCACCGTATCCATTACTCGCTGGAACGTCGCTGGGGCAGAGCAGAGGCCGAATGGCATCACCTTGATCTCGAAGAGTCCGTCTGGCATGATGAGCGCAGTCTTCTCGCGATATCTTTCGTCGACTTCAATTTTCCAGTAGCCGCTCTTCAGGTCCATCGATGAGAAGTACTTAGCGTTGCACAGCCGGTCCAGTGTATCGTCGATGCGGGGGAGGGGCTAGACATCCTTCTTCGTAATGTTGTTCAGGCGGCGGTAATCGACGCAAAAGCGAAGGGTGCCGTCTTTCTTTTTCACTAGGACGACCGGTGCTGCCCAGACGCTACTCGATGGCTGTATGACGTCGTCACGAAGCATTTCCTCAACTTGCTTGCGGATAGCTTGGCGTTCTAGCGGCGATACGCGGTAGGGGCTCTGTCGCAGTGGTCGTGCGTGTTCGTCTGTGACAATGCGGTGCTTCGCAAGCCGGGTTCGTCGCACATTCGATGCTGATGAGAAGCAATCGGTGTACCTTTGAAGAAGACTGCGTATTTGGTCTTGTCTGCTCCGGGGTAATGCCGGGTTGATGTCGAACGTGGGTTAATGGCCTTGGTCAGATGGTTCTGCGGGTTGGTCGGGTAGGGAAAATACGTCTCTGATGTCTGCCAGCTCGTCGAGGAAAGCGATCGTCGTACCTTTGTTTAGATGCCGGTATTCTTCCGTGAAGTTGGTTAGCAACACCTGGGCTTGGCCATTTCGGATTTCGGCGACTCCCCTCGCGACGCCCAATCCTCGATCCAGGACTAACTGGGTGTTCTCCTAGATAACGCCTTCGGCATTTTCGATGTCTTCAGTACCTATGCCGACGAGAACACTTGATCGGGGCGGCACGCTCAATGCTTCATCGAGGACGTTTAAGGCAACGTGATGAGTCTCGCCCGTCTCAACAGGTATGGCTTTTTCCGCGGAAAGCTTGATCGACTTAGATCGAAGGTCGATGATCGCCCGATGTTCGTTCAGGAAGTCCATTCCCAAAATCACGTCTCTCGAGCATTGCTGTAGGATCAGGAAGGTTGTCGCATAGGTTCTTCCATTTACAGTAACTCTCGCGGTGCAGCGTCCTGACGGCGTAATCAGGTTGCCACCTGCGGTGCGGATCAGCGGGCCATCCCAGGTTGTTGTTACCTTCCTGAGTCGGACAGCGAGTGGGCCACTCATGACAGAGTAGTCAGCGCCCGTGTCCACCAAGGCAGTAACCGCGTGACCGTCGACCGTAACTTCAAGGTCACTTGTTCGCGTTCTCGTATTGTACGTTGTCTCCGGTGTCCGATCTCGGCTTCGTCGAGTAGTGAGGCTGCGGTGGGCGTACTGCGACGTTACTTCACTGGGCAGCGGTAAAAGCTTCAAGTCTGGCCGCATCGTCGTCGTCGGTGTCGTCGTCGTCGGTGTTGTCGTCGTAGTTGAGGCATGGTCTCGAGTACTCGTCGATGGAGGATCTTTGTCAATGCGCTTAGAAGCAACCTCACCTCCCCAGGCTGCTTTATTTAGTTTAACCTTCGGGGGCTGGGGGAGCGTCCACGCGCGGCGTAACCTCGGCTAGGAGATACAAAGCGCGGGGACGATGGCGACGGGGAACGTGATAGGCGGCTCGGTGATGAGTATTCTTCCCGACGTAAAAACTCCTCGATTTCGGCTGGTCGCTGGCCGGGTCGGGGTCGTGGAGCGTCGTAAGAGAACCCTCGGATGCCCAGTCTGCTGTATGGGCAGTGCCGGAGGACGTGACCGGCTTCGCCACAGTGGAAGCATAGTGGGCGGCGCTGGTCGGGAGTTCTCCACTCGTCGCATTTCCTCGGCTGCGCGCGTCGCTCGTAGGACGGGCGGGTTGGGGCGAGTGGCCGGCGGTCCAACGCAGCTGGCTGAGGGCGATAGGGGCTTGGGTCCCGTCGTCGAGGTGCAGGACGGCGCACAGCTGCGGCGTAAGTCATGGCTGGGGGCTGCAGAGGCTGCGTGGGTGTCGGCGTCACACCGAAGGCCTGTTGAACCTCGTCCCGGATGACGTCAGTGAGCAATGAAAGTTACGGCTGCGTTCCCGTTGGCAGCAATCGTCGGAGCTCCTCTCGCACAACTTCAAGTATAACCTCCCGCAGGTTATCGTTGTTAGCGGTATCCATGCAGCTTGCTGACAAAAAGCGCTGCTGGCGGTCATACTGGCGGGCTCGGGCGTCAAGAGTTTTCTCCATTGTGGATGCCTCTTCTACGAATTCCGCGAAGGTTTTCGGTGGGTTGCGAACGAGGCCTGCAAATAGTTGCTCTTTAACTCCTCGCATAAGCAACTTCACTTTCTCTTCTTCCTTCATGCTGGCGTCGGCACGCCGGAAGAGACGCTTCATTTCCTCAGTGTACACAGCAACGGTCTCGTTTGGGTGTTGTATGCGAGACTGTAGCAGCTGCTGGGCTCTCTCCTTTCGCACGACGTTCGTGAAGGTCTTTAGAAGCTGCTCCTTGAAGGTTTCCCAATTCGTGAGGTTAGCTTCCTCATTCTCAAACCAGACTTTTGCTGGTCCCTCCAAGGCGAAGAAGACGTACCTAAGTTTCGTGGCATCGTCCCAGTTGTTGAAGATAGCCACACGGTCGAAATGCTCTAGCCATTCTTCGGGGTCGGCGCCAGGCGAAGCGTCGAAGGTTGGTGGCACCCGGGGCTGCTGAAGAATGATTAGAGTCGTCGTCTGGGGCAAGCTCATGGTAGACGTTGCGGCTGGCTTCCGCTTCCGGGTAGGGTCCGGCAGATTCCCGAACTCTGGTGCGTCCCCTTGCAGGCGTCGGCTAGCGCGGTGGACTGGACTCAGGTCCTGGGGTTGATGACTCAGAGGGCTGGCGTCACGGCATGTAGGGGGTGTCCGGTACATGGAAGGCTACCCCGCACCTCCACCAGATGTCACGTTGTAGTGACGGCAGTCCAGCGGTAAGGAAGACCCCAGAAATACTTGCAAACAAAGCTCTTTATTTGGGCTGACTTGCGCCCGCAAAAGAACTGACTCACTCGGTGGCGGCGTAAGCAACAAGCGTGCTCGTCAATCGTCGAACTACGAATGCCCGCCGCTCGCGGCATCGCTCAATTTAAATCCGGCAAAGAAACTTCCAGATAGCAGGACAAGATCATCTACAGTGATCTGGAAAAACCTAGATGCAGCCTTTAGTGGCTGCGATCAATCGAGATTAGACTGGTCGCTTCTCGCGTCACGAACAAAAATGATAACAGCCCTCTCCTGCAGCCTTGAGCGTGAACGAACAAACACTACAATGATACGTGGCAATATAGTGGGTTGTAAAGGTATTGAGTGATGAACAGAGGACAAAAATGTTAGAAATGCGCCACATGCGTGCAAAATGTAATGTTGCGGTTCATATTATGTACAGAGGATAATAATTTTAGGTATGGGCCCTGCAGGCAGGTTAGGAGACAAGCGAAAGATAACTACTGAGGTATACTTACGGCGTGCTTCATTTGCTGTTGGAAGTGCTTTTGTATTCAAGGAAAAAAGAGTGGAAAGAATATTATCAGAAGGCTGTTATCACATGCATGCTTAGGCACTACCGTATTAAGCTACATGAAGTGCTGTATTAAATGCATATTAAGCTTTCACGGCTGCAACGGAGAGGATGTAAATTATCGCTTCTTTTCTTTTAAGCCTTTCGCGTCAGTGAAATTCTCCACACACTAGTCAAACAATACAAAAGGAGTTATTACCTGTGAGATGCCTAACACAAAATAATTATTGTATGAATTTAAAAAATCTCCATAAGGCAAGAGATCCATTACGTTAACTGCAAAGCAGAATAAAAAATGTTTTGGAGTTCATTACTGCGGTCGCTTTAAATAAATAAACAGGTTATTACTACTTAGCTGGGCATGTAAGATGAGCGAATAATTATTTTTTACGAGGTTTCTTGTTCACTGTTCCTCTTTCGACTGATCATGGCTTTGGTTGGCCTCTACTACTTCGTCATATTTATTCCTTATAATACTCAACTTCTGGGTTAAACTGCTTACAAAAATAACCCTCCATGGAAGGCGCATAAATAAGCTGTATGGTTTTAAAACTTAGTGCCCATCGTTCCCTTCCAAAAACCTGCCCGCTACAGGGCAAGAGGGCAGCATACAATACTTTTGGGAATTAAAATGAGAAAATGGATCGATTCTAAATTTACAACCTTTCGTACTGGAAGCAGTTGTCTCTGCTGCACGTCTTCGATAATAGTCGTGAGATGCATTTTTATCACATTGACAGCGGTGGTAGAGGCTAAAAAAATCAATAAATTTGTATTAGTTGAGTAAATAGCGGAACTGAGCAGCACATCATGTAAGTGCTGTTAGTCTTTACAGTGCTAGAGCTGTTAAGGAGAAGGTTTGCAGAAAACGCGTAAGAGTGTTCATCGCAGGAATGCGGCTGTGGTCGCCTGTCCATCTGGTGCACACGGCCGGTCCCACGTGCCTCGCCCTTACTTTGAAGTTATCAGGTAGAAAAAGCGCTTGGCGTAAGGAGGCAACAAATGCTTCGGTACGAAGTTCGGGCTAACACCCTGAGATTAGCGCATTGTTCGGCATAGTCAGCGCGGGCGGAGTAGTAGATGCGGCAGCTATGAAATGGCCGAGGTGATATACATATGAACGAAAGAAATTTTAACAGAAATCTGGAAAGCATGAGTGACTGTTTGAATATTTTTTAGGTGTTCGTAGATGGGTAGTTAGCGGCACCAGAGTCAAGGGCAAAAGAAGAAGATAAGATGAATAAAGAAGGTCTCGGCTTGAGTGGTAATTATTTGCTTCCAACTGGTAGCAAGTACTCTTTGAGTACTGGATTTAAGGGGATTTAATGTCCAGAAATGTTTTAGGCTCTGAGGGAGGCCGTAGTGAAGGGCTCCGTAAATTTCGACCGCCTGGGGTTTTTAACGTGCGTTGACGTCGCACTGAACACGGCACTGTAGAATTTCGCTACAATCGAAATTCTACTACCGCGGCCGGGATCGAACCCGCGTCTTTCGGGTCAGCAGCCGAGTGCTATAGCCACTGAGCCACCGCGGTGGCCACAGCTTCTGTGCATAAGAGCGAAATAGTATGTGCTTGTTTAAAGTGAATTGCTATTTCGGTGACTAAATTAAATGGGGCGTCTTTCCATCTTGGCAAGGTTAAGCTTAGTACCTATTTATCCAGTCTTCCACAAGTAAATAATTCACATTTCAGTTTCTAGAATATGCAAATACTCCCTAAATCCTCATCACCATTCAATTTGTTCTATAAGCCAGATCTAGCGGCTACCGAATTAGAAGTTTCACTTACCGTAAAGGACAAAAATAATTAAAACGGCTAATGAAGGAGTGTGCATCATTAGAAAGGGTCTTCTTGCTTCTGCTTCCTTCTTTCGTTGCTTTGGACTGATTGTTTATGCTGGAGGTCTTTAGGGGTCTTAGTAAATTGTCTTATTTTGTACTCTCCTGACATGTAGAAAGTTCAGAGGCTGTCGATGATTGCTTACAAATTAAAGGTCCTTAGAGAACACATACCGCCCTTTTCAAGTGAAGCACAGCTAAAAGCCACTTATGACAGGCTCACATTGTTTTCTTTTGGCTGCATGTATCTGTTTGTTGCCGTCTTAGACATGCTCGATCATTCGGCCACTCTGTTGACTTTTTGACGTCGTAACTGCTGTCAATGTGTGCTGCTATGGCACGCGTAGGGAAGTGATCGATATTTTTTATTTGCTCATAGTGAACATCTGAGGTAATAACATGGAGCACCGAAGTAAACATTGCATCTAAGCACAAGCTGCTTCAGCGCTGTAATTGCTATCAGACACATAAGCACAACTCCATGGGCAAATGAGGAGAGGGATAAATATTTTGTACGCAAGGTTCGAAGGGCGAGAAGCGAATATCTTGCGAAATGGCTCAGCATTTGCACGTTTGGCTAGAGCGCTATTTTTGTCCCTTTTGTCCTGCCTATTAACGCGAAGAGAAAAAATTCTAGATCTGAACCTTACCTCATCTCCCGAACGGCGCTGTTGGAACACAGCCGTTCGAACAGTAATTTAAATCCCTGGTGAATACGCTGACAACCGCGTATCGGTGAGACTTATTGCAGAAAGTTGTGCACGAATATGTGCATATTCTCCAACCATTTGTCATTGTGGTTGGTAGAAATATATAATTTATTCCGATGACATTGAATTGAAATATGTAAAATATGAGAATAAGCATAAATATACATTGTAAATACAAGTAAAAGTTAAAAATATGTCACTATCTATTTTTTGTTGTATGCGACGATTTGCTGAATTTTCTGGCTCATGCCATGTAGCCACCTCAATACTGAAACGGGGCATTGAAATGGAGCAGCCGACGGTTAAATCGAGAGGGAGTGGGCTAACGCGCATGTCGCCGCCTCGGATACTTGTTACCCTAGTGACGCGTCGGCTCTTACATGCACACCACCCGCCATTTCTGCTTCAAAAATTTTACTTCCAAATATACTGCGTATGCAAACTCTAGATGTTCGATTAGCCAGGTCTGCAGAGTGAAACAAAGAACTTTATTTTTTTCAAACGCAGTCCCAAATTTTTGTAAAAATTGACACAATCTGTAGATATCGTAACATCGAAATACTTCTCAAAACTTCTCAAACGTGTACTCAGGGTATGGGGGAACACTTTTATTTTTTATGAAGCACATGACGCTTGAAACGAAAAAAAAGTAATTTGTGCTGGCACTCTTTCTGCATAAAAGTGGCGGAGGATGTGTAGCCAAGCTCAATATTTTGACACTTCACTTTATTCACCTTAAAGACCCCCTTCAGGGGGTATTACATAAGGGGTGGGTTAATATATTCAACAATAATAAATACATGTCATTGCAGTATGATACAAGTGGTTACAGCTGACAAGAATGAATCTGGGCACGTGATGGCGGCAACATCGGCGGGGAGGGCATTCCAGTCAACGATGGTGAGGAGAAAAAAGGAACCTGAAAAAGGTGAGTGCGCGATAGAGGCCGGGCGATCTGAAACGGGTGTGCAGTGCGGTGAGATATGTGGGTCGGATGAAAAATGTAAGGTGTTTGATTCAGAGTGCTATGGAAAAACTTGTGGAGCAAACTCATGCAGGCGACGCGACGGCGAGCTTCAAGGCTTTCGAAACCGGAATTATTCTTTAAAGATGAAACGCTGATCGTATATGAATATGCAGAATCAACGAAGCGAATGGCGCGGTTTTGAACTGATTCGAGTGCATTTGTTAGGTGTATTTGGTGTGGATTCCAGATGGGACTGGCGTACTCGAGTTTAGGTCTAATAAGGGTTTTGTAAGTTAGAAGTTTCACGTGCTGCGGTGCATGACGAAGATGACGTTTTAGGAATCCTAGAATTGTTAGCAGATGATATGATTGTGGTAATGTGTGTTCGCCAAGAAAGATCGCCACAGAGTGTTACACCGAGGTACTTGAACGATTGGACGCTTTCTACAGATGAGTTGGCAGTTGTACAGGAAAAAATAAGGGGATGGCGTTGACGGTGAAATGAGACGAGTTTTCATTTTTTAGCGTTTAGTGTCATTAGCCACAGGTCACCCCATTCATGGACGCGGTTGAGGTCATTTTGTAGAGCCACTTGATCAGAAATGTTACTAACGGTACGGTAAATTACACAGTCGTCCGCGAATATGCGAATTTTACATAATACTTGCGGTGCCAGATCGTTTATATATATTAAGAATAAAAGCGGGCCGAGCACAGCTCACTGCGGAACGACGGATGTTATAGGGCGAGTGCTTGAGTTGTGATTGTAGAAACAAATTGAGAACGGTTAGCTAGTAATTCTTTAATCCAGTCTAGAATATTAGGGTGGAAATTTATAAAGGCTAGTTTAAGTAATAGGCGTTGGTGTGGTACCTTGTCAAAACCCTTCGCGAAATCTAAAAATAATGCATCGGTCTGTAGGTTACGGTCGAGGTTAGCAAGCAGATCGAAAGTGAAGATTGCCAATTGGGTCTCGCAGGAGAGTCCCCTACGAAACCTGTGCTGAGCTGGATGAAAAAAGTATTTACAATCTAGGAAGTTTATCACATGGGAATAGATGACATGTTCCGTGATTTTGCAAGGCATACTGGTTAAGGAAATGGGGCGATAATTCAGTGGAGAGTCCTTTAGACCTGATTTGTGGACCGGTATGACCCTCCCAAACTTCCAGTCATCCGGTAGCATTCCTGTTGAAAGCGATTGCGAATACAACAATGAAATATATATGACTTTAATGTGTCTGGTGTTTTTCAGTATTTTAGAGTTGATTTCATGCACTCTAGCAACTGATGAAAGTTTTATTCGGTCAATATGGTTAGTTATGCCTTGCACTGTGATGTCATTGTTGGTAGTGCTACAGTAGGCGGAGTGGGCAGTGATGAGTCTGTTTCGTGTGTGAAGACGGACGCAAAACCGCGGTTAAATATTTCAGCACATTCATCATGAGTGGCTTCCTCACCCGCGGCGTTTGTAAAAATTGTGTTGCATGTTGCTTGGGCGTTTATTATTTCCCAAAACCTCCTGGGTTTATTGGTTGGGATTTTTGGCAGATCTTTTTGAAAAAAGGCATGTTTGGCGAAGCGAACTGCAGCATAATATGATTCTTCAGCTGTATAGCAGCGTTCCCATGCGTCGGCACTTCGATTCCATTTCACGGTCGTCCCAGCGTAACCACAGTGCGCCGAGCAGCAGCTGCGCGCCACTGCCGCGAGGAGGCGCTCGCTGTGATGACGTCACGCCAGACGGAGAGAGACAGAGCCCCAACTCGTCTCGTAGCGGTCGTCCCAGCGTAACCATGGTGCGCCGAGCAGCAGCTGCGCGCCCAACTCAGCTCGTCGCTGCTGTCCCAGCGGTTCCACGCCGCGCAGCGCAGCAGCTGCGCCCATCTGCCGCGAATAAAAAAAAATGAAAAGCAAGAAAAAATAATAAAAAATGAAAATAAATAACGAAATAAAAATAAATAAAAAGAAAAAATTAAAGAAAAAAAAATAAGATATAAAAAATTGCCAAACAAAAGCTGAGCATTGTGGTAATTTGGCCGCGTAGTTCGCAGCTTCTAGACCATCATCCGTTAGCGTAAGCCGCCCGTTTTGGCGACCGAGCCAGGCATAAATCTCCGAGCACGTGGGGGCCCTCGTGTAGTGAGTATAATGCCACGTAAAACAAAAGGGCAAAACTTTCATAAACATAAGCTTTACTAAGAGCGCTACCAAGACACACCACCAGCCAAACCAGGCGCAGCCAGGGCTATTGCTTTCGCAACTCACCGGGCTTAACCAAGCCAAGCCTCTGCCAATTTTTTGGCACTGCATTTCTCCCAGCCATCTACGCGAAGGGTCCTCCCACTAGCATGCACCTTTAGCATGGTTCAGCAGTACATGTCAATACTAGCCAACCAATCGACACTTATTCCTTTAATGGCAGGTCGCGTTTTGGAGAAAACCTCAGCAGCGGCGCTGTAGTAGGCACCTACATATCCTAAGAAGATGACACCTGAAGCGGTAGCTCGAACTCTGGGGAACTCGTCGCGACTCGGACACCGACCTTTGACCCAGCCAGCAAGATCGACGGCCCGCTCCGTCGGCTCAACAGCCGCCGCTCCCGGACATCCTTTCCTAAAGTGGGCGGCTTTCCACAAAATAATGGGCATCGGCAGAGTATGTGATGCGAAGAAGAGATACCGAAGTTCGTTAAGGTTTATGGAGAGGATTCTAAGAGGTGGACGTAGAAGGAGGCATCTGCGAGTTGGATGAGATTCCGAAGTTTTTGGCGAAAAGGCAAGAGCAGCTGGCCCAGGATGGAGTTAATTGCAGAGATATGGGAGAGGCCTTCGCCTTGCAGAGGGCGCAGTCAAGCTGATGACGATGGTGTGATGAATAAAAAATTAACCGTTGCGAACAATGTCCACAAACAACGGCGAACCGGAAACCGAACACGAGGACGAAAACAAACAAGGACAAGGAGCAGAGCATCGAAACATTACAGATTTTTTATGGCGGAATCCTTTAATGCCTCATTGTTGTAAGCAGGAGTTGTCGACAGAAATGTCACGTTTTTCAATTGGTCGAAATGGTCGTGTCGTCAGAGAGCGCTAATTTCAAACGGGGCCAATTGTACTTTGGCTAGTAACCATGCAACCAATTAAAGGGATGCCATTGTGATGCTCCAAGTAGGGGGCACGGAGTTTTAACCAATTCGCCTAATTAACCTTTCTACTCAGACCAGATAAATAAACAAAACCGAATAGGAAATTGGTCGAGTTGGGGAATCGAACCAGGGTCTCCGGAATGCGAGACGAGCACGCTAACCACCCCTCCATGCCAGCTCGTTGGTTTGGAACGAACAAAGGCGCGTCTAGTGAATACGGTGTCTTCGTTCACTCCCATCTTCCTCCCTTACTGTTACGGCGAAGTTCAGGTGTCCACCGAGATATGCGCGACAGATACATTTCCTTTCTAAAAACCAATTTACCGACGAGTAAGGCGTAGAGCCGAACGGCGATGGCATTATGTGGACTTCCTGGCAGCGTTGCAAGACGCTGTCGTGTTCCACTCTTAAAAGCGAAGCTTAAATTTTTTACCACACATCAGTGGCGCAAGCAGCAACACCGCGCTTAAGGCTTTCGCCTCACCGCACTTTAGGCCAACAAAGTGCCCCCCCCCCCCCCCCCCCTGAATTTTTGTTTTCAGTAGTATCCACAAAAAAAAAATCATTCGCCATACTACTGCCCCAGGTGGAATTTAACATGCTGTTGACGCAAACCGAGATGCTCCGGCTCCTATTGCCTTACACTAGAAGGCTATCTTCATAGATCCTCTTGCTGCGCATCTAGCTGGTAGCGTCTTGCGCGACGGGTTGGAATTCTTCCTCTTCTTCAACTTCATTCATCTGTACGTTCTCTGCAGAACACGTTTTCTAAGGCCGATGAAGGGGCTGTCGCACAATGGCGCCTCACGCAACAAAAGCAGCGAGAGACGCTAAGAGCCCTTGGCCAGGGCAAAAAATCTACATGATGGGCAGGCATGCAAAACATATGAAAAGGGCGAAGAAACAAGGGAACGCGGCCTAACTATGTGGTTATACGTGAACGCTAAAAATAGTGAAAATAGTGAAATCTGCCAGGCACACCTTGCTCCCTGCTTAGTTTGAAGAGCAGAAGAGCACCAAAGAGGAATCTGGCCACTAGAGGTGGGCGGCCTCGACCATCTATAAGCCACCCGAGATGCGCGGAACCACATCTGCAATGTAATTCACGCTCACGTCCACTCCAGATGGCCAGATAGGCTGCAACATTATTTTTCTATTCAATGAAGGCTAGGTAAAACATTTCTCTAAATGTTGCTCTAAATATGGTGTATTGTCGAATATTTTCCCGACAATTTGCCTGTTATTCTGGTTGGTTAAAGTCCAAGCTTTCTCCGGTTTCATTGGCGAATACTTTAGCACAATCTCTAAATCCAGAAGACCGTATGCTAACGCTCAATGAATTTGCAAGTCGTTAACATCTAAAAAAGCAGATAAAAAAAGCAAACGGACGACAAAGAACTGGAGAGGACAGGAACTAACTTGCAGCTTTGTTATCGAAAATCCGATAAAAGGCTTTCTTTCGATTAGAAAGACTGAGAAAAAGTGTGTCAGACGTCTTCTATTCATTTGGTTCAGAGGAGTTTGAATTCCAGGATGGCTACCTGTACGTGTGAACCATGTCCTCAAGAGTGCTTTTCGCATGCACCCTTCCCTATTGTCTCGAACAGGAATGGTTTTTCCACTTCCTTCTCATCGTCTTGCTTTTTTTCCTTAGCGTTTTAATGGCATTTACTTCAGTTATTATTGTTTTTTTAATAATTGCGTATTTCATTCGCCAATGGTACTTTCGCCTCTTCCACTTCACTTCGTTGTTTTAGCGTGGAGCCCTGTCATGCTTCTCGCTTTCTCTTCATTTTTATTATTTTTTTCATTTATTTGTTTACTTCACTAGATATAGTTTCCAACCCTTGTTTCTTTTCGGCCTAATTTCGGTTGGCTTTTACTTCCGTTGCCATGGTAATTCTTCATAAATGTAATTCATATTCCCCTTTCTCAGTCGGTCTTTCTTCACCACATGTCGAACTTAGTGTGGATCCTTGTACACTTCCTTCGTCTTTTTGCTCGATGTAGGTTTAGTATCTATTCATTTTCTCGACGTTTTTTGGGCTCTAAACTTTGACGACAAACTTTAAAAAAGCGCACTTTTCAGTAATTAAGTTTCAGTAAGCGGTGCCTGTTTTGTGTTCGTTTGTCCCTGCGGACCATGCTTTTCGTACAGTCTAGCCCGTTTATAACGAAGCCACTTATAGCAAATTAGTGGTTATAACGAAGGGATTTCAATTTCCCATTCCCATTTTTGCATTTTCAATACATTTTGGGTCCGGTTTTAGCGAAGTAAATAAGAGCGCGTCAGCGGATATAACGAAGAGATTTAATACGAACCGAAAAATAATCTGCCCATCAACACATTTTTGCGTCCTTGACGAGATTTTTTCCGCGAAAATAAAAGCAAAATTCGGCTGACGGCGTCCTTTCGTGGCGTCGTCTGGTCTCCTGCGGAGCGAAAGGTTGCTTCACTGCATCGCATGGCACGCCGGTCTCGTGTTGCGCCGTGCTTGAACGGCGTCACGGCGTAGAGCGGTAGAGCACGCCGCGCAGGGGAAAAATGTAAAAAAGAACAGAGACGATATTTTTTTTTTCGATGACGTCGCAGAGAGCGGCCGTCTTGGCCAATCGCGGTTCTCTATTTCTCCCAGGCAGTCAGCACCACGGCTGGACTGCAGTCTGCAGGAGGTGTGGCAGCGCGCGCTTTGTTTTATGTCGGTGCCACGGTGCGCAAGGCAGGGAGAAAGCGCGGCAGCATTGTGCATGTTGGAAGCGTGGCTCATTTTTATCGGTTTGGTTGGTTTGGTTTATGGGGTTTAACGTCCCAAAGCGACTAAGGCTATGAGAGACGCCGTAGTGGAGGGCTCCGGAAATTTCGACCACCTGGGGTTCTTTAACGTGCACTGACATCGCACAGTACACGGGCCTCTAGAATTTCTCCTGCAAAGAAATTCCAGCCGCCGTGGCCGGGATCGAACCCGCGTCTTTTGGGTCAGCAGCCGAGCACCATAACCGCTGAGCCACCGCGGCGGCTCATTTTTATCGTTATCGCGGATCGTTGTATGCTGTTTATAAGGACAGAGTTATTCGACTTGATCTAGTTGTGCCCCTAAGCCGGTCACCTCCGCAGCGGCCATCGCAGCTGTTGACACGCTACGGATGTACAGTCTTTGTCAAAAGTTTAGAGCCCAGGGGGTTCACGTGTAAGCTTTATATTGGGACTCCAGGAGAATTCGTGGAAGTCCTACCTATTGTAGGAGGCAGAACCAGGAATCTTCTCATGTCCAAGAAATTTGGAACGCTAGAGATCCATTAACGACGACACAGTGTGGCTCAAAAGAAAACCCTCTGGGCTCCAAACTTTTGACAAAGGCTGTACCTCGGGAGCCCGGAGTTCGACCAGATTTTTGGTTCGCAGTTGGATGGTATGGAAGCCGCAATCCTGAAGTCCGCACTCGCGAAACGTGTTCAGGGGACGCTGGACGACTTCTTTCAGTGGCAATAAATCAGTATGCGGATGTTTGCATTTTTTTTCGTAGTCCGCATATTACGAAATAGCGGATATAGCGAAGTGATTTCCGATTCCCGCCGACTTCGTTATAACCGGGCTAGACTGTATTTGCTTTTCTCCACACGCTATTCTTTTTATTGTGCTCTTCGCGCACGCTCGTCGGCTGATAGTGGTTAACGGCCCCTATATATCTGACGCGGTGGCTTACCAAAAGTAAAGTTGCAAGTCATCGCCTTTCCCGTGCAGTCTGTGTCGTCCCTGTCCTTTTTGCACTGGTCTCTACGAACTGTTACCAACTAGAACAAAGCAAGGCACTACTGCATCAAACTTATTCTAGACTGGACTCTTTTCTATCCTCACTTGGCACGGTTCATCTTGTAATCACCTGTGTCATCCTCATCGCTTCGACTTGACGTTTTGCTTGAAATGCGACACGTCCCTTGGAAGGTGCAAGCCTTATTGGAAGCCGTGCTACCATCGTCGGGACCTGCACTAAGAATCTGCAAGGTGCTGAGAATTGAGTACTGGAGACAAGTTAGGATATACCATGACTCGCTCCGAGTCCTCTTTTTGGAGCAGCCTACGGGAACTCCCTGAAAACTAGCGGAATATAAGACGCTAGTAATGCAGTCGGCTGATTTATGTGGCAACGAGCGCGTGTTGGCTGTCACAAGCAAGAAAAGTTAAAACATAAAAATACTAAATAAAAATATGTTATACACAGAGCACAATAACACGTCAGCTTCCACAAAAGGGCAGCCACATGCCTGAAAAATAAAGCTATACAGATTTCACAGCAATTGCGCAGTTGGAAAAAATGTTTCCCCTTCTGGAGAGCGATGATCGATATCTATGCATTTGATGCGGTGGGTTTTCGAAAATAAAGTCGCAAGTTAGCGCATGTCCCGTCCAGTTCTGTGTCGTGTGTGTCGTTTTCCTCTAAGCGTCCTTAGAACATTTACTAACTAGCCCAAACCAAGCAAGTGTTAGCGTCGATTTTTTATACAAAATTATAAATATAAGTGTATTACACAAAGTGAACAATTCCACATCAGCTTCCAGAAAAGGACAGCCACTTGCATGAAAAATAAAGCTGTACAAATTTGACAGAAATTGCGCAGTTCAAAAAAATGTTTCCTCTTCTGGCTTTCGAATTCCGGACAACCTCCTGCCCAAGGCGGCCATGTACTAAGTAAGGTAACGAGAACGGCTAGCAGGTAGTTAGTGGTTGCACTGCGTTAGTGCACTTGCTTCATCGAAGATGTCATGAGCCACAGCGTATAAAAGGCGAGAACTTCCTCTAGCAAACTGTATTCCTCTTCTCTTATAACTGCAGTAATATGTGCGTATTTTCGGTACCCTGGCCGCTTTAGTTCTGAGTAGGCGGACGGTGCCCTCAGCGGTTTTATAATTGGACCAATCTATGTTTTAGTTCCGGGGTTTTTCTTTGCAGATCAATATATTCATGTAGCTTGAGTAAATTTCAATGAGATACACTAAAAGATATCGCCTCAGTGGAAATTTTAGAACTAGCGTGGCGAAGTTTCCTGAAATGTTGCTTCAGTCTCTCCTACGGAAATCGGCAATATGTTTTGTTTCTAATTTTTCTCACAAGGTAAAAGGCATAACAGCAAGTAGCTATGAAGAGTTAATATCTCTTTTGAGCCGAAAAATTTGGTCGGCAGACCAGAAAATTAGAATAACCTAAAAATTGTATATGTACACACACTACAGAAAACCGAATCGTGCACAAAATAGGAAAAAAATGCTTTATCCTCCTTTCTTTACAGAAAAGGTTTCTCCGAAGTTCTATAAGGCGAAAGCGTTACTAGCCGCATTAAACGAAACTGTCGGCAACCGCCTGTGTTGAGGTCGGGAGATATTCGCAAAAAGATAATGTCGCAGCAACCGCGGTCTAGCCTCTGAAGCGGTGAATCCGACATCGGCATGCACAGGAGCAGCCACCTGCCCTCCTCCGACATTGCCTCCGACGCACCGTTTGCTCGCACGGCACAACTGGTGGACCTCCATGTGGCGCCAGAATTGCCGACTTTTGTATGAAAATTCTGACAAAACCATTTGTCATACACCGTCGATGGTAACCTCATTCACTTTCTCATCGCACATAGTATACATCGGCTAGTCATGCTTGCGGCTAGCTTGAGAGAGGAATTCCGACGGACTGCATATGAACTCGAGATGTACAGCAGGCAGAATCATAAGCTGGCGTCCGTGGCGGCCCCATTTTCCGTGCTCCTGCAGCTTATGACAGAGAAAACTTGAGAGACTATGAGATCTAAGCACAGGCTCACTAAGCCCATGCTTTATATTGAGCTTTACGCAAGTTTCCTTCGTCGTAAAGAGCAGGAATGCATAAAAACCCGCCATGGCTCAAGCTAGCTTAAGATTTGGATGGGCTCACTACCTCCAACTTTATGTCTTCTCCGATATTCGTATCAGAACTGTGACGCACCCTTTCGTCATAGAGTGTTTTGGTTGGCGCCGTACGATTTCTCGTTGCAGATTATATTAAAACCGTCTCGGCCTCATCATGGTATGATGCCTATGACCGCCGGGCGGAACGACCTTAGGCAAAGGTTTTTTTGAGCTTTCGTCTGGTTCGGCTCGGCGGCGCTGACACGCAGTTCTTTCTTGTGCGGCGCGCTCCGTTTATTTCTGTCCGCGCCTGTATGTAGCTTCTAAACCTTCTTATTAGAATCTGGTGCTTCCTTTTGTGACTTTTGCGTAAAATACCGCTACGTAGTCTACTTACGGCTTCTCTCCTTTTTTCTCCTATACAGCCGTCACCCGCATGCTGCAATAGATACAGCCTATGTCAAAAGTTTAGAGCCCAGGGAGTTCGCTTCAAAGCACTATTGTGGCGCTCCTGTAGCACTCATCGAAGTCCTACGCATCAGAGGGAGGAGGCCGAAAAATCTTCTTACCTGCAGGAGATTTGGGACGCTGAGCGCGCATTACAAGCACAACAGTGTGGCTCAGAAGCAAACCCCCTGAGCTCTAAACTTCTGACAAAGGTTGTACCATTCTCCCGCACCAACCTGACGTATTGGAATTTACCCCCGTTTATGAAGCTGTTTATGAAGAAGTTTATGAAGACTGCCGCCAAATCACCCGCTCATCCACCGCCGACACCCAGCATATCCAGCAACCCTGCCAGGACACCGATCACGCCGTATCGAACCTCTCTCCTGGCACTCTTGTCTGGCTCTTGATACCGTCAAGTACCCCTGGACTCTCATCGAAATTTCTTGCCAAGTGTCATGGCCCCTAACGAGTCGTGAAGTGCTCCTTTCCTGTTCACTACGTCGTCGAAACCCTCGCGCTGTCTGCCGAGCTCCGCCGACGCGGACGTGAGACAATTCATGTACAGCGCCTAAAGCCATACTACAAGCCCGCCATCTTACAGTCCCCTCAAGTTTACAGTATGGCTCTTCTTCTCTCCTGGAGTGATTACTGGAGTGTCCTGGAGTGATGACAAAGGCAAAGATGAGCATGTGCTTCAATAGAATCGCCGTCACCGTGTGTGTCGTGCTCGACCTGAATGATCTCGGAGTGTTTCCGCCGCTACTCCCGTCGTCCCAGTTCCTCTAAATAAACTCCCGCCTTGCAATAAATGCGCCTGATAGTCCTTTTTAGTTTTGAATTTAGAAGAACAAGTTTAATTGCGAATTCGAAGCGCATCAGCATCTAAGATAGGTCTTAGTTGCAGATTTTCTCAATCCGCAGTATGGTGTATTGTAACGCAAGTGAAAAATACGAATTTGAAAGCTCTTTGACTCGGGTTTTCTGCATTGCATATTTAAAAACTTGTGCGACTGGACATTCTATTGGCGCCAACAGGAAGTAAACTTGTACATCATCCCAAACTAAAACGGCGTCTGTATTTGATGTATAACAAATTCTAAAGACACGATATTGTAAATCAGCAATGCCAGATAGGAAACTTCACTAGCTTTCAAGCGCCTGTTTTGTTGTTTTTAACAGTGCGAAAGCACTAGCCGGAAAAGTAATCCCCGAACAAGACCTTGCAATGTTTTTGCTTTTGTGCCAAGTTAAAAAAGCAAATAAAATAAATGAAATGGAGAAATCTCAGGAGAGATGTTAGAGGTGCAATTGCCCCTCCCCCTACCCCACCCTCTCGCTGCTGCGAATACTCACACGAATACTCCAGGGATGCTAACAAAGAGCCCGGCATGGCTTGCAAGTGACCTTCGCGGACCCCGCCGCGGTGGCTCAGTGGTTACGGCGCTCGGCTGCTGGCCCGAAAGACGCGGGTTCGATCCCGGCCGCGGCGGCTGAATTTCTTGAAGGCGAAATTCTAGATGCCCGTGTGCTGTGCGATGTCTGTGTGCGTTAAAGAACCCCAGGTGGTCGAAATTTCCGGAGCCCTTCACTACGGCGTCTCTAATAGCCTCAGTCGCTTTGGGACGTTAAACCCCAATAAACCAAACCAAATCACTTTAGTGGCTGCAACTTTGCTGATAAATATGAGGCAATGCTGGCTATTGTGGATTGAACAGGACATTTCTTGAAGTATTTAGAGCAATTAACACCACTTTTTTCATGAACTCAGCTTTGGCCCGCTGAAGGAGGGGCTCGACGCAGGCCACAGGCAGCATCCACCGACGTCACTGTGGCCGTCATTTTATTTTCTATGGAGGACTTCCAAACGCCGCCGGCGTGTCCAAAGGGATTTGGCAGCTTCGAGCTGGGCCTGCTTGTACTGGGGGACTGTAACCACCAACCACACCCAATTCCCTCTTTCGCACTGCTGAATCTACGTGCTGCACAAAGAAAAGGGCGCCTGTACATAAGTGACTCACATTCCCATCAGGAGGCTTGCCCGTCCCGTTGGAAAAGACGCCCGCACTTCCGCTTAAATACTTGCAGGTAAAAACTAGGTGCTGTTCTTGTAATTTTTTGTGATTTACTATTCTGAATTACTATTCGCTTACTGTCCCCAGCGAAAAATAAAAACAAAAAATTAGCGGAAGCAGTGGTGTATTGGGCAACTAGACATAGCTTGAAGACAGTAACATAGAGTGCGTTCCGGTCATCCTCGCTATCGCCTCAATTGGAAGATATGTAACTTACACATTCGCAATTTAATTATTCATGAACTCCTCAGTACATAACTCGAAGATATGTTTTTAACATGTCTATACATTCACTATATGCAGCATCTGCTAGACCTTCGCTGTACATTGTGGGGTGGAGTTACAGTGGAGCCGCATGATGGCGCCACCACTGCAAGCCAGGAACGAAGAAAATTCACAGGAAACATACTTTCCTACTAGTTTAATTTGGATATCTGCAATTTAAATGCCCAAAATAAATTCTTAATGCACGCCTCAGTGCATATCTCGAATGTGCGCTTTCTCAGACATCTGTACGTTCACTAGAGGAGCTTTCATTCACTTTCAGCGACATTGAAACCACCGTGATGTTGGTGAGTTTTTAGTCACTGCGCATGAAATCAGTTGACGACTCCTTCAAACGCTGCTAACAATAGCCTCCCGCGTTCGGCAATTGAGAGACGTGACTCGTTCGCCGTGAGGTTGAGCGATTGGGAGGAGCTCAGTTTTAATGTTGTTCTAAGTACGCACGCGCCCTCATCAGCATTGTTTTTTTTTCTGCAGCTGTCTTCAAACTCAAGGGACACCTGAAATTTTTCCGCAGCATAGGTGTCCATAACTTGCGTACGTTGCACGTGAAGGCGAACGCAGCGATAAGGCAGTTGCGGTCGCTAGTTGCATCCTGTTCTTTTTTCTGATCTTCAAACTGGGTTGGCTTTTGGCCGTATTTCGCGCGTCCGCCGGCCCCCAGGTTTGTAAATAACGACACGAAAAAAAAATTAAAATATGGCTCCCTATATGAAACTATATGAGTAATGTCCACATATAAAACAACGTCTACAAAAGGCATGAGATATTTCATCTTTCATGCCCGTGCTAATTTCTTCAAGTACAGTTTTTTTCCTCGCCACATTTATGTTTGGAATACCTAAAAACTGTTTCCTCCCGCCAGAAAAAGTCTTGCAAGCGTATAGTCCTTAGCGAAAAACGGGTCTGCTAAGAATCCGCTTTTTACATATTGTATTGATTTCATATTAATTTTCTATTTTTGTCTCTACACTTAAAGAGCAAGCCAAATGGTCTGTAAGTATGCTTGGAGTAATATTTTGAACATTCTTACAAACGTGACAAAAATACAATTTTTGCAGCTAAGTTATTAAATATACCTCATAAATCCGCCGCAAGTATGCACTAAATGCAATGAATTAAAGATAAGTTAAAAATATATTCAGTTCGCCTCTCATCAGCATTGTTTTCGTTTTTTGTAAGCCGGGTAGTAGCCGGATTACCGGACGTGAATGCTTAAAGTTGTCAACAACAGAACTAATTAATGAGGAGCCCCATCCCTGCGAAACCTCGGCGATGTCATCAAACAAGAGGTCGATGACGTTGCAAGGTAACGCGGCACCATTTCAACTGGGAAAATGTCACTACAGAGCAAATGTCGACAAAAAGCGACACCAGCAAACTGCAAGTGTACCGACAAATGTGATACTTATTACATATACTCCCTGCTTATATATACTCCCCGAGAGGCGACACATTATCTTGCTCAGAAGGATGTTTTTAGAGCAAAGACTGTAGGCTTCCAAACTACCGCACAAGTGCACGATGTTCCATCAGGGGGCGATGTATAACCGAGTTGCTAGTTGCTCGAATATAACGCGAGTTTTTACAGAGCAGCCGTTCAGCGTCCGTTCGGTTTGTGACGCTTGGAGTTGAGAGGCATTGTAACCGTAGGGTACGTGGTTACCGACCTCAGCGGAATTACGGCTCACCATCTGAAAATGATTACGACTATCCAGGAGTGTTAAGGTCAACATTTCAGTTTGGTAACGGTGGAACGAGACTGAATAGGCTTACTGTTCAAGGAGAAAGGTATGGAACCTGCCGTTCGGCAAGTATCACGTGCAAGGCCAGACATTTAACGAATGATGACAAGAAAGCAGTGCTCATGCGGCCTCTTCTTGTGCTGTGCACTACGTGTCATTTTGTGAGGCTAACAACAAGAACAATATCTCGAACGACAGCTGACATAACAAAGACAGTCTACAGCTGTACAACGTTCAGAATGAGCGATACAACAGGCGCAAGTGCTTTCTTTGTCTGCCGCGGCTTCTACACGCGCCGCAATAGCAGGCGGACATGCCCACCAGCGCCAGCAACAGTGCTCCGGCTTCTCCGCCTCCTAACTCTTCTCACTTTTGTGACGACTTTTCGAAACTAATGCACAGACCCCGCCTTTCAGAAACAGGCAATAGTCCAACGCCTCCAGCAGATCACCGTCATAGCTCATATCACAAGGTATCCTCCATGAGTTTTTAGGACTGAGACAGAAGTCCAAGTGGAAAAGCGAGTAGGTATTTCAAACAAAAATATGTCGTAAAATTGCACATTCCCATATGTTTGTCTCGAATTAATTGTCTTCATATATCGTGAAAATGAAACACATCCCACATCTCCGCACTGCCCAGTGTCCTAATCATCCAGCATGTTTTTATTACGATATATTATACTCAGTTTCACATAGCGTGCAACGCCGCCAAATCTGGCCTGGCTTTTCACACTGAATACATGCACGCTCGGAAAGCACTTTGTCATGCGTCTAACGTATGGGCAAGGATCTGCCGCTGCGACAAATCTCAACTACCGCGAGCGGCACTGTCCTGCACTCCTTTTCTCTTTTACCACGCCTCTTTCCAGTCAATCATCCAGACCTCGAGGAGTAAAAGTGAGAAGCGGCTCGGTGATACGCGATTGGCACCTCTAATTCCAATGACTACACCTTTGCCCAAAAAATAGTTCATACAAATGAAAGTCATAACGTGAGAGTTCAGTAACTAAACGCCTGTCTGCGTAGTCCGGCATTTGCATTTCCAAGAATGTCGTCTTATACTGTTCCATGTTTTCGTGAAAATCTTCACTGAGCCTTCGAACGGTGCGAGTTTTACGCGGCAGGGTGTAATGCTTTTGCTGGCGCACTACTTTCGTAGCTTTCGTGACTTTCCACGCTAAGTATAAAACTGAGTGTAGTGAAGAAAGTTTAGAAAAATCTCTCCGTCTGCTAATGTCTGATGCTGCTGGATGTAATGTGAAAAGCAGGCGGGAGAGTGGAGTGAAAGAGTGCCCATTCACATTCAGTGGCAGGACTCACTTGGAGAGGCGTAAAGGCGTATGCCGATAAGGAAAATGGACAGTAAAGAGAAAAAAAGATGAGGGCCTATCACTTAAATATAAAGAGAACGAGAGGTGGAAGAAGTGAAGAAGTAAAACGTAGCAGAAGATGTTCTATACACCGCTGCGGCAGCGCTCGGTTATTCTGTCTGTCGGTACCACCTTCGTACACTCAAAAGTGCATCTCACTTATCTGAACGTCCAACTAGCACCCATTCATCAGCATCCACCCTTCAGTGGTCTCTGCCCACCTCTGTCCACTCTACGTAAAACTCCACCATCAACCCGAACACCACCAGAAGCCTCCCCATACTACAAACACCTTGGCGGAGCTATCGTGATTCAAAGAAAGAAACGGTTTGCCAGTCAGCTGAAACGTAGTGCAGGACACGAAAATAAAAAGCGGACACTAATACTAACTCATACTAACCCATGACTTGCGTGAATCGCATTGATCATAGCTTACTTTTTGTACCAAAAATGAGGCTGGAGTGATTCCTTGAATTGGAACCCAATATTAGGTGAAGACAAAATTTGCTCGCTATTGGTTGATGCGTCGTGCAGGTCGGGCCCCGGATTCTAGAAGCGTAAAAAGAAACCAAAATCACGACAAAGTATTAATGCCGTATTTGGGTACCAACGGACGGTCTGAACCGCTGCTATTCGAGTAAGGTGGCCGGTACGTTACACGAGATAGCGAAGCACCGGCTGACGTCATATCTACGAAAGCATTGCTATCTCATGAAATGAGTCTTGCCAACCATCTTTGCTCTTGTGCCGCGATAAAAAAAAAACTGAATAAATAAGTGGCCCTCGTTTTTCTACACAATTGAAAATTCAGAGCCTCTGTTGATAACATCCTCCTTCTATCTTGTTGGTTGTGTTGTTTTGCGTTAGTTTATGGCAAGGGATCGCACTTCCATAACAGGTGGCGCAAGAAGCCAAGTGATAGTGTCGAAGCATTTCAAGGCAAAGGAAGGAAAACAATGTTAAGACTGCTGCCAAGTTAATCGTTCGCAGATGCATTGCAGCCCTGAGGGAGCAGGAACGCAAGAGGCCGCATTACGCGTAAGTCACGGTCTGAGCGAACCTGCGGCACACGTGCATGATTACGAACAAGCTGTCCTCGCATGTACGTCTGTACGTTTCAAATTGTAGTAGAAACTTGACTAGTCAACGCATATGGCATTTGTTCTGCTAATAAAAATGTAACTCTAAATTACAGATCGCACCTAGAACAAAGGTGGCGCGCATGCGCATACCATGAAAATAGATGGCCCGACTGGTTGTCAATTTGTCCCTCGTCTCACATACTGCTATGCTGGAAACTTCCATCACACAGATTACCCCCCGTTTTAGGAAACTCCGGCTTGTTATGCATCAAGTTACGCCATAGGTTAATGTTTCCGTTTTTACGAACTGGAATCTGCTACTCTTTCACCGAAAATCGCGTGCGCTCAGTTTATTTCGCGACAGAACGTTGCTTGTACCAGGTACTTTAAAAAAGGTCCAGCATTTTTAGGAAGCTCGCAACCGCAAGTAAATATATAAAAATGCGGTTCTACTTCAAGAAAAAGCTTTTAGCTCTAAGTGATTCAAGATGCAATGATGCGTTTCCAATATTTTATATTAGTCAAAAGTATTTTCCTGCAAAATAGTTTCTTTTGAAAGTGTAGCTTTAGGCGTTCAGTGCTCTTCGGTGAGAGTGCGTAATAATTAAAACGACCTTCTTACCTGTACATGCCCAGAACGAGTTCAGCAGCAACCGACAATGGCGAAAAAGGAGCGCATAATCTTCTTTGAATACCTAGCCGTAATTGTGAATATTAAAAAAAAAACTTTTTCTCCTTTTAGCTAAACACACACAATAGCCGCAACAGGGTATAATTGGGGTGGCAGCGAAAGCTGCGGCGCATGTGCGGCCTGTAAACAATGGCCAGAGAAAGCGCCAGCGCCGTTCCTCTTCAGACATGAAAGACAGTTACCTGCTCAGTCTTCTGTTTGGTGCGGACCTATGTCATTCAACTGACGTGATGATCAGTGCACGTTCATGTCCCATAGTAAAATTTACTTTTTGGGTAAGTCAATGCATAGCTGCTAAAATTTCTTGGAAGGCACAAAAAGTCGCAGCCACTAATTGGCGGCACTGAAATTCCATTATATTTTCGCGCATTTACTCTTATGGCTTTAAATTATAACATGAAAAACTACTAGTAATATCTGGGGTAAATTTTTTTATAAGGTGATAAAAAAATCAAAAGTAGTAGTTCTGTAACCCCCTTCGTTGCTTTCTAGAACACGTTGTTTGTTAGCACAAAACAGGAATTCCACAGCATCGACAACTTCCTACAGAAGCCCCAAGGATAGTGCTCCTTATTGTCGGACAAGCACAATTTATTTGCGATATTCATGGCACGGACATTGTGTAGCTAATAAATTCGTTTCTAACTCTCTGCCGCATTTTTGTTTGCCACGAAGATTATGGTTTCGAGACCCCTCAAAATTTTCGGCTCTACATCCGTTTGAAATCACATTGGCTTATAACATGTTCATACGACATATTGCCACTTTTCGGACAGTCAATGGGTCACATCGATTTAAATGAGTTCCAGACGAGATGGATGATCTCCTCCAATAGATTTCATTTGGTAATGCGAGCCATTACTTTCTATGTCGTGTTACTCATCCAATGTGTCAGATAGCCTGCTGAACTCCTAATACTTCAGAAGGTCGTCTAACCCATATTCAGGGCTTTACAACCTACCGCTAAATCTGAAGTAGCGACATGAGCGCGTCCTCATTATTTTTCTGCGTTCTGTTTGCTTAACTGTTTAGAATACATACTTGTCATTAACTATAATTTCTTTCTTTTTCTGCTGCTGCACAAAACATTTCGGGCTTACGTCTATTTTCAACACTATAATTATCAAACCGTTCATGAATTTGGTGCACTCTTAAAATATAGCGTTCGTTTTTTATGCTGGGACAGTCGGTAGACTGCAAACAGAAATGAGTAAAAAGGAGATAAGCTGTGCTTCAGTTCACTCCCTTTTACTAAAGGAAGTGCACTAGAAGACACCTTAATCCCTCTTTGCTCTCATGTTGTGTCCAGAGTAAGAGAGCTCTTTAACAGACACACGTGACGTATTAATGATGCAAATCAAGGCGTATACGCCGATAAACAGAGCGCTACATTCGGCCTCCTTTCATCATAAGCCAAGTTTTACACGCAACAGCGAAGAACACATTTTTTAATTTCTGTTTAGCAGCGAAATGAATAAACCTTAATATGCTTATTGCTTAACAGCCTTCCCTTTGTCGGCGGTAGATCTCTGCTGATAGACACAGCATTCATTGCTGCTGAAGAGTCCGTTGCAAACCAAGGATGTATCCACGGTACCCCTGCACTCGCCTTTAGCTAAGCAACTTCCTCCATGGGCGCCGCATTCCTTGGCTCCAGCTGCGTGACGTGAGACACGAAAGAAGTCTCAGTGACGCGTATTTGGCTTCTTTAAATAGTATTGTGAAAAGAATTTTCAGCTTACCAGGATAAAGGCCATCATGTGGGTTAGGCTTTACCCAAACCTTCTAGAGGCACGAAACGCTTATGAAATTTTTGGAAAAAATAGAAAGTTTAAAGGATGCGAAAGTGTTTCGACTACCTATTTGACAATAATCCGTATGACACAACCACCGCCCTTTCGTGGAACCCTTTAGCCCTTTGGGAGTCGAACCTTGAATGTCAAAACACTCGTTAGTGTCTAATCTAAAGTTCGGTGCAGATATCAAATATATGTAATGTAATATCGCTTGTCAGCTGCTTATCCAATGAGTTGTTTCTACTAAAAACTAGATTCGTATTTTTCTCTCGGTGTGTGTTCTAAAGGCCACTTCTGCAGATCGTTTCCAGATCACAACCTCTCATTTACAGCACGTTCAATCAATAGCCATGTTACACTCCTATCACATGGCGTTCGTCCACTGCTTGTCCAGCTAAGGCAGCTCTGTTCACCAAAAAAACGAAAGCTCAACGGAGCATCGACGCTTCTACAATGTGCAGCCGAGAAATGGAACATCCGCTAAGGCCCGCTAAGTACCTGCTGCAATATCTGAGGGGGCTGAAGCGAGAGTTTGAAAATCAAACTAGGGCATTATATTCATTCTGCGAGCTCAGACATTTTTTTATTCTTATCGCTTCTGTAAATGAACTGCAGCTGCTACCCTTCATCAGCCGCAGCAGGTTTTGTGCATTGCCGTGGCAACTATAGGAGCAATCGGTGTTGCTGCAACAGCAATCGGTGCTGCTGCAACAATTTCACGGCCTTGAAATCTGAGCATGAAATATAACCACCCTTCTAAATAGCGAAACCAGACAAACGTTTCGTATATTTATCAGATGTCTTGAAAGTCATTTGAATGCATAGTTTTTTCTTTGCCTTGATTTTTCACGTTGTAGGGAAATGCGATCGAAGCTCCCCGTAGGCCTCGCCTTTGGGCTCCAAAGGTCTCGAAAGGGCGCCTTCACCTCCAAGGCCTTTAACGGCACATGCGCAACATTTGTGCCACGTAGCTGCTTTCCTTACTGTTTGAACATTAGCAGCTGTTCTCAAGGGTCTTTGCGGTGCCCGTGTTACAAGCGTATTAACCCTTTAACCGCCAAGCCTGAGCTCTACACGCCATGACAGATTGTACCAATATCACCAATCCCGGGTCACATTCGTCCAGCACGATGTCGCGTTGCTCCCACCGGAAAAGACGATTTACGGTTAGCACTTGCACTGTTTTAATTTTCAACGCCAGAGGGCAACAGATGTTAGCGAAAAAACGCGTTTCGCTCCTTTAGTGCGTGTTTTAAGCCTGCTGCCTTTCCATAATGGCGCCACATATGTCGAATGCCAGTGCCCACGATGCCCTCAGGAAACGATCTGCCCCGTGGAGTAGTTCCGACAGCAGAGTTGCTGGCGACATGGAATTTGTTTTCGAAGGTCTGCGACTTCCTCTGCGAGCTAAGAACGGCTTCAGATAGCGACGGAAGCGACGGCGACGTTTATGACTTTGATGCGCTCGGTAGTGCGCGTTGACTGCTAATGGTGGCACCTTATTTTTACTAGGGCCAAGACTTTATTAGTTTTTTATTAGAACAAAGAGAGAGCATTTCAGTAAGTTCTAACCCACTGCTCTGAGAGGGAGAGATGGAAACCGTCCTGAATAGAGGCTTTTTCTTTTTATTTTTGGGTTAATTCTGCCATAAAAATAATGAGGTACCCTATTTTCAGAATCATAATCGCATGAAAAATGTGTGACTACCTTAAACGTTTTGGTGGTTTAATACTTTTCTTGTGAATTAATTTGCCGTTTAAGGGTCAACAGGTTTATCACCGGCTGCCCAAGGCAGAGTCTCCGCAACATTCTTGCAGTTATGATGGGACACATAGGTCCCACTTTACGCGCTGGCTTTGTTTTTACATTGAACGCGAAAGCAGTATCCAATTCGGCGTTGAGTGGTGTGGCTCCCTCTATGAGGCTTTAAAGAAAACATTCAGTGCAGTTTTCAGCGCTTACCAACAGGTGGAGCCACAAAATGCTTTGGTTCAGTTTGTTTGTTTTTTTGGTCCAGCTTTGTCTTTTTTGCGTGTTTTGGAAGCAGCCTGAGTTGCAGTGATATGCCTGGTAAGTGAATTTACCTGTTTCTTGCACTACAGCAACGTTCAGAGAAAAAGCAGAGAGTATAAGTTGATGTTTTCTGGCAAAAATAACTTCGTATGAAGGAATCTTGCGGCAGTTGCGCGTTTTGACGCCTATAGTGTTAGGGATAGCGAGTCTAGTGCGTGCGCAAACTTGACGCTGGAGCTGAATACTGCGATTTATTTGTTTTTTTTTGTGTGTAGGAGAACGAAAATACCTGAGCCCTGAGGAAGCGTTGGAGCTGTATTTTAGTTTACCGGACAAATCGAACGACAGCGCCGATGAGTACTGCGATAGTTCGGACGAGGAGGACTTAGTGCTAGTGCTTGGAAGCGATGAGAGCAGCGAAGAGGACGAGGTTTCGCCACTACTAGCAGTTCCCTCTACAAGCAAGTGTAAAGGAGTTGCGCGCAAGCCGTACTCAGGAAAAAGGAAAACACATAAAAAGACCAAGAAGCCTCCTGAAGTGTTAGATGACGATATTACAGCCAGCCAGTGGGACATGTCAAAATTCATTGCGACAATTCCGACAAATCACAATGCGCTTGGATCCCAAAAGATCTTGGAAGGAAGCACTGCCCTTGAAGCATTCGTGCTGTATTTCGATGACGACGTGATCAAACATATCGTTGATCAAACAAACTTGTATGCAGCACAAACCAGCCGCAAAGGATGGACGACACTCACGTGCTTGGAGTTTCGTGCTTACCTTGGTGTCCTGTTTTTGATGAGTGTCAATCGCATGCACCACCTGCAAATGTACTGGTGCTCAGACAGCTTATTTCATGTGAAAGAAATCGCACAAGTCATGACGTACAAACGGTTTCAAATGATAACAAACTGTCTCCATCTCAATGACAATGAAAAAATGCCGGATTACGGCTCTAAAGAATTTGACCGCTCTTACAAAGTTCGGCCATTGATAGACATGATGAACGAGAGATTTCAGGCTCACTACTCGCCATCCAGTCACCTCGCTGTCGATGAAAGCATGATTCTCTTCAAAGGCCGTTCAAGCATGAAACAGTACATGCCAATGAAACCAAAAATCAAGAGAGGTTACAAAGTATGGTCTCTAGCGGATTCTGAGACGGGCTATCTCCTCAAGTTCCAGCTGTATGAAGGTAAGAGTGCGCAGAAGCCAGAAGACAGAACATTGGGCGAACACGTTGTCCTGACTCTGGCCGATGGAACCGTCCCTGCTGGCTCGCAGTTATTTTTTGACAATTTCTTCAGCTCTACCAAGCTGCTTCAAGAGCTGCGAGAGAAAGATATTCTTGCTTGTGGCACATTTCGTGTGAACAAGAGGGATCTACCCCCCGAAGTCAAAGTTGACAACAAGTTGGAGCGAGGCTCCTACATTTGGAGAAAGAAGGCTGATGTGGTAGCCTACCAGTGGCGAGACTCTAAAAATGTGCACATCATGTCTAATTACCATGACCCAGAAAGTGTTGTGGCAGTCCAGCGAACCCTTCAAAACGGGAAGAAAAAGGCAGTGGAATGTCCATGTGTTGTGAAAGAATACAACACATGGATGGGTGGGGTGGATAAGTTCGACCAGAAAAGGAATGCCTATCCAGCAGACCGCCGTTCAAAGCGCTGGTGGAGCCGTATTTTTTACTTCATCTTGGACGCAGTAGCTGTCAATGCTTTCATTCAAATTTCCTCCATGAGTCCTGTCACCTATTTGCAGTTCCGCCTGATGCTTGGGCGTCAACTGGTAGCCCAAAACACCTTTCGAAAATCAAGAAACACTCTGAAAGCGCACTACAACAAAAAAGGCAAGAAGAATGGACGCGCAATGAGTGGTGTTCCTGATGAGCTGCGATTTGCCGGAAATGGCCACCACCCTGTCCTCACTGGGAAACGACTGCGGTGCCGGTGGTGCTCTACAAAGCAGAAGGAAGTGCGCACCAAATACCTTTGCAAAATGTGCAACGTACCACTTTGTGTCACTTGCTTTGGCCCGTTTCACTGCCGCTGACAACTTGCCTGGGGTGGATGGTGGGACATACCCTGTCCCACATGATGAATACACCCTATGTGGTTGGTGGGACGTACGCTGTCCCACTTTTTTCTCTTTTGTGAAGAGACAGTTTCCACTCATTTTTTTTGTTAATAATAAACCTGTCCCAGAAAGTTTCTGGTGATGAAAAAAAGTATCTAAGTAAGTTTTTCTCCTTGCATCCATCAAAGGGTTAAAAATAACAAAGCTCTTGAGATTACTAGTTTGGAAATATAGCCCATAAAGTATGTTTCACAGTCTGTTGTTGCTGTTCTCAATATATTCTTAATCTCATCATCGAGGATGGTGACTCCTAGCGAATGAATAAATAAAGAAAAGGACCTACACCAAGGCGACGACGGAAACGATGCTAAGAGGGTTTAGGTTGAGGTTGTTGCAAGCTGCTGGTGGGTTTAGCCTTGTGGATGCTGCCGGCAATTGCTCCACAGAAGCGACACTTAAATGGTAAATTAGGTCCCCACATCAGGCGCTTACCTGAAACCGCTTACCTGAAGGCGCTAACCTGAATTTATTTATATAGTTTTAAACACAATCGCCTAGAACCATCACTAGTCAACTGCTGCTGTCACAATCTGGAGTCCAAATCCGGGTCCAGGGGCGACAATAAAAGAAGGCCTGAAGAACAATTTCTACATGACTGTTTTCTGCGCTGGAAAACAATGTCCTGAAGGGAGCTGTGATGGTGTCCTGCCTTCTTGAGAGAAGCGAACAACACACACACCTTTCCGTGTTGTAAACTGAACAGCACATAACAGAATATTCTATATCACCGCACACACCACACGTGGAAAACAGCGGAGACGATGACAGAATTACATGACAATAATCGTAACAGCAATTTGTTCAAAATGGCTACAAAAATTGAGTTTCAGAATAACAGCATTTTTTTTTATAAATTGAGGCTATTTTTTTGATGCGCAGTTTGGGTAGAGAACAAGGGCGGTCGACTGAAAACGGTTTCCTAACACTGACAGCAAACGTCCTTGTATATGTAAGAAATAGTCTTTTTGGTCTGGATCTATTTATGGACTCTTCCAGGCCCTTGAATCACTGAATCATGACATGCTTTTTGGAATGCTATCAATTCGCAGAATTCGGGATACATCTGTTAACCTCTTCCCTTCATGACTTCACGTTAGAAGTCAACGCGTACACATTGGTGACAGGTAGTCCGCTTTTCTACTTATTAAACAGGAGTGCGACAGGTCAGTATTTGAGACCCATTTATTTCTAATCACTGAATCACTGAATCATGACATGCTTTTTCCAATACAATCAATTCGCAGAATTCGGGAGACATCCGTTAGCCTCTTCTCTTCATGACTTCACGTTAGAAGTCAACGCGTACACATTGGTGACAGGTAGTCCTGTTTTCTACTTATTAAACAGGAGTTCGACAGGTCAGTATTTGAGGCCCATTTATTTCTAATCACTGAATCACTGAATCATGACATGCTTTTTCGAATACAATCAATTCGCAGAATTCGGGAGACATCCCTTAGCCTCTTCCCTTCATGACTTCACGTTAGAAGTCAGCGCGTACACATTGGTGACAGGTAGTCTTCTTTTCTACTTTTTAAACAGGAATGCGAAAGGACAGTATTTGAGGCCCATTTCTTTCTAATGCATCCATTATTGGCATTGTCAACTATGATTCTAAGGTTCAATTTATTATTTTCGCTGATGAGACTATGACACCCTTATTTTACCTCGATGAAAAATATGTAGCGTGAGGTTTTTGAATTGCTGGAAAAATATGTATTCAGTTCTTAGTGTAACGACTGAAGATTAATCCAGTAAAATGGCAGTAATTATCTTGCAGCGGAGAAAAATATTACAAGCCTCAGAGGCGTTATTCTGTGCGAAGGGAAGGTTCAGCAGGCTTAAGAGAACGAGAGCTTCAAGCAATGACGTTTTCTGAAATATTAACATGGGATTCACACATTACTGGCTTATACACCAAATTATGCAAAATAATGAGGCTTTATCGTTATGCAGTTCAATTCTTTCAGTTATGACTGAACTAAACATATATTAGGCACTGCTTTCTTCACGAAATAGTTCCTTGATTTTTCTGAAGGTAACGATATCTAAAGGTAACGTTTAAAAGCTCCACATGTTACTAAAAATGATTTGCCGTAGCCAAGCTAGCATTCACTATTTTTTCTACAGAACAATACTTTCTACCAGAAAATGTTGTTGTATAGAGTATGGACGAATTTCGTATGGTGCGCAGATTTATTTATTGGCAGCAGTATGAAACATTGTTTCATTTACGGCATACTTACAGCATAAGACCAATAGTGTGTCGGCTAGTGACAATAATTTGTTGCTAATTCTTCGCCTCCGCACAAAACTAAATGCTAGGGTCCGTGACAGACTACCTTTCGTTCGTTGTGAATAATATGAGCAATTTACAAACCCCAACTTTACACAACGGAGCCGTATTTTTGTCTTAGGAGATATTTTGGTTCACATATGTTTCCTATGTTGTACCAAAATTTTTGTATTCTATAACATTTCTATTATAAGCTCTTATGCATATTTCTCCATGTGTTTTATGGCAGTGATTCTGTACCTCGGACAACACTTATGTTGTTTAATTTGCTAATGGATTAGCTATCATAATCTATTATGTTTATGATTTCAGACCTCTATACTGCTCCAAAACTGTATACATGTTCTAGTTGTAACGAAATCTGTCACGTACACTGTTGTGTTTGGGATGCCCCCCCCCCCCTCCTGCCTGGGTGTATTAAAGCAGCTCGCGCTCCCCTCCTGCCTAAGTTGATTAAGGCAGCGGACCCTGACCGGCGAAGGCCGAAGATGCGGCGGGGGTTGGCAAAGACGGCAGCAGCGGCAGAAACAGCGGCGACGTGGTGGCGACGTGGCGGCGTCAGGTGGCCGAGTCGACCCTCGGGTCGACGGACAGAGTGGTGATGTGCTAATTGAAAGGCGGCTGTGTCCTCGACGTCTCGTGTTTTGGACATCCGGCGGGGAAGCGTCAAACATGTGCACGAGGAAGGTCGTTCACCTGCTGTTAGAGTGCTCTACCCTTTCCCATCGACCAAGCTGCGAGAGAACGGGCCAGCCAGCACCTTCCCTGCCGTGGGTGGTATCAACCGTATACACGACTGTCCGTCTGATTGGACGTCAATCTTCGAACTATATTACCCAGACAGGGATCTGGGGAATCCGAGCGCTATTTAACGGGCATTGTTTTGAGGACTCCAGTGCACTCCTGTTGACTCCTGAAGAAGTTCCCTTACACTGAGGGTTCCTCTCAGTTACCCTTTTTGCAAATAATGTAAATATTTCTGTATAAAGTTCTCCTTCCTTGTTTTATCACGTCGTAACCCCGTCTCCCGCCTTCCTCGTCCCTTCTCCGGCCCGACCACGCTCACACGATCCTAATAACACATATCTGTTATACAATCCTTTTATTTAGTATTATATTTATTTTTCAACACTTCAAAAGGTAGCATCTCCCTTGCGGTGTATTTGAACCTAGGCGTCGTCAAGTTGAAAATTTCAGCGTTTATCTCAGGCTACCTAGCACAATATTTTTAGAAAACAAAGAATTGCATACTGGAGCCAGTGCCTCTGAAGATCCTGTGTAAAAGAGGCACAACCTATTAAGAATATGTGAGCGAAACGGTGGCGCGAAGGAATACTTACTCTGTTCCCAAGGGAAATGAATATCTGTGATTGAAAAAAGAGGAAAATAATATTTGATTAAACACGTAGCCACCGCTTCCTTTGATGGATGAACCACAAATTATTCACTTTTGGTTGTGACTTTTGAAGCGAAAAGCTTCACTAGGCTAGTCAACACCGGGTCTGGCATATGCTCCGTGATCAGAATTAGCCACAGCTGCTCGTGCGCAGAACCGAGTGACGTCACACAAGAGGCGCAGGTGGTCTGAGCGGCAATCGCCGCAACCGCCGCCGAGACTCCGCCGCCTGTTCTTTCGGCGCAGCCGCGCGCTAATGCGCATGTACGCCACCTCCTCACCGCCGCTACTACTGCGCGCGCTCCTCTCCTCCCTGCCGTTTGACCTACCGTAGCAGCCGCGTGTTTACCACAGTTACTACGCATACGGAAGGAGGGCTATATAACGCGCTTGCCTACACCGTTATCGTGGTGCTTCCAGTGCATTGTGCGCGAACTGCGACAGCCATGACGCCAAACAAAGCATAACTGCAGCTTTTCGCTTGTGTATCCAGGCTTAACCAGAGCTAAGCCACTGCCAATTTTTTTTTTTTTTCGGCAGTGCTCTCCTGAACAGCTATGCGCTGTTTGTTAAAATGACCATCAGCGCACTGACAGCTGCGCTCTCTATAGAGCCTGTCAATATTCATTTCTAAGCGGCGCTAACAATACAACAGAAACTACAATATTTAGGGATTATTTATATTACCTCACGATATGCTTCAGTGGTGAGTCATGCACTGGACATGGGGCTGTTCAACGCCATTGGATCTCGATTGCGGTTGTAAATGCTGCAAGGCGTGCACAACGCCTGGAGATAGCGAAATATTTCGCCTGTTTTGTCCTGGTACGAACTGTTAATTTAATCTCTTTTGAAAATGTTGCCTGTACTACTGCAACTACCACCTGAACCGAAAAGGCGCGCTTTATTTTTTTGCACAATGGGGTTGATAAGCAGGCGCCTGCAAAGGCTTAAAGAGAAAAACTCTTCCAAACACTTCTCAAACCAGCTGCAAACTGGAATGCGGTGTTGGATGTTTTGAAGAAGAGAAGAGACTTTTGGCGGATTAACGTCGCAAAACATTATTACTTAAATGAGGTAGAGTTATTGTTTGTATGCCTGTCCTGTCACCCAAAAACGGGCAAGCATTGATGTTCTCGATCAGATGAAAAAAGTTGTCCTTTAAAAATAATTCTGCGAAGTCAAAATCCATATTTTTTTTAAAAAGTACTCCGTTCCTGGTAGCGTGAGATACTTTTGTTTTTGTATTAGCAGCCTTGGTAGCGTTGTTTCGCGCTCTTATTTTCGAACATACCACCGCAGTAAAAACAAACGCATGAACGGATGAGATAGTGGGTTCTAAAAGTATTCAGTAATGAGTACAGGACAACGTTGTTAAAAATGCGCCACTGTGTCGCAAATTCTTCTCTAGCGGTGCATATGAAGTTCAGAGGTTAATAATGTTAGGTCTGTGCCCTGCAAGCATGACAACAGACAAGCGAGAGATGACTGCAGAGGTATACTTACTGAGTGCTTCATTTGCTGCAGGAAGTGCTTTTGTATTGAGGAAAAAAAAGAGCGAAAAAATATTAGCAGAAGCTGTCCATCAGACGCATGCGTAGGCATTACTACATTAGGCTATATTAAGTGCATATTAAACCTTCGTGACTACAGTGGAGAGGATGCGAATTATTGCTTCTTTTATTTCAAATCTTTGACGTGAGTCTAATTCCTGACACACTAGTCATTGAATAAAAAAGCACAAGGAATTATTACGTGAGAGGTGTAAGACATAACATTTATTGTTTGAATTTTTAAAGATCTCCGTAAGACAAGAAAATCATTACGCTCACTTTAAAGCAGACAAAAATGTTTGGGGTTCATTACGTGCGGTCGTTTTCAATTAATAGCTTTTTCTTACCACGTAGCTCCACTGCAACGTTAGCGAATAATTATTTTTTTGATGTTTCTTTTCACTTTTCCGCTTTCTAAATATACTGGTTTTGCTTGGCCTCAACGGCCATTTTTATAAAATATATTACTCAACTTCTTGGGCAAATCGCTTACAAATAGGCCCCCCTCCTACGGAAGGCGCACAAATGAGTTGTCCATTTCTACGGCTACTTCCCATCATTCCCTTCCCAAAGCCTGCCCGCTAATTCTACAGTGCAATAGTGAGAAAATAGAAAATGGACCGATTCTAGTTAGCATGCTCTCGCGCGGAAAGCAGTTGTCTCTGCTGTATTTATTTGCTAACAGTCGTGAGATCCATTTTGTGCATATTGACAGTGGTTGTAGATATAAAACAGAAAAAAATCTATAACTTTATGCTTGTTCAGAAGGTAGCATCACGGTGCGACACCTGATTTAAGTGTTGTCAGTTTTTACAGCGATGGAGCTGTTATGGAGAAGGTTTGCAGAAAACGCGTAAGTGTCTTTATCGCGTCCACATCGCAGGAGCGCGCCTGCAATCACCTGTCCACGCGGGGCTCACAGGCGGTACCACACGCCTCGCTCTTGCTTCGAAGTTATCAGGTGGAGAGCGAAGGCGTAGGAACGAAGTTCGGGCTAACATCCTGAGATGAGCGCATTGCTCGGCATAATGAGCGCATGATATAAATATAGTGATATACACAGTGATATACATACAAACAGAACAAAGAATAAAGGAAACCAATGAAGCATAGGCGACTGTTTCTGTAATTTCTGTGCTGTTCATGGCTGGAAAGTTATTGACGCTACAGACAAGCGCAGTAAGCAAAGATAAGATTAACAAAGAAGATTTCGGCCTAAATTATTTTTATTTGCCTCACACTGGTGCAATGTGAAAGAAACTAACACAAGTGGAATATAGAGGAGCAAAATAGCATGAGCTTGTTTACAAGGGAAGTGTCATTTTGTTGACCAAATTAAATACGGCGTCTTTCCATCATGGCGAGACAATGCTCAGCACCTCTTTATGCAGTTTGTCCACAAGTGATTAATTCACATTTAAGTCTCTAGAAACTACATTGGTCCTACAAGCCAGATCTAGCTTGTAGGAACGCATAACGTGTAGTCTCACGGCCGCGGCGACGGAGATCGGGAGACGACTTGAGTGGCTCAAGAATATCGCTCACAGGGTGCGCTCACTTCAAGGTACTCCAGTGGCCTGAATATTTAGGGAGAGGTTCCCGGGAGAGGCCCGAAATACAGGGAGGTAGCTGAGCGAGACCAAAGAGCCGGCTGGAAAACCTGGGCAGGATGATCTTCGTTGTGGTGGGTATTTTGGAGGGATTGGGTAGCTGCTAGAAGCGACCGGACTACATGGCGGCAATCTTCGCAAACCTCCGAAGATTGCCGCCAGATTGCCGGCAATCTTCGGCCTTCTAGCGGACTGGCCACTTCAGAGAGAGTGCTGAACTCAGATGTGTTAAGGGGATAGGCGAAAACAGTATTAATGGGAACGAAAGGATATCGGTCGCAGAGAAGAAAAAAGGAGAAAAACCCTGTTGTAGACGGCGTAGCAGTACTGCGCACTAACGTAATATAGGGGAGAATCAGGTCCCAGTTTGTGTGGTCCGAACCGATGTACATAGCCAGCATGTCACCCAGAGTACGATCAAAAGCATTCAGTGAAGCCATTTGTCTTAATGTGGTAGGCAGTGCAAGTCCGCTGGATGACGTTACACTCGCGGAGCAGAGCTTTGATGACGTCAGACAAGAAGAAGCGGACTCTGTAGCTTCGCAGTTCACAGCGTGTCCAGTATGAACCGCCACAGAAGAAAGAATGCCACATCCTGGATCGTCGCAGCAGGGAGCGCGGCGGTTTCAGCCTACATCGTGAGGAGATCTACGTCAGCAATAACCCATCGTTTGCCAGAAGCGGTATACGCGAGAGGCCCGTATAGATGAATGCCAGCGCGGTCGAAAGGGCGAGGCGGGTAAGGTAGCGGCCGCAACTCGCCAGCAGTGGTATTAGCGGGCGTCTTGAAGCGTTGGCAGTCGAGGCACGAACGCATGTAGTTCAATACTAAGTTATACGTACCACGCCAGTAGTAACGGATGCGGAGGCACGTGTACGTCTTGAAAAGGCCCATATGACCGCATTGTTAATCAGAGTGAAATTATCAGAAAATGCAAAAACGTGGGTGTAGAGGAATGAAGAGGGGCCGCGATGCGTCGGCGAGAAAGTCGAGATGAGTCCTAAGCCAGTGATCCTTGCGCTGTTCAGAAGGCAGCTCACTGATTGCGGGAGACGGCTCAGGGCCTTGATGTTGTGGAGGCTGGTAATTTCGGCGGGTAGCGGGGAGCGAGACAAGGCAGCGGCGTCCTGTTGCTGGTGGCTGGACAGGTAGATGACGTGGACGCCATATTTTTGGAGACGTAGCTCCCATCGGGATAGGAGGCTGGAAAGATTAGTCAATGAAGAAAGTCAATAGAGGGCGTGATTATCTGTAATCGCATCAAAAGACCGGCAGTAGACTGAAGGATGAAACATGTCTAGGGCCCAGAAAATGGCCAGGCACTCCTTTTCGGTCACAATTGGACTCAGTCTTGGTAAGTGTGCGACTGGAACAGGCAACTACATATTGGTCAAACTTGTGGGATCGTCATCACCCGAGTGTGACCGTGTGCTCATTAGGTGGCACTTCGCCCACATATCGCGGGTTCGGGCCGGAGCAAGCTGAGGGCACTGCCAGCGCTTGGTGCGCGCCTGCGCTCTCGCTCCGAAGGAAGGAAGGCGCAGTTATTTAAGAGCACGAGTGTTTATTACACAGAGAGCTGCATTACATAACACTGCACTAATCCCCAGACCTCGGTGCAACCCATAGCCCCGCCGCAGCACCCGAAAGCGGGCCCGCGGAGCCGCGCGCGCAAAGCAAAGACTACATACACGCGGGACAGCACAGCTAAGGGCGATCGCATGCCGCGCGGCCAACCAAAGGGGTTAAATCACGCACAGCGCAAAACGAGGAAGGATGGGGTAAACGCGGAGCACATCTTGACGACGCAGGTCGCACATCGATGGCTCATCGCGCGTCGTCACCAGCAATGGCCGGCGATGACGGAGAACCAGCCAAATCAGGCCCTCCCGAATCCGGAGCGCGTCGGCCCCGCACAGGCGGGCTACACGACTCCGGAAGTTCGGGCCTGGACTCAAGCATACATACTAGATGCGCACGTCAAAGCACCCGCGTTCTTGGGCCCCCGGCAAAGGCCGGGGCACCCGGGAGCCAAACTCTACGCACCTTTCTGCTGCCCGAGTCGGTGGCGATCTCTCCGCTCATTTCCCGCTAGGGACCACTCGCCGAAACAACGCCCCCAACTGTCACTCGGTGTGACCCAATGGGGACGCGAGGTCGAAGCGGGAAGAACGGAAGGGAGGGTGATTTACTGCGGTTCTCGGAAGAGCTTCCCTTGCAAGGGAGGACAAGCAGCGCGGCTGCCCCCATTCCGCTCGCGGACACCCCACGGGGGGTCTCTCCAACGAACGAAACGGCAGAAGCGGGCGCACACTCGGGTAGCCCAAGAAGCTCAATCCCCACATCCCCCTCTTCTTAAATGCCCCCGTCTCTCTGAAAACAGAGCGACGGTCACTCCACACAGCACAGTATTCCTTTCGCTAGCATCAATGAGCTACCAGCCTTTCGCCATACCTCCAGCCCTTAAACACACCCATACAACAACATTACTGAGAATTCTAATCACAAAACATCAGGCATTCGACACTACGCAATAAAGGCACAAAAGTATTCGCGCCTTACAAAATTACAAATGCGGTCACTCGAACATCACATAATCAATGCACTCTGTATACATCAATCATAGCTATACATCATTACATAAGTTAAAATCGGAGATAGATATACGTGCGTCCATGCTGTCACAATGATCAGAACGCGCACGACAGGGCGCCGGAAAACTTTCCACACAACTAGCCGCCGGAGCCGATATCTCCGACGGAATCGGTCGGTCCTGATGAACGGCAACCGATATGCTCCGGAAGCAGCTCACCCCGGCGTCGTCCCGCCGCGTTGGCGGTCCTCTCCAGGCACCCGATGCTCTGAAGACGGTGTCTCAGCAGTGCTACGGTGCGGACAGCCCCGCACAGATTGCCTCTGAAGTTCCGCTGATTTGGCTTTGGCACATACCGCCGAGCCTGGGACTCGCGCACACGTACTCAAGGCACCAGGAAGCGGTGACAGGCGTCCAAAAACTAAAGCATAAACATGGCAACTCCATGGCCCTTGTCCACGGCAAGGCTCCTGACGGTCAATAATACCACTCAACAAGAAAAAGTATTTACAAACAAACACAATTTCCCCCACCCCAGCGGGCGAGCGCCCGACGACGCTACAATGGTCCGGGGTAAGGAGGATTGCGAGCAACTGAGACACTGACCGCGAGCACACACACATTCCGAAACGTCGCTAACAAGCATACCCCTCAACGGCTTCTCGGCATACTCTTTTTTTTTTTACTTTCTCTTCCCACATCTGGGCCCCGTTCGACGGATTCATGCTCGCGCACACAGCCTCTCCGACATCTCTGAAACACTTGGCGAACGAGAGGCGCAAACGGCAGCAGCTATGCGGCGACCAGGCATAGTGGAAAGGAGGAGGGCAGCGGCCCACGCACGGGGGAAAAGAAAGCTTTTCACCCCCCACAGCAACAGGCCCTCCCGGCTCTTCCGGGAAAAAAAAAGGAACCCCGCACCACCCCCGCACACTACCCTTCGCGCCACAATGAGACAAAGAAGCCCCTCTTCCGAAGTGACCGGAAACGCGGTTGCTTAACTACAATACTACACTGTGCATAAGCGAGACAACAAAACACTTCAAAACGCATATTATACAGACGGGAAGTATTTAGCACGAAAATACACTTTGAAACATTCACGGCACTGTACAGAAACGAAACATGCATTCTTCAACTCACATATCGGGCTGAAGGCTCAGCGAAGTAGCTCGCTCCGGGAACGCCGCGGAACGGCCTCGCCACGGCGAAGGCTGGTAACAGTCCGAGCTCAGCTCTCAACCGAAGATGTCCGATATCAAGCACGGAACAAAACACAAAAGTGAATGTCGTCTGAGGAGGCACCGAAGAGACAACCGAAAGCGATCGTATGCTTCGGTCGTGCCCGCTTGCCAAAACGTGAAATCAATGGACCTCCGCATCACCTATCTCGCTCACAAAAGTAAGCGATCAAGTCGGCAGCGTAATTCGACTTCTCCGCGCGCTACAGAGGGCACGAACAAGACGAGGGAAAAACTGCGCGTAGAAAGGAAAAATCCTTTCGCGCCATCTTGGCCCTGTTTCTCGCCGCGGAACAAAGGTTCGCGGGTATCGCTAGGCCTGGACTCGGCGGATCGGCTCTCAACACCTCGAAAGCGAGAACGAGTGCCTTCCCGCGGTAAATCTGCGTTACTGACCATCAACAGCCGTGGGTCGTGAAAGAACTTGGTTAATTTAGAAAAAGATGCTACGACGCTGTTCGGTGGACTCGATATTCCAGCACGAGCCGTCATGACCCATCAGGGCAAGCCCCGGGGACGCCAGTTCCGTCTGGCTTCGGCCCCTCGGCGCACGCTGCAATACAAGCTAGCGTTCCGGCGCCAGGTCTCTCTCAAGAGACCGATTTCCACGGCCTCATGCGCGCGACGCAATACCAGCGACTTTCCGACGCATTGTCTCCCTGAGACTACCGTGAATTCTAAACGCGAAAGGGGTCACCGCGTTGGGCCCTGAAAAGCTCTTTGGGCTGGAGATAATCCTAGCTACTCCCGAGGAGTCCGGCCAGTTTTGCCACCCTTACATAGCGTCTTACCAAGCCAGGCCTCTGCTCTGCCACTCCTCGGCGCGGCGCGGGGATGCTCGTATACGCGTAGTCCCCTTCGGCGCCAGCGCGATAGCAACCAGGCAAAAGGCGGCTGACTAATTGCTTTAGTTCCGAATAAAGGTTCCTTTCTCACGCATCCATCGACCCAAAATTACGAATTCGCACGTTTGCTAACCGATCCCAACTACCCGCAACAGAGGATAGAAAGGCTTCTCATGTGCGTTACGACCTGGCTTAACTAGCCCTGAAGCTTGCAACAGAATGCAGTAACTACAAAGGTAGGAACTGCCCAACGTTGGTGCGCCAATTATGAGGGATCGTCATCACCCGAGTGTGACCGTGTGCTCATTAGGTGGCATTTCGCCCACATATCGCGGGTTCGGGCCGGAGCAAGCTGAGGGCACTGCCAGCGCTTGGTGCGCGCCTGCGCTCTCGCTCCGAAGGAAGGAAGGCGCAGTTATTTAAGAGCACGAGTATTTATTACACAGAGAGCTGCATTACATAACACTGCACTAATCCCCAGACCTCGGTGCAACCCATAGCCCCGCCGCAGCACCCGAAAGCGGGCCCGCGGAGCCGCGCGCGCAAAGCAAAGACTACATACACGCGGGACAGCACAGCTAAGGGCGATCGCATGCCGCGCGGCCAACCAAAGGGGTTTTATCACGCGCAGCGCAAAACGATGAAGGATGGGGTAAACGCGGAGCACATCTTGACGACGCAGGTCGCACATCGATGGCTCATCGCGCGTCGTCACCAGCAATGGCCGGCGATGACGGAGAACCAGCCAAATCAGGCCCTCCCGAATCCGGAGCGCGTCGGCCCCGCACAGGCGGGCTACACGACTCCGGAAGTTCGGGCCTGGACTCAAGCATACATACTAGATGCGCACGTCAAAGCACCCGCGTTCTTGGGCCCCCGGCAAAGGCCGGGGCACCCGGGAGCCAAACTCTACGCACCTTTCTGCTGCCCGAGTCGGTGGCGATCTCTCCGCTCATTTCCCGCTAGGGATCACTCGCCGAAACAACGCCCCCAACTGTCACTCGATGTGACCCAATGGGTACGCGAGGTCGAAGCGGGAAGAACGGAAGGGAGGGTGATTTACTGCGGTTCTCGGAAGAGCTTCCCTTGCAAGGGAGGACAAGCAGCGCGGCTGCCCCCATTCCGCTCGCGGACACCCCACGGGGGGTCTCTCTAACGAAAGAAACGGCAGAAGCGGGCGTACACTCCGGTAGCCCAAGAAGCTCAATCCCCACAAACTCCAATTCGCCCTGTGCGAGCATTGCAACACCACCAACACCACTGGCAACATCAAACCCACCAAGCAGGAAAATCGACATTGCTTCCGTACAGCTGCGTCAAAGGGGCAGAAATTGATGCAAAGTCGAGAATAAAACGCCTAAACTTACAGCACAGTAATAGGAAGCTGCGGACTTCCTTAGTGGTCGAAGGTTTGGAAAACGCATTCATGGAATGATGTTCGGCGGGGTCAGGGCGTACACCATCTTTCGACGCAACCTGAACTAAATTATTTAGTTCATGGGCAGCAAAAGTGCATTTTTTTTAGATTTCAGCTGATGGCCACCGTTTGTGAGGCATGACAAGACGTTTTTCAGGCGACAGAGATGCGTCTAAAAGTCGGGCGAAAAGATGACTATATAGTTCAGGTATCACAAAGGCGTCTTCTACTTGAGGTCAAGCAAAATTGCACCCATCGTCCTCTCGAGAGTAGTAGGAGTGGTAGGACATTGGCCAAAAGGCATGATGGTAAAGTCGCTGAGGCCTTCAGGGTTCACAAACGTGGTTTTTGCACAATCTACAGCTGCCATTGGGACCTGCAAATAACAAGAGCGCAAATCAAGTGTAGAAAAAAAGCTCCGCGCCTTAGAGAGAGCCCAGAACGTCATCAATACGGGGTGGTGGTGGTGTGACATTTTTATTCGAACATCCTTTCTGTTAGGCGTTCAGTACATCCTGGGCCAAGGCGACGAGGGCACGTTGCTGTCTCAGATCCAGGGAGGCGAGCCAGATGGGCCACGGTGGGGGTGGGGGGAAAGAATAGGCGGGGGACTGGAATGCTGCGTGGAACTGTATAAGGCAGTGTTCTATGTCCGCATGTGTGTGCGGACAGTTTGGGCACTGAGGTGTGGAAGTGTACACATCAGTGCCCAATACGGGGAGAGGGTAGGCTTTTCGCGTGCACTTATTAATGTGGCTGTAATTGACCCAAAATCTAACGGACGCATCCTTCTTTTTTACAAGGACAACCGGTGAGGCCAATGGGCTTTTGGAGGGCGGAATAACTCCACTCAGCATGTGGAAAGCATGTAGCTAAGCATTGCAATCCCTGCAGGCATAACGGCGAAGTACGCGAACCGTTTCTTGACTTAGCAAAGATTATTGGCAGGATAGGAAGATAAGGAAACGCGAAATTTTCGAAGCCGACCAGATGGAGAGATTTGGCACTGACAAAAGGGTAAGTGAGGCCTTAATCGACTTGTAAAGAGAGAAAATGGAATTTGAAAGCATTAAAGAGGTGATTGTGGCAGTGTGTGTGGGCTGCGCATGCGCTTTGTTGTAGAAGAAAGATGGAGCAGCTGGCGCAATAAGCAGGTCGTTTGTCGGCGCTCGTCCTGTGTGGTGCTGCAGATTTTGAGTACCGCATGTTGCGCAGTTTTGACGTTATAGAATGTCATACCAACTAGCTCCGCACAGTACTGTTCTAGACTTCCCATTTGATCTGACGCTCGCCAGCTCGAGGACTGCGTCTGGATGGTTGCTGCACAAATATAGATGTAGTTCCTACAACGAACTGCGTAATTTGGAATCCTTTAGCATAGAAGGACCATAGGTTGTGTGCCTTTATGGCCTACTGCGGCTAATAATAATGCAATTTCAAAAATTCTTTCAGTTTGATACAGACAACTGCTTCGAAGACCAGTTATTTTATGTCTGCTCTAAATCAGACGTCAAGTAAAGCGTATGAGTCAGTTTGGCTCCAAAGAGGACAATTTATTAATGTCATTTCTTCGGAAAAATTGCAGGCGGAGCCGACTCTACGTTCTTCCGAAGTGTTCTAGTAACTTTCCAAGCTTTATCTCGAAAGTTCTCTATCAGCTTTAAAAACAGCACGGCTGAGAGCGGAGGGGATACTGTTCGACGACCGCCGAGCACGCTTGTTTCTACGCCGCCATCGAGTGATTAAGTTCTTTGCGGGCGCCAGTCAGCCCAAATAAAGTGTTTTGTTTCGTCGACATTGCCGCTGCTTTCCTGTTCGCCGACAGCAGTCACCACTACGTGACATCTGGTGGAGGTGCTGACCTGCTATCCAGCTATGCCCCTCACGATGGAACCTGGTGTACAGCCAACGCCCGTCGTGCTTCGCCAGCCCCGAGAGCCTCCGTCTTCCCGTGGGGAACCACACGAGGATGTAGAAGTCTGGCTGGACATGTACGACCGTGTAGCAGCGCTGAACGACTGGGACGACAGCACCAAGCTACGAAACGTTTATTTTGCACCGGACGAAACCGCGATAACGTGGATTGAAAACCACGAATCTTCCATCACGACCTGGGCGACCTTCAAGAACCAGTTAGTAGGTACCTTCACAAGCGTCGTACGGAAGGAAAGAGCGGAGGTTCTGCTGCAGTCACGAATTCAACTCTCAAACGATACCGTGGCTACATATGTGGAAGAAATGAAACGTCTTTTCAAGCGCTCCAACCCAAATATGGCTGAGGAAAAGAAGCTCAACTTTCTGATGCGTGGCGTAAAGGAGCAACTGCCAGCCGGTGTGAACCGAGATCCTCCAAAAAACGTCGGCGAGTTTTTAGTTGAAGCGTCCCCTACTCTAGAGACCCTTGACGCTAGGACCCGTCATTACAATCGACCACTTTAAGTGCTGACAGCAAGCCCCCCAGGAGATACCCTTGCAAGCGGGGCTAACCTGCGATATCTGATAAGCGAAATTTTTTCTCAAAGAACATTGTAGGCGGCTGCCATCCCCAACACAGCAGACGCAGCAGACTCAGGTGGCGTCGCTCACGGACATCATCCGTGAAAAGGTTCAGCATGCACTTGGCTCCCCGTCACAGACGACACCAACAGCAGTTGAAGCCATGACCTACTCCGCCGCACTACGCAGTCCTGCGCCCCGACGAGACCCCCCAAGCCCTCTTCGACGGACACCAGCTCTACAAGAACGACGACCTCTAGCTCCCGCCCAGTCACCTTACGAGCGAAGCAACGGAACAAGGAAATGCGGCCAGTGGAGGACTTCCGACAACCGCCCACTGTGTTTCTATTGTGGCCATGCCAGGCACATACTTCGCTACTGCACGTACAGGCCTGCGAGGTTTCGCCATCGACGCCCCACAACCGTTCCCCAGCCAGAGACCACGGGAAATTGACGACTACCTGCGCAGAGGGGTGTACGTGTTGTCAAACCGTCTTTCCCGTTCCCCGTCGCCGTCCACCGCACGATTTGCATCACCGGGCCGAAGCTACACCGTGGTTGTCCGAGGAAGGTCCCCTAGCCCTCGTAGGGGAAACTAAATAAAGCAACCTGTGGAGGTCAGGTTGCTTACTGAGGAAACGACCAAGATCCTCCAGCGACCTCGCCGTATGCCGACGCCGCTGCCACTATGCCGACACAGCATACAGCGACAACCTCGACCACTACGCGAACCGCCTTCAAAGGGACGCCGCCATTAAGAAAAGCTTCGTCCACACGCCCCACCCACGATTCACATACCCGACGGAGCCGTGACCCGACGCCGAGGACGACGTGAAACGCCAGGGCCAGGACATTCGACTTAGAAGTCGTTATCGACGGCCGGAATGTTACCGCTCTAGTCGACACAGGAGGCGATTATTCCGTGATGAACGGACCATTCGCTATACAGCTGAGGAAAGTAACGGCCGCTTGGGACGGCCCAAAAATTCGCCCCGCAGGGTGCCACCTCATTACGCCATCAGGAAGATGCACAGCGCGAGTGACTCTCAAGGGGCATACCTATCCCGCGACCTTCGTAGTGCTTCGTAGTGCTTCGTAGTGCCAATGTTCCCGCAAAGTGATCTTGGGCGTGGATTTCCTTAATGAGCATCAAGCGATCATCCACCTGCGATCCAAGCTCATCACGCTTTCTACGGATAAGGACATCTCTTCCATGCGAACTGAGGACCATCACGCTGCACTCAGTGCCCTGGAGGAGCAAATGCGTGTCCCACCCCGCTCAAGCGCATCATCACCGTAGGCGCCCCAGAAGCGAATAGCACTGAAGCAATTATCGAGAGGAATATGCAGTTGCTTCTCCACCGAGGAATCGGCATCGCAAGAGGCATCGCACATTTCCACAAAGGACAAGCTGAAGTACTGCTGATTAACATCAGCGAAGAATGCCGGCACGTTAACAGAGCAACACTTGTTGTTGGGCTAGTTGGTAATACATACTTCTGAAGGAACCAGTGCCCAAAACACAACGGACAAGAAAAAGGCGGTACACGACGGACAGGAGCGCTGAACTTACAACTTTATTTCGGAAGTGAAGATGCAACGTATATATACAGCCATGTCAGGGGTGGCGGCGTGCCACACAAGGAAAGCAAGAACAAGTAGAATCTACAAGGTCATGAAGAGACAAGCGGCACAAGCAAACCAAAGATCTTAACTAATATAACATGTGAAGGTGAGGAGTTTAAATGGAGGCAAGAAAAACAACAGGAAAAAAAAACAAGGAAAAAAAGGAAAAAAAACGCCAGACCTCGTGAAGATGAAATTGATACTGATAACAAAAGCCGATAAAAACAATACCAATAAAAGCGATAAAAGCAATAAAGTTAACAGGGCAATGGAAAAGAAAAAGATAAGATGCCAACAAGTAACACGGTAAAAATACTAACAGCTAAAATTAAGAAAACATCGCGGAAAAACTAACAGCTAAAAGGTAAAACCCACAGAAACATAAGGTTAAGTCTTGTGTATCAAATAGCGGAATAAAGTTGGCGGGAAAAAAGACGGTCGCATAAGGTGGGAAGTTAAAATGTTAGTGCCTCGAATTTTGTGCCAGATAGGCGAGTTCTTTCTCAGATAGCGACACTGAAGGCTATCTAATGCACTTTTCTTTTAACGCAGCTATCGTGATTGCCTCAACTATTTCACGGGGCCTCGTGTTTCTGACTGTGGCTATTACCCGGGTTTTTTCGAAGTGTGGCAAACATCCTGTTTCTACATCTTTGCAATCCCCACAATGGATACCAATGTGACGGCACTTTTGAACATTTGCGTTGTAATCATGTTCTTTTAGTTTTTCATTTAAACAACGCCCTGTCTGTCCTATATACTGCTTCCCACAGTACAGAGGGATGGAATAGACAACTGAATCGGTACACTGCACATAGTTGAGGCAATCACGATAGCTGCGTTAAAAGAAAAGTGCATTAGCCAGCCTTCAGTGTCGCTATCTGAGAAAGAACTCGCCTATCTGGCACAAAATTCGAGGCACTAACATTTTACCTTCCCACCTTATGCGACCGTCTTTTTTCCCGCCAACTTTATTCCGCTATTTGATACACAAGACTTAACCTTATGTTTCTGTGTGTTTTACCTTTTAGCTGTTAGTTTTTCCGCGATGTTTTCTTAATTTTAGCTGTTAGTATTTTTGCCGTGTTACTTGTTGGCATCTTATCTTTTCCTTTTCCATTGCCCTGTTAACTTTATTGCTTTTATCGCTTTTATTGGTTTTCTTTTTATCGGCTTTTCTTATCAGTATCAATTTCATCTTCACGAGGTCTGGCGTTTTTTTCCTTGTTTTTCTTTCCTGTTGTTTTTCTTGGCTCCATTGACACTCCTCACCTTCACATGTTATATTAGTTAAGATCTTTGGTTTGCTTGTGCCGCTTGTCTCTTCATGACCTTGTAGATTCCACTTGTTCTTGCTTTCCTGGTGTGGCACGCCGCCCCCCTGACATGGCTGTATATATACGTTGCATCTTCACTTCCGAAATAAAGTTGTAAGTTCAGCGCTCCTGTCCGTCGTGTACCGCCTTTTTCTTGTCCGTTGTGTTCTGTGCGCTGGTTCCTTCAGAAGTACGTTAACAGAGGAACTAAGATAGCTTTCCTGGACGAAATATCCGACGTAGGAGAGTTTTTCGCCCTCTCCCATCCCTCCACAGAAAATTCGCCTGACCAAGAGAACTCGCTCACTTTCGACATAAAACCAGCCCTGCCCCGGAACAGACAAGACGAAATCTGCAATCACCTTCAAAGCTAAAGCGAGTGCTTGTCGTCATCGCCGAAGGTGCAACGAACGCCGATTGCCAAGCATCGCAATATAACCGACCAGCACGCCCAACCTCTCGGTCTCCGCGAGAACAACAAGCCATCCGGGATCAGGTGGAAGAAATGCTTCGCGACGACGTCATCCAAGCTTCAAAGAGGCCCTGGGCCGCACCGGTTGTTCTAGTGAGAACGAAAGACGGCCCACTTTGATTCTGCCTTGATTACTGCCGCTTGAACAACATCACAAAGAAGAAAGTACACCCGCTCCCCCGCACCGACGACACACTTGACCTGCTCTGCAACGCTAAGTATTTCTCATCGATGGGCCTCAAGAGTGGCTACTGGCACATTGAGGTCAATGAAAGAGATCGCAAGAAGACCGCATTCATCCCTCCAGATGGCCTCTCCGAGTTCAATTCGATGTCATTTGGTCTCTGTTCCCCACCAGCGACATTTCTGCGAGTAATGGATACAGTGCTGGCAGGCCTGAAGTGGCAGATTTGTCTGGTATATTTAGATTATGTCGTTGTCTTCGCCTCGAACTTTGAGGAGCACCTAAAAAGGCTTCGCAATCAAATCGTCCGGCCTAACCTTGAAAGCAGAGAGGTGCAACTTTGCCTATGAAGAACTCCTCTTTCTAGGTCATATTGTTAGCAAGGAGGCAGTACCCCCAGACCCGGAGAAAACAGCTGCTATCGCAATGTTTCCGCCACCGGCGGATAAGAAAGGTGTGCGCAGATCCCTCGGACTGTGCGCGTATTACCGACGATCTGTCAAGAACTTTTCGCGGATCGCACAGCCATTGACCCACCTGACAAAGACAGACGTGACGTGCCATTTAAATGGGATGCGCCGCAAATAGAAGCCTTCAAGGAACTTCAGCGTCGATTACGCTCCCCACCGATCTTCTAGCGCACTGATGAAAACGCCGAGACTGAAATTCAAACCGACGCAAGTAGTGTGGTCCTAGGCACTCTGCTCGTTCAGAAAACTCACGGAGTGGAGAAGGTCATTGCATACGCTAGCCATTCCCTGTCTGAAGCCGAATCTAATTATTCGACAACCGAGAAGGAGTGTCTTGTCATCATCTGCGCTACGTTGCAATTCCGCCCCTACCTGTACGCTCCACCCTTCAAGGTGCTCGCTCTGTGCTCACTTGCCAGTCTAAAGTACCCTCCGGCTGCCTCGCTTGATGGAGCCTGCGCCTCCAGGAGTTTGAGGTCACCGTTGTTTACAAGTCCGGACGCAAGCCCTCTGATGCCGACTGCCTGTCACGAGCCCCTGTGGATGCACCACCGCCGGACAACGATGAGGACGCCTTCCTGGGACCCATCAGCTCCAGCTTTTTTGCGCAACAACAACGCTCGGGTCCCGACCTTAAATGGCTCATCGAGTACTTGGAAGGCAAGGGTTCTTCACCCCCCTCCTCGTTCAAGAGAGGATTGTCTTCGTTCTGTTTACAGAATGATGTCCTCGTGAAGAAGACCATTTCACCGAACAAAGCAGCCTACCTCCTTTTTGTACCTGTAAGTCTGCGCGCAGAAGTTCTTCATGCTTCACACGACGATCAGACAGCTGGACATCTCGGGTTTTCTCGGACCCTCCGCCGCATTCAAGATAAATATTACTGGCCACGAGCGTCTGCCGATGTGGCACATTATGTGAAAACCTGCCGAGATTGTCAGCGACGAAAGACGCCTCTCCCACCCGACCAGCAGGATTTCTGAATCCCATTGAATCCCCCTGAAAACTCTTTGAACAGATCGGCATGGACTTGCTTCGCCCCTTCCCGAGGTCAACATCTGGAAATAAGTGGATCATCATAACGACTGACTACCTGACAGCTGCGCCGAGGCAAAAGCCCTACCGAACGGAACAGCAGCAGAAGTGGCCAAATATTTCGTGGAGTGAATTCTTCTGCAAAACAGCGCACCCGATGTGCTCATCACGGACAGAGGAACAGCATTCACGGCGGAACTGAAGCAAGCCATCCTGCGTTACAGCCAAACCAGCTACCGGAGGACAACTGCATACCATCCGCAGAACAACTGACTGACCGAGCGCCTGAACGAAACCATCGCCGATATGCTCGCCATGTATGTCGATGCTGAACGCAAGACCTGGGACGCCATCCTGCCTAACATCGTCTTCGCATACAACACCGCAGTGCAGAAGACCACCCGGATGACGCCTTTTAGTCTCGTCTATGGCTTGGAGGCCACGACTACGCTAGACGCCATGCTGCCCAGTGTAACGGAAGAAGATAAAGTCGACGTCGCCGCCTATCTTCAACGCGCAAAAAACCCGCAGACCTGCCAGATTACTGAAAAAAGACCAGCAGCGGACAGACGCCAAACGCTACAACGTACAAAGACGCAACGCGGAGTACAAGCCAGGAGACCGAGTCTAAGTTTGGACACCCATTCGCCGCCGCGTATTGAGTGAAAAACTTCTGCGCCGATATTTCGGCACGTACAAGGTTCTTCGTCGGCTAGGCGAATTGGACTATGAAGTCGTCCCTGACGAAATGGCGTCATTCCAGCGACGCTGCGTACGACCAGAAGTTGTCCATACCGTCCGCCTAAAGCCCTATTATGCGCGCTAATATGCGCACGCTGTGTATGCACCCTTGGTGTTTATTTTTACACAGTCCGTTTTATTTGTTTCTGGCTGCATTATGTGCTAAAGCCTCGGGTGGATGCTCCTTTGAGAGAGGAGTAATGCCGCGAATGTTTATAGTGTTTGTTTTATCATTCTTCAAAGGTGCCGGCACGCCGCTTTATCGTTTTGTTTGTGGCCCAAGACGCACCTAGATTTATCTCGATTGATCGCATCCAGGCGGAGCCGACTGTACGTTGTTCCGGGGTGTTCTAGTAACTTTCCAAGCTTTATCCCGAAATTCGCTATCAGCTTTAAAAACAGCATGGCCAAGAGCGGCGGGGATACGGCTCGACTACCGTCGAGCACGCTTGTTGCTACGCCGCCGCCGAGCGACTATTTTCTTTGCAGGCGCAAGTCAGCCTAAATAAAGTTGCGATTCATAGACATTCTCGCTGTTTTCCTGTTCGCCGACTGTAGTCATCACTACGTGACCATAAGAAGAGCGTCATTCAGTCAGTATTCATGCGGTACACCATGCTGGTTTAATAGCAGCCACCCTTCTTTAATATAAATATAAAACAATTACGTGTAGCTCTATGAACACATAGGGGAGTTGATGAGCGGGGCTTCAGCAATCGCGTTGTCGAAATCCAATTTGACTATTCCGTAGCGGCTCATCTCGCAGCTAGCAAGACATCGCTGCTCTCAGTTAACCAATTATGGGCGCATTTGAGTCTTTCCTCTCTGCCATTATTTACTGGTCACCATGCTCTCTATATATTTCATGTATAAAGTTGGACTTGTTGTACACGTAGCAGTCTTAAGACATTCAACTGATGTCAGCGATGTGCCTTTTGGTATTGCCGGATTTCTCTACGCTCAACGTTTACTAACCTCTGTCCTTAACTCTAAGGCGCTCAAACTGCACAACATTAGAGGAAAAAGCGCTATTTGCGATTTTCCTGTGCCTATTACAGGAAAGGCTCTTCACGAGTTCCGTGGTTAAATGGGAATCCACCTCAACTGCGACACGCAAAAATAATTTTTGTTCCAGGCTCTTCAGTCAGATACCAAAACATGAACTTCATACTCTGGAAAAAGGCGACCCAAATTTTCATAAAGCTTATTCTGGCTGACTAGGTGACGCTCAGTGCCCTTCCTGAAAGTTTCAAATGAGATCGCATGCGGCGTCTTTCACAACTAACCTGCGCTCGAGAGTTTTGAACAGACATTCCGCTTAGCGGCGTCGACGTAAGCCTGCTTCCTCTCTGTTACGAGGCGCGCAAAGGGAACTTCTACTCTGTGCGTTTACAAGAAACACTAGTATCATTGTGTTGTTTATTACTGGCTCCTCACGTTTTCCTCGCCTGTCAGTTCTCCTTGTTATGTCGTTTCATACTTGGCTGCTGGTTTCCTCGTTCACTGTCCCTTCCTTTTTCGGTAATATCATTCATTTATTTTTTCATCTTCGTTCAAAAGCCTGCGTAGCAGTGAAGCGCAGCAGGCGCTCTCCGCTTATGCGAACTCTGATGCCGTTAAAGCTGTGCTCACCATGGCTACTGCAACAATGGAATTCAATCTTATTATAATTGATTTAAAGCATGACTGTTTCCAGTAATGCATAGGTTCCCTCATACTGAAGAATAAGGGTTTTTTTTTTGTGCAGCGCTAAATAAATCCCCACCGCTACCACTGTCACTAACCATCATGTTAGGGCAAGATGCTTAAGGGAAACGACCTAGAACCACTAACCGTTATTTTATGGCGAACACTAATTTATGGCTTTTAAAATATTGAAATCTTCCGAAAGAAAGGTTTCGTAGCGAACAGATCAGTAAGAATCCACGGAGATGCAGGAGTTAACTGATTAATGGAAACGAACACAAACTGTTAACTCCAAAGAATGCTAACTGGATGTCGAAGTTGGAGGAGGGGCTTTACATTGCAAAGTAAAAAATAACTTGCAGGAAAGTGGTGCAATGAAATTTCTTGATAAGTAATTTTCTGATGTATGAGAGGCAGTTTACTTGCATATAAATACACGACTTATTAGTAGTTTTCAGCTGTATTCTTTGTTACTGTATTCCGCAAGTACGTCGAAATGAACTCTAGAACCCTTCCGCTCATCCTTTGGTGTAGATATGGTAGCAAATGGAGCATAGGAGGGCTCATAATTATTTTAAAACACCTGATGATCTTTGCACTGGAATAACACTGCAAACGGGCGTTTTTGCAGTTCTCCTCCATATAAAATGTGAATGCCGGGGTCGGGCTTAAATCCACAACATTCGTTCAGCAGCTGAGCGCCTTAAAAACAGAACTGCGGCAGTGTATAGTCGATGCTAGAGCCGGCCCAGGGCTGATACTAGCGGTGTTTATTAGTTAGTATGGGCCAACGCTGAGCTACCCTGTTGCTCTTCTGGAAGTTACTATCGCCGAAGTGACACTTATTAGCCTTTCAGCGACCACTGACCAACTAGACATTTTTCAGCTTGGCGGAGACGATATGTGGTGTCATTTTAGCGAAAAGGAACAGTCATAAAGATTTTAATTTATCTCAATTTAAATCACCTGTCCTATTTGGACGCTCTATTGATAATTATAAGCTTTTAAAGATGTATACCAAACTATTTGCAATGCCTTAAACCGAGATATGAGCAGAAATTTTGTTAAGCTCGTAAAAATTAAATGATTTTGGTGAACCTTCAATAATGCAAAGAGTATCATGAGACAGTGTACGTGCATAGTAATGGTTCCGATGTCAACTTAAGATATTGTAACGTGGCGGTCAGCCGAAGAATGAGGCGTGGTGAACGATGGAGAAGAGATGATTTAATGGCCGCTGGCCTAGCGCGAGCGCTCCGTCCCGCCCCACTGCCAGCTTTGTCGTCTTCGTCACAATATCATGTATCATTTCACGGAAAACTATGAAACTAAATATGCATTGCACTCACTGGACAATGAATACTCTTTTGAATATCTGCTACCTGCTCCTAACTACATTCTGGTTTGGTTTATTGGGATTTAACGTACCAAATTGACTGCGGCACCTGCGGAGCGGGCTCGGCTCTCTCTCCTCGCGCCCCCCACAGCTAAAATTGGTATCATACTACAAGTACTTAGCGGTTGTCAGACCATTGTAGTTGCCTCTCGATATATTTTCTAGACAAGTTGAGCACTACGAATTAGGATTGAATAACGGCCGAAGTAACTAACAAATGCATTTGCAAATGCATTTATTTGCAACAGCCCACGTGCTCGAGCGCTGTCTACGGTTAAAGTGCTTAACAGCAGCCCTTACTACGACTAACATTGCTGGGATGAATAAATTAAACGCTGAGGCGTTCTGTATATTCACGGGTGGATGAAAGAGCGAAATCATGACTATGTGACGGGTTAAAGTTAAGGCTTAAAAGAAAACTTCTTCCGCCACGCCGAATAAGAGATATTTTGTTGAACAGACCACTTCAATATCCGTTACCGAGAATACGGATTAGTGAAAATATGGCTGAAAGGGCTGTGCACACAGCCAATATCGCAGTATTGGTTTCAGCGAAGTTATGGAATATTTGGCACTGTTTAGAACTGACGCTTGTTGGATGTTGGGATAATGGTTTTTGCTGTTTCTAATTTTAAAACTGTAGTTATAGTTCAAGACAAAATATACCAGGGAGTAAAAATGATATTTATCCTTATACGAAATTGCAAGGTGGGAAATAATGCCGGCAGACGCCAAACGCGAGGAAACATGTCAACTGCCAGCTTCTGCAGAGGCAGACATTGGCGCAGTTGAAGAAGTGGCGGCCCGTGTGAAGTATTAAAGACACACGCGACTGCTATTTCAAGGGTACACGACAAACGTTTTAGTATATTTCGCTCACCGGAAAAATCTTGCTTTCACCTGCTTCACAACAACATTGTAGTCCTGCTAGGCAACAACCGGAAAGGCAACAACTCTCCAAAGTGTGTCATATATGATCACCTGGTCTTGTCGTAGCACTGAGTGGTAAACTCGTCCACGGGGGAAAGTAAGTGCTTCTATTTTTCCTGTGTGTTTATTTTTCCTATGCGTCAGCAATAATTTTATCACTAGTTCTTTACGTATTCTTGAAGTTATTGGCTGTTTGAAACACGGGCGCTCTTACCGCATCTGCCTTCTGCGTAAACAATTACCACTTAAATGGTCTGAGCCGTGATGCGCGCTACGGATAAATCCAGTGCGCACACAGACAACTCATCACAGCCCACGCTACCCTTTGGCGCAAAGAATCCAGCACTGCGTGGCGATTATGTGTGCGCGCAGCAAGTCATGGAGCATTATGGCTGTTTCTGCTGCGTGAGTTAACGCAAGTGAGCCCTTCAACAAAGCCATTGAAAAAGAAAGTAAAAAAATCCAGAGGGCAAAATATTGCTTATGAAGTTCGTTTTTAAAGTAAGCGCAATAAGAATTGCGTGTTTGAGCAGGATTATACAATCATGCTGCTATTATTAATGTATTCGCTGGAATTTCGACTTTGTTCTATTTAGGATATTTGACGGGAATTTAACGTTCTGCTCACCTTGAAGCTTGCATTAGCGAAAGGACATAAGTCTAATCAAATAACTGAAATGCTAGTGTTGCCTTCTCAGTGATGAGTAAAACAAATGTAACCCGAATTAGGTATACTAAGCATTGACTACGCTTGTTAGTGCCGCTCTCCAAGAGAGTAAGTTATTCTTGTTTCAGTCTGAACGCAGCTGATGACTCTGAGTAAACATCCCCGTAGCAGCTGAAATGTTGCGTTGTAGGTATCACTTATGGCTGAATGATTTCAGTACTCACCGAGAACAAGAGCGAAGACTAAGAACACTACTGGAGCTACGGACATTATGAAAAACGGTCCGCTGCTTTGTTGCTTGTGTTCCTATGCTGTAAAATGTCTCCGTTTGAGAATGTATATATATTCTCAAAGCCAGACATTTCGCATCATAGGAACGCGAATATATATATATATATATATATATATATATATATATATATATATTGTTACAGGTTCTATTTACAAATACTATTTACAAGGCAGGTCGAGAAGAGCCTGGTGCGCCGGTGGCAGGATACTGGACTTTCTCTTTTTCTTCCAGCCTCCGCACATCTGCTTTGTTCCTCAGGGCCCATGCGTAGCACGTGACAATATATATATATATATATATATATATATATATATATATATTTATATATATATATATATATATATATATACACACACACATACATACATACATTACCCTGGCCGGTTTCAAGTTATCCATTGTTTTGCAGCATGAATTGAGCAAGACGGAGCAAATTTCGCGTTTCAACAGAAAGCAGACAAAAGAGAGCTTGTGACAGGTTTCCGCATTCAACGTTCTCTTACTTTCGCTGCTTTGAGACTAAATAACCTTGAATGTGACGGCACTCTCATGGAAAAGCAACAACACATGTTCCAATAGTGTGCTGCTTTGTATCGCGCATATTCATGCGCTTTCCCAGTATAACTCAGAACCACAACAGAACAATATACAGTAAGATTGTTTTGGATAAAAGAAAATTACTTGACTGCAGTGGCTGAAGTTGACTGGCAGTCGATTATGTTATTGCATGATCTTCAACAAGCCTATTCACAGTTTCTATCTCTTCTGACCTCATTACTTGATTCCCATTCACAAATAACAATGTGTAAAGAAATCTAGCTTAGCCACATAACCCTTCGTTCACAGAGAGCCCTCTTAAAGCAATGCGCAAAAAGAAAATCTTTATAAGAAACAAAAAGGCAGCCCTTCAAACTTAAACTTTTTGCTCGGTAAAAGAAATATAAAAATACCTTGTCTGCGTTATTAAAAACCGCTAAAAGAAATTACTATGAACAAACATTTCTTGAGTGTGGCAACAATATGCAGAAAAAGTGGGACATAGTAAACTCATTCTTAGGAAGAAACGAAAAGCGCAAAGAAATACCTTTGATCGAACATAACGGTACCGAGTACAGTAACCCAAAAGAAATTGCAACTGCTTTTAACTGCATCTTTAACGAGAGCAAAAAGCCTACTAAGAAAGCTCGCCAACCCCATTTATCCAGTCGCCTCCCACACTATTTTTTTTTCGCTTTTCAACCACACCACAGGAAATAATTGACCTCGCCCGTAATTCAAAAATAAGTCCTGGCCTTGATAACATAAATCCTGTTCATATAAAATTGATTGCGGTTATAATTAGTGACGTCCTATCACATATTGTGAGCCTGATGTTTAAATGTGGCATTTTCGAAGTGAAATAAAGCATGGAAAAATTATTTCGGTCGTTAAGAAGGGTGATAGCTCTTTAATGACAAATTAAAGTCCAATTTACATACGTCTGTGTCTCAACAAAGTAATTGAAAAACTAATTGCGAATTGTCTCGTTAGTTATTTGGATAAATTTAATATATTATTGGCGTATCAGTTTAATTTTCGTTCTGGGTATTCTACTGAACTTGCTTTTATAACTATTAACGACGAATTAAAAATTCCCATAGATGAAAGAAAACTTTGCAGGAGCCATCTTTGTAGACTTGTCAATAGCTTTTGACTCCATGATTCATCCAGTTTTGTTCACTAGGCTGGAAAGAAGTGGTATTGCTGGCCTCCCGTTATTGCTGCTACCAAATTACTTGCAAAATAGATCACAAACCGTCACTATTTCAGGTGTCTACTCTGATGTTGTGTTTACAAACTTAGGAGTACCACAATGTTCTATTCTGGGTCCCCTCTTATTTTTAATTTATATTAATACATTACCAAAGTGCCTCAGTTCCTCCAAGTGCATATTATATGCTGACGACACCACAATTTAAAATCCAGATTCAAGCGTTACTAATCTCATATCAAAACTAATCATGACCAGGACAATCTTCTATCTTGGTACAATCAATACAGTTTAAGCATCAATTCTAGCAACACGAAGTTTGTTGTTTTCAGCTAGCATCAACAGCAGTCACATTCTATTCCTCCTGTCTCACCATGTCAGTACCCCATACAGGCTAGTGATTTCGCCTTATTTCTGGGTGTACATTTGGACAGCAATCTACAGTTTCATAAACACATAATCAAAATAACGAAAAAAAATGGCATACGGTTTGAGCATCTATATTAAAGCCGGCTCATACTTTCCCACAGTACTTTATAGTATAGCCACATATTACGCATTTATACACCTACACATCAGTTACTGTATAGTATAATGGGGAACCACGTATCCTACTCATCTAAGATCACTGCAGATAATTCAAAATCAAGCCATTCGGATACTTACTTACAGTTCTTATTACACCGAGCCAGCCTTTATTCTCCAGGAACATAGCATCACCGCCGTATCACAGCTTGTTAGATATTCTCTAGGCATTCTCATGTAGAAACTTGTCAACACTCTAATCTATATTTCTCTCATACCCCAGTGTTATCTTGTAAACGGCAATCTAACTCAGTTCGCTCTCAATAAAAATATTCTCGTACCTAAAGTACGCACCAATTATGGGAAACAGGCAATTAATTTCTCATCAGTTGCTCTCTGGAACGCTATACCGATAGAACTAAAAAATGCTGATTCAATTTTCAACTTAAAAGCACACTTTTAACGATCAATTCTTAGCAAAGAGTCATAATTGTGATTATTTCGATTTCTTCCTACATGTATTTTCCACTGCCTCCTGATCTTCGTTACAATTCAGTATATTAGCTTTTATAGTTATGTACAACTCTACACCTCCCTGTGGTCCTTTTTAATAGCTTTTATTTCTCTCTCAAATGTCTGCCTTAATTGTATCCCATACGCATATATTAAGTTTCATGTATTCAGCTGATCTGTCATATGCTGTTAAATGTTTTACTAGACGTATTTAATTAGGAGGTCCCATTACAGTCTCTGACTTCGGGACCTCCTTCTGCATGATACGCTGTACTTTCAAAATGTTTCAGCAAATAAAGAGTGATTCTGATTTTTATTCTGACTCCGTGCAGCGCTACAACACGCAGTCGCGTTCCACTCCTAAAGGCGAAACTTAAGTGTCATTAATTAGCAGCTAATTATTATTTCGACACTAATTAGTAATTTGTCATAACTTAGTAATTAGTCTTTGATTATGTGTGACGTCACCAGCGCTACAGAGGCAGTCAGAGTGGTGCGGACAACGCTTTCTCGTCTACGCACTTTAGGCAGTCAAAGTGCCCCCTGGATTTTAAGGCCTTTAATGGCTTGTTTGCGGTTTCCATCCGTGAACAGGAACCGTGCCAACTGTGGCCTTTCCTCCGCGCAGCAGCGCAACCTCCTCCGTAATTTCCTTTCCTCAAATCCATTTTCTTCACTATGGCCCCTCTTTCTGTTTCTTCTTTCACTCCCACTTTCTCTATTCATCTACAAATGGATGACGGATGTCCATCTAGGTATGTGAGACAGTTACTGCGTAATTTCCTTTCCTCAAGTAAAACTTTCATTTTCTTCACAACAGCCCCTGTTTGCCTTACTTCTTTGACTCCCACGTCATCCCTTCCTGTACGATGCGGTTCGGGTGTCCACCGCGACGGTTGCTAGGCAACGGCTCATACCGCCGCATCAACAACACAGCAACGCGATTCAGGCGTCCAGTGACCCAGGGAGCCGGTTAGCGCACATCCTTTCCTTAAAACGATCGGAGTGCAAAACGACAATGCCAACGCCAATAAACACAATGAACGCTGAGCGGGCAACGGCGACAGCGACGCCGCGAAACGGGCGCCAAAGAGCTGCGCTATAAAGCAACACAATTAATACAGCGACCGCAGTCACCAGTCAATAAAAACCGAACATGCGGGAAGCCCGCCAAGCTCCAAGCGTTTCGGGGAAGCGGCAGTGGGCTGACCACGAGGCTTTCGCCAAGCACAGTTTAGAATTTCCAATCTGTCTTCGGAATTTTTTAGGTTGGTTTTCCCTTCTGTTAAACCTTGAAACTCTGGTACGTGTAACTATGACTAAATTAAAGACGTGACAGTGTGCAGCATCAATTGTGAAGCTTTAGTTTACTTATGGTTTCTCTTCTTGTACTCCTCGCCGGTGAAGCCATAGGCCGTCGGCGCTCGTTGTGTTGACTGGCGTTGGCGTAGAGAAAGTTTTGCATTCCGGTGATTTTAAGGGAAGGAAGTGCGCATAATGGCTCCCTGTGTCAGTGGATGCCTGAATCGTCCTTATAGGTACGTAGACTGGTGAGAGAGAGAGAGAGAGAGATGTGGGCTGCAGGCATTGGCAAGGTTGTGCCAGAAACGCGGCGCTGAAGTCATAGGCCGTCGGCGTTCATTGTATTCATTGCGGTTGGCGTTTTTTCTCCTCGGAACACGGCGCAGTTGCTGCTGCTGTTGCGACTGAGAGAAGGATTAAAAGGAAAGTGCATGGGCCTGCCGACTGGCTTGAGCCGAGTCATCACCGCTTCCCCTAAGATCTCCACTGCTGACCCGAAAGACGCGGGTTCGATCCCGGCCGCGGCAGTTGAATTTCTTTGGAGGAGAAATTCGAGGCCCGTGTACTGTGCGATGTCAGTGCACGTTAAAGAACCCCAGGTGGTCGAAATTTCCGGAGCCCTCCACTACGGCGTCTCTCATAGCCTAGTCGCTTTGGGACGTTAAACCCCATAAACCAAACCAAACCAAACCAACTTGTTGTTGTTGTTGTGACTGAGAGAAGGATGAAAAGGAAATTCACGGCCCTGCCTACTGGCTCGAGCCAAGCCACCACCGCTGCCACGTGCAGATAGAAGAGAGTTAAAAAATCAAAGGAAGGAGAAAAATGGAAGAAAAGACGCGCGTCGCAGCAACAACTGCGTCCGCTGGAGCGGACGCTGCTGAAACACCAGATAAGCGGCCGAAGCCGCGCTCGCCGGAGCGAGGACAGATACTCTTGTATCCCCTCACTGGGCGCATTTGTTTTTCAGTCCCGGACTGTCCGGGACTACTTGCGGACTCGAGTCCGGTATTTGTTTTTCTCGGGCAGCCCGAAAGCTCCGCCCACCTTCTTGCATCGCCATAGCAACGCGTTCGTTTTTAGCCTATGGCAGTCGGCGGGCTGCTTGGGGCTGCTGAGAAGGCAGCAGACGATAGCTGCGCGCCGCGCTGGCAGCCATATTAAGTTAGACTCCGTGTGCATTTTGAGTGCTTTTCGTGTTCCTGGAGGTCGATATCATGCGTTAAACCTTCACATGAGCTCCGTAGCTCCTCTCTGAGCCATCGCAAGACTTTTTGTTCTTTCATCTTCGTTTATTTTCTTGAAATCCACCGCACACGGACGCGCGTTCGGAGCTGCGAGCGCGTATTGTAGCTCGTGTCGTCAAGAGGTTCTTGTTCCTTGTTTTGCCACATGGTGTCTGTACGCTTACCTGAAAGCATCGCAGGTGAACCACTCGTATACTGGAGCAGCTATAGAGCTTGTTGTCAACATTTTTGCGGAGGCTTTCGTCTATCCGCCTTTCCGCAACGAGTTGGGCTACTTTGTGCGAACTTCGCCGCAAGCAGTAGCGGCGAGCATACCTCCGAAGCTGAGCTCTGTAATGCACCTACGCTAAGCTGACAGTACAGTCTTTAAATCGACTCAGTATCATGATCGAGCGCACGGCGTTGCTTCGGCGTCGTAGTGGCCGTGGCTTGCATCGTCTGCTAGCAGATGACAGCGTCCTTGTACGGTAACCGAGGGGGAGCCCGGCTCTGGCGCCGTGTTCGAAAGCAGCCTATGGCAAGTAGTTCATGTGACCATGACGCTTTTCCTGTCGGAGCGGAAGCCCAGACCTGCCAGCAAGTAGTCCGGGACTGGAAAAACAAATGCGGCCACTGTGTACCCCTTCACATTTATACAGGCGGCGCAATCTCCTTGTGCATGCGCAGTAGCCCGCAGCGTTTAGCGCGAGCGGCGAGGAACGCCAGCGGTGCGTAGTGACGTCACTTGTCCTCGCGCATGTCCAGTATGGTCGAGCAAGAGAGCAAGAGAAATCGTGAGACTAGCTAATGTAGCTCACGCTACAAAATATTGGCTGGGGCTTAGCTTTGGTTAAGTCTGGTAGGTTGCAAAAGCAAAAGCGCAGCGCCTCCAACTGAAGGAACGCAGTGCGCCGCATCTCATGTGGTCCGGATCCGATGGTGTTCCGAATTCATTTCTTAAACGCTACGCGGAACAAATATCTCAATACTTAACTGATATGTTTAACTTGTCTTTGACAACAGGTGTTATACCGTCTGATTGGCGTAAGGCTCGAGTTGTCCCTATTCTTAAGAAAGGTGACTGCCAACTAGTTACAAATTATCGCCCTGTTTCATTGACGAACAATTGCTGTAAGTTGTTAGAGCATGCTATTTTTTGTTATATTGTAAAATTTTTAGAGGACCGTAATATTTTGACAGCTTACCAACATGGTTTTAGGAGAGGTATGTCTACTGTTACCCAACTTTTATCTGTAGTGCATCAATTTTCAAGAGTCCTGGATGCTTCCGGACAAACAGACGTCTTATTTTTTGACTTTAGTAAAGCATTTGACAAGGTGCCTCACGGAAAATTATTGTTTAAACTTGAATCGATTGGACTTCCCTCTTTTATAATTCAGTGGGTGCATGCCTATCTCACAGAAAGGCAGCAATTTGTAGCAATCCAGGACTCTTGTTCAGACATGCTGCATGTGACTTCAGGGGTTCCTTAAGGCAGTGTCTTGGGACCCCTGTTATTTTTAATCTATGTGAATGACCTAGTGAATATTGTTGAAAAGGATGTAGAGGTGAGGCTGTTTGCCGATGATTGTATAATTTTTAAAGAGGTAGTAAGTGATTCTGACCACTTGTCACTGCAGAAAACTGTAGTGGCAATTGAAGACTGGTGTGAGCGCTGGGGCATGGATATTAACCCAAACAAAACCGTATTATTAAGAATCACAAGAAAAAAAGCGCCCAGATTTCACAGTTATATACTTCACAATCATCCCATTTTAGAAGTAGAAAGCTATAAGTACCTCGGAGTAACCCTCACGAACAAACTTACTTGGTCCACTCATATAGCTGACATCTGCTCATCAGCAGTAAAGAAGTTATGGTTTATTAAAAGAAAACTAAGAAACTCTCCCGTCAGTACGAGAATCACTGCATACAAGGCTTGTGTTAGGTCCCGACTTGAATATGCGGCAGCAGTGTGGGACCCGCATAACAAGAAAGACATTGCTCAACTGGAGCGTGTTCAGCGAAAAGCAGTTCGTTTTATTTATGGGAAATATAGAAGGATAGACTCTCCAACTGCATTAATTCGAAAGAGTAATTTACAGTTCTTGGCAATAAGAAGAAAAGTTACCCGTCTAGTACTGCTTCATAATTACATGTCTGGAAATTTGAAGGCAGATCTTCCTGATTGTGTGAAGCTGGCGAGCACTAGGAGAACACGTCATGTACATGAGCAGTCATTAGCACCAATTTTCGCACGAACTAGTGGATTTCAGAACAGTTTTTTTCCGAACACTGTCGCGGAGTGGAATGGCCTTCCTTCGGGTCTATGTAAGTCCAGGAATTTTGAGAAGGAGCTCAAGAACTTATTGTATGGCTCCTAGTATCTTGTTTGATGACTCTGGATTTGTGTCCTGTTTACTGACTCGCGGTGTTGTACCTGATGCTATTTTAGAATTTTTTTTTTAGTTGTATGCCCCTCCTGCTTGGGCCAACTCTGGCTTGCAGTATACTGAAATAAATAAATAAATAAATAAATCTCCAGGTCACGCGTGGCTACCGGCCGCCGCTGCGCGACGACTGAAAGCATCTTGGAACGCAAGCGCCGCGTTTGCAGGCCACGCGTGGCTACCGGCCGCCGCTGCGCGGCGACTCAGAGCGTCTTCGGTAATTTTTTTATATTTTGTTTTTGATGTTGTTGCGACTGAGAGAAAGAAATCGTTGCAGCCTTGCCTTGTGCATGTCGGACGACATGGCCTGGCTGAAACGCACAGCGTGGTACGCCGGGACGACTGCCACGAGCCGGGTCGAGCCCGATATATCTTCGTCTGGCGTGACGTCATCAAAGCGAGCGTCTCCTCGCGGCAGCGCCGCGCAGCTGCTGCTGCGACGAGACGAGTTGGGGCTCGGTCTCTCTCCGTCTGGCGTGACGTCACAGCGGAGGTCATGCTAAAAGTCAAACGTGGTTACACCGCCGGGACGACGCTGAAGGGCTCAAACTGCGAGCAGTATTGCTTTCGCAATAAAAACCCTGCCCAATATTACAAACATCCGTACTCAACAAGATCATCTACACACACGCATACCGAAATTGAGACAGCAGGGGCACAGCCATAGTACAGACTATAAATGTCAAGCGTGGCTACCGGCCGCCGCTGGGTGACGACTCGACTTGGTAGCCCGTCTCTCACCCTAGTATGACGTCAGAGGCCATTCTAAAGGTCAAACGTCGCTTTCGCAATAAAATAGGGCGAAAGCTCTATACGCAATATACAGCCAACATCAACAAGCGGCATATGTGTATGCCGCAGAATACCTAAAGAAACAAGCGCTCGTGCTAGCGGCGGTGGACACCCAAGCCAGAGAGTCTCCGACACTACAAAACGAGATCCTCAGAACCGGCAGAAGAGACGGATATCGCCCTTGCCATCGTTAACACAAACGCTTGTACTGTACTAAGCGACTCTTTGTTCGCCATACGCAGTTATGCGAGGGGCAGAATTTCTCGGGCAGCAGTGGACATATTGGTTCAAAAGAAAAAAAAACCATTCAGTTGACGTGTCTCCCGAAACCCTCGGTGAACCAAGGTATCGAAGCCGCGCACTTCAAAGCTAGATTATCCGTCTTCCGAGCAGGGGAAGCGATAGTTACTGAAACTTTCTCGAACACCGGCCTAGGATTCGTACCACGACATTACAAATCTCTAATCCAAGTTCCTACTCTAGTGAAATCGGCCTATTTACGATGCCTATTTACTTGCATTTGTAAAGAGTAGAAATGCGTAGGGCATATTTTCTTTTATTTAGTACAAGAGTCAACCGGATTTCTGTGGTGTGTTCCGGGGATTTTCATGGTTTGGGTGAAGAAACGCCGTGGCTCTGGCTCAGTGGCACGATGTTTTCAGTAAACGCCTTCATGGCCTGTAGCGGCTGCCCTAGCACTGCAGACGTAAAATTAGCAACACTCTTGTAATCAGATTTAATGGGCAGGTGCACAACCACAGGTGGTGAAAACTCATCCGCAGTCGTCGTATGTGGTGCGGAGAGGATCCTAAATATATGTACGGTAACAAAAAGCTCCGAATTAAAAGTATGGTAAAGTAAAAAACACGGCGGTCCGCGAACGCCATAGAGCCACTAGTTGCTCTGCCCTCTTGATGCATTGGAATGAATTGCTACTCATGAGCAAAAAAAGCCAACGGCCTCTGGAGTGAATGCAAACGCCATTAGCGATCTCTCCCCCCAGGCTGAGTTCGCAGTCTGATTTTTAACCTGAGTGCATTTGTTGCTGCATTAGTACAGTTGTTCATATCTAACACTACGTATTTAATTATTCATTTAGGCTTCCCATACCCATACCCTTTTCTCGTAGAGACGGCACCGGACTTGTGTCTGTTACATTCTGGCAGATGCAGCGATTTTTACGGTGTGATCCACAGCATCAGTATAGACGCCATCTTCCTATCGGGCTCACTTGTAACTTCCGCATGCCCTGCGATTTAGATATACGTGTTCGTAATTGTCTGCACCGAGTTCGCCTGGACGTTGCCTTCCCTAAATACTATCTTCATAAAATTGGTGCGTCAAGTAGCCCTCTGTGCCCGACATGTGGTGTGCGCGAGGATCTTCAAGAGACACCATTTGTCGATTCCAGACCTTTAGTCCTCATCGCAAGCCACTGTTAACTGCTTTAGGACTCGTAAAAGTGCCCCCGTGCACCTGCAACATGTTCTTGGACACTGGCCTGATGCGGCTTCGGCTTCGTGAGGGACAAAGGCATTATTAGTTTTTCTTAGAAGCACGGGTTTGGTGGACACCTTTTGATAATCGCGTGTGTTTGTGAGGGCATGAGTGTTGACTATGTTTGACGTCACTTTTTACAATTTATTTTTAACATTTCCCCCCCCCCCCTTTTTCACCCCCGCATGGAGTAGCATGCTATTAGCCAGGCAGACCTATTTTTTATTCATTAAAATTTCTCTCTGAGTTCGTCCCAGAAGACAGGCGAGATTCCTTCCACCAGGCCTATCTGGCCCTGCAGAGGGTCCGAGATCAGCCAGGCACAAAAAAATTGAGTGCTGACTAAAGAAAGGGAGAACTGTCTAAAGCTTGAGTATGTGCAGGTGGTGGTGGTGGTGAAAACATTTATTACGAATGAACAGGAGGTATGTTTGGATCAGCCCGTAAGGGACCGATCCTTACAAACACTAGGTGGAGGTCCCTAGTATGGGACCCCAGTGGCGGTTGCCGCCGCCCGGGCGCGCCCGACTAAGGCTTGTTGGGCCTGTAAGTCGTGGCAGCCGAGCAGGGTCGCCTCCCAGTCCTCCCGGGTTGGGTTGGGGACGGGGGGAATAGCGGGGTTGGAGGGGCAGGCCCACACCATGTGATAGGTGTCAGAAGACACTGCACTACAGTGTGGGCAGCTGCCGCTAAAGGAGGGGTCGAAATGTTTTAGCCCTGCCTGGCACAGCAATGTATTGGTGAGAATGCGGAGTAGGAGCCGCTCATCCGCCTTCTTCAGGCCTTTATATGGGCTAGGGTAAAGGCGATGACAATTTTGATAGTATGTTGTAATATCTTTGAATGTATAGACCGGATTAAAATCGGGTTCCTGATCGGATGGGGAGGAGAAAACAGCCCGGTGAGAGAGCGCGCGGGCGGCAGCGTCTGCTGCATCGTTTCCTGCCAACACCTGATGAGCAGGGCCCATATGAGGTAACGGTGTGCGGGGTCCGTATCCCGTATGCAATTTTGGTATATTCGATAGGCTAGGAAGGGAGTGCAGCCTTGTTCGACGTTCCGACAGGCCCCTCGCGAGTCGGTGATTATGTATTTTGAATTGGTATTTGTGAAATACGCTGAACACAAGAATATCATGGCACCTTTCTTTTTTAAATCTAACAATTTATCTTAGTCGCTTCGAATGCATGCTATATGGGATTCGAAACTGCGACTTGAAAACCAAACAAAAACACTCGTCTGAGAGCCCAGAGTAATTCCCTTTTTTCTTTGAGAGACAACTTGGGCGAAAGCTTTAACCAGAAATTGCGGATTTTTTACTGCGCCTGGAAGAGCGAAAGACAAAAAGAATCAGTACGGAAGTAATGCACATATTCTTACCGACTGGTCTACAGTGTAAAATTAATTAAGCGGTTCTGATTCCTGTTGCGCATAAGCGATAAATGACAAACGTATTCCGGAATGCATTCGATCTAAGGTCACATGAATTCATACCCGCTGTTAGACAACGTAGTGAATGTTTGGCGAATTCACCAAAGACGAAAAACGATGTTCTTACTATTCAGGCACATTTGTACTGCGCACAACGTCAAACAAGACAAGTAGGAACACAGAAGTCATCCTCCTGGTTGGGCTCGTTGTCTTTTTCTGTCGGAAAATTAAAGGCGCATGTAGTCAAAGCAACATTTGCTCCCAAAACCACTTGAACTTCATGACGTATATCAAGATAAAAGAATTTTAGTACTTACAGATAAGAGCTTGTAGGCCAGGGTACGAACTGCGTTGCAGCTCTCGTAACATATGAGATGTGGCTTTTCGCTTGCACAGACTGCGAACGGTGCCAGCTCGAGTCTGCATGCATTTTCGTCATTGTGATGTGTCTCGCGGTTCTAAGACAAGTGAGTAGGGAGAATAGGGGGGGGGGGGGGGGTAGGGGGTTGGCTGGAGGGGAAAGAGTCATTATCCTTTACACAAATTTTGTGGTCCCGAGAAAAGGCCTCGAGCTGAAAGGCGGAGAAAGGGAGATCGTGGGAGGACGCACGAACGGCGAAGCCCGTAGCTGCTTGCGAGGGAAAGCAGCTTCGAGAAAGTGACCATCAAAAAGAAAAAATAGCGCTTCGCGGGGTGGCGGGTTAGCCCGCTACCTGGAAAAGAGCCCGGCCGAGAGAATGGCGGGTTAGCCCGCAACCTGGAAAAGAGCCCGGCCGGGAGAAGAGGTGGAGATATATTGAACATGATAGAGAGAGGGGACAGGTCGAAACATGTATAACGGGTTTTAGAATTTTTAGAGAATGAGTCACAGGCAGTACAGAAGGCAATATCTATAACAAACAAGTGGATGGGAAACACGGAAGCGTCAAAGTATTGTTACAAAGCCGCAGCAAAAGCTTGAAAACATTGCAGTGAAAAACGTGAAGCTTCAAGATGGATCTCGCCAAAACGACTTCAGACACTCGCGTATTTTGCGGGGCCGTACGATGTGGCTTGTTTTAGTTCAAGATGGCTTAAAATGTTACGACAAAGTAACAAACATATCAAGCAATAAAAACATCCAAGCAGAATCACGCTCTTTCATAGTTTCATGTACAGTACATGTGCCAAAGAAGCTAGCTGACAACACCAGTTGTCAGTCGATTTATTCGGTGGTCGTCGAAGAATCCTCAAATTATTTGTTGATGTGGAAATTTGACGGCAAAAAGCAAAATAAACAAAATCATGTTGAATTGTGGTTCGCAAGTACTTCCGATGGTTTTCATCAATAAAAATGATGTTCGAAAGCAAAACAAAAACTTAGGAGTAAATATGCAAAGAAGTGAGCAAGAGCTATGTAGCCCCCAATGCTAATTACGCAACAGAAGAATAAAATGCACAAAAACAACAATTTCCAGCTATATGATTTCCAGAACAGGAAGCAAACAGGAGATCAGAAAACACAAGAAAGGCGCGATCACCGGGTACGACGTAGAGAAGCGTAGGAATCCCTTAGCGCGTTTCCGTGTGCGTTTATAAAGCACCAGCGTAATATTTCACGTGCGCAGCGCAGAATTCTAAATGACGAGGCGACTGCTTCGTTTCTGGACATTGCTGAAACTGCGCACAAAGTCGGTTTAGCGAATACACTTTCTCTATGCGTTTTGAGTGCTTCCTAAAGCGTTTGGAAATTGGTGTGATGCGCGGCACAACTCCGTTCGGTCCGGGTGCCATTAGAAATATCGAATTCTATTGGACTCAAAGGCCACTTAAAAGTCCGCGTAGCATGGGTGTTATGAGAGAACTGCAGTAGTAGTGGCCGAGCAATAGCACTGCACTACTAATCTAATACTCCTCGTATGCTATAATGTGCTCCAGGAGCATATGTTTTGATTTCAAGGTCCAACGTAAAATATCTATTTTTGCAATGTACACATGCCGCTATAGTTAAACTGATATAGACAGATTTATACAGGTCTCACACCTATTATCGAGAGCTCAAGTGACTTTTTATTAGTATGAAAAATTATAGAATCTATCGCTTGGTTGTAGAAATATTGAACGTTGCCATGCCATTTTAGCCGATGCTATAAGGTTGACCGCTGTTTACCAGTGTACTTTTAACACTCGATGAGTAATGGCAATGATATAGGTCAATATTGACAGCTTTCTTAAATGGCATAACCAATTCTGGTAAACAGTGGGAGAACTCTGGCTAACATGGCCCGTGATAACCTTTATTTTAAGATGGCACAACCGACAATGGCAAGCTGCGGGAAAATTCTAGCTAACCTGGGCCATGATAGACAGGATTTAGTGATGGAACAGCCGGCAATTGTAAAAAGAGGTAAAAGTCTGGCTAACGTGGGCCATGATAGCCAGGATTTTGTAATGGCACAGCCAGTGCTGGGAAAGCTAGGGACTACCAGGGCCATCACTGGATGCGGTAATGAGTAGTTCAACCAATATCAGACACCCATTGGGAACCCTGGGCCTGCATAGGGTCATGCTCTGCCAACGCTATTCTAATATTGGCCCGCTGTCATGTGCTACCTGGGCAAAATCAATCAGGGGACATGTCGCAACACCGTCTACGATCACATCAACGACGTTGGCGGGGAACGTCAGAGGCCTTGTAAAGTTCGCCAAAGGCGCAGATCTTGCCTCGGGAACTGCGCTCACTAGTTTTCCGCTTCGTTGGGGCCGACGCGGCGGCGCATCGGCGAGATGGAACGGCGCCGGCGAAAAGGGGAGCGGCGCCTTCCATGCCTTTCATGATGTGCCTGATCTTCTCGGCCTCAGACATTTCAGATTTGACGCGTTTGCATAGGTCCAGCACGTCTTCCACGTAGCTGATGAACGTCTCACCCAGCTGCTGAGCCAGCTCACGCAAGCGTTGTTCAGCGCGGAGCTTGCGCACACCAGGACGGCCAAATACCTCAGCGAAATTCGTTTTGAAAGCCGACCAAGTGGTTATGTCCGCTTCATGGTTGCGGAACCAGAGGGCGACGTCAGCAAAGTAGAAGACGACGTTGTTGAGCTTCATTGTATTAAGGCGAAAGCCTTTAATACCTCATCTTTGTAAGCAGCAGTTCTCGACAGAAAATGTCACGCTTTTCAATTCATCCAAACGGCCGTGACGTCACAGTGCGCGAATTTCAAACGGGGCCTATTGCACTTTGCCTAGTAACCATGCAACCAATTGAAGGCATCGTATAGTGATGCTCCAAGTAAGTGGGACTGAGCTTATCTAATTGCTTAATTACCCAATTAACGTAATTAACTTTTCTCGCCAGGCCATATAAATAAACAAAACGGAGTAGGAAATTGGTCGAGCTCGGGAATCGAACCCCGGTCTTCGGCGTGCGAGACGAGCATGCTATCCACTCCGCCATGCCAGCTTTTTTTTTTTTGGAGCACGGCATTGTGCGCCAACTGCGACAGCTACGCATGCCATATCGGCTCCGTCAAGTGTCGCTAATTCTTGGGGCGCATCAATTCGGCCTCTCTTAAAATTTGAGCGAGCGGATTCGTAACATCACCCGGACTCTGGAGCCACCAAATTTCACCAGGTGGGCCCAATTTTCGTATTTCTAGGGACGATTTCCACTTTGCCACGAGGAGTGCCCTTATAAAAATGGTCTATAGACTTTCTATAGACTTTTTATAGACTCTATAGCCATCCTATAGACTTTTCCTTTTGTCTATAGACAGTCTATAGAAAATCTGTGGACTAAAGTCTATAGCTGCTTCAATTTCCTTTTGTCTATAGACGGTCTATAGACTCTCTCTAGACTAAGGTCTATAGCCGCCTCAATTTCCTTTCGTCTATAGACTGTCTATAGACCCTCTATAGACTAAGGTCTATAGCTGCCTCATTTTCCTTTCGTCTATAGACTGTCTATAGACTCTCTATAAACTAAGGTCTATAGCTGCCTCAATTTCCTTTTGTCTATAGACTGTCTATAGACACTTTATAGACTAAAGTCTATAGCTGGCTCAATTTCCTTTTGTCTATAGACAGTCTATAGACTCGCTATAGACTGAAGTCTATAACTACCTCCATTTCCTTTCGTCTATAGACGGTCTATAGACGCTATAGTCTAAGGGCTATAGCCGCCTCAATTTCCTTTTGTCTATAGACTGTCTATAGACTAAGGTCTATAATTGATTCAATTTCCTTTCGTCTATAGACGGTCTATAGAGTCGCTATAGACTAAGGTCTATAGCCGCCTCAATTTCCTTTTGTCTATAGACTGTCTATAGACTAAAGTCTATAGCTGCCTCAATTTCCTTTTGTCTATAGACTCTCTATAGACTACAGTCTACAACTACCTCAATTTCCTTTCGTCTATAGACTGTACACTATAGATAGTCTACTGCCTATAGACCAGTCTATAACAATCGTAATTTTATCTAACAATGTTCGATACACTGACTTTCGACTAAGTCCAGAACAATGTCAATTCATTTTTGCACTGCATGTTGAGGGGACCTGCATCTAGTGACCGCAACTACGTCGGGAGTCCCCCACCTCCTTCGCTATTACGGAAATTAAAAAGTATTGCGTAAGGCAATTACGACACCCTCCTGTATATTGTTTTCAGGAGCATTGACAAGCTCCTTTTCGTTATACCGTGTCGTATATTGTCAATACAATTAGATATTAATGCTAACAAGTAAGCCGAGGAAAGGCAGCTGTTCTTGAAGTAAGGGCGCCCGCGAACTGTACTACATCGAACGAATACGCTGTCCCTTAAAGGAATCGCTCTACACAATTCCATTCCATCTTTCGATCGTTACTGTCCAACGCTCTGAAACCAGAAACATTTCATCAAAGGTTCTACATTTCTCTTTAAAACGTCCTCAAAATAAAGGGGGAAATACGGGTGTGAGAATTCAAGGATGCGCCCATGCCTTAGAAACACTTTAGATTAATCTCAAAGAGCCTGGTCCTCTGCGCCTTTGCAGTTTGTATTCACGTGAATAAGTGCTGCGACGCAACAATCACAAAGCCAGTATTTTTTCGTTCCTACCCTTGCACCTGTTGCTTCGGAGCCGATGACACGCTGATGTGGCGCATATCAGTTTTCTAAACACGAACACACGCAAAAAAGACGTTATGCTATGCAACCTTATAATTATTATTTGAGAATTGTACAACATACTATTCGGTGGGAGATGCGGCGCGTATACCGACAAGAAGTTAGATTTCGGTTCTGTTTTCACGAAAACAATAAGATTTTTAGAGGGTAAGCGAAGAATTTAAGCTTATAAACCAATTGCCTTCTGTGGTCTTGGATATCAGATCAAGCTGCACACGGCAAGGGTGCGAGCGATAAAGATACGACCGTGAAATGGGTTTCTGTTTCACGTTTTACCCATTTTACCGCGAGACAGCGGAAGATAATTCGGGCTGCAAACAACCCTGTGCGTGGCTGCATCAATGGCGTTGGCATGCTTTTCGCGGATTACGTTTTCTTCAAAATCCAGCTTCATCGTCCGCTTACGGTAAGTCTACACGTTTATATTTTATTCATTTGGTCTCCTAAACCACTCTAAGCAGAGCTGTGTGTGTAGAACAGATTATGTGCGCAGTTACAAACGTCCTATCTTCGTTTCTAAGGCGGAAGCCATCGGTTTTTAGACTAATGCCGCTTATCTCTGTCCCGCTGTCTTTACTAACGCGCGGAGAGTTAGTCTGTGCGATGCCCTTGATGATAAGCCGCTCCTCGCGAGCTGTCTACTAGATTTTTCGTGTTTCGAGGTAGATGCGCGGCCAGAATTGTCGTTTAGCCTCTGAATGACGGCCGAAATGGAACTGTGTGTTAGTTAGCGCCGTGTGAGCTCAATTTACTTTGCACCTCCGAAAACGTACTTACATACAGTCTCGTTCAGTGGTGGATTACATTTATTTTCTTATCTTTGTGTTATCGCCTCTCTGAACCATGGAGTGCTGTTCTTTTTGAGGTGTGCATTGCTTGCTACGTATGGACGCTCGCTCGGTGCGCGTCGTGGACGCCGACGTTTCAGCAAAGGTGTCTTGTAACGCTATAGACTGGAGCGCGAGACGTTTGTCAAAGTTGTATTCAAGCGGCGCTGGAGGAATGCTTATAGTGTGATGGGTGAATAAAATTCGTTGCCAGCGCGAATGGCTGTCGTGCTCAAACAGCGCGAAGAACCCACGAGCTCCATCCCATCTCCCCTTCGTTGCACACGTATGGATTCGTCCGTGTCTGTCGTCAGAGCCGTTGGCCGCCGCCGCTGGCTTGCGGGCACTTCATTTTGAAAGCTGGGTAAAGGTCGGCTCGAAAAGAGGTGGCTTACATTTCGTTCCGAGTGGTTCGTTCATGAATCCCGCTCACGCGTGCACAGATTTCTAGAATACCATTTGCGCGAGAGGCAAAGTATGTGTTTCTGATTTCAGACTGCTACGTTACGAAAGCGCCGATGTGACTCGCCGCTTATTTGCGCCTAAAATTAAATTAAGCTTTCGTGTTATTATAGCTGCGCCTGTTGAAGGCGTTAATTGTTTCATTGAAATACTTCCTACTTTGAGCACGTTCAATGCTTTCGCTGATTTTTCTAGCAGCGTTGGGTTAGGCTGCCTCCATGCAAGAAACACACCTCTTTACTGCGCAGTTGGAGCTGCACTTGAAGGAAAAACTAAGTGAATTTCAGGCGGTATTTTATCGTGACAGTAATTTGCTGTCTCAACCTCTCGACTGCTTTTGAAACAGCGCAGCTGCAGTATCTGTGTACTGTATTAGTTTTCTGAATAACGAGCGCGGCATGGAAGCGCTGCAACCAGCTTGTTTCTAAGAGCGCGCGCAGATGTACGAGTATGCTGTTCCGTCTTTGTGCTTCAAGCTATAGGCGCAAATCTGTGGTGAACTGGTTGCTTCTGCCTGCTGGTTTTGTATAGCTTGTGCCCGTTTGAGTATCGGCTTACGTACAGGTGCGGCCAGAATAATACGGAGCACAGGAAGGGTCGGGGAGCAGCGGAAACGTGCTTATGCGCGCTGCCTAGCAGTGGCGACAGGAACTATCTTAATTTGGACGCGGCGAGATGGCGCCGGTAGCACGGACCCACTTTTTCCGCAGGCCTATCAACATCACAGCATATAACATGCAATCGCTTGCTCTATGATCGACTGATACTCTGCTGACAGCGTCATGCGCTTCGTTGCCTCGTTTCTCGTATCGAGGAGCGGCGAGCGCTGTAAACGGGCGCAAGACGGCCGTTTTGGCATTACGTGTTATCTCGGCCCTTCAGTGATAACGGCAGGGTTGCAGCAAAGAGGGGTCTCGGCGGCAGGCACTCTCGCTGTGCTCGGATAGCCAGGGGTGTCTTTGCTGTGCTGATAGGTGGCGCTTAGATGCAGTTTCTGCTAGCTTGGCCGCCTTTCGCGTGCTCCGTATTATTCTGACCGCACGTGTACACTCGGCCAAATCTTTAACTGGCTTAGGTGTTGCAACGCTAAATGCACCTGTAAAAAGGTGCCTTTTGGCTACACTGCTGGCATATTCATGTTGTAATTTGATGCCGGAGATGGCATTTCATAGTTTCTTTTTGTTAATATAATGTTTGAGTGGAGTACTTGCATGTTTAGATCAAAGTTATCAGAAATATTCATCGTCTGCCGCTACGAAGAGCCGAAACAAGCGGAATACGCAGCAAAGATTATGGTGGCGCATTTGCACTAATCTGGGTAAAAGACTTGTCCGCCATGAAAGGAGTGGTACTAAACCCAGAGGATGAGGCCATATGGACAAGATACATTGCTGCGTATGCCGCTTGTTTCAGCTGTTCGTAGTGGCAGACGAATGTTTCTGATAACGTTGATCTAAACACGTAAGTACTGCACTCAAACAATATATGAACAAAAAGGAACCACGAAATGACATTTCACTCGTTAAATTACAGCATGAATATGCCAGCAGTGTAGCCGAAAGGCACCTTTTTTACAAGGTGCATTTAGCGATGCAACACCCGAGCCAGTTAAAAATTTGGCCGGGTGTACCAGTCTTAATTCACGCAGGGTATTCTGAAGCGCTTCTTCTATAGCGGTTATAAGAATAAATGCTGCAATATTCTCATTTTTGGATCCCTCTGTAAGGTGCAGTGAATCTGTAATTTATGGAGGTGGCATTCTTAACAGCTCCTTGCGAGTCAATGCAGATATGTGGCACAATTGTTCGAAGTCTTCTGTTATAAATAGTATAAAAGGATTGCCATAAAGAGATCAGTATTGGCTGTAACAGTATTACCATACAGAAATCAATATCAGTACTGGATTCAGAGTAGAGTGCTCAGGGGATTAGGGGTCTTTGTTACAATGTTTTATGACGACACTTATAATCTGTCGTGTATTTACTGAAATGATTGAGCCGGCGTGATAGCTCAGTGGCTATCATGTTCGTATGGCGACCTGAAAGATGCAGGTTCGATTCCGGCCTAGGCGGTCGCATTTTAATAGAGGCAAAATGCTAAAGGGCTGTGTACTCTGCACAGGTGACCGAAATTATTCCCCAGCCTTTCACTTTAGCGTCTCGTAGCCTGTGTCGCCTTGGGTCTTTGAACCCCATAAAACCAAACCAAAAGATTAAGATTGCCTTTTTAGAATGGCATAGCCAGGATATGCCTTGCATTGTAAAGCACATGTGTAGAGATGTAATGGGAATTTTTTTTTCAGTTCCTCTTATATTATTTTTTTCCTTTGTGCTGTACAGGTGAACATACCCGGATGATTTACTGCAGACAACAGGCCACAAGAATGCTTCTGAGGAAACTAGCCGGACTGTTACTTTCAACTTTTGTGTTACTGTGGTGCATTCTTATGGTGCATATATTGCATATTCCCAGCCTGGATAGCTTGGAAATAAACTAAATTTGTAAGTATATTGATTGTTTCATGTGTGAACTCTGTCTGGTGACCTTTTTCAATGATTGTGGGCAGTCTATAGATAATGGTCTACTAATAGTTTAGTAGACAGAGGTCTATAGACTGTCTATAGACAAAGGTCTATAGCACTGCCAGGCCACACACCTATGGAATGTCTATAGACAGTCTATAGACATGTCTACTCGACCAGTAGACTTTTGTCCTTAGACTGTCTATAGACAGTAATCTACAGGAAGTCGATGGCCATAAGTCTATAGGTCGTCTATAGTCCGTCTATAGACAAGTGTCTATAGACGGACTATAGACGACCTATAGGAAATGTATGACCATAAGTCTATAGATCGTCTATAGACTGTCTATAGACCTGTGTCTATAGACTTCCTATAGACCTATAGACTTTCAGTAGACATTTGTCTATAGACTGTCTATAGACAAAAGTCTACTAAAAGTGTATGGCCATAAATCTATAGACTGTCTATAGACCAGTCTACAGGATTTGTCTATAGACAGTCTATAGACTTCATAGACTAAAGTCTATAGACAGTCTATGGACTGTCTATAGAAATTTTTATAAGGGTGGACGCTGCGCCTGACGACTGCGTCGCTCCCGCGGCGGTGACACCCTCGCTACTTCTCAAGATGGCTTCTCAGGCCCCTCTCAGGGGCTACGACCCTTCCGAAATGGCCTGAACGACTGCTCCGGCTACCCAACCTGAAGCTCCTGCGGAACCTGCGCGCTTCGAGCACGAGGAGCTCTTTCAACTCGTCAACGGGCGCGGCTGAGCCGGCTCCAACAAGCAGGCTGCCACATCGCCGGCCTCCCAAGCTACGCAGCAAGGCCTCACGCACGGGCCTGCCTCATCACTTATAAAACAAGCTCAGTCGCGTCTGTGGAAGCCCCGTCCTATGCCACAGATGCATCCTGAAGATTACGTGGTCATCCTCAAGCCCAGGGTCACCGCCGACCTACGGAATACGTTCCGACGTGGTGAGTTGGGCAAAGCTCTAAACGCAGACCTCGGCATCTCTGCTGCTGAGAACATTCTCAACATCGTCCCCGCATGGGAGCAGAATCTTCTCGTTGTATGAGTACGGAATCCGCACCTCGCCGATCACCTGATCGGCGAAATCAGCTTGACCACAAGCAAAGGCACCCTGCCCGTACACGGGCATTTGAAACAAACTGGAGACGTATGCCGCGGCGTCATCGGAGGCATCGCCGACGACGAAACGAGCGCAACGCTCACCGCCCAAATTGTCTGGCGAGGCGGGCAGATGGCAAGCATTCGCCGCCTTGGAAAATCATCCATCGCGGTGATCACCTTTGTGGGAAAGGTGGTCCCGCGGTACGTCCACTACAACGGGGAACTTACCCCCGTCCGAGAATACAAGCGAACCGTGCCCGCCTGTGTAAAGTGTGGTACTGTGGGACACCGCACGGACACTTGCCCCACGCCGAATTCGTCTAAGTGTGGCCTTTGCGGCCAAAATGTGACTGTGACGCAGGATGGCCCTGCGCCACACGAGTGCAACCCGACATGTGCAATCTGTGGACTAGCCCACCCCACAGGCTCGAAAGATTGCACGGCAAAATTCCGTCGACTTCATCTTGCCAGTGTCAAGCCCTCCCAACATGGACGATCCGAAAAGTCAGAGCCTGGAAACAGAAAAGATCCCTCCGCCGGCGGAGCAAATGGCGGCGTGGGACATGGCAATAACGCCACCAGCTCGCACGAGGGAAACGTCAACGCGGCCTCCTCATCTCCCGGAGTAAAGTCAACGGGAGAGAAGCGAAAGAAGAAAAACAAGAAGAAAAAGCAGGCACCGCCACCGCCCCCTAGCGAAGACAACGCCAAGCACTTTCCCGGCCTCAAATCAAGTGGCGTTGCCGGATCCCGGGCCCCGACGCAGCAACAACACACTCACGTGAGCAGCTGGGCAGGGGTTGCTTCCTCTCCTCCCTCCCCTCCCTCCCCCTCGCCCACTTCCCCCTCCTCGGCTTACGGCGTAGATGTCGAAAGCCGCAGACAAAATGAGCAGCTTACAGCACAGATCGGGCAAGTGCTCGCCAAAATTCAAAATTTGGAAGAAAAGCTAGCTGCCGCGACGGGTATCCCGAGTCCCGACGCCATGGAGAGTGAGCCCGAACTGCCGCCCGCGTTCGCGTCGGCAATGGCCGCGATGGAGGCGCGTCTCACCTCCCAGCTTCACAAAATGGTAGAAACGGCTATGAACTGCATGGAGTCCAAATGCTCGTCATCGGTCCATGCAGCCATAAGCCGCTGCATGAAATCGAAAACCACCCGAACCAGTCGGCGGTTCGAGGGGATCCGAGCCTTCAATACGCACAAGAAAATTATCTGCAATCCCAGAGACGCGGCATCCAAGGACTCCAACCCCGCACCCCCACCCAGTGCTAGCTGTAGGCCAGAGTCCAATCAGCCCCCGTCTCTCACCTCCAATCATAATGATGGCGGCACGGCCTAACAAGCGTTCCCCACCTCCGAAAACACACACGTTGGTAACCGTAACGCACTGGAATTGCAGAGGCTTCAAGGCTCGCCAGAAACGCGCGAACCTGCGCCTCTACCTAGAAACGTTCGAGGCTTTACCCGCCGCGGTCGCCCTCCAGGAGCCAGGAGCGTCGGCGAAATTGACTAACTACGTGACGTTCCAGCGAGACCCCTCGTCGTGTCTCCTCGTACACAAGTCGTACACAGCCACCGAAATCGGCCTCGATCTCAACATACCGTACTCGTACGCCATGGTAAGGATCCTTCCCCTTCGCCGATCGGATCCTCCCCTGCACGTACTTAATGTATACTGCTCCCCGAAACTGAAGCGAGTGACCTTCGCGGAACTCTTTAGCCGTGCACTTAGAGGCGGGTCGCGACCCCCTGCTGATTGTGGGCGACTTCAACGCCCCTAGCCAGCTATGGGGCTATCGTAAGGAGGAAGTGCGCGGACGCATGCTGGCTGAGTTGGCGTCCACACTGGGCCTCACCCTCCACACCGACCCGGCATTTCCTACTCGCGTAGGCAACTCTGTGACCCGAGACACATGCCCGGACCTCACCTTCACTCGCAACATAAGACACGCAGACTGGATCAACACCGAGGATACCCTCGGCAGCGACCACTGCATCATCAACACCACTGTTTATACACGCCCCCAAAAGCGCCCTACCACACTAGCACGCATCCCCAATTGGACCACCTTTCGCCAAAATTTCCCGTCCGACACCAACACGAACATCACAGAGCAGGGATACGCAAACTGGTCCCGGTCAGTCATATCGCACCTTCGCTCCCACGAGAAGCAGATACAGCTCACCGAGGTGGTCACGGACGTGGACAACCACCTCCTCCACCTTTGGGAAGCGCGCCGCGGCCTCACGCGCCGCTGGAAGCGCCAGAAACACAACAAGAACCTCAAAGCGCGCATTGCGGACCTTACCCGGCAGGCAGCAGAGTACGCGGCCCAACTCGCTGACTCAAACTGGGCAGACCGCTGCAACACGGCGGCGAGGCAGATGTCGAGCCGCAACACGTGGCGGCTCTTCCGAGCACTCAATAACCCAACACATACCCGCACAGAAACGCAGAAGCAACTACACAAAGCCATGCACTCATTCCAAGGAAACACAACGCAGTTGGCAGAGGCGCTCCGGGATCGCTACCTGCGCACAACTCAGTACGCCCGCAGATCGGCCTACTCCTACGCTGGCAGAGAAAACTCGGAGTTGGATAAGCCTTTCCAGCTTCACGATCTGCGGGCGGGTCTGGCCAAAATGAAGAGGGGCACCACGCCGGGCCGGGACAAGGTCACCGTCAAACTTTTGGCAAACCTTCCTGATTCAGAGTACCAGTGCCTTCTAGAATACATCAATGCGACATGGACGGGGGAAACCCCGCTCCCCATTGACTGGAAAACGGCCCTTGTCGCCTTCATCCGGAAGGCCGGAAAACCGATCGACACGGACAACCTCCGCCCCATCTCTCTCACCTCGTGTGTGGGCAAATTGATGGAGATGATGGTGCGGGATCGGCTGTCCGAGTACCTCGAACAACACAACACATTCGCGGACACAATGTTCGGATTTCGCCCACATATATCCGCACAGGATGTCCTGCTCCAACTCGACCGCGAAATATTGAACCCCATTACACACCCCCAAAACGACAAAATAGTCCTTGCGCTCGACCTGAAAGGAGCGCTCGATAACGTAACTCACGAGATCATACTCACACATTTCAGTCAAACTCACTGCGGCACCAATAACTTCAATTGCGTTAAACAATTTCTCACGGACAGACTGTCCTACATCAGAATACAGGACGAAGAGCACAGAAGTAAAGTTTCACAGGTACTTTTTCTTCCTTGCACCAGAGGTGCCCCGCCAGAGACGGTTTGTTCCAACTGGAAGGCTGAAGCTTCTTTCTTCGCACCAGGGGTGCCCCGTCAGAGACGGTCTCGTGATGAGTTGAGACGCAGGGGTAAGGCGAATACTTGAAAGATTTATATACAGCTATTTACATTGCATATACAAGTTAGATACAACGGCAAAGAGACAAACAACCAAATAGCGGAACTGGCTAACACTAGGGGAGGCCCCTACTCGGCGTGGCTGAAGATGTATAGCATCTCACCTTAGCGCAGAACCCCGCTTCCGGCTCCGGGGTCCGGTTTTAAAGACCTAAAGGCCCGGCCCACATTTCGTAGCAACCAATCATGTTACACTCCTCACATGATTGGTTTACCGAGAGCATGGCCAGCCCTCCAGCTTCCATAGGGCAAAACGCCCTTCCCATTGCACAATAAAAGTGAAAAACAACGACAAATACACTTTCGCGCCAGCACGTGCGCGAAACCGTACCGCGGGGCGGGGGACACCCGTAGTTCCCGGCGCGTTCGCGAGCGGCCGCGTTCCAAGGAAGGAGACGCTTCGCTTTGAGCGCTCCCAGCCGCGTTCAGATGACCCCGCGTACACTAACGATCCCTTACACGCCCTTCCCAAGATTCTACAAAGGGCTCAAATGCCACTTTTAGAATTATAACAAAGGGATCGGTACGGGTCACAAAACCACTCTGTGGGTGACATGACGCAGCTACACCAGCACTGGCACCAACAAAACCAAAAACGCTTTCGCCTCTACGCACTTTAGACAGTCAAAGTGCCCCCTAAATTTTTGCGTGTGTGCAGCACCAAGCAGGTATTTTATTTGTTTATCTCAAGTGGACATCGCATCTTTCATGTGCAAGGCTTAGCTTAGGTTAAGCCTAGTCAGATGCGAAGCATATTGTCGCCGAGTTCCATATCAAGCACGCCGCTTGGCTAGACGTTCTTCACGCTTTTCATCAGTCTCTGTAGCACGTCGCAACTTTTGCTTCTCATTCCAACGAGCAGCTCTGTCTCCAGGAGGCATCTCTATCCCGTGTACGCCTAGCAGAGGCAGGCGCACCCCCTTGTATACCGCCGCTCCAGCATCACGTGTTCACTACAGCGCACCTAGCGGCAGAAGCAGGAAACACATTGGTCGCGACGCCTCGCGCGACGGCGCGAGCTGGGGCCCCGTTTCTCCTATGTCGTTACGTCACGAATCACGTGGTCCTCCTTGGTCGCGACGCCTCGCGCGACGGCGCGAGCTGGGCCCCCGTTTCTCATCTGCTGTGACGTCACGCACCACGTGGTCATCCTTGGTCACGACGCCTCGCGCGACGGCGTGAGTTGGGCCCCCGTTTTTCATCTGCTCTGACGTCACGCATCACGTGGTATGACATGGAGGTCACGAAAGGTCAATGGTAACGACACCACCGTGCTCGAGGAGCTGGGTTGGGCTATTTTAGTATGCTTCGCATAAAACAATAAATGCACACGGGCACGAACACAACATTACGCAAAATGCACACTCAAATACGCACACTGGCATGCCTGCCGTGCGCCGTAACACGGAGTCCAAATTGGGCTGTACGCAGTTCACCAGCATGCACACCCGTGTCCTGCTCGGCACACACACACACACACAGGCACTGTCAACCGGGACGTTTAGTAGCACTCGCACGACGTCCGTAAGTGGCCACGTGAGCCTCCTTAGTCGCACCGAGCGTCCCTGTGTGCGTTTCGAGCCAACACGTGTCTCGATCGACACGACTAACGCCTAATGTCCGCTACGCTCATTAGACTGATGCCACAGCGGGGCAAGAAATCAACAGCTGGTGTCCTCCAGGATCAAAAACGTCATGATCCTCGATAGGTCCAAATCTTTGACCATGCGACGCCCCTAAGGGCACGCTCTCGTCGGCGCGCCCGTACAGACTGCGTGCTGCGTAAGGAACATATCTCTTGCCTAGTTCAACCGTAACAGTGCGGCCGGCCTTGCTAATCATAATTTGGCGTACCGCATCACGAGCACCGAAAAATTCATGGCGCTGGGAGTCCACAACCCGCTGGACGAAATAGCCGAAGCACAGAGAACGGCGCAACTCGAGCGTCTCTCCGAAACGAGAACCGGAAGACAGATACTGCGGGACCTTGGCCTCGAACCGAGGGAAGGCAAGCAGCAGAAAGACGTACCTATACCAGATAGCATCAACAGAAAGCTCAGGGTCTTCCCGATCCCGAAGAACGTGAACCCCGAGCACAACAGGGAGCGGAGGTTGGCGAAGGCCAGGGCTCTCGTGGACCTACACGCCAGAGAAGAAGGCGCCGCCTACGTGGACGCGGCTGAGTATCAAGGGAGCACCGACGCCTACGCGGCGGTTGTTGTCGGGGCATCGACGGGTGCAACGAAGACCGCGGTGAGCGTCCGGACTCGAGAAGCGGACCGGGCGGAGGAGGTGGCCATCGCCTTGGCCGTTTCCGACCCCGGATGTACTACAGTGTTGTGTGACTCTAGAACGGCAGTGAAGAACTACGCCAAGGGTAGGGTATGTAGTGAGGCCGCGCGCATACTGCGCAAGGCCGAAGACATCGGACGCAACAGTCCTGTGGTGATCAAGTGGTTTCCGGCCCACATGGGCAGTGACGTGTCGGAACGCGGAAACGTGAACCACAACGAGACGGCCAACTCGGCCGCGCGAGGACTAACCAACCGCGCGGCTGAAAGCACGGCCGACTCGGAGTCCTGGTCACGGCGCAGTGCCAAGGACAAGATGACCACCTTCAACGAAATATTGAAATGGTACAGACTGAACAGACAGACTATGCCGCCACCTCACCCGGGGCTTACCCGGAAGGAGGCAGTGTTCTATAGACAGTTACAGACGGGGTCCCTGCTCACCCCGGTGCTAGCTAAGCACGTGTGTCCGAGTGTGCACGCGAGCGACGTATGCAGACTGTGCGCGAAGGAGAGAGCCACCGCGGCTCACATCCTTTGGGACTGTAGCGTAAATCCGCGCGAAGCCAGCGAGAAGACGACGATCCCGCCGCACCTAGAGGCTGCAACGAGGAGCTGTGATCAAAAGACACAACTCAAGGCCGTCCAGCAGGTCTCGGCAGCTCTCGAGAGGCAGCGACCGAGCGAAACCGAGGAGAAGGGGGCGGCGCCCCCAGGAAGGGGGCGGCGGCCCTCTCGAACCCGCGGAAGTAGCGAGGGACGTAACAAGACCTCAAGGAGCACAACGCACGAGATTGACGTAGTGGCCGCGTCGCGGTAAAAGCTTGTCGTCCCTGCTTGGAGGGAGCCTAACCGACTCTGCAGGCTTTCTAAATAAAAGTTGTTCTCTCTTTCTCTCCGCAGCACGGAACGTACTGTTCCACGCGCCGACATTCGCTGTGAAGGCTATGCGCCTGTCTCCTGGTACTTTGGAGCGTTTGGAGCTACTTGCACCGTTCCTGCACGGGCAAACATTTAAATCGCCGCTCCCTGCTTGATAGACGCTGGCCGGCTTCGTGGCATCGTCTGCTGCACGAGCTGACTCGCCGTCGCTTGACCCGAGCTTGCTTTGCGGCAAGTCGCCACTCATTTCCGGGTACTCAAATGACCTGGCCGGACACACATCAGGTGCGTTCCACAACTGTGCGGCGCTCTGCCCGGTCGGCCCAGCAGGCCCACCTCCGCTCTTTGCCTCGGATGAAGGGCTCTTGCTACCAGAAACGCTACGGGGCACTTCATGCCCTATGGAGGACACCGTGTGTGTTTGCAGCAACGCCAGATTTTCATCTATCACTAGCTCCGTGTCGGAGGTCACAATCTTATTCATAGAGCCTGCGGGAATTCCACCGCTGTCCTGTTTGTTATCGGACACCTTGGTCTCGATTGGCCCTAGATCATGAGAATTGGGCTGCTCCTGTTCTTTGCTAGCCGCCCGCGGTGGCGGAAAAGCTGTAATATTTCCGTGTCTTTCAGGAATCCTGTTTTCAATTCCTGAACCTTTTGCGGCTTTTCCTAACAAAGTTGCGTTCCCGCATACCGGCTGTTTGCTTTCAGCTTCCTCACTGCTGTTTCCCTGACCTGTGCATGACAAGCATAATCCTTTGTCTTCCAGCACAGGCGGCCTCACCTCGGACTCAGAGCAGTTCTCCCTGGCTAGTTCACTAGCTTTCCTAGACTCCTTCAACTCAGCGAGCTCCAGCGCTAGCTGCTGGCGCTTTGCTTCTAATTCCTCCAAGACGCACTTAACATCCTGAGGTTTCTCCTCGCACAGCGGCGCCTTTCCTCCATTCACTTTCGCAAGTTCAGCCTCAAAGTACGCTAAGCGCGCCTTCGCTAATTCCACTTGGTACCTCACATCGAGTGAGGGCCGGCCTGGATAACCCTCCATACCGCCGTATGTACCCCTCAACTGTCCTACCGGCTCGAACACACGCACAGGGACGTGAGCAATGCGACCAAGGAAACTCAAGGTTTCGATGCGTCGATCCGCATTACCAGCTTCCTGGTGTCGGAGTACACCGCCACTTTCACCTCACGCTGCGATGAGCTGTCGCACGCCGCTGGTCCTGTGCCCGCTGTCGTCACTTGCTGCGACCCGCCGGTCACCGTCGAGTTCTCGACGCGCTCCTTCCTTGACCGGACGCAGTCCCGCGTCGCTGGACTACTGCCGTGGTCCTTACGTCCTTGCCGCCGTCTCTCCGCAGGTCCTTTCTCGAACGCTGCTGTTGCCTGATCGTCACCTTTCTCCCTGTCTTCAATCTTCTTCCTGCACCGTCTTCCGATGGCCGCAGGATCCTGTCGACTGCGCCAGTAAATTTTCACAGGTTCTTCTTTATCTTCCTCGCACCAGAGGTGCCCCGCCAGAGACGGTTTGTTCCAACTGGAAGACTGAAGCTTCTTTCTTCGCACCAGGGGTGCCCCGTCAGAGACGGTCTCGTGATGAGTTGAGACGCAGGGGTAAGGCGAATACTTGAAAGATTTATATACAGCTATTTACATTGCATATACAAGTTAGATACAACGGCAAAGAGACAAACAACCAAAAGGCGGAACTGGCTAACACTAGGGGAGGCCCCTACTCGGCGTGGCCGAAGATGCATAGCATCTCACCTTAGCGCAGAACCCCGCTTCCGGCTTCGGGGTCCGGTTTTAAAGACCTAAAGGCCCGGCCCACATTTCGTAGCAACCAATCATGTTACACTCCTCACATGATTGGTTTACCGAGAGCATGGCCAGCCCTCCAGCTTCCGTAGGGCAAAACGCCCTTCCCATTGCACAATAAATGTGAAAAACAAAGACAAACACACTTTCGCACCAGCACGTGCGCGAAACGGTACCGCGGGGCGGGGGACACCCGTAGCTCCCGGCGCGTTCGCGAGCGGCCGCGTTCCAAGGAAGGAGACGCTTCGCTTTGAGCGCTCCCAGCCGCGTTCCGATGGCCCCGCGTACACTAACGATCCCTTACAACGGACCTTTCCTGCTCGGCACGATTGGGACTCCAGAAGGCGCGGTGCTTTCCCCTCTGCTATTCAACATTGCCATGATGCGCCTACCCGCCCTACTGGGTGCGGTCGAAGGGGTCCAGCACGCGCTGTACGCCGACGACATCACCATCTGGGCTACGCAAGGGCGCCTGGGGGATATGGAGACCAGCCTGCAAACGGCCGCCAGCATAGTGGACCGCTATGCTCGAGACTGTGGTCTGCAATGCTCCCCGCAGAAATCGGAATTCCATTAGCGTCCCTCGCGCACATGCTCGACCCAAATCAATCTCTCGTTGCAAAGCGGTCCCATTAGCGAATCTAAAGAAATCAGAGTCCTCGGACTTTTCATACACAACCAGCGACGCTGCGACACAACAGTCGCCAAGCTCCGGCAGGTGGGAGACCAGGTGGGCCGCATGGTCCGCCGGGTTTCCAACAAGCGCGGTGGGTTACGATGCAAAGACGCCTTGCGGCTGCCGAACGCATTCGTGACCAGTCGAATCTTGCATTCGACTCCCTATCTCCACCTGCGGAAACAGGAGGAGGATGCCCTCGAGGTCATCCTCCGCAAAATCATGAAACGAGCGCTGGACCTCCCGGTCTCTAACTCTACCAGCCGCCTTTTGGCACTGGGGATGGTTAACACTTTTAGGGAGCTTCGGGAGGCCCACCTCAACAACCAGTACACTCGTCGCACAAAGACAGGGTCGGGTCGCCGCCTTTTAGCCCGACTTCACATCCAGCACACTCATTCACAGAGGAGAGATGCCGCCTTCCCGTACACTGGAGACGCGCCCTCCACGTGCGGCCTCTCCCCACCAATATGTCCAAAGAGGATCATAATGGCAGGCGCCTGGCGCAGGCGGAAGCCTTGGACCGCCATTTTCGGAGCAAACCAGGAGTCTTCTACGTGGACGCGTCTGGCCCGGACCCCAGGGTATGGTACACGGCCGCGGTCGTCCACGAGGGTAAAACAGTAGACGCCCTTACTTTCAAGGCCCAGTCAGCAATTCACGCGGAAGAGGTTGCCATCGCTTTGGCAGCTTCTCACACCTCCTCCAAATACATAATCACCGACTCGCGAGGGGCTTGCCGTAACGTCACGCAAGGGTGGGTTACTCCCCTAGCTTATCGCATTTACCAAAATTGTAGCCGAGACTCGGATCCCGCGCACCGATCTCTCGTTTGGGCTCCAGGTCACCAAGGCGTCCACGGAAATTAGGCAGCCGACGCCGCCACCCGCGCGCTCTCTCTCCGGGCATTTGCCACGGGACCCGACGCCGACCAGGACACTGATTTCAATCCGATTTATACTTTTAAAGAAATATGCGAGTATTACAAATCCACGCACCAAACTCTTCCCACCCCGTGCAAAGGGCTGGGGAAGGTCAACGAGCGCGTACTCCTGCGCCTGCTCACCAACGCGATGTTCTGCCCGGCAACTCTACAACATTTCGATCCTCAATTCGACGGGCGGTGCTCACACTGTGGGGAGGTGTCTGACACTTACTACATGGTGTGGGCCTGCCAGCAGAACCCATCCCTACCCCCTATCCCAAACCCCACCCGAGAGGACTGGGAGGCGACCATGTCCGGTTGCTTCACCCTCGAGGCCCAAAGGGCCTTAACGCAGCGCGCCCGCGCTGCGGCAAACGCCAATGGGGTACCTGACTAGGCATCCCACCTAGTGGTTGTAAGGGCGTGACCCTTCAAGTCACGACCCACAACACCTCTCCCTATGATTTAATAAATCTCTTCACCACCACCACCACCCACCAGCTTTTTTTTTCTTCACCATGGTATTTATTACAGTGATGTAATGTTCTATGTACATGAACTATATACAAGCCATTATGAAAACAGTGGCAAACAATACATATTGAAAAGACCATGCGCTAGAAAAGGGGCAATGCAGAGCACATCATTAATAGTGAGTGCCACTCCGCTTCGTACTCAGTCTGGGCATACACGTCTCTTAGATGAACAACCATTCGACTGAAGTGATCCTTTGTAGACACAACAGGTTCACAGCGTCTGTCCATCACGCGGGTTTTCCAGAGGCTGTGCAGTCCAGTCAGAAAGAACATGTTCAGGGGTTCATCAACAAATGGCAGCGCAGTGAGATAGCGAACAGAATGGGCAGTCAGATGAATTCTTTTTTAAATGTGCGTTGCAGGATATCCCAGAAGAGTACTGCATCTTTGCAACTGATGAAACAATGCTCAATTTTTTCTGGTTCATCACAAAGGCGGCAATTAACGGTAGAAACAATAATTCCCTTTTTCTCTAACCATGTTCTAACGGGCAACGTACCGGTGTGTAACTTAAAGAAAAAGGTCTTTGTACACGCCGAGACTGGCATCTTACGTACTCTTTTGAGTACGTCATGCCCCGGTAAACCAAAATACAGAGAGCGGTACATGGGCGAAGGGAAGAGCATACTAATCAAACCCTTATACAACTTTTTCCTCGACACTAAAAAAAGGAACTCAGGAGAAAAACGAACAAGTAGGAAACGGACAGCCAAATACACCTCTTGCATTATGCCCCACAAACACGGACAGCCACAAACATTGGAAGACACAATGAGGTTGGGTAAAACATGAACTAAATTTGTTTGCAGGAATGAACGTACTATTGGGTGTGTAGTGTCACGGAAAAACATGAAACATCACACTATCTGTCGGACATACAGGTGAACTAGACCAAGGCCACCAGCGCTTACAGGCCGAAAAAGGTTATCACGCCTCATGGATTCAAAAGACTAATCCCACACAAAAGTATCGAAAAGCCTGTGAAAACGCTGGATAGGAAGTCTTGCGCAATGAATAATTTGCAGTACATAATATATTTTAGTGGCTAGAAACAGATTACAGGCGGTCGCCCTGCCAAAAATTGAGAGGCCATGGGGGACAAACGTTTGAGCATAGCGCTGAAGAGTTGACACGCGGTCTTTCCAATAATGTGCGCTATGCTTATAGGCACTCAAAGGGACGCCAAGGTACGGTACTTTGGTGGCCTGCATGTCCATGTTATACCAGAATATTCAGCAGGTGTCGAACCCTAGCTACCAATCCAAAGACCGCAACTCTTAGAGCGATTAATCCGACTTCCTGACACCGAACCAAAGTCCTCCGCTAAACGAATAACCTCATCGATGCTTGGCTTATCAGTACAAAAAAACGCAAGGTCATCTGCATGAACCAATACCTTCAGTTCGTGGCCCATTATTGGGAATCCACTGACAGCTCTACTGTTTATAACACTTATGCAAAGTGGCTCCAAGTATAATGCGAACAGGAGCGGAGACAGTGGGCACCCTTGTTTCACCGAAGACTGCATTGGGACTGGTTGCGAGAGACAGCCATTAACAATCAAGCGCGTGGTACAGGATTTGTAACAAAGGCGTATGCCAGTAGAAAGTATTGACCTGAGATTGACGTGATTTAAAAGTGCAAAAAGAAATGAACGGCACAATCGATCAAATGCCTTTGCCAGGTCAATTTGCAACATTGCTAATTGTTCTTGAGCGTCACTGCAATACTGCAACACCGTACGCTCTACATGTCGGTTCGATTGTATTGATCGTCCCCGCAAGCCACATGTTTGATGAGGCCCAATCAAAGTAGACATTGCAATCTGCAGCCGATTTGACAGTACTTTAGCAAAAATCTTATAATCTACATTAGAAAGCGCGATTGGTCTGTAGCCATCTACAAATCGAAGTTTTTCCTTATCCTCGGTTTTTGGTATAAAGAAAAAAAATGTCTAAAGTGGGTAGAGAAGCGTTTTCCGCACCACCTTCGCTGTTTCTGTGGCACTGGTGGCGTCACATGTAATTGAGTACTAATTACTAAGTGATGACAAATCACTAATTAATGGTTAATTACTGATTAATGCCTGGATACTAATTAACTGCTAATTAATGACGCTTAAGCTTCTCCTTTAGGAGTCGAACGCGACAGCGCGTTGTAGCACTGCCAGGGAGTCCACGGAACGCCACCACCCGTTCGGCGCGATGCCTTGCCCTTTGAACGCAATGCTTTTTGAGGAAAAGAAATGGCGCAGTAATTCTCTGTCATCTCGGTGGACACCTGAACCGCACCGTAGAGGAAGGGAGGAAGCGGGAGTGAAAGAAGATAGATAAAGAGGAGCCGTAATGAAGAAAATGAAAATTGTATTTGAGGAAAGGAAATTACGCAGTAAGTGTGTCACAAAATTCAGGGGGCACTTTTCTGACCTAAAGTGTGCTCACTGATGTGTGGTTAAGATGTTAAGCTTCGCCCCTAAGAGTGGAACGCGACAGCATCTAGCAACGCTGCCAAGCAGTCCATAGAACGCCATCGCCCATTCGGTTCTACGCCTCGCTCGTCGGTAAATTGGTTTTTGAGGAAACGAAATGTATCTGTCTCTCATTTGTCGGTGGACATCTAAACCTCGCCGGAATGGAATGGAGGTGGATGAGAGTGAGTGAAGACACCGTATTCACTAGACGCGCCTTTGTTCATTCCAAACCATCGAGCTGGAATGGCGGAGTGGATAGCATGCTCGTCTCTCACGCCGAAGACCGGGGTTCGATTCCTGAGCTCGACCAATTTGTTAATCGATTTTATTTATTTATATGGCCTGACAAGTAAAGCTAATTAGGCTAATTGGGTAATTAAGCAATTAACTAAGCTCAGTCCCACCTAATTGGAGCATCACTATACGATCCCTTCAATTGGTTGCATGGTTACTAGCCAAAGTACAATTGGCCCCGTTTGAAATTCGCGCACTGCGACGTCACGACCGTTTCCACCAATTGAAAAGCGTGACATTTTCTGTCGACAACTGCTGCTTACAACGATGAGACATTAAAGGCTTCCGCCTTAATATGACAATATGATGGTTTGGAATGAACAAAGGCGCGTCTAGTGAATACGGTGTCTTCGCTCACTCCCATCCTCCTTCCTTCCCTTCCGGAGAGGTTGTGTCCACCGAGATATGAGAGAGATACATTTCCTTTCCTCAAAAATCAATTTACCGACGAGCGAGGCGTAGAACCGAATAGGCAATGGCGTTCTACGGACTCCCTGGCAGCGTTGCAAGATGCTGTCGCGTTCCTCTCTTAGAGGCGAAGCTTAACATCTTAACCACACATCAGTGACCACACTTTAGGTAAAAAAAGTGCCCCTTGAATTTTGACGGGAGTTCACCGAGATATGTGAGACATTTACTGCGTAATTTCCTTTCCTCAAATACAATTTCATTTCCTTCATTACGGGCCCTCTTTGTCTTCTTTCACTCCCACTTCCTCCCTTCCTCTACGGTGCGGTTCAGGTGTCCACCGAGAAGACACAGAATTACTGCGCGATTTCCTTTCAGTTCAAAGGGCAAGGCATCGCGCCGAACGGGTGGTGGCGTTCCGTGGACTCCCTGGCAGCGCTACAGCACGCTGTCGCGTTCCACTCCTAAAGGCGTAGCTTAAGCGTCATTAATTAGCAGTTAATTAGTATTTAGGCATTAATCAGTAATTAACCATTAATTAGTGATTTGTCTTCACTTAGTAATTGGTACTAAATTATATGTGACGCCACCAGTGCCACAGAAGCAGCGAAATTGGTAAGGAAAACGCTTTCGCCTCTACGCTCTTTAGACAGTCAAAGTGCCCCCTGAATTTTTTGTCCAAGAGGTTGAGCGTGCTTACCTGCTTGCAGGACGCCAGCCAGTCCTCGACATCATTGTCGCCGGTGCCGCTGAAGACAGCTGGGCCCCGATGCCGAGGCATGGCAGTGAAGATTACAGCTGCTGGCGGCACCGATGGCGGCGGCGGTGGCAACGGTGCTGTGTCTCTCGACATTTTCGTGGTAACGGTGCCGCGTCTCAGCTCCAGGACGGGATTAGAGTCCGCCTCGACCACTTGCAATGTGTTTTTTGCGGGCGCAAAGCACAGCACGACACAAAGCACTAAGTGCAGAAAGGTGTTCCCGACAGCAAGCGGTTCCACCAGCACCAACACGAAGCATGCGCTCGCTGAGAGCAGTCCCGCTGCCGCGCGGGCACTTCTTCGTCATTACAATATATATATATATATATATATATATATATATACGATGACGTTCTACATCATTTCAGCAGTAACTCAGGACGTGCTACTACTTCCGGGGCTTACGAACGTGGGTGGCACTGATGTACACTCTGAGGGTTAGGTTATTTGTAACATAAATACCCTCGAGAAAAGAAGAGTTGACAGCCGTCGCCGTAGCTCAGAAAACAATATACGTTCCTTTTCTACATTTGGTGCATACACACACATAACTCGAAAAGGCGCACCGCAACACAAAAAATCGGCGACCAGGAGACGACCGCTTTCACACGAAAAGAGCGATTGCATTGTTACGCCTTTGTTGTTCCTAATAAAGAGAATACAGCCGCCTCACGCACCGACAGAATGACACACACACACATCAAAGATCGTACAAAAGGTAGAAACCATACTTTCAGTCGCTTCTTGGCTTTCAAGTTTTGTTTCCTGGATTCCAACTACGTGAAGGTCGTTCTCAAGAAGACGCGGACTTAGCTGACATTGCCGCCTTTTCGCTCCGAGGCCTCTAACGTTTAAAGTGGCTACACGTAGCTGAGTCGTTTTTAAAATGTGAAAAGATTGTTATGTTCTTGGGTGACATGAACTGTGTTTGTGAGACAGTCGACCGGGCCAAGCCTTCGCCCGTACGTGATAAGAGTGCTGAATTCTTGCATGCTCTGGTCAGTGAATACTGTTTAGAGGATATAGGAAGTGTTTATATGACTGGGACGCGACCGCAATACACGCACTTTCAGGGAGACAGCCATGCTCGACTGGACCGTTTATATGTGTCGTCAGACTTTGTTCCTTTGTGTACCTCGTACGAAGTCAAACCGGTTCCTTTTAGCGACCATTGTTTAGTGGCTGCAAACTTTGACAGGGTACGCTTTAAAAAGCCGTTTAATTGGGTTTTATGGAAACTCAATGTAAAGTTATTGGAGCAAGAACGCTTTGTCAGTAAAGTAGGAATAGAGCTCGAAAAGCTTCTCATGGACCAACCGTCAAGTTACGCTGTTCAGTGGGAAGAATTTAAGCAGTTCGACAAAATGAGGGCAATTGAAACAAGCAGTGTTATAAGATTTGAAGAAAAGCAGAAGGAAATCCAGCTGCGTGAGCAGCTTGCGCTGCTCATTAATGTCGAAAGCACTCAGCCAGGAACGTGTTTAATGAAATAAGAAATACAAAAGCGCAGTTGGAAAATATAGACACAGATAAGTACAGAGCAGCGGTGGTGCGCGCACGCGCCGAGAAACTGTGGGCAGGGGAATCGCCAACAAAACGAGCATTAGGCGATGAAAAAAGATACGCTTGTCAAAAAAAAAATGGCTGAGGCTTAGCTTAGGCTAAGCCTAGTCAGATGCGAAGCATATTGTCGCCGAGTTGCATATCGAGCACGCCGCTTGGCTAGACGTTCTTCACGCTCTTCATCAGTCTCTGTAGCACGCCGCAACTTTTGCTTCTCATTCCAACGAGCAGCCCCGTCTCCAGGAGGCATCTCTATCCCGTGTACGCCTAGCAGAGGCAGGCGCACCCCCTTGTATACCGCCGCTCCAGCATCACGTGTTCACTACAGCGCACCTAGCGGCAGAAGCAGAAAACACATTGGTCGCGACGCCTCGATACCTCGCGCGACGGCGCGAGCTGGGGCCCCGTTTCTCGTATGTCGTTACGTCACGCATCACGTGGTCCTCCTTGGTCGCCACGCCTCGCGCGACGGCGCGAGCTGGGCGCCCGTTTCTCATCTGCTGTGACGTCACGCACCACGTGGTCATCCTTGGTCACGACGCCTCGCGCGACGGCGCGAGTTGGGCCCCCGTTTTTCATCTGCTGTGACGGCACGCATCACGTGGTATGACATGGAGGTCACGAAAGGTCAATGGTAACGACACCGCCGCGCTCGAGGAGCTGGGTTGGGCTATTTTATTATGCTTCGCATACAAGAAATACGCCAGATACAAAACGGTGACGAGGTATCGGCCGATAGCGTCATTATCAAGGGCGTAATCAGAGACCATTTCAGTGACTTGCTGGGTCACACGCGAAGGGCGGAGGGCAGTTTCCATAACGATTTCATACCGTTTATGCCAAGGCTCGACGATGAAGTCAGAATTCGTCTTGAACAGCCAATAACCGTTACAGAGCTAGAGGAAGCAATAGATCAACTGCCATTGGGTAAAGCGCCCGGTCTTGATGGTTTAGGAGCCGCCTTTTACAAATATTTCAAGTCAGAAATCGCCCTAATTCTGCTGAAAGTTGTTGTCGAAACGTACGAGAAAAAGCGTACGCCATTGTCATTCACAACATCGCACACCGTACTCATACCGAAGTTTGCTGAGCCAGAAAAACGTCTGTTGGCGGGGTCTTATCGCCCGATAAGCCTCACCAACGTAGATTATAAGATATTCATGAAGATTCTGGCAAAGCGAATTCAGGGCGTCATAACCATGCTAGTGGGGAGTCATCAAACTTACGGTATCAAGGGTCGAAGCATAGCCACTAATATACACATAGCGCGAAGTGTGCTTGAATGCTGCGATGCACTAGGCGACAGGGTGGCAATGATGCAGCTAGATCTCACAAAGGCCTTTGACCGCGTATCTCATGAGGTTCTGTTCAGCTTGCTAGATCAGGCTAATGTGTGCTGTGTAATAACGGAGGGCGTACGAATGGCGTACCGGAACTGCACAACGCGCGTCATTGTTAATGGGGAGCCGACTGAAAGCCTACACGTACGATGTTTAGTGAGGCAGGGATGTCCTTTGTCACCCCTCTTGTTCGCAATCTATCTTGAGCCCCTTTGTCTGGCTATACTAAACACTCAGTGTATAACTGGCTTCAGGTTACTGTCAGCGCATGTTAAAATCTTAGCTTGTGCTGACGATATCGCCGTGTTCTGCTCAAGTAAACAGAGTATCGTGAAGCCACGGCTGTGGTAGAGAAGTTTTGCAAATGCACCGGGCCGCAAATAAATTGGGAGAAGAGTTATGAATTCTGGCATGGTGACTGGGAGGACACGCGAGACTATTACTCCCGACTTCGGTGGGCCACAACTCCGACGACGTATTTTGAAGTACCGCTGAACTCTTATAGCAACCCCGAACCATACTGGAATGAACAGGTGGCAACGGCAAAGGAAAAAGCCAGTGGGTGGCAGGGGCGACCACTATCAATATTCTCGCGCGCCACTGTGTGTAACCTGTTCCTCATCTCCAAAATATGGTATGTCATGAATGTGTTGAGCGCCTCGAGGATCAATATTCAAAGGATCCATCGGGTTTTTGCTGTATTTATTTGGGCGTCGACATGGGAAAGAACTAGTCGAACAAACTTATTCTTGCCCGTGAAGGGAGGAGGTCTCGGTCTTGTTCATTTATTTGTACGACAAATCCTGTCCCGCTTTATGTTTCTTCGCGACCAGAACGATATTTTTCTTCGCACAGTTATGCAAGTTCGTTTATGTCGATTGCTACCAGGAGTTGTAGTATGCTCTGTTGAAAACATGCGTGGTACAGTGAGAGGTTATTTGCGTGAAGTTGTGCTTGCGTGCAGAATATTACAAGTGCGATTTTCAATGCAGTACCTCTCCAATGTCACTAGAAAAAATCTGTATAAAGATTTAATTGAATCAATGCTCCCTGTATCCATTTACCGATTGTCAAACTGCAGAGACCCAGGAGCAGATGTTAAAAGGGTTAAAAGAATGCCAGTTTACCCATCTTTGAAAACTTTCTTCTTCAAACTTCATACCGGAACTCTGTCGGTCAAAACATGGATGCATGATAAAGGACTCTTTGTCCCTTGGTCAACAGATTGCTTTCTATGTAAAAAGCCTGAAACAATAGATCTGGTTTTTTTGGATTGTTGGGATGCGGTTTTTTTTCTGGGATGTGATTCAAAGAACATTAAAGAAAGATTTACCGCTGCACCCGCATGGCATCAGGTTCTTGCCGGTAGGAAAACAGGACATCCCTTATGACACTATTATGCTCCTTGGCCTCCATAGTTTATGGAAAACAAGGACACAATTCAACATTGCAGAAGTAGTTGTGAGATCTCCACGCGAGCATTTCATTGAAGGTGTCATACGTCTGAGGGAAGTGTATCAGGCACTGCCTGATCAGCCAACATGGTTAAATGTGTTGGATGACTTGGCTGAACTGAAAAAATTTTAACCTGCCGTGTCAGTGCAAGTGTTGCTGACAAGTTTTACTTCTTTGTACCCGTTGTGAAAATGCAATAAAGAAAAAAAAGCCGTCGCCGTAGCTCAGCGTCAGAGCGCCGGACGCGTAATTCGGACGTCGTGGGTTCGGATCCCACCGGCGGCGTGTGGTTGTTTTTCCTTATGCTTTTTTTTTCTTGTGGTTTTCTAATCAATTAGCTTTAGGCAATAACATATTCAGTAATATTCTAAATCGAGCAACGCCACGAAATAAATTACTTAAAAATCCCCTGTGCTCCTTGGTTTCTGTGGCTGTTGGCTTCTTTCATATGTATAAGAGCCCCTCATTCTCCTTTTCTTATATATATATGACAGAAGCCAACAGCCACAGAAACCAAGGGGCACAGGTTTTTTTTCTTGAATAATTTATTTATTTTGTGGTGTTGATCAATTTGGAATATTACTGAGTATGTCATCGCTTAAAGCTAATTGATTAGAAAAGCAGAGGAAAAAACAACCACATGCCGCCGGTGGGATCCGAACCCACGACCTCCGAATTAGGCGTCCGGTGCTCTACCTCTGAGCTACGGCGACGGCTGTCAAACCTTCTGCTTTCGGGGGTATTTATGTTTACAAGTAACCTAACCTAAAGAGTGTTCATCAGCGCCACCCACGTTCATAAGCGGCGGACGTAGAACGTCCTGAGTTACCACCGGTGTGACGTAGAACGTCATCGAACGGAGAGGGTGAAAGCTGCGTGAGAACCCTCTTATGCTTCCTATGGCGTCAAGGCTGCCAGAACCGAGGCCCTCGCTAAGCAATTAAGCAAACAAGGGATGAGGAATGAGGGGCTCGTTATAAATATGACAGAAGCCAACAGCCACAGAAACCAAGGGGCACAGGGGATTTTTTTTAAATTATTTATTTTATTTTGTGGTGTTGATCAATTTCGAATATTAATGAATATGTTATCGCTTAAAGCTATTTGATTAGAAAAGCAGAAGAAAAAAGAACCACATGCCGTCGGTGGGATCCGAATCCACGACCTCCGAATTACGCGTCCGGTGCTCTACCTCTGAGCTACGGCGACGGCTGTCAAACCTTCTGCTTTTGGGGGTATTTATGCTTACAAGTAACCTAACCTTGAGAGCGTTCATCAGCGCCACCCACGTTCATAAGCGAATGAGGAATGAGGAATGAGGGGCTCTTTATAAATACGACAGAAGCCAACAGCCACAGAAACCAAGGGGCACAGGGGATTTATATATATATATATATATATATATATATATATATATATATATATATATATATATATATGTATGTATATGTATATATATATATATATATATATGTATATATGTATGTATATATATATATATATATATATATATATATATATATATATATATATATATATATATATATATATATATATATATATATATATATATATATATATATATATATATATATATATATTGAAAGACGCTTATTAGGGCAAACATTTATTGCGAGTCTGCAATCGCACCAACAAGTATACAAGTTTCATTAACACCATCAATGGGTAACCTGTGTGACGAGGAAAAAGATAATTGGAGTCGTGTTTTAGAATCTGCATCTTTAGATTTGCTTGCACTTACGAGTGGCCATTTTGAGCAGGTGTTGGGGGCTCTGAGAAAAGATGAGAGTCGTGCTCATCAACTAATCCCCCCAACCGCACCTGAGGCCGCTGAACTTATGCTCTCTTTGAGGAAAAGAGAACCGGTTAGGTACGCGAGATAAAACGCAAAAAAATCACTAGCGACGAGATTCCACACCCCGCGTGGACAAATCCAGAAGCTCGTGAAGAAGAATCCGAAACGGCGGCAGCTGCTAATAACCGCATGGTTACGGTAAGCTCCAGCAACAAATTCAACAAAACAAAACAAACGTCATAAGTACCGGCACAACAAGCAGAACGATCGGGAACGGGGCAGCCACTGCTGCTAGCCCTGCGGCTACAAGCACTGGATTCGGTTTGCAGGATAGCATCGTTGACCTGTCGTCCAGCGCACTAACGATAGACGAGAGACCCGTTCTCTCTGGAGGCCTTACGTTTTGCCCCATCACAAGTAAATACAATGAATTATCCGGTTTAAAAGATTTGGGCAATTTTTCCGGAATGTTACCACTGAAAGAATACCTTTCTGGTACGCCCCAACTTCTGCGTTAAAAAACTAAACTGGACTCACAACTAGCGACTCGCAATAAACGTTTACCTAAATGAAGCGTTTCTTAATTTCGCATTTTACCTCCAGCAACCAAGTACGTTCATCTTTTTGTGCTATATATATATATATATATATATATTGTAGAAGGAGAACGTCGTCGGGGACGGCGTTGGGGTCGGCGATGGAGCGGGGCGGCCAAGACCAACACGATCTGCGCGATGGCAATCCCACAACTGCTTCTTCTTCGTCGGCGTCCAGCGAAGGGGTCCATCTTCTTCTTCACAATGCCCCCCAGAGAAAAGGAGCCATCCTGGCGACTTAAGGGGACGAAGATACGATGGGGCCGTAGAACGGCTTAAGACGCTGCACATGTACAGTTTCACGGCCACGGCGCCGAAAATCAGAAGGTGGTGTAAGTGGCTCAACAACGTAATTAACTGGCGAAGTGCGCTCGACGACACGGTAGGGGCCATGGTACTTGGAGAGTAGTTTTGTTGAGAGGCCTGGGCTGCCGGATGGAACCCATAGCCACACGAGTGAGCCGGGCTCGAAGTGTAGTGCATTCTTCTGAGTGGTGTCATGGTGATGTTTTTGGCGCCATTGAGAGTCGGTCGTGAATGATCGGGCAATCTGGCGGCATTCTTCGGCGTGCCGTGCAGCTTCGGTAACGGTGGTACATTCAGAGGCATCAGGTTTGTAGGGGAGCACTGTATCAAGGGGAGCAGATGGATGCCGACCGTAAAGCAAAAAGAACGGAGAGAAACCCGTGCTGGACTGCGTAGCAGTATTGTATGCATAGGTGATATAAGGCAGGACAATTTCTCAATCGGTGTGATATCGGCTTCGTGGTTACAATACCACAAGTTGGCAACTCCGGTCAAATAAAAGATGACATTTGTTAGCTTAGTGACGTCGTCCCACTTATTGTAGGAACTCACTCGCTCGTATGAAGCAAGCCAGTCATCGCAGTCTGTGTCGTCGGTGCCGCTAAAGAGCTCAGGGTCGCGCTGGCGCAAGGAGCCAGAGCTGACAACCGGCTGGGTCGTCGGGGCGGCCGGAGGGTGTTCGTCTTCAGCCATACGATTTCGTCTTGCCATACGTGAGGCAAGGAGACCAGGCAGCACCTCCACCAGATGTAGAAGAAGGACGTCGGGGACGGCGTCGAGGTCGGCGGTGGAGCGGGGCGACCAAGACCAACACGATCTGCGCGATGGCAATCCCACAACTGCTTCTTCTTCGTCGGCGTCCAGCGAAGGGGCCCATCTTCTTCACAATATATATAATTATTAATTATAAAATTGTATATACAATTACATATGTAATTATAATTATATATAGGAGAAGTGCTTCTTGAAAGCTGCTTGATCAATATCTGAGAGTCACCAAAAATCGAAATACATAACAGGACTTAATTCACGACGTTTCAGCTGCAGGGCCAGCCTTTTTCGAGTGCACTACAGCATTTAAAACGCGCAGCTTTTGAAACACGCTCGAGGTACAGGAATAGCGTGAAGCAGAAACTCAAACAATAGGGAGTGGGTGCGAAAGACTGAAAAAAGACTAGAAAAAGAAAAGAAAATAGATGACAACTTGAAAAGGGTGATTCGCTAACGCGGATGCGGGTGTTCGAAAGGAAGGAATGACAGGAAAATGAATTAGAGAGAAGGGAAGTTCCTCTCCCCACCGCCTCATGGTTTTGTTATATAGACAGGGGAGCGACCCTTGCGAAGTCCTTTATTACCTCATTTTCGTGATACCGAAATGCAGTAATAAGAGACTTCTCAAGGGTTGCTCTACTGCACTGTCTATATAAGAAAGCCGTGAGGTGGTATATATATATATATATATATATATATATATATATATATATATATATATATACGTGAGGTGGTATATATATATATATATATATATATATGTGTGTGTGTGTGTGTGTGTGTGTGTGTGTGTGTGTGTGTGTGTGTGTGTGTGTGTGTGTGTGTGTGTGTGTGTGTGTGTGTGTGTGTGCCGCCGTGGTGGCTCAGTGGCTATGGTGCTCGGCTGCTGACCCGAAAGACGCGGGTTCGATCCCGGCTGCGGCGGTTGAATTTCTTTGGAGGAGAAATTCGAGACCCGTGTACTGTGCGATGTCAGTGCACGTTAAAGAACCCCAGGTGGTCGAAATTTCCGGAGCCCTTCACTACGGCGTCTCTCATAGCCTGAGTCGCTTTGGGACGTTAAACCCCAGAAACCAAACCAAACCTACATATATATATATATATATATATATATATATATATATATATATATATATATATATATATATATATATATATATATATATATATATATATATATATATATACTTATATATATATATATATATATATATAAAGAAGAAGATCACCCTTCTGTTTAGCCGCGGCACTGCCATCTCTGCGCGTGCTGTGTCTCGCCTTGCCCAGGGCTGGGTAAGATACTTCAAAATTGTATCTTGGATACGATACTCGATACCTTTGAAAATTACCTGCGATACCGATGCAAGATACAGAAGCGAAATCGATTTTCGATACAGATACTCGATACTGTATCGTTGATACTTCGTTACAGCAGTAAAATATCAAATATAATACAGGTTATATTACGACTAACGAAGTTTTCTTAACTGAATTCATAATTGGCGAACTTAAGAAATGTACGCGTGGTTCCTGTAACCTTTAGTGTATTTCTATAGAGCACTTTTCCTGAAAGGACTTATAAACAAATCCGACCGCATGGATCTGTTGAAGCTCCGCTGTCTGCGCAGTTGGCCTTGTTAGAACTTTAATTTGGGCGAAAGCCATATATATGTTGAAGCGATCGCAGAATAGCTAAAAATCATTTAACCCAAAGTTCCTCATACGAACCAATCTGTGAACACTTGGCTATATGAATAAACCTGAAACGTTTTCTGTTTTTGGTTCGATACTATAGAGTACTTACCCGATAGCCTTTGATGATGCAATCTAAATGATGCAAGCTCCGTGCGCTTGGTAACCGAACAGTTTGTTTGCCAGTACTGCGATAACAAACTTCTGAAGCTGAAAACTATTCTTGAAAAGCTGGAATGAAAACAACAAGTAAAATGGCTGAACGTTTTTATTAGGCAAAAAGTATCCGTTAGGTTTACTTGAAGGTCTTAACAACATTTGCTCGAACCGCCGGTCCGGAAGAGCCGCGCGATGTGGGCGCGCTATAAGGGAGGAAAATGAAAAAAGCCTCTCTACAGGTGCAGACGAGCTCGTCGCAATATTATACTCGACGAAGGCGCCTCTTATCACATGAAAAGAATGAAGCATAGCCATATCAACTCGAGGATCTTGTAAATAATTGAGAAACTGAAGCTTCACTAATGTCTCCTGAGAGCTACAGCTGGTTATACCACTTGTCTCTTCGAATGAAAAGAATGCGTCAGCTGACACATTTGATGCTGCTGGCGCCGATGATCCCACTGCCTCGCGTGCGGAAGAATGCGCGGCTTGTGCTGTGCTGAAATAGTCGACAACAGCTTCTTCTGTAAGCTTCTGAGAATGACGGCGGAGGTCTTCTATTTCTGCTGGCAACCACCCCAACTTGAAATAGGGATATAGAACAGCACCCACTGTTGCCTCTTTTGCACTCGATTTCATCTTCAAAAGATGGTCGAACCTGCGGGTGAATGCATTCCTAACTGCATCCAAAAGTGGCTTGCAATAAACATAGTCTGCCGCAGCTTTGTCGTGAAGCTTTGATTCCACTTGAAGAAGAGTTGGGAGCAGTTCTCCGAAGAAGCAGTCACGTGATGGGCTGCTAGACATCGCAGTACTCAAGGAGAAAGGCGAAGTCCCTTTCTTGGGATACTTGCAGCTTGAAATTTTACATAGGTCTCGAAGCTTGTCCTTCGATCGAAGAAGGTCTTTGATGCTGTCGGATAAAGAATTCCATCGCGTCACACACGGTGTTTGCGAAGAATTCCCTAAGGCGCTCACAATTATCTCGGACGACTTGGGCCTTCGGACGCAGTTCCAAAGGGCCGAACATTTTATCATGGCAGATGAGTGAATGCGCTCAAAAGACACTGTCGACAAAGCTACTTTAACATTGGAAGCCTATCACATTCACAAGAACAGCGACACGTGCGTTAGCACACCATCTGTACACTTACATGAGTGTGAAATTTTGTATCTAGATTCTTAACTTTCTTTTGTGTCGTTTTGCGGGAAGCGCAGGCGCTTTGGGTTGTCAGTGTTTGCATATAATCTGTGTTTTTTAAATAAACTTTCAGTTGTTAGTAGCGCTTGTCCTTGTCTTCCTTCTCTATTCCTGTTCCTAGTCGCAGTGCTGGTGAAATTTTGAAGATGTACCAACTAGCTCAAACCACCATTTTGCTTTAAAGGGTCAGTCTACTGAATTTTATCGACCATATTTTCTTTGCGGCAACCGATAGCTCTTACTCAAATTACCGTTTAGCCAGCTGTGGTGCCAAGAAGTGCGGTAGAACATTTTAAAATAGAATTTATTGATGTGGGAACACATCTGTATGAGATGGTAGTCTCATCTGGCAACCATCTGGATTTCCGCCGCGCGGCGACAAACATGGCGGCACCCGTCGAAGCCGGGCCGGACCTCCCGCTTCGGACGGAATTCTCGTTGTTGCTTCCTTTTTCAGTGCGTTCACTGGCCATAAATGGGGCGCCGGTCTTTCGCTTCGTCTCATCTCGCCTGTAAGAAAACATATAAGAGATAAATTTGCTTTATTTTAATAATTAGATTGACGATTCTGCCGCTCCTAGGCTTAAGTGGAGAGTCGGTTTGTTTACAGCGATTGTTCCCGTCCTGACAACCAGATGGCGCCACTATAGGCTGAGTTTATTTTTGCGTCTCTGCTAGCATACGCTGAACTACAGGCTGAACTAAAAGTGGGAATGTGCCTGCGTTTTTCGTACGTGTAACTATAAATATTCATGTGATTTACAGAAAAAGCGAGCGGTACGCCTTCTACAGTTTACTAGAACAAAACGTGCGTTTCTCTGACATTGGGACATACAAATGGTACGTAGTATATTGCCACGTATCATTGCAGTGTGTGTTCGTTCACGCTCTAGGCAGCAGGAAAGGGTCGTTATCACTTTTGTTCGTGGCGCGAGAAGCGACCAGACTAATCTAGATTGTTCGCAGCCATGAAAGGCTGCATCTAGGTTTTTCCAGATTACCGTAGATGATCTTGACCTGTTATCTGGAAGTTTCCTTGCCGGCTTTAAATTGAGCGATGCCGCGAGCGGCGGACATTCGTAGTTCGACGACCGAAGAGCATGTTTGTTGCTTACGCCGCCGCCGAGTGATTTAGTTCTTTTGCGGGCGCAAGTCAGCCCAAATAAAGAGCTTCGTTTCCAAGACTGGCTGGTGTCATCCGGACCACTGGACTGCCGTCACTACAACGTGACATCTGGTGGAGGTGCCCAAATAAAGAGCTTCGTTTCCAAGACTGGCTGGTGTCTTCCGGACCACTGGACTGCCGTCACTACAACGTGACAATATTCACTTATGCTTCTACAAAAAAAGACTACCACTTTCTTGAACAAAATGAACGTTTGGGGTCGCCACCATGCTTTTTTACGCGACTTTTAACGCCGAACCGGGCGCAGACCCCTCGTTATTGATGTTATAGGGTGCCAACTACCAGAATGTGCCATTATTTATACACTCATCTCGGTGAGTAGACTGACCCTTTATCATTGGAAACTGCCACAAGACTTAGTGTGTGACAAGCACACCGGACATGACGAGGCAATGACGAGGCATTGCTAAAAAGCAGCGAAGGTGCGGCCGCCCGTCTTGTACTACCGCCTGAGCGAGGGCATTTACAGCTTTTTTTTGTATCGAGTATCGTAAAATGCACGATACACTAAAAATGTATTTTTGATACCGATACTCTGATACTATAGTTTTCAGCACGCGATACCTAATTCCGATACACAAAATGTATCGAAATATAGTATCGAAGATACATGTATCTTCGATACTGCTCATGACTGGCATTGCCTGACCACGGACTGCTGCCGCCTTGCTCCTGAGGTCCCAGATACCGCAATAAACCCCCGTCTTACATTTGGTGGAGGTGCGGGGTTACTACATCGGTTACGGAGTTCGTAGCCGCTCTTTTCCGACATCTGCGTTGCCTGTCGACATCCAAAATCAAGCCGTGCAAGCAGGCCCGCCGACTGTCATCTGTGCCGGCTCCCGTCTCCAGCGGGACCCGGCTATCTTCAGCGGAACAGATGACCTTGATGCGGAAGACTGGCTCGCACCTTACAAACAGGTGAGCCTGTATTACAACTCGGATGACGAGACTAATCTGAACAATGTCATTTCTTTACCTTACCGGTGTCGCCAAATTATGCAATCGCAACCAGAAATGGGACGTGCCTTCAACACGATGTTCTCCAAGTCTTTGGTCGTCCGGCTGTCAGACAACTCCGCTCCGAAAAGCGCTTGCGTGAACGGTCGCAGAAGGTCGGCGAAAGCTTCACTAGCTATATAGAAGATGTAATCGCCCTATGCAACCGAGTGAGCGTAAGCATGTCAGAAGCAGACAAGATAAAACAGATCTTGCAAGGGTTTGGTAATGACACCTTTAAAATGCTGCTAGCGAGAGGCTTGCGCACCGTTTCGGAAGTCATCACGCTGTGCCAAAGCTTCGACGAGGTGCGTAAGCAGAGGGTCCTGAGTCGTCAGCACTAAGGTCATACAAAGTCACTTCCCGCACTGATACCGGCAGCTAATAACTCCTCTCCGCTGTAGCAAATAAAAGGCTTTGCACGTGAGGAGTTGCCGCGTCAGCTTTTGCTCTTAGCCCTCAAGGATTGTCACCATATTTGGCCACGACTCTTCAGCAGGCTGTTCGAGAGCAGTTTGCTGAGGCGCTTCCGTCCGCCCATTCACCAGCACCTGTCACTGCTCCGCTGGTGTACGCTGACGCCGCCCCTAGACCTGTCGCCACCCCTCTGAATTATGCCAACGTCGTCCCAAGACCTGTCCTTGCCCGAAGCAAGGACAGTGCCCATTACTTCAGCCACTGCAGCCGACGTAAGCACGCGCGTGCCAACAGCACATGTGCGCTCTGCTGTGCGTGCAATATGGTTATTGTCTTGATAAAAAAAATGACCTGCCTTCTCCTTTTCCTGCTACTTTTCCTTCTCATTTTTCTCCCCCGTCGAAAGGTATTCTCACCTGTGCATAGAAATTTGGAACATGCGCTGTGAACGTGAAATAATCAATGGAAACAGCTGGATGTCTAAAAAAAAGTGCTCTAGAGAATGAAGCGCTGTATTAAGCGAAAAAATATGCCAGAAGCAAAATTTGTGTAGCAAAATAAATATATATTCTTCTCCTCGAGGACAATGTCATCAATGCGGTGCCGATGATGGGCTGGTTCATCTTTGCACACCTCGGTCGGGCAAGCCACTGCGCGTTACAAAATACATGCCGGTTCAAATGAACAAATACCTACGCACTTCGTTCTTTACTGTATTTACCTAGAATCACTTAAAGCCCGTGAACTGCAGAGACAGAAATGTTTTTCTGATATTTTCAAACCACACAGCTGGACAGAACGACGTGGTTGCCGGACCCCAGTCGACCGTATACGCCTACCACGCAGATTGCCGGTAGGTAGTGTATCTGTGTCGACTGAGTAACAATGCAGAACATATAATCAAAATAACGTGTTGTCTTCCTTTGAAAATATCATTCAAATAACATGCGTTCAGGTCTCTGAGGTCTTGGAGACGCGCCTCGGATGGTAATGCCGAAGCTTCCTGTAATCGACCTCAAGTGTGAACGGCGCGAGGCAGTAAGAAATTCGACATTTTCAGTAACGCTCATGTGGCCTTCAGGGTTCTCATCCCGTCCTGCGAATCGTCGGGGCAGCAGGTACACTCGATGCACGACGGCATTATTGCCCATCGGGCAGAGCATTACCTGCAACAAAAGCGTGCATGTTGATTTATTTTCAGACGAACCAGACCTCTCCTTAGACTTCTGCCTGGTGGGAACAACGCGACGTCAAAAGGGCGTTGCTCGATGAGCAAAGCCGTGCACTTTGGCGTCTGAAACGGCTAAGCTAGCTTGTAACGAGCGGTCCCCCGTCCTCTTTTAAGGCGAAAGGCTTTAACGCCTCATCGTTGTAAGCAGCAGTTGTCGACAGAAAATGTCACGCTTTTCAATTGGTCGAAACGGCCGTGACGTTAGAGTGCGCGAATTTCAAACGGGGCCAATTGTACTTTGCCTAGTAACCATGCAACCAATTGAAGGGATCGTATAGTGATGCCACAAGTAACTGGAACTGAGCTTAGTTAATTACTTAATTACCCAATTAGCCTAATTAACTTTTCTAGCTGGGCCATATAAATAAGTAAAACGGAGTAGGAAATTGGTCCAGCTCGGGAATCAAACCCCGGTCTTCGGCGTGCGAGACGAGCATGCTATCCACTCCGCCATGCCAGCTTTTTTTTCTTCAACATGGTATTTATTACAGTGATTTAATGTTCTATGTACATGAACTATATACAAGCCATTATGAAAACAGTGGTAAATAATACATATTGAAAAGACCATGCACTAGAAAAGGGGCAATGCAGAGCACATCACTAAAAGTGAGTGCCACTCCGGTTCGTACTCAGTCTGGGCATACACGTCTCTTAGATGAACAACCATTCGACTGAAGTGATCCTTTGTAGACACAGCAGGTTCACAGCGTCTGTCCATCATGCGGGCTTTCCAGAGGCTGTGCAGTCCAGTCAGAAAGAACATGTTCAGGGGTTCATCAACAAATGGCAGCGCAGTGAGATAGCGAACAGAATGGGCAGTCAGATGAATTCTTTTTTTAAATGTGCGTTGCAGGATATCCCAGAAGAGTACTGCAGCTTTGCAACTGATGAAACAATGCTCAATTGTTTCTGGTTCATCACAAAGGCGGCAATTAACGGTAGAAACAAAAATGCCCTTTTTCTCTAACCATGTTCTAACGGACAACGTACCGGTGTGTAACTTAAAGAAAAAGGTCTTTGTACACGGCGAGACTGGCATCTTACGTACTCTTTTGAGTACGTCATGCCCAGGTAAACCAAAATACAGAGAGCGGTACATGGGCGGAGGGAAGAGCATACTAATCAAATCCTTATACAACTTTTTCCTCGACACTAAAAAAAGGAACTCAGGAGAAAAACGAACAAGTAGGAAACGGGCAGCCAAATACACCTCTTGCATTATGCCCCACAAACACGGACGGTCACAACATTGGAAGACACAATGAGGTTGGGTAAAACATGAACTAAATTTGTTTGCAGGAATGAACGTACTATTGGGTGTGTAGTGTAACGGAAAAACATTAAACGTGACACTATCTGTCGGACATACAGGTGAACTAGACCAAGGCCACCAGCGCTTACAGGCCGAAAAAGGTTATCACGCCTCATGGATTCAAAAGACGAATCCCACACAAAAGTAGCGAAAACCCTGTGAAAACGCTGGGTAGGAAGTCTTGCGCAATAAATAATTTGCAGTACATAATATATTTTAGTGGCGAGAAACAGATTACAGGCGGTCGCCCTGCCAAAAATTGAGAGGCCATGGGGGACAAACGTTCGAGCATAGCGCTGAAGAGTTGACACGCGGTCTTTCCAATAATGTGCGCTATGCTTATAGGCACTCAAAGGGACGCCAAGGTACTTTGGTGGCCTGCATGTCCATGTTATACCAGCATATTCAGCAGGTGTCGTACCCCAGCTACCAAACTAAAGACCGCAACTCTTAGAGCGATTAATCCGACTTCCTGACATCGAACCAAAGTCCTCCGTTAAACGAATAACCTCATCGATGCTTGGCTTATCAGTACAAAAAACGCAAGGTCATTTGCATAAGCCAATAGCTTCAGTTCGTGGCCAATTATTCAGAAACCATTGACAGCTCTACTCTTTATAACACTTATGCAAAGTGGCTCCAAGTATAACGCGAACAGGAGCGGAGACAGTGGGCACCCTTGTTTCACCGAAAACTGAATTGGGACTGGTTGCGAGAGACAGCCATCAACAATCAAGCGCGTGGTACAGGATTGGTAACAAAGGCGTATGCCAGTACAAAGTATTGAACCGAGATTGACGTGATTTAAAAGTGCAAAAAAAATGAATGGCACACTCGATCAAATGGCTTTGCCAGGTCAATTTGCAGCATTGCTAATTTTTCTTGAGCGTCACTGCAAAACTGCAACACCGTATGCTCTACATGTCGGTTAGATTGTATTGATCGTCCCTGCAAGCCACATGTTTGATGAGGCCCAATCAAAGTAGACATTGCAAGCTGCAGCCGATTTGACAGTACTTTAGCAAAAATCTTATAATCTACATTAGAAAGCGTGATTGGTCTGTAGGAATCTACAAATCGAAGTTTTTCCTTATCCTCGCTCTTTGGCATAAAGACAATATGACTTTTCGTAAATGACTGAGGCATAAATTCGACATCAATACTTGTCTCAAAAATTTGGAGCAGGACAGGGGCTAGAACGGATTTAAATGGCTTGTAAAATTCTGCTGAGAGGCCTTCAGGCCCACGGGTTTTTGAAAGCGGCAATTGATCAATTGCATCGTGCAATTCACTTAAGCTTAAAGAGCCACTGATTGCCTTGCACTCATCCTCATTGAGTGGGTTAATCATGGACACCAATCGCGCTATATGATCATCATCAGCAGTGCTAGACGTTGCAGCAAACAGAGAGCTATAGTGGTTTTCAAACTCGGTATCTATGACATCTGTACTTGTGACCAGGGCACCACCACAGTAGAGTTTAGAAATTCGCATGGCAGCCACATGACGACGCTCATCTAGCAAGGCCTGTCTAGTAGGCTCCTCAGAGTGCAGAGCACGGTTGCTGCGGTATCGTACACGAGCCGCACGATAGCGTTCTGCATCAAACTTCTGAAGGTTGCACTTAACAGCACCAATTTCCTCTGTGTACAAGCCAGGAGCCTCACATTCAAGCGCATGCAGATTATATAGACTCTGAAGTAACCGTTTCTCCTCACCATGCTTAAGATAAGACTTCACGGAGCCGATCTCAATAGCTATGCTAGGAACTTCTAGCTTAAACATTTCCCAAGCTGCAAATAATGGGACATCCATGACCAAGCAAGGCTCCAAAGCTGTCGTCACTAGCTGCTGAAAATGCTCATAATTTAGAAGCTCGGAATTAAGCTTCCACAGTTCCCACTGCGGCTGAAATTTGGGACGGGCGCATTCTCCAATCCGCGCAGTGACCATAGCATGATCCGAGAAAGAAACAGGCTTGACATCACATGAAATGTGCCGTTTAAGGAGATCTACGGAAACGTAAATGCAATCAAGGCGTGAATGTGAGGCTCCTCTGATGTATGTGAAGGCGGATGACAATCCAGCATCAATTAAACCTGCGTTTTCGGTAATAGACAACAATATACCAGAGCTCTTATCGGCATTTTGGTTAGGACCTGTGCGATCACGTGGGTCGCACACACAGTTGAAGTCACCCATGAAAACGTCATAACGATCACATCCTAGGAGAGTTGCAATTGCATGAAAAAAAAATGCTTGTTGCACCGGATTATTTGAAGCATACACATTGATAACCCTCCACGACTCGCCATGCAGTCGAAAGTCACAACATATCAGACGCCCTTCTATGTCAACCTGGTACTCAAAGTCACAAATAGGTAGACTCTTCTTTAAGAAAAGAAAGCAACCTGCCGAAATACCCACTGAGTGCGACACACAGACGTTGTAATCTGTTAGGAATGGTCGCAGGGCTATCTCTGTATCCACTTCACTTTCTATCTTAGTTTCTTGAATAGCGACAATGTCTAGCGGATTGCCCCAAAGCAGTCGGCGTAACTGTACCTGTTTCTGCCTTGAACGGAGTCGATATATGTTGAGTGTTGCGACAGTCAACTCCTGGTTAGACGCCATGGTGGCTAACTTGAGCTTCAATCAGGCATCCACGATGTCTGGGGGCATCACTCCGGAAGGTGAGACCTCCCTAGAGTTGACGCATTTTCTCCTTGATCTGGAGCGCCGAGGAGGTTTCTTATTCTTTGACTTTCGACGGCGGGACTTGTGCTTGGCGGGGACACTGTCCTCCTCAAAGGAGGCAGAACTCGGAGACACACCGTGCTTCGAGGCCACACTTAAAATTTGCTCATCGGCATCACAGTTGCCGTCGGGGAGTGAAGTGCCATGTTGGCACTCTGTTACCTCTGTGGCACATCGGGCAGGAGCCTCAGAAGATGTAGCAATGCAGGCACTCGGCGCCGGAGCCACACCGTCGTCCTTGTCTTCCTCTGGCCCACGCACAGCACAGGCACGTGCGCCAAGAGTGCCATCACTGACACTGCATATAGCTGGAGCCTGCTCCGCCAGGCATCGACGCTCATCATCTGCAGACAACTACTCCATCTGTGAAGGCTGGGTAGGCTCATGCTGCACAGCAGGAACGGGGCCAGACAGCGTGTCAGTAGTCGCTGAGTCAATGGCCGCAACGGCTGGCGTGCCACCAGCAGCATCCAAAACTTCTGAGGCGTCCATCAAGTGCTCCTGCAATGCGTCGTCCATGCCACGGGTGCCACCGCGAAGCTTATCAGCATTCGACACTACGCACTCGTCTGTAGTATGGCCGAAACGCCGACAATCATCACACCGAGGAGTGCGGCAATGCCGGCGTATATGGCCAACCTTGTGGCAACGGAGACACAGTGGTGGCCTTCCTGGCACTAAAACCAGACATTGTACACCGCAAATTGTCAAACTGTGAGGCACGTCGTTGACAGTGACGCCATCAGCAAGAGTCAAGGCAACGTCTCTATTCAAGGTGCGCATGCCCTCCATTTCTGGAACCCTCCAGTGCTCCACTGTGATGGACGTAATCGTTCCGCAAGCGCGAAGGGCGTCCCGAATGTAAAAATCTTCAAGATGTTCTGGGAGCCAAAGTATCTTGAGCTTTACTGTCTTCGGTTCCGGGTCAATCACTAGACAACGGCGGTTTTTCACTTGTAACTCCTGAGTGCTCACGAGCTTAGCTTTCTCTAACGCTGTCTTGCATGTTATCATCCATACGTGAGACATCTGAAACTCTCCGATAGAGCTGATGTCACAGAGGTCAATGACACCCCGTAAGGCATCTCTAAAGTCCTGGGCACGATAGGGACGGCCAGCAAGGTCCGCATGCAGAAATACGGAGTTAAAAACCAGCTTACCAGCAGGCAGACGGGGGAGAACAGTACGGTAAGTATTACTGGCAGCAGAAGCCGCAACAGCACCTTGGCGTAGGGCCGATTTATCCATTTCTGCGGAGAGCATCAAAAACGCGACCGTTCGGAACGCCCTCTTCGTCTTTCTCCCCATGCCCGTTGCTGTCCTCGACATTTCTCGCATCTGCTCGCGGTATCCGAGCCTCTGCGGGAGCGCTCTTCCTGTCGTTGTTTGCAACAGCCTGAGTTTTTGCGACTCAAGCTGCGCCTCTCGTAGCTCCTCAAAGGTGTTATGTAATCCCAGGGCCATGAGTTTTTCTGTAGACGTGTTGCGTGGTAGTCGGAGCGCTGTCTTATACGCTTTGCGTAGCAGGGCATCCGCTTGTTGTATTTCATTTTTGTTGAGGCACTGGTAGGGTAGGCTGTACGTGATTCGACTAACTAGTAGGCTTCTGACTAGTTTTAGAGTGTCTTCTTCATGCATGCCATGTCGCCTGTTGGTGATGCGGGTGATCATGCGTGCGACTTGTGGCTTTGTTGCTTTCATTAGGGTAAAAGTGTGAGTACTGCGCTGGTTGGATTGAACCCACATGCCCAAAATTCTTATTGTTGTCTTTTCGGGTATGGGCGTCCCTTCTAGGTAGACGTTGAGTTTTAGTTCCTCGTTGGTTGGGACGGTCCGGTTTTGCTTGCCTCTCCAGACTCTCAGCAGTTCCGATTTCTCGGTCGAGCATGCGAGTCCTCTTTCTGCGAGGTAATGCTCTACACAACAGGCCGCTTGCTGTAGCCTTTCTTCCTTCTCTCCGAGACAGCCCGTGTTTGTCCAGATTTTTATATCGTCAGCATACATTGCATGCCTGATGCCTTCGATGTTCTCTAGTTTTCGAGCTAGGCCTATCATAGCTATGTTGAAGAGTAGGGGTGAGATAACTGACCCTTGGGGTGTTCCCTTGTTTGGAGTGCGAATTTTGTCCGATCGAAGGTCTCCTATGCCGATGGTGGCAGTTCTATCGGACAGGAAGGCTTTGACGAAGCCGTGGATTCTGCGTCCGCAATCCAGGTTGTCTAGGCCCGTAAGGATCGCTTCGTGGCTGACGTTATCGAATGCCCCCTTGATGTCCAGGGCCATTATGACATTTTCTCCCGTCCGAGGTACGTTTCGCAGGACATCTTGTATTTGGACGAGAACGTTCTGCGTCGAGAGCTTCGCTCTGAAGCCGGACATGGTATGTGGTACACAGTCGTTATCTTCCATGTCATTTTGCAGTCTCAAAGTTACAACCCGTTCGTAAAGCTTGCCAAGGCACGACGTGAGTGATATGGGCCTGAGGTTTTCGATTTGTAGCTTTTTACCAGGTTTAGGTATCATTATTACTTCGGCGTATTTCCAATCTTCGGGAACCGTCTCCGCCTCCCAATGTTTGTTAAGAAAGCTGACGAGCTATTGTATGAGGTCGTCGCTCAGGTTGCGGATTAGGGCGTTGTCGATTCTGTCCGCTCCGGCTGCCGTGTTTCTGGTGGTGTTTCTTATGGCCGCGTAAACCTCTTCCACAGTTATGGGGCGGTCGAGTTTCTCGTTTTCGGCTCCTCGATACGTTCCTTGGTATCGCGGGGGATTGTGATCGCCAAAACATTTTTCTCGTGCCTTCTCCTGTAGGGCGATGTCTGATCCCTCGAAGGAATGGATGAATCTGTGGATGGCTTTATTGTTTCCTGATTTTATTTTGGTCGGATCGATTAGTGCTCTTAAGAGATTCCAGGTTCTGGCTGGGCCTAGAGTTCCCCTAAGCGAGTCGCTGAGTTGTTCCCAATTTTGTTTCGCGAGTTGCATCGCGTATTCTTCCGCCTTTGCCGTAATTTCTGCTATCTTTAGTTTTAGTTCCCTGTTGTGTTTTTGCTTCCGCCATCTTTTGGTGAGACTGCGTCTCGCTTCCCATAGCCTGAGGAGGTGGACGTCTACTTCGTGCGTTGCTGTCGTTCTCCTTAGACTTTTTGTGCATCGTTGTCGCGTTTCTCTTAGCATGCCGCTCCATTCCTCCAGTGATTGGATACCGCCTTCAGATTTGTTGCAAGCCCCGCGAAACGCGTTCCAGTCAGTGATTTTCGCCTGTCCAATCTGGCGTCTTATGGTGTCGGATGCTATTCGTATCCGGAGGATAAAGTGATCGCTGCCTAGATTTTCCATCATGTTTTCTCACTGTGACTCCCTGCTCTTCCTTACGAAGGTGACGTCCGGGCATGTGTCTGTGCTCACGCTATTCCCGATTCTCGTGGGGGTCGCAGGATCTGTGATTAGACTGCAGCCAAAGTATTCCGCTACTTCCACTAATGTTCTTCCCTTGATGTCTTGGTTCTGGTATCCCCAACTCCTGTCCATGGCGTTGAAATCTCCTACGATGATGAGCGCATTTTCTTTGGCCAGCTTGTGCGCTCCATAAAATAGTTCGAAGAGTTTGGCTTTTCTTTGTCTCGGCGGGCTGTACACATTCAGTAAGAACGTGCTGCGTCGCTTTCGCTTCTTCGAAATGAGTTCAACAAGCGCGTGTTCAATGTCGGTGTCGGCGATGGTACCGTGCCTGATGGCGGTAATGGTTTTGCTGACTAGGACGGCCGCTTTACCTTCGTTTTGACTCTCGTAAACCTCGTACCCTTGTAAGGTCGGCTTGATTTCAGTCTCTTGGAGCGCAATTACATCAGGAGGTGTGAGTTGTGTGTTTATATATTGTTTTAAGAGGGCCTGGTTTTTGCGGTAGCCTCTGCAGTTCCATTGCCAAATATCTAAGTGTTCTTGTTCTTGCCGATACGTACTGATCATGTTTACGCGTAACTGCTGTTGCCTTGTTCGTTTGCGAAAGCTGTTAGCGCTGGACGGTTGTACGCCCTTTCCCTAATGTTTTCGGTATGTTTTTGTTTTCTAAAAGCGCTTCTCATCTCTGAGATCTGCCCTTGGAATTGTACTTGCATCTGTTGCATTTGCGACTGGATTTGCTGCATCATATCCTGCATCATCTGCTGCATCATCTGTTGCATTCGTGTTTCAAGATCTCCTTCGTTCGATGCCTGTGGTTGTCGTTTTGGAAGGGCTCTAGTCGTGTCGAGTTCCCGCTGTTGTTCCTTTAGTGTTTTTGTGAGCTCCTCAACTTTGCGTTCGAGCTCGTTTTGTTTGATTCGAGCCAGTTCTAGCTCGCGTCTGAGCGCATCGCTGTTCGCGTCCTTCGGTTCTGTGACGCGACTGTCTTTGTTGTTTGTGTTGTTTATGTCACTACCCTTTCCTACCGAGTGCGAAGCAGTGGTAGAAGCCCAGCTCACCTTGCTGTCGCTTGTCTGGGAAGGCTTCTTCTTTTTCTTTTTCTCTTGCTTCTCCCCCTCCTGTGGGCCGGCTGGTGGTAGAGGCGGGAAGGAGTTGGACCTCGATCAGCTCCTCGATGTCTCTCCCTCTGAGCTGAGCCATCGCTTGGGTGGTCCCCCGCGTTGGTCGCTCCGTCCTCTTCCTCCTGTGGGTTTTGGCCTCGCTTTTTTCAATCTCTCTCGGCACTCCTTGGATCCGGTCCGGTGTGCCTCGCCACAGATTATGCACTTGGGCGCGCACTCGTGGTCGTCGGGAGGGTTCGAAACTCCGCACAGTCCGCACACAATAATGTTCGGTGTGGGGCACACGTCGGAGCGGTGTCCTTGCTGGAAGCAGACGTAACACACTTGCCTAGTGGGGCGGTACTGGTAGCATGGTACTTCTCCTCCGTAATAAATGACAAACTTCGGCAAGACTGGACCGTCGAACGTGAGCACTGCCGTCTTGGATTTTCCGAGCATCCTTGCCTGAAGTATGGTGACTCCTTGAGTTCTGACTCGTAAGTGTGCTTTGAGTTCTTCAGGAGGGGTACCTGGGTCTACACCGTGGATCACGCCTCGCAGGACGTCTTCCGGTGCCGCCACGTAAGCGTTTACTTCATAAGTCTTTCCGTAGAATTTGAGACGGGTAATGTGCCGCACTAGCTGAGCCGTTTGCTGGTGAGGGGTGCTAACGATAATGATATCGGATCCGGTGCGAAGCCTTACAAGTAGGTCCTCGTCCTTGCATTGCTGGCCGCACGCCATGACAATGGCGCGCGCTGCTTGGTGGGTGGTGAGGGACTTCACCATGAGTCCTTTCTTAGGTCGAATAATGATCTTGTAGTCGCTTCTGGGGAGTGGCGGCATTCTTCGCCTAGGCCTGCTCTGCTCCCTTGATCCATTCTTGTTGCAGCCGTTCGCATCACCCGGTAATTTTCCATCGTGAGGTTTGGCGGCTGGGTCGGTTCCCGTGCCTTTGCGTTCTTTTAGCCTTTGAAGTTTTCTCTGGCTCTTGGATTGTGCAAGCTCCCAGCTGGCATCGTTGTTGTACCCGGCTGGCTTCGACGAGGAGTCGGACGGGATCTCGTCCTCACTTCCCAAGTCGGCGTCTCCGAAGTCGTCTTCATCCATCTCTTGGAATTCGTTGAGAAGGACGTTTGGTGATTGTAATGGCACATCGTTGTCTTGGCTGGGCCCCGCCATATGGTCCGTCGTTGAAACGGCGTCGATGCTAGGCGTCGGCGTCGTCGACAAGGTTAGCGGTCCATGCTCTCACGATGCCGAGCTGGGTGGCCCGTTAGGGTTAGCGGGCCGGCCTCCGCTTTATAACTTTCAAGTCTGGTAGAAAGCCGGAAACTGGTCCTACCGCTTGAAATTTCTATCCTGGGGATCCAGCACTTGATACCTTTCCGTTCCGAAGAAAATCCGGTGGCGAGAATGATTTGGTCCGGTCGAATTTGGTCAAAATCTGCGGAACCGATGCGACGCGCGTCCGCTTGCTTGAACCGCCAAGACCCTCAAGGTAGCTCCAATACCAAAAAACATGGATCCCAACCTCCATCGAGGCAGAAGAGAAGCGAGGGCCGAATTCATTGAGAAAACATACGCTCCTCAAGCCACGACCGTGTATACAGACGCGTCTTGGAGAGGAGGAGATACCAAAATCGCTGTAGCGGCGGTGGTCGATTCGTCTTTACGCGAAATGACCAGCGCGTCTCTCCTAGGCTGCACAGCCGCAGAGTCCGAGGAAGTAGCCGTTGCTCTAGCGGTGGCGGAGGGCTATAGAACCGGGCGGTCACTAACAATACTCACGGACTCTCAAACAGCCTGCCGAAATTACATGAATGGCAGGATAGGTCGTCACGCGCTCCGTATACTCCTCGCAGCGAGCGACAGAATTAAAAACCAGGAAGAACAAAACGACAAGATCCCACACAAAATTGTGTGGGTACCGGGGCACACGGGGGTGGCAGGGAACGAAGAGGCCGACAGGATAGCTCGAGGATACATTACTTTCCGAGCATCCGACGAGACCGCCGAACTCGCGCCAGCACCCAGGGAATATTCAGCCATACTACAAAACTATAGAGGCAGAAGAATGCGATATCCCCCACCGCACAAATCTCTCAGCAGAGAGGAAGCTGTCACTTGGAGACAATTACAAACAGGCTCTTTCCCAAACCTACATATACTGAACAAAATGCACCCTGCGATATACACGGACAAATGTCCCTGGTGCGACGAAAAACCTACACTATACCACATCACATGGGCCTGCCAAAACATACACGTGGTCCCCAAAATACAAAACCCGAGTGCGGAGCACTGGGAGACTCTGCTGTCCAGCGACCGCTGTGAAGACCAACAAGGTCTGGTGCAGCGAGCTCAACGGGCGGCAGTGGCCAGCGGAGCCCTGGACTGAGGGCAACCGACCACTGATTAGAGGCGGACGACTTCGACAGATAAGGCTCCTGGGGGTAGAACCACGACGTCTCTGAAGATGCCCCCAAACCGCAGGAAAAACCATTAGTGCAAATAAAGTTTTCCCTTCCTTCCCCATGCCCGCTCGATGGTTTGGAATGAACAAAGGCACGTCTAGTGAATACGATGTCTTCGCTCACTCCCATCCTCCTCCCTTCCCTTCCGGAGGGGTTGCGTCCACCTAGGTATGAGAGACAGATACATTTCCTTTCCTCAAAAACCAATTTACCGACGAGCGAGGCGTAGAACCGAATGGGCAATGGCGTTCTACGGACTCCCTGGCAGCGTTGCAAGATGCTGTCGCGTTCCACTCTTAGAGGCGAAGCTTAACATCTTAACCACACATCAGTGACCACACTTTAGGTAAAAAAAGTGCCCCCTGAATTTTGACGGGTGTTCACCGAGATATGTGAGACAGTTACTGCGTAATTTCCTTTCCTCAAATACAATTTTCATTTCCTTTATTACGGGCCCTCTTTGTCTTCTTTCACTCCCACTTCCTCCCTTCCTCTACGGTGCGGTTCAGGTGTCCAGCGAGATGACAGTGAATTACTGCGCCATTTCCTTTGAGTTCAAAGGGCAAGGCATCGCGCCGAACGGGTGGTGGGGTTTCGTGGACTCCCTGGCAGCGCTACAACACGCTGTCGCGTTCCACTCCTAAAGGCGAAGCTTAAGCGTCATTAATTAGCAGTTAATTAGTATTCAGGCATTATTCGGTAATTAACCATTAATTAGTGATTTTTCTTCACTTAGTAATTGGTACTCAGTTATATGTGACGCCACCAGTGCCACAGAAGCAGCGAAAGTGGTAAGGAAAACGCTTTCGCCTCTATGCACTTTAGACAGTCAAAGTGCCCCCTGAATTTTGTTCTCCCGATAAGAGACGCCTCGAAGCCTTTCTTTTCCCAGTTATAACCCTCTCGGCTCGTGGCATGCTTTGCCGATCGGGCCAGAAATACGTGCGTGCTCTGGTGCATGATGTAGACCAGGAGAGGTCTGTTGACAAAGGCCAACCCACAAAAGGGAATAGCGCGAGGCAGAAGCGTCAGTCACCCACCATTATCTTTTTTGAAGGAGTGAGGAATTCACGTTAAAACCTGAGCTCCAGACAGATGACACCAGCTTTCGAGATCTGGTGTGAAGGGCAGGGGCCGAGAGGTATACATGGTGCTTTCCGCATTCCTCGTATTTCTTTCTGCGGCCACGCACTTCGTCTACATGATGCCAGCAGTAAATTTTTCTCGGACACCATCGAGCTTCGCGGTGAAAAGAGCCAGAAACGCGCCAGAAGAAGGGCTTACAAGGGGCGCTCACTCACTTCAGAACGCCTGAAACTGACGAGCCGGCGATGCCGGTGGTGCGATGGTGCGGTGGTGCGGTGGTGCGTCATTTCCGGTCAGGTTTGTTGGTTGTCCAGCTCACCGCTAGGAGACAGCGTCGTCTGCTACGGATGTTTTTGAACGTTTCTAACTAAAATACTAGGCGCTTCACAGCCCTAATATTAGATATAAATATTGCTCATAACATGCACACTATATCGAGCGCAAAATTAGCCGAAGTAAACTTTCTGTCAAGTAGGCCTTTAATTGGCAGCGACATGGATGGGAGCCGGGCGGGCGACACCAAACGGTGCTTCGGCTCTACAATGCAAGCCCGCGAGCGGTCCCTCTCCCGAATAGCAGATGCCTGCCAGAGTGCAAGTGTGGGGGTGGGGGACGTGGCCACCTAACCATTCGCCCGTGCGGAGGGGGGAGAAAGGGCGTGTTGTGTACATTGCGGCCGAGTAGGCGGGTGGACGGGACCAGTGTGTAAATAGGAGCCGTCGGACGAATACGTATGTAAATTTTCCAGAATACAACCAATGTTTTTGTTATCGTTTTTCAGCTTTTGTCCCTGTGTGATTTATCCGCTATTATTGGAACCCTAATGTTTAAAGTTCAAAGTTGTATTATTTTCGTTAAATTGAGAAGCTGCTACAACCTGTATCTTCTACCCGACCAGAGGAGTTTTCGTCAAACGTTAGATTTTATAACGCTACCACGTTATCCGCACGTAGTGTAAATATGTGGTGATTACCTTCCTGCCAGAAGTTACCATAAACGAAAGGACGAGAGGAAAGGGAGAGTTTTCACTGTTCCCTGAAACGTCATTTCGAGCCCTAGATTGTTCCATGATAGCTTGAAGTTTAATGCAAATTTGTTTACGCGGACTATCCCTTTGCTAGAATTTAAGTGTACTTCAGACGGATTAGATGCATACTTACGAAAGTACACATTAAATACATTGCCAACACCAAAATGCGATTTCCCGAAACTTGATTTCGAGCATTAGATTTTTCAACGGCACCTTCAAGTCTGCTGCAAATATGCTAATGCGGACTGACAATTCGCTAGAATTCAAGTACTTTTTGCACAAATTAATTTCGTATTTACGGAAGTGCACTTCCAACGCATTGACAAAATGCAAATGCCATTTCCCGAAACGCGATTTCGAGCCCTCGACTGTTGAACGGCAGCTAGAAGGGTGCTGCAAATACGTTTAAAAGGACTGCCCATTTGTTAGAATTGAAGTATACTTCGGATGAATAAATTTCGTATTTACGAAATTACACTTTTAATACATTGACAAAATATCAAAACTGCATACATAATTTTTAACGTATTTGAAAAGTGCTCGATGTATGCTTTAGGTGAGTTATTTTTGGCCTATTTTAAGAATATATTTCGAATATCAAGCATGAAATTTCAGGAACGCATTTCCTACATATGTTTAGTGCATTCATGCATACAAAATGTGTTTAAAATACAATTTAAATAGCCCTGCGTATATTCCAAACGTATTAGTTTTCACTTAAGGGGTCTATCCCCTACCACGCTTCGATGACGCGCTAGACTGCTTGCAAGGGGCCCAAATATCTTCTTCTTTATACTTACGTTCTGGGTAATGGCAGGTACCCATGGAAGAGGCCGATCGCCCCAAAACAGCCTTTGTAACTCTTGACCATCTATATGAATATACTTTGATGCCTTCCGGCCGTTGTAATAATCCCGCCACCTTTTAAACGAGCTGAATACTATTCTGCATGGGCTGAAGTAGAAGACCTGCCGCTGTCACCTCGACGACATCATTCTGATTTAGCCTGAATTTGACACTCACCTCTACCACCTGAAGAACGTTTTGACCTATCTATCGGGCGTCGGCCACCCGCTCAACTTAAAGAAGTGTCATTTTGCCGCCCGCCAACCTACCATTTTAGACCACGTTGTTTTCAAGGACGGTGTCCGTCCGGATCCGGCTAAACTTCGTGTTGTGGCTGCGTTTCCTCGACCTACTTCTATGAAAGAATTGCGCAGCTTCCTATGTCTGCGCTCCTACTTTCGAAGGCTTGTACGCAACTTTGCCTCAGTTGCTGCACCTTTGACACAACTTATGTCCGGCAGTTCCGATCTTTCGCAGTGGTCCCAAGTGTTTAACGACGCCTTCGATTCCTTGCGCCGTATCCTCATAGCCCCGCCGATACTGCGCCATTTCGCCCCGTCCGCACTTACCCACGTCAATACTGACGCCAGTGGGGTAGGCCTCGGCGCCGTACTGGCACAGCACAAATCTTGCTTCGTCGATTACGTCGTTGCCTATGCCAGCCGCATAATCACAAAGGCTGAATATAATTACTCGGTCACTGAAAAAGAGTGTCTGGCGATAGTTTGGGCCCTTGCCTCTACGGCCGCCCGTTTGAAGTCGTAACCGACTACCTTGCCCTGTGCTGGCTTTCCTCTGTGAAAGACCCATCCAGTCGCCTACCATGGAGGGCCCTTCGCCTACAGGAATACGATATCCGCGTCGTGCATCGTACTGGCCGGAAACATCAATACGCCGTTGGTCTATCCCGCTGCCCACTTCCAGCCAATATTTCCATTCTTTCCACCTGCGACGCCTCCTCACCAATATTTCACATGAACGCCATGCCTTCAGCCCACCTTGCCCAGAAATTTCTACCACTTCGGTTTTTTTTTACCATCTACTGACACCACAAAGTAACCGGGCCTCCAGAATTTCGCCACCAACGAAATTCCACCGCCGCGGCTCGGATCGAATCCAGCCAAACGCCATAACCACTGAGCCCCCGCGGCCGCCCAATTATGGATGGAGATGGAGAGCAATGAACACAGACATAAAGAGTGTACAGAATGCTTTTCTGTACGAAGTTTTTCAAGACAAACGAAAAAAATTGGCAGAGGCTCAGCTGGGTTAAGCCCGGAAATTGCGAAAGCAACTTCAATTGTTTCTTCAGCCCGCATCCGTCGTGTCTACCGCCGCTCTGCGCCGATGGTTGGTTGGTTGCGACTGAGAGAAGGATGAAAAGAAAGTGCACGGGCCTGCCTACTGGCTCGAGCCGAGCCACCACGGCTGCCACGTGCAGATAGAAGAGAGCTGAAAGATATGAGGAAAGATTAACACCACTAATTGAACTTGGCCCTCCACTTGTAGATGCTCCCGTATCAAGCGATGTTAACCAGCGTGCATACGCACGCTGTTTAGATAGCCGTTCTTCCCGTTCTTAGTCTGTTTCTTCGGCGCGGCGCCGTCCCTTGGCCACAGCAGATCGTTCCAGCCTCACCTTGTACACATCATACGACATAGCGCACTGAGAGGAGCGCAGCTGCAGCGCCCCCCCCCCCCCCCTCTTCGTTTCATCCCGCTCTAGCGAGCGCCCTCTCACCGCAGCGGCGCAGCCGGCGTGTAATGCTGTACCTCCACCATCGATGGTGCGAGCTGCGGCCCGGGCCAAGGAAGATATATAAAACTTGCTGGAGTGGAAGCCGCCTATACGTGCCTATGGGCAAGGGTGAAGCCGCGCTGAACGGGCGCCGGCCATCTCACCAGAGGCAAAATGGAGCGCAGCGCGCAGCCGCGCCTGGCCGCGCATCTGCTTTTTCGCTCTGCTGATGAAGTTGCGCTCATTCAGAAAGCAATGAAAAGAAGTGGTTCTAGTTGTAAGCGCTTATTTCCCAACAACCAGCACCAAACTGCCGTGATGAAGGCAGTTTAACTGCAGAGGTATTGAGGAGAAAGGCATAGCGCAGCCTGCAGAGGCAAAAAGCAGCGGAGCGCTGCCGTGCTTCTACTTTCTCGCGCTACTCATGAAGTTGCTAGCATTCAGAAATCAACGAACACGTGTGGCTCTAGTTTTAAACGCCTATTTTTCATAAACTAGCAGCCAACTGGCGTGAAGAAAGCAGTTTAACTACGGAAATATTAAGGAGAAAATAGCGCAGCCGCGCTTTTTCGCGCTTAGCAACCCAAACGAGTGGTTCCAGTTGTAAACGTCTATTATTTGTCAACCAGCGGCAAACTGGCATGTAGAAGGCAGTTTGCAAGCTCAGATATTAAGGAGAAAAGCTTAGCGCTGCGTCGCTCGTGCTTTCCCGCGCTGCGGATGAAGTTGCTTGGAATTGCGGAGCAACGAATAGGAGTGATTGTAGTTATAAACGTTTCGTTTCCATCAACTAGCAGCCAACTGGCATGTAAAAGCCAGTTTAAGTGCACAAATTTTATGGAGAAAAGCGTAGTGCTGCTCGCATTTCGAAAGGAATGCACGTGTGCGGCTCTAGTTTTAGACGTTTATTTTCAATCAACCAGCAGCCAACAGATGTGCAGAAGACAGCTCAGCTGCGCAGATATTCTCACTTGACTGTTTAGGGACTTTTCTCTACTGGCCGCGGCTCAAGCGGGCACAGAAAATGCGTTGCGGTTTGCTTATCTCCAAAAAGCGTTGAAGTGGCGTGGCTTCAGACCGCTCGAGCGCTTTTCCAGGTCGGCCTCAAAGCCGGTGATCGAAAGAAATGAAGATTCAAAAAAGTAGAGCAAAGGTGGGTTTGGTGCGTTTGTAAAGATTGGACCATACATTTTCAAATCCTGTTGCATCGTTGCGCACACTCTTCTTCATTTCTCATATTCTAATGCGTCGCGTTGCTTTCGCAGGTTAGCACCGCTTCCTGTATCGCCCACGCTGCACTGCAGATCCAGTGCAATGCATGACTGCTCGTTTCATGAGCAAGAAGCAAGAAAGACACGTGGATACCATTCAAACTAATATTTTAATGTCTGGTTATAAGCGAGAAGCGCCAACAAAACCGAAACGAGCCGAGCTTGATCACTAGCACAAAATAGGAGCAAACTACTCCTGTTTTCAACGACAAATAAAGGATGGAGCACTTGTCAGCAGTAAACAGAGCCTGGAAAAGCGCTCGAGTGGTCTGAAGCCACGCCACTTTAACGCTTTTTGGAAATAAGGAAACCGCAACGTAAATTCTGCGCCCGCGTGACCCACGGCCAGTAAAGAGAAGTCGCGAAACAGGGAAGTGAACGCACTCACCTCGCCGGCTAGCTACAATCGAAAGAACAAGGTGAGTAGTCAAATCGAGATGCGCGCCTGCTATCGTCAGCCACCGCAAACATACTGACTTATTATCTCGGCATCAGCGAGCAACACTTGGCGGTGCGGGCGTCAGTCCAAGCCGCTCCCGGCAACGTTTTCCGTCATTCTTGTTAAGCGTGCTCACGACTGTACGGCGATGGTCCACCATATTGCGCGTGTCTAGTGAAAGCGCAAATATCTTAGAAACGTATCGTCGAGTTATGTGCTGAGGCGTTCATAAATAATTTAATTGTGAGCGCTTAAATTGCCCATGTTGCAACCGACCTTTCACTGCAACTATCCAGGTTCTGCGGAGTTGAACCAGAGCCGAAATTTTCAGTGGAAGTCGACTGCTAGCTCTTGTGGGTGCTTAATGACAACCACATCGTTCATGCGCTCATAGACGTCGGTGATTTCTAAATACTTTTTAGATATTAATTTGATCGTAACTCAGCCAAGGTGGCTATCAAGTTTTTTGTGCATTTTGAGCGTACAATCACAGCTGACATTTTACCACTGAACTTCCTGAAAACTCTTCCATAAAATTCTTAGATTTCAAATTGTTTTCTAATTATCCGGGCCACCGCAGTTCGGAGAGCATGCGTCGGACTAAGAGGCCCTGAAATTCATCCCAATCAAACCCAGTGAAGAGGTGGATCCCACCTTCAATACTTAGGTTTTCACTTGTCAATCCCTTTTAATGTGCGATACACATTAGTTCTGCTGCTCAAGTCGATGGCTTTCGGTCTGATGCTTTGCTGCATGCTCTTTTTCAGGCTGTGGCTGAGTCCTTCCTGAAGACCTTCAGCTCCATTTCAAAGTCGCCGTTGATCGATACATGCCAGAGGCGCCAGTTCGAGGTTATACGTTATCTTCAATTGTTCTCGCACAGCTTCAACGGCGCTGCTGAAAATTACAGTGCTGAGCTTCTTTTTCTGCGCCTTCTAATCTATCCCGTTCGTTGTCATTAACTAAGAAAGACAGACACAAGAAGGTTGAATGTGGCACCAATCATACAAACAAGGGCCGCCGTGGTGGCTCAGCGGTTATGGTGCTCGGCTGCTAACCCGAAAGACGCGGGTTCGATCCCGGCCGCGGCGGTTGAATTTCTTTGGAGGAGAAATTCTAGAGGCCCGTGTACTGTGCGATGTCAGTGCACGTTAAAGAACCCCAGGTGGTCGAAATTTCCGGAGCCCTCCACTAAGGCGTCTCTCATAACCTTAGTCGCTTTGGGACGTTAAACCCCATAAACCAAATCAACCAAACCAACTATCATACAAACAAGAATATGCCGTGCAGAACAAACGCAACCTATGTGGTTCCGTTGAGCGGTAACAAGGTTTATGTGGGCAAGGCTGACCACTACATTAGCAGATGATTACAAGAGCTTTCCAACACATTAGGCGCCGAAAGTGGACAGCATCTTCCGTGAAAGTAAGCCTTGCTGTCGTGGCGATGGAATATGCATGCCCGTTTCCGAGCAAGTAAAGGTTATCGGTGGTGCGAAGAAACGAAAGGAATTCAAAAATCTTGACGCCTTGGATAAAACATGGTTTGACCCCGACAAATGTGTGAGGCTTCCATCGGCTTCCACAGTTATGAAGTGGATTTCCTTCGCTTCAGAAGATGATTATGCGTTTGCTGGCATTGTGTGTTTTGGTGTGCATGCGCTTTGTTGTTGAAGATGAAAGGAGGCGCTCGCGCAATAAACCAGCTGTTCGTATGCGCTCGCCGTTTGTACGGACAGACATGTGTGGCGTAGTATTGATGCGAAGCAGTGCCTAGACTATATGCAGAGCATTGCATTCAACTTCCTTTCAATCTAAGCAAAGTTTTGTATAGAACACGCCAACAAACACATTACTTTATTTCGGTTTAGCAGCCATGACATCAAAGCTTGGAATCATTTTGGCTTAGCAGCGGCTGATTTGGGGGCGCTAGATCCCTTTGCATACACGCAGCAGACCTTCTTGGAAATGGTGAATCCATTGCAAACCAAGGTTTTATTCACTGTACCCTTGCAATCGGTTTCCTTCATGCAGTTTCCTCCATGGGCCCCACATTCAATGGCTCCAGCTGTACGATGTGAGGCATGAAATAAGTGTTAGTATAGTGCACTTGGCGGTTTTTAAAACAATATTTAAACGACATAGCATATGGACGCACAGTGTATTCTGCAGGAAAAAAGGTGATTCCTTCGGTACGTGCTGCTTTAACCTGACACGTGCAAGCGGGCCTTTTGGGGATTGAGTGGAGTATATTTAATAAAACAGGGCGCCAGAAAGTGTCGGAAAGGGTTATTAACGGGAAAGAGCAAGACACATAATACTGCTCAAAGTTCTCTACCGGCTACCCTTCACTGCATTCAAACAAGGCAAACAAAAATATCCGCCACTCTGAAAGCAAAAATGATAGCCATTTTTTGTTAGTAAATCAAACGGCCAGTTATCTCCGCGCTGCCAGAGGATACCTGAGTTAAAGGATGAAGGAGAAAGCTGAATTCGGCAGATAAAGAGGCACCACAAATAATGACTTTTTACAACATGGGATTGTACGCTGCAATCGGGGAGCGGATATAGAACAAAACAGATTTTTTTGCATTTGTCTTCCAATGAAATGTGACTGGCACGATGGTCTAGACGCAGTTAGTCCGATATTTAGGGACTGATGTAGGGCAGTTGTCGACTTGCAGAAGCTGTAGGCTCCAATCCTGGTGCCAGCCCAGTTCTGCACCGGCAACGAGACACGGAATTTTCGTGACTTTGAAACGAATATACCTGCCCTGGTGCTTAATAGTCCTGATGAACAGAGCCAAGAGCCATATAGGCGACGGTAGTCAATTATCAATCAAACTGAAAACGCTAATCGGCAAAAGACACAAAAAAAACGGTCCATAGGAGCAGGTTTGGCCACGCTGACCACTCGCCTACAGCTCAAGATTGACACAATTAACCCACGCTCATAAGCCACAAACGTCCTCCTGGAAAGTCACGTAGAGCGCATTAGGTCTTAGTAAGTGTGGCCAGGTCGGGACAAGCCACGATCGCAAGTCGATCATATGGACGTTCATGCCAGCAGGCTTATTGATCCAGCTAGCATAGCTCTCCTGCTAAAGAAGCTATCAAGTTGCAATTGTATGTCGTATGGTGAAGCGAGTCTCGAAAAAATGATACGCATCATATGATAAACGCCGCCAAGTTCTCAACTCCCACACCCTTCAAGAGATGGCGCTCTGCAGACCCACCCATTACAGGCACTGGAAAGTTATTCCAGTGACTCTACCACCGAGGCTACGCAGGGGCGCCGAATCTTTTGAAGCAGCATCGGAGGAAACGCCGTGCCTTGTCTTTCGACCATTTGAAGAGCCCTCCACCCCCCCCCCCCCCTCTTCGGCGACTTCTGCTAGCCACTCGACAAACGGATCTCTTGCTTCTGCAGTGCGCTTCTCGGTACCCGAACAGCAACCTCCCAGTAACAGAAATCAAAGCCCTGCAACTGTTCGGTACTTCCCGCTCGGAAAAAGAAGAAATTACCTTGGCACCACACGATATGCCATGGCTGCACAACTTTCGCAGCTCCCGGAGTCAGTGCAGTCTGCGTAAACATTCCTCGAAATGTCTGTGCCGTCGACACACACCCCTTAGCTGATCTAGCTCCGTTCTTGCGATCGACGAGCTTTGTGGCGTCAAATTGTGTGCCAAGCAGCGTTGCCCAAGTTTTGCACGGGGGAACATTTCCTTTCCTCAACACAATTTTTTTATTTTCTTTGTAATTTTTTTCTTATGACCGCTCTCTGGCCAAAGAAAACATACTCGCTAACCTACAGTCCAATGTTCCAATTCTCGATTGTTGCAGAAGCGCGAACACCGACATCGTTCACTTCGATGGCACGAAACGGCCGCAAGAAGTTCCGCTTTCCAAGCTTCGTCGGCACGTCCGACTCCGCTTTCCCATTTCCGTCCATTGCCTGAACTTTGGTGCTTTGGTGGGGCATGTTGCCTTACCTTTCGTGCCAGGGCGACATGTCAGTGTTGCGGGGCACATCGCATAACGGCAGGCTGTGGCACTCCCAAGCCGCGATGTATCAACAGTCGCGGCTGCCACTCCTCCACCGAGTAGCGCTGCCCTCGTTGGTAACATGAGCGCCGAGTGGCCACTACGCCTCAGCAGAGAAGCTTCTTTCTAGGCATGAGGTCAAAAAACTGTCCGCGGCCAACAAAACAGCCCCGCAACTTCGGCGCATCATGAAGTTATAGCGCCCAACTCCGCCCCACCCTCAGGCTCGTCCGCTAACTCGCAGGACAGTTCTCTTCCTGCTGCTGTTGCTGCACGAGACAGCAACAGCATCGACGCACCCATTGTTCACTCCACAGGCCGTTCGTTCCGCGACGCTGCCAAAAGATCCCTTCAGGGTGCTGCTCTTGCTTCACCATCCCCTGACCAGCGGGATATTGTGATCGCAGCCATCTCTGCTGCCGTGCAGGCGCTCATGAGCGAGCTACCTGCCACTTCACCAGCGCGCAAGTTGTATGTTGCAGCTATGGCCTCCTAGCTAACTCTCAAACAACATGGCTAGATCAACTCCTCGCCATCGGCCGCGCATATTGCTGTGTAACTTCGGCTCTTTCCGCCGCTGGCAGGCTGAGCTAGAAGAGCACCCCCCTCGCTTCACGTATAGCGCCCTGGCTCTTTAGGAAACTCATGAACATGCGAAGGTTGTTCCCATGCCACGCTACACTGGTTACGCGAGTGTGACTGAGTGCTTCTCAACCATATGCATCTAGGCGCCTTGCCTTGATTCATCTAATCCTCTCGGCAGCAGTGTACTATGGTTCCAGTCTCCTGCATGGAGTCATCGATGTGTGCCGTTTAGTTACTGGCCCCTTGAGTGTGTAGTCGCCACTGTCCCTATTAGTAATTGCGACATATCTGTGGCAATTGTGTATGTGCGACCTAACATTCCGTGGGACCCTTGCTGCATCGTAAGCATTTCTTCCACCTCACCACCGATTCCATCACATGTGATGCATTTAATTCCTAAAACTCAGCGTGGGGTTGTTCTGCCTTCACCATGAGGGAGAAAAATCCTCTTGGTGCCACCCTCGACGCAGGTTTCCTGTGTTTAAACGACGACCAAGCGGTATTTATTAACGCCTGTGGTGTCAGTGCGACGGACGTCTCCTTTGCTACACATTCATGCGCATGTAAATATGTGTGGAAACCTCATTCTGACACTAACCGTTCCTACCACTCCCATTAGACCTCAGTCTCCGTGCGACTCGCGTTAGTGAGCGCCCTTACGACATCGTCAGGTATTGGCGTTTCCGTTAACTGTGTGACAGTGATTGCAGTGCGGCCGATTGTTTCACCCATGTCACCCAGTGCGCCAATCAAGCCACCAACAAGTGTACAGAGTCGATCACACTTTTCTAGAGCGCTGGAAAGGTGCCTTTCTGAGGAATGAAGAGCAATTATGAAGCAGGTATTGACTTTCATTGATAATGCTTGCGCTCGAGAGCAGCTTCATAGAGACGTGAACGCACAGGCACCAGCGTCACACTGATAGCAAAGCAGCTTCGAAAAGATTTCAGTTGATTTGCTCTGCAGAACACCGTCCGAACACACTTTACAAATGTGATCGACTCTGTACTGTTTTCCCCGGCACTACCGTGTCATATATTCAACTCCTCAACTTGGGTGCAGTGTCATGAGTAGCACGGCGTCGTGCTATGCGCTCCCGACGCCGCAAGCTGTGGACGGCTTACAATCACCTCGAAGCGACATGTCACCGTCACGCCAAATGGCTTCATCGTTGCAAAAGGATTTGCCGGGCTAGTTGGTTCATTTCTGAAATAAAGATTTAACTGCGCGAAAGGGTTATGACACAAGGGAGACACATTCAAGACACTTAGAGCTGAGCATTGCTGAGCATTTTTCACTTGTTTGATAGGGAGGGCGGGCCCAGAGATAGCTTCAATTGTGTTTTTCATGTTTTTGTGTTGAATTCGAAGATGGCATAATCTCGAAATTATTTTGAGCAATGTACCGGCTTGTCACAGAGAGCGTTTAAATACGGCTTCCGTATTCCTTGAAAATAAAGTTGTCATTCTGCGCTTCTTGTTGTCATTCTACCCTTTCGCGCTGTTAAATCTTTATTTCTGGCTTCATCGTCGCAGCTGGGCCAGCATCTGCGGAGTGTGACATATGGACAGGAACTCATGTGGCACATAATGCGCCCCTTTCTTCATCCAGGCATTTCTTGATTTTCTGTACTTGCTGTTGCCATTCACCGCAGTATCATCAGGCTGGAGCTAGCAGATCAGCTGGCCGACCACTTGGCCCTGACCGTCGGAGCAAACAACCTTATTCCAGCAGCCGCTCCTCATTGCAGGGAGTGCCCACCTGCTACCCTGTGCTGCCCTGCAAATCTGGCTATCGAATTACTCTCACTCTGGCTCTGTCCATTTTGCCTTGCAAAGAACTTTATCGCAATCATGAACATCGCAAATCTTAGAGTGCTCCCGGAGCAGACTTTATCAAATACCAAATGCTGGCGAACATCCATCGCCCTCATCCAGAGCAGCTATTTGCGGCGTACAATCATGTTTGGCGCTATGGCGATGTCCCGCAGTCGTCTTGTGAAGCAACAGTGGTATACGTCCTCAAAAAAGGTGAACCTAGCCGCAAGCTTGTTTAATTTTTGAGCAGTTCTTTGATACCGGTTCCATTGCTCTCGGCTGGCGTATTCGGAAGGACATTCCTGTCTTCAAGAAATGTGACCGATCATTCCCGGGTATTTATTCGCCACTTTCATGAAGTACTGTGTCCTTAAGATAATGGAATACGTCATTTACTCCAATGTAGCAACCTTTCTCTCATCTGTCTTCTCCTTTCATACAAAACAACACGTCTTCCGTAAAGGAAATTCATGCGAAACCCCACTTGCTCTTTTCCTTCATGGCATTCATTTAAGCCTAAATAGCAACAGCCCTACTAATGCGGTTTGTTTCCGCTCTTATAGTCAGTCCTCTTCTTTTTCGTGTGTTCCTTCAGTGTGCCCTAAGACAGCATCCTTGGCGACTTCGTGTTTATAATTTCATTAACGATCGCTATTTATCAGTAACTACTACCATCTGCCTTTTTTCAGATGACTCTGTACTATAAAGTCCTGTAACTAACTCGTTCGATGCTTCTGCCCTCCAAAATGACCTAATTCGCATACAGCAATGGTGCACTACGTGCCTTATGTCCCTGAATACCTTTAAAACTGTGCTTATTTCTTTACACCGCAGCCAAAACTACACACCCCCTAATTGTAAAATTAACAGTACTATTCCTCCAACCAATTCGTTTAAGTATTTCGATGTTCAGTGCAATAATCATTTAGCTTGGTCTTGCCACTTAAACCATGTACCCAATTTCTGTAATCATACTGCTGAATACCTCTGCCGCAGCCTACCCATGGCCCCTTCTTCTGGAAACTACTAGCCTACAGAATGCTTGGACGACTTAACCTTGAAAATGCCAGCTCTATGCTTGATCCACACCACCCTAACCTCCCTAAAGCTCTTGGATCTGTTTACAACCATGCAACTCGTTTCATTCTCTCGAGCTACTCGTAGCCGTCATGCATCTCTGCCATGTTATCTTAATTACAATTTCCTTTTCTCGCTTATCGCTGCCACATATCACGCCTCTGCCTCTATCACAAGCTTTTCACACATCACCCAGTAACAGTCAGCTCATTGAACCAGCGCATCCAACTCCTCGCACTCGCCATCCCAACAGCGTCATTCCGCCACGTGCCTAATAGACTACGTTTCACGAGTCGTTCTTCGTGCGCACCACTCGCGATTGGAATGGCCTTCCCTCCCAACCATCTGGCTCTCATCGCTGATCCTGCACGCTTCTGGCTCATCAATAGCATTTATTCCACAAGCCTTTCAGAATTTATCGCCGCACACCCGCCCACCCCTCATATAAAGTCCCACGTCGGGACCTTTCAGGTAATAACAAATAAATAAAATAAATTAATATCGTCCAGTCTCCCTCACCTAGGCGGCTGACAAAGTTTTCAAAGGCCCTGAATTGTATGGGAACCAATGATAACTTTCTCCACTATGGGACTGCCTTCCTTCACGACCGGACCATGCGAGTGCGCGTTGGTGGTGCTTTCAGTTAACCATGCTCTCTGCCGCGTGGTGTTTCTCATAGAGATGTTTTAAGCCCCTCTTTTTTTAGTATTCCCCTTTAAGGTCTCGCGGACGGCATCCGCCATTTGGCCAGTAATGTGCACACCACAATCTACGCCGATAAAGAAGGTATTTTCCCTACCGTCATATCTATTGAAGGGCAACTGACCAGGGGTCTGGACATTTTTTTAAAAACAAGAACACTGCATAGATAATGCATCGGAGATTACTTCTGCAAAATACTAGAGCCATACGCGCCCCAAAAAGCTGTTAAAATTGAAATCAAAGCCCGTTATTTTCTTCCATCAAGCAAACGTCCTCATCCTCTGCAGCCTTCGGGTTGATGTCATACTGAAAACTTTCACTAAAGACATTCCATTGGTGCGTCGTCTGACTGACTGGCGAAGGGTAGGCGTAGCCGTTTCTTCGCGTCGTCTGCTCGTCGCGCGCTTGCTTTTCGCAGCGCCTTCCGTTTTCGCACATGCCTACAATCCCGCATGGAGGCAAAAATCTGATGAGGGAGCGCCCGGCGACAGCCTTGAAGCCTAGTCATAAAAGTCATAAAAAGTAAAAATACAGCAAAATGAAGAGAGTCAGCTGCCGCAGCTCCTATCAATAGCCCAATTAAAAGTTTCGTGTTCCACCCAGTAACCAAGGTAAGGACTCACGCACAGCTTAAAAAAAAACATGCTTACATTTATAATTTGCAAAGAAAGTTCCTAAATTATGTCTTAGAATCTACTGTTTCTGCTGTCACGCATATTTTGAATTTGATTTTCCAGGATGGAGCGCTCCCATTGGAAGGAAGTAACGCTCGTACACAAAGCCGGCGCCTGAAAGCATGCTAAAAAACGACATATCAATATTTTCAGTAACAATTTATTCAAAATGCCTAAAAATTTTATTTCTTTTAGCATAAGGACTTTTGATGAAATAAGGCTCTTTTTTATGCACATTTGGTGTTCAGGAAGGGGCCGTCAGCAGAGTGAGCTTAGCTAACACTTAAAATAGTCGTCTGCAAAATACCAAAAATAGACTATTGAGTCCAGCCTTATTCATCGGCTCTTCCAGCGCCTCTGATTCACTCAGTGATTACATTCTTTGCACAAACTATCCTTCACAGAATTGCGCAGACATGTCTTAACCTCTCCAAATCATGTCTTTGGAACAGAAGTCGGTGCGCACATTTTTGTAACAAGCAGTTCACTTTTGTGAACCGCAGTCCCACAGGGCAGCATTTTAGAACCGTTTATTTTTAATATATATGTTACTGACATTGTGGCAATTGATTGGAAGGCAACATTTCTTTATTTTTGCCGATGTCAGTAACATTCTCTTATTTGTCCCCTTCGAGAATAATCATGTAACAAGACGTAATGTGTTGCTGGAAAATTCATTTTTGGCACAGAGTAACCAAATAAAGAGTGATCCATTTAAAGCAAAATTAATTATTTTACGGCTGAGAAAAACTGTAAACCTTAAAGTTCAGATTCTAGGAGTGACGGTTTCTGAAACGTTAACATGGGATTCATGCACTGAGAGCATGTGCGCAAAACTCGGCAATGCCAGAAAGGCCTCATTTTTCTGCCTTTAAGTTCTTCCAGTTCATAGTAAACTCGAACTATATAATACATTGTTTTCCATATGTATAATTTATTGCGATTTCTTAGGGCTAAGGATGCAACAACATATGCACTTTAAAAGAGTCATATGTTACTAAATAATAGCGCGCAACATAGCTAAAACTGAATGCTTTCCATCTACTGAGATATTTTATTCTTTACTACACCGTCCACATGCAGGGTATGTATGAACTTCGTATGTTGCTTCAAATTTATTTATCGTGAGCTCTTTACAGACTATCTGTTTATACTGAATCCTTATAACACAACAGAAGTATGGTCTCTACAGGCAACACTAATTACATCGGTAAGTCCCCGCTCCCTCACAACTCTCAAGCTAGAGTTCATGAAACGGAATATTCTTTTCGTTTTCGATAATGCCTGCTATTTACAAAAAAGCGACGTTAACCAGATGTGGCCGCATTTTTCGTCAGCGAATATTTTTCTCGTCGACCTTTGTTTGAAGAGCCGCCGCGGTGGCTCAGTGGCTATGGTACTCGGCTGCTGACCCAAAAGACGCGGGTTCGATCCCGGCCGCGGCGGCTGGAATTTCTTTGGAGGAGAAATTCTAGAGGCCCGTGTACTGTGCGATGTCAGTGCACGTTAAAGAACCCCAGGTGGTCGAAATTTCCGGAGCCCTTCACTACGGCGTCTCTCATAGCCTTAGTCGCTTTGGGACGTTAAACCCCAGAAACCAAACCAAACCTTTGTTTGAAGAACTCATCACGAGCTAGTTGGTTTTCCATCACACGAAAACAGCGTAAACTTCACAGAGGACGCAGAAAAGGGAGACGAGACACAGGCGTTGACTAACAACTGAAATTTTATTGCTCTGACACATCGGTAAATATACACAAGGCATCAAAAACAACAAGATATGTAAGACATGAAACAGGCAATCGCAGCAGGAAACGAGCAGGGAATCATGAATGCTGAGCTGTCGCAAGGAAGGGAAATTCCTTATCCAGAAGGGCTATAGATGGGGTGCTGACACAGCGGTCTTTTAGGCTTGCAATTTTTTTCGCTTCAGTTATCTCTCGCGTGATTTGGTCACTGACAGTGCTCAGCACGCTCGTGCCACTCCAGTGAAGAGTGCATTTACAATCGCGGCAATGAACGCCCAGATGGACTGAGATGCGTGTACTAACATTGTACTTGTGTTCTGACAGTCGTTTGTTAAGGCATCTGCCGGTTTGTCCTACGTAAGCATGACCACAAGACAAGGGAATTGAGTAGATTACGCCTTGAGCACAGGAAACAAACCGATCGCGATGATTCGTAGTGCAGCCAATGTAGTACCTGCGACCTATCTGATTTGCACGCTTGCACAGGCATGACAGACGATCTGGGGCTGAAAATACTATATCTACACCTACTTTATTCCCGATCTTTCTCGGGGAATGTGAAATCCCGTGCAAGTAAGGAATCACGGCGGTCTTCTTATCCCTGTCTCTTTGACGTGCTTCTTTTTTTGTGAACATGGCCTCGGCCACCGATGACAAGAGCGTGAGAGGGTAACCAGCCTGCATGAGTCGGCGCATCTGGTTTAAGAAACTATCTCCAAGATTATGATTGCATGATTTTTTGACTGCGTTATAGAAGAAAGTGTTAACAATACTGCTCTTAACTAACTTCGAGTGAGCTGAATCAAAGGGCAAGGGCAGGAGGGGTTTTCTGGCTCGAGGCTCAAAGGCCCAGCACACATTACTGTTGTCAAAATAGTCTTAATTCTAAAAAAAAACGTAAGAAACCATTTGAAGGCAGTTCGTTGGTGGCAATCAAAGAGCTCAGTATGCTAGAAAAATTTCAAAGAACCTTTGAAGCTTCGATTGGGAGGGCCTGATGTTGGCAGTCTATAATGACAAGATAGTCGTCGACAAACCGGAAGATCTGCTTAACATTGCTACTCTGAAAGAGACTGTCTAACTCTCCGTCCTTCTTACCTAAGTAAAGATCACTGGGTACCGGAGCAATGGAAGAACCTATATATATATGCCATTTTTTGTAGAAAAAGTGAGCCATTCCATTCTGCGAGTGTGGACCTTAATTACACAGAAAGTAGCTCCAGAAAGCCGGCAGTTGAAATGCAACTCTCCTTCTGGAATCTTACAGCTCCATGCTGGTGAAAACAAACCTTGATGCAAGTGATCAAGTCGTCATGAGGGATGGCATAGTATAAGTCCTTAATGTCAATAGAAAGGCCTACGAACGCCTTACCGGAGTGGTCTTTTAAAAAGTTAACCACAGGATCTGCGTTCTTTACCAATAGTGGATCGTCAACAGTTAGTAGCTTTAGTTGCTTCTCTCAAAATGATGCAACAGATTTCTGCCAAGTCCCTGTCTCAGAAACAATGACACAGATAGGATGATCTACCTTATGAATTATAACTGAGGAGAACATTTCTAAGCACAAGTAGTTGCTATGGTCCATTGCATTACTTAATTTTTTCAAGTTTAGTCGTTCACAAAGTTTCCTGGCCCGGTTCTTTACGTTCTTCAAGGACTCGTTGTCGCATTCATCGAAGGACGATCGTATGGCTGCGAAGGGCCTTGATCATGAAGTCTGCTTTCGGTAAAACTGCGAATCCTGCTTCGTTGTCAGCGGAAAGAAGGCAAGGCTCGTTCTCTTTCAGGTAGGTAACAGTCTTACCCAGGGGTAGTCTCTTGCTAGCCGGCTTACAGCGGATGAACACGTCCACTTCCTCGGAAACGCACTGGCCCACTTCAGCTCCAGGAGCAAGTCTGGAAACGTTCCGAACCATGCTCAGACGTTCAGGATCCAATTTCTTCCACTCAACAGCATACTTGGGCCCGCGAGCCAGGACGTCGTGGACAGCTTTCAGGACTTCAGCATCACCGAGAAAATGAACGTGATTTCTGTTTCAGGGTGGTTTCTTCGCAACGAGCAGGCGAAGGCGTGGAAAGGTAAGTTGCCACAGCAGATAAGTTGTCCTGTCTAAGAGTTGGGAAAACTGACGACACAGTTCTCTCACACCGCCTGGTGCCTCTCATCGCAGCAGTTTCGTGCAGGGCGCGTTTGCTCAGTTTTTGTATCCACAACAAGGTTATGCCACCAGACATTCTGGCCTTGCTTGGAGGCTTTCCACTCTCCGCTGGACATGGTCTCCCGTTATGCAAGCTGCTGCGCATTGAGCTGCACAGGCAACCGCGTCTTTTCAAGGGCCACCTGTGGTTGCTGCTTCAAGCTTCAAAGCCGAACGGTGACTCCAGACTCCGTTGTCTCTTCGTCACTTTTTGTGTCGTGAAATCATTTGCGCCTAGGTGGGTTTTTCCCAAGTTTCAAGATGAAAAACCAACTAGCCCGTCAACATGCCTTACAGAGAAGTGTGTCGTCAGTTTTACCAACTCTTAGAAAGGACAACTGAGCTGCTGTGGAGGCTTACCCTTCCACGTCTTCGCCTGCTCGTTGCGAAGAAACCACCCTCCAACTGAAACCACGTTCACCTTCTCGGTGATGCTGAGGTCCCCAAAGCTGTCCACGACGTTCTGGCTCGCGGGCCCAAGTTTGCTGTTGAGCGAACGAAATTGGCTCCTGAACTTCTGAGCATGGTTCGGAACGTTTCCAGACTTGCTCCTGGAGCTGAAGTGGACCGGTGCGTTTCCGAGGGAGTGGACGTTTTGACCCGCTTTAAGCCGGCTAGCAAGTGACTACCGCCGGGTAAGACTGTCACCTATCTGAAGCAGAATGAGCTTTGTCTTCTTCCCACTGACAAGGAAGCAGGATTCGCAGTTTTACCGAAAGGAGACTTCATGACCAAGGCCTTCGAAGCCATAGGATCGTCCTTCGATGAATGCGACAACGTGTCCTTGAAGAAAGTAATGAACCCGGCCAGGAAACTGTGTGAATGCCTGAAGTTGCAAAAATTAAGTAATGCAATGAACCATAGCAACTACCTGTGCTTAGAAATGTTCTTATCTGTTAAAACTGATAAGGTAGATTATCCTTTCCGTGTCATTGTTTCTGAGACAGGGACTTGGCAGAAATCTGTTGCAGCATTTTTACAGAAGCAACCAAAGCTACTAACTGTTGACGATACATTTTTGGTAAAGAACGCAGATCCTGAGGTTAACTTTTTAAAAGACAACTCCGATAAGGTGTTCGTAGGCCTTTCTATTGACATTATGGACTTATACTATGCCATCCCTCATAACGACTTGATCACTTGCATCAAAGATTGTACTGACCAGCATGGATCTGAAAGATTCCAGAACGAGAGTTCCATTTCAACTGCCGGCTTTCTCGAGCTAGTTTCTGGGTACTTAAGGTACACATTCGTAGAACGAAATGGCTCCCTTTTTCTTCAAAAAATGGCATATGTATAGGTTCTTCCATTGCCCCGGTACATAGTTATTTTTACATAGTTATGAAGGACAGAGCGTTACACAGCCTCTTTCAGAGTAGCCATATTAAGATGATCTTCCGGTTTGTCGACGACTATCTTGTCATCCTAGACTGCGAACATCAGGCCTTCCCACTCGAAGCTTCAAAGGTTTTTTGCAATTTTTCTAGCATACCGAGCACTTTGATTGCCACCCACGAACTGCCTTTGGATAGTTTCTTACGTTTTTTAGAATTAGGACTCCATTTTGACAACAATCATGTGTGCTCGGTCGCTGAGCCTCGAGCCTGAAAACCCCTGCTGCCCTTTGATTCAGCTCACTCGAAGTTAGTTAAGCGCAGTATTGTTAACACTTTCTTCTATAACGCAGTCAAAAAATCATGCAATCATAATCTTGGAGATAGTTTCTTAAACCAGATGCGCCGACTCGTGCAGGCTGGTTACCCTCTCACGCTCTTGTCATCGGTGGCCGAGGCCATGTTTGTTCACAAAAAAAGAACCACATCAAAGCGACAGGGATAAGAAGATCGCCGTGATACCTTATTTACACGGAATTTCACATTCCCCGAGAAAGATCGGGAATAAATTAGGAGTAGATGTAGTATTTTCAGCCCCAGACGTCTGTCAGGACTGTGCAAGCGTGCAAATCAGATAGGTCGCAGGTACTACGTTGGCTGCACCACGAATCATCGCGATCGGTTTGTTTCCTGTGCTCAAGGCGTAATCTACTCAATTCCCTTGTCTTGTGGGCATGCTTACGTAGGACAAACCGGCAGATGCCTTAACAAACGACTGTCAGAACACAAATGCAATGTTAGTACACGCATCTCAGTCCATCTGGGCGTTCATTGCCGCGATTGTAAATGCACTCCTCAACGGAGGGACAAGAGCGTGCTGAGCAGGTGCTATGACCAAATCACGGGAGAAATAATTGATACGGAAAAAATCGCAGGCCTAACAGACCGCTGTGTCAGCACCCCATCTATAGCCCTTCTTGATAAGGAATTTCGTTTCCTTACGACCGCTCAGCATTCATGATTCCCTGCTCGTTTCCTGCTGCGATTGTCTATGATTCGTGTCTTATCCTTCTTGTTGTTTTTGATGCCTTGTGTATATTTACCGATGTGTCAGAGCAACAAAATTTCAGTTGTTATTCAGCGCCTTTGTCTCGTCTCCCCTTTCTGCGTCCTGTGTGAAGTTTCGGGTGTTTTAGTGTGACCTTTGTTTCCTTAGTTATTATCCAAGTTTTCTTGAGTCATTATTATGATAACTGGATTCTCGTGCTATGCACACCTCTGTGTCCCAATACCACTCACTGTCTACCTAGTATTTGACGTGGTAGTTACATTCCTGCTATGGCTACTTTCATAATTTATGTCTCTGTCTTCAAATCTCTATATTACTCCAAAATTGTGCGCAGGCAATATATGCAACCAATTCTAAAACCTGCATATCTCTGCTATCTCTTTGTTCTTGATGTAGATTTATACTTCTTTTCAATACTTCGAAAGATATACCCTGCCTTTTAGTGTATTGTGTCCTGGGCGTCGTCAAGCTGACAAGAGCAGCTTTTAGGCCAGGTTACCGACTAAACTTTTTAAGGAAATTTAATACTTGAATTCAAATGAAAAATATATCGACGACAGCCAAGGTCTAGTATGTAAAACACGCGCCACATATCACGAAGATGTAAGAGAAACGTGAGCGCCAAAGGGCACTTACTCTGTTCAAAGGGATGGTGAAGATCTGTCGTAGGCAGGAATAGAAAGACAATATTTCCTTGATTAAACGTGTAAGCTCCACTTCCCTTGGGGTAACTGGAGCTTACCACAAAAGCACATTGTTCAGTTTGGCACTTTTTTTTCTACCCTGTTCTCTTCAACAGCTTTCAGCAGACGGTAAAACGGTTTATTGGGATGTCCTCTGTAGTCTCTCTCATTATTCGGTTTTAAATGACGCACACACTGCAGGAGAAACTGTCAAATTAGCGGATAAAAATCACGATGTGCTTGAGCGGTGAGTTGTTCACCTTCCGAGTGGCTATTGCACGTGAGGGTTGATGATTCCCAATTTTAGTAGCGTAAGTTGTTCACGAGATACCTTGTATGTGCAGATAGCTAAATAGTTGGCCTGTTTTATACTGGTGTGAACTGTCCGTTCCGTTTCATTCAAAAATATTTGTAATGCTACGGCTAGCATTTCAACCCAAAGTAGTGTCATATTTCTTGGATGATCTGTGTAAGTAGAAACACACATAGGCGTATGAAAAACTACAGCAAACACTTCTTTAAAAATTTGGTTTGGTTCAATTTTCAATTTCGTTTTCAATTTAAATTTAATTCGATTTTCTTTTATAGAAAATACACAACACTTTTTAGGCTCGTAGCCAACGGCTAGTTCGGGTCCAAGTACATCAAATGCGTAAAAGCAAATTCAAAATGGCAGATTTATACAGATTAGCTTAAGCGTACAAACAAAATTAAAAACAAAGCAGTCGAAACAATACTAGTAGATAACATTCGGCACGACAAAAAAAAATCGCTTTCAAAAAACTATGTGCAAGAGAACTTTCGGACATCGGGTGTGAGTACAAACTATCGTGTTACATACAAAGTACTTAACAGAACGCGAAAAATAAATTTCAGGTTAAATAAATTATTTCAGTTAAGTGTTTTTTAAACATACCATCAAAGTTGTGAGCTTTTCAGAAAAATAGTTATCGCGTTCCAGATTTTTACTCCAGCAGACTGCACTAAACTCTCACCATATACATTGCGGATGGGAGGGTGGTTGAAGTTGCCGAAGGAGAGGTTTCTGGTGGACCGAAGCGGGGGATGAAGTATTGATGCATGGAAAGGACGATTGTGTCTTACTATGTTGCGAACACATGCAGAGATTCTTAATCGGTACAATAAATCACATGGAAGAATCATGGACTTATAGAATAACGGTTTGGTGTGCTGAAAATGGTTAGACTTATTTATTGTTCTTAATGCACGCTTTTGTAGGTGGATAATAGGATCTAAATGCCGGTGGTATGTTCTACCCTATGCTTTTACAGATTATGATGGATGGCTTTCAATGAAGGCAAAATAAAACATACGAAATATAGACTGTCAAATAATTCCTTAACCTGATACTATTTCATTAACCTTGGCATGATATCCAGACGCCAACTTCCTGCATACTGCTTGAATTTGGTCTTGCCAATGTATGTATTTGACAAAAGTGACACCTAGATATTTAAATGACAACGTGTGTTCTATTAGTGTGTTATTTACTAGGATTCGGACATCAGTTGGGTCAATTACTTTCCTTTCTGAATGGAATATCAAGTATTTAGTTCTTTTTTTTTCATATTTATTGTCAGCGTTTTAGCTGAGAAGCACTGTGGTATTTTATGGACTTTTTGATTAGCTTTTTCTTCTAGCTCCTCCATTGTATCTGACATTATTATTAAACATGTATCATCAGCGTACATCAGAAGTTTTGAACAGGCAATAAATGATGGTAAGTCAATAACTAACACATAAGGAAAACAACAACGGACCAAGTACGTATCCCTGCGGAACTCCCGTGTAAAGCTTGTGCGGTGAGGTTGTAACAACGGATGATGTAACGATGAGGATGGGGTTTAGCGTCCCGAAGAGACTGAGGTTATAAGAGACGCTGTAGTGAAGAGCCTTTCGGAAATTTCGACCACCTGGGGTTCTTTAACACACTCTGACATTGTACTGCACATGGGCTTCTAGAACTTCGCCTCCATCGAAACTCGATTACCGCGGCCTGGATCTAAGTGCAACTGCACAAGTTTTGTAAATCGACGAGCTTAAAGGGGTCGAATGTGTGAAACCTGCAGGAAAAACAAATGAAGTATTTAGTTTGCTAGCACTCGAAATGGTGATGTCATCAGCAATTAAAATCGCGACGACCCCCTCCAGTGCCAAGTGGGGGACGCAGGATGACGTAATCGAAGGTACCGGTATGTTTCCAATGTGAAAATGCTTGCTTTGAGGGAGAATAACTAATGCAACTGAAGCCAAAGCTCGCTCAGCGTTGTTTGGCAGCATCGAACGAGGAACGGCTAGTTGTGGCTAATGGTAACAGTAATTTTAAATCTTACCGTCTCTTACGTCACGCTGGACATCACTGCACTACTTCATTGATTTGAGGAGAAGCGCAAAATTAAACAGTTGATTAAGTCATTTTTTTAAAGGCTAGTTCTAAAACACACGGCAGGCTTTACATACAGCTTGTATAGATTTGAATGTTTGAATATTGTGTTATTCTGAAAAGTCGTGCAGTTGCTCTTTAAAAGAGTTCCAAAAGGTATGATATATTTGATTTGTGAAAAAAAAAAAAACGTTTTATGAACCGCATTTGCAATCCATTAGAGCCTGAATCAAGTAGCGAAAAACGGGAGGCAATAATTTTTTCTAGTCAAGCTTCGTTCTTAAGGGTATGTTCATGCCACATAGTGCAGATATGCATTACCTTTTGAACGCTTGCAATTTACAATGCTGCTTTGTTTTCTTTCAGAACGCGGTTCTTAAAGATTCTGGAGTGGATCCAGTGTCTTAGCCCCTCTTTTATTTCAAAGCTTCATTGTGCTGGACAGCGATGAGCATTGCTTCTCCGCCAAGGAACGGAACGAGCCTCTATAGGAAGTCTTGACTGCATGAACGCAACAATTATCGCTTTGTGCATATACCTTTGCTCAGATTCATGTGTGCCTTGATGCACTTGATCATTTGGAACCCATAAATCTTTATAAAAATGCTTCTGCGTAAGTAAAAGCTACATTGTAAATTAACCGTCACTCTATTGCTCCTCGCACTGTATACTTTGTTTTTCTAATGTCGCCCTGGCATCCGTGTCTTCGGTAACATAGTTTTGTATGGACCATCATCGCGGTAAATAATATCTGCCTAACCGGAGGGCAAAGGAGTTCACAGAATTTTCAGCGATGAGCTCAAGGTAGCCATTTTAAAAACTCTCCACAATCACAGAACTCTGATATCTTGTGTGCATTATGTAAAGGTTCTCATTACGGATAAGCCTAGGCCCTCGAAACAATTTTATAAAGAAGGTTAAAGACATGCGACAGGTAACTACAGCAGAATACTTACTGATTGCCGCATTCGTGGCAAGGATTTCTTCGGTTTCGAAGGAAAAAAAAGATTAAAAAAAGGATTAGAAGGCAGTTTCCGAGCAGCACGCTTGCTTAACTATTGCGCAAAGTTAAGCTTTCGTCCCTGCACTGTACAGGATGCAAACTATCCCAAATTCCAGAGTCCACTAGTGAAAAAATATGCAAGCAACTATCATAGCCTTTTACATGCTCAAAAGATTACGTTTACTGAATGAATTGGTAGAAAATTTTGATAACATAATAACAAACATTGTGTACATATGGAGGAAAACGCAGACAGGTCTTTTTGTTCATTAATTGTCGCCTTGTTGAATGAATAAGCACGTTCCTATGACTTACTTGCACTGTGATATTAATGATTTTTTTTATTGTGTTGCACATCGTTTAATTTTAATCCTGTGGTTACAATGAAGTTGATAGGTTGTAAAGCCGGGTATAATTTTCACTGACTGCTCCTCTGTTCATTATTCTCTTTTTGTTTATTTTGCCTTTAAGTTCCGCTGAATGATGAATTATTACTAGTTGGTATTTTATTGCAGTGTACTATAATGGGTTTTAGTTTCTTTTTCTTGTTTATTTTTGGTTTATGTTCCTGTTATGGTCGATTGCTTGTACCCTACTATGTAATTACCTCTGCCGTGAGGGCCTTTAACGGTATTTTGGGTAAATAAACAATAAACAGATATTTTTAGGAGATGTGTTCTTCGTGTTATTCACTCGAATGATGGTGTTTTTGTTTGGCCTGCACCACTATGCGCTTCCAGCGCCCGTTATTACTTAACTTCTGGGACAAATTCCTTTCTTATATAGGCCCTGAGGAAAGCCACAGAGATGACCAGTAGAATTGTATGGCTTCTCCCTTTCATTTCCTTCGCGGAGCGTGCCTGCTAACTGCACAGGGAAATGCTGCAGCTCAACATGCACTTGTGAATTTACTCTGGAGAGTAAGCTTTCCCACTTTAGGCAATCTTCGCTTCGCCATCATGTATTTGCTGAGAGTTGAGAAATGCACTTTTAGCATATTGACAGCTATAGCACAGACTAAAATCCAAGAAAACAACTATATTCCATTTACGCTTTTGAGTAAGTCGCGCAATTTATCGCACTTGGAATAAATGACACTCCTTACAGAGCAAGAGATATTGAGGGTAATGTTTCTGGTAGAAACGCGGTAGTTGTCACCGCCAAAAATCGTTTACGATCTCCTGACCACCCCGTGCTCGGGGCTGGTGCAGCACGCCTCACGCTTGCTTAGAAGCTATCCGGTGGGACACTGGTTCACCACAACGCAACAAATGCTTTGAAATGACATTCGATTTCACTCTTAAAATTTTAATTAATCGCCCAGCACATGAGCACGTGCGCAGCAGTAGCTCATGGTATGGCCACTATGATATTGTCACGTTGTCAACTACGAATGCCCGCTGCTCGTGGCATCGATCAATTTAAAGCCGGCAAGGAAACTTCGAGATAACAGGTCGAGATCATCTAGAGTAATCTAGAAGCACGTAGATGCAGCTCTTCATGGCTGTGATCAATCGAGATTAGTCCGGTCGCTTCTCGCGTCACGAACAAAAACGATAACACCCTTTTCCTGGTGCCTTGCGCGGACACTACAATGATACGTGGCAATATACTTATGAAAAAAGAAATGCAAAACCAATTGAAGCATAGTTGACGTTTTCTCTATATATTCTTAATTGGTGGTGTCCATGAACTGCAAATTAGTCGCTCCATAGTCAAGCGCAAGGGAAAACGCCTAGATTATTAAATATTTCGGCCTTCATTATACAATATGCGACGCATTGACGGAATGTGATAAAAACGCGGCTTGAATAGGGAGGAACGCAAGACTTTGCGCTTGTATACACGTGAAACGCTATTTCAGACTGAATTAAATGCAGCTTGATACTCTCATGGGAAGCTAATGTTTAGCGCTTCTTTATGCAGTTCTCTCAGGAGTAAATGATTCAAATTTTTTTCGCTATTAACCACAATTACCTGCCTGAATCCTGATTACGGTCCCATTCGTGCTATAAGCAAGATCCAGGTACCATAAAAACGTAAATGGCACTTACCAAGAAGTACGAAAATGAATACAACGGCTAAAGAAGCAGGGCGCATCCTTTCAAGCAAATTAGCTTCCTTCATGCTTTCTCGGCCTAATTCTAGTTTTTGAGACTTTTATGCGTGTTAGTGACGCCTATCTTCTTCATCTCTTGCGACATACAGAGCTTTCACAGGTTGTTGATTACTCTTTACAAATGGAAAGTGCTTAGAGCACACATTCCGCTCTTTTCAGCAGGACGAAAGCAAAAGGCCGCTTATGACAGTTTGATCTTTTCTTTTTGCTGCCAGCATTGGTTTGCTCCCCTGTGATGTGTCCAATCTCCGGTCATTCTGCTGAGTGCTTGACGTCACAGCTGATGTCAATGTGTGCTTACAGGGCGTGCGTATAAGAGTCATCGGACAGACCTTTTTTTTTATTTTCTAATCCAGAACTTCTGACCTAACGCCCCGGCCCGTCGAAGTGATCGTAATATCTAAGCACAAGCCACTTCAGCGGAATAATTTCTCTCACAGCCCTAAGCGTAGTCCCGGAGAAGAATTCTGGAACGGGATAAGTTTCCCATCCGCAAGATTCGAAGGGCGGATAGAAAACTGATTCCTAAATAGAAGAGAATTACGTAGGTCCGGCTCCACACCTCCGCCTCAGCTTTCGAAGGGCGCTCTTGGCGACGGGTAGCACGCGGAGTTTTCGCCTCAGCACTTTACTGTAATGTGAGCCTCATTATGAGTATAATGGTACTGCCGCGTTTCAGTGAGAATTATATCAGCGATTTTTGCACGATTCTGCGTTGATTCCTAGTAGAATTGTTTTCTATGCTGGTACACGCGCACACGCACACGCACGCACGCACGCACGCACACACACACACACACACACGCACACGCGCACACGCACACACACACACGCACACACACACACGCACACACACGCACGCACACACGCACACACACGCACGCACACACGCACACACACACACACACGCACACACACAAGCACACACGCGCACACACACGCACACACACACGCACACGCGCGCACACACGCGGACACACACACACGCACAGAGAGAGAGAGAGAGTGAGAGGAAGCAAAAAGTGCATAGCGAGGTCTCCGTTTCCTTAAAGAAAACATTTTTATTTTACTCGATGATTCGGCCGGAGTGAAATAAAAATGTGTCCTTTAACAAAGCGTATACTTCACTATATATATATATATATATATATATATATATATATATATATATATATATATATATATATATATATATATATATATATATATATATATATATATATATATATATGTATACCGAGTGTTTTTTTAGAAGGTCCAAAATTTAAAAAAAAGGTAAATTGCTTTAGATTTATTTTAGCACTGGGGCTATCCGGAGGCTACGGCGAGCGCCAGGCAAGAGGAAAACTGCTTTAATTAGTTCGCTGATTAACTAAATATGTTAATTAACTTCTCTAATTTTTGTTTTAGGGGATATGTTGTATTCGCAGAATTGGAGATCGTCCTCTGAACAGTCCAACCGAGAAAAAACAATTTTCATTAAAAATTTTTCACGCACGTTACGAGGCGCGAAAAAGTCACCCTGGTAGGCATCTTCACACCGTAACGCAGCGGCGGGAGCGCCTCTGACCTAGTTCACTCCGCCCTGCGCTTTGCGTCACGCGTCCCGGACTGGCAGCCTGCGCTATCGCTGCTTATCTCGCTTCGCTCCGCGGCCTCACGGAATGCCGCGCTGGAACAAAAACGCATTGACACAAAGTGCAGGGCGGAATGAGCTACGTCCCAGGCGCTCACAGACGCTGTGTTACAGTGTGAAGCTGCCTACCAGGGTGACTTTTCTCGCTTCGTTACGCGCGCAAAAAATTTTTTCATGACAATCTTTTTTATTGGCTGGACTGTTTGGAAGACGATCTCCAATCCTGCTAATACAACATATCCCCTAAAATAAAAATTATAAAGAAGATCCAAACAGTCCAGCCAATAAAAAAGATTTTCATGAAAAAGTTTTTTGCGCGCGTAACGAAGCGAGAAAAAGTCACCCTGGTAGGCAGCTTCACACTGTAACACAGCGTCTGTGAGCGCCTGGGACGTAGATCGCTCCGTCCTGCACTTTGTGTCAATGCGTTTTTGTTCCAGCGCGGCATTCCGTGAGGCCGCGGAGCGAAGCGAGATAAGCAGCGATAGCGCAGGCCGCCAGTCCGGGACGCGTGACGCAAAGCGCAGGGCGGAGTGAACTAGGTCAGAGGCGCTCCCGCCGCTGCGTTACGGTGTGAAGATGCCTACCAGGGTGACTTTTTCGAGCCTCGTAACGTGCTTGAAAAATGTTTAATTAAAATTGTTTTTTCTCGGTTGGACTGTTTAGAGGACGATCTCCAATTCTGCGAATACAACATATCCCCTAAAACAAAAATTAGAAAAGTTAATTAACACAGTTAATCAGCGAACTAATTAAAGCGTTTTTCCTCTTGCCTGGCGCCCGCCGTAGCCTCCAGTATAGCTCCAGTGCTAAAATAAATCTAAAGCAATTTACCTTTTTTTTTTAAATTTCGGACCTTCTAAAAAAAAACACCCGGTATATAGTATATGAGACAAGCCAACAGCCACCGAAACCAAGGAGCACAGGGGATTTTTTTCGTTATTTACTTATTTATTTTGTGCTGTTGATAAATAGAGAATATTATTAAATATGTTATTGCTTAAAGATAATTGATTAGAACAGCAAAAGAAAAGGCAACCACATGCCGCCGGTGGCAACCAAACCCACGACCTCCGAATTACACGTCCGGTGCTCTACCAACCGAGCTACGGCGACGGCTGTGAGATTTTCTGCTTTAAGGGGGTATTTATATTTACAAGTGACCTAATCTTGAGAGTATTCATCAGCGCCATCAACGTTAGTAAGCGGCGGACGTAGTACGTCCTGAGTTACCGCTGGTGCGACGGGGAACTTCACCGAACGGCGACGGTGGAAGCTATATGAGAGCCCTCTTATGCTTCCTATGGCATCAGGGCTGCCAGAACCGAGGCTGTCGTTAAACAATTAAGCAGACAAGGGAGAGGAAATAAGGGCCTCGTTACTCCTATGAGAGAAGCCAAAAGCTACAGAAGCCAAGGAGCACAGAAAATGTTTCTTTATTTATTTATTTATTTTGTGCTGTTGGTCAACGGAGAATATTGCGGCAACTCCGGACGTACTACGTCCGCCGCTTATGAACGCTGGTGGCGCTGATGAACATTCTCCAGGTTAGGTCAGTTGTAAACATAGATTCCCCCCGAAAGCAGAAGATCTGACAGCCGTCGCTGTAGCTCAGTTGGCAGAGAACCCGACGCGTAATTCGGAGGTCATGGGTTTGGTTCCCACTGGCGGCATGTGGTTGTTTTTTCTTCTGCATTTCTAATAAATTATGTCTAAGCTATAACATATTCAGTAAAATTCTGTACTGATCATAACCACAAAATAAATAAATTAATTAAATATATCCCCTGTGTCCCTTGGTTTCTGTGGCTGTTAGCTTCTCTGGTATGTATAACGAGCCCCTAATTCCCTTTCCCTTCTTCGCTTAATTGCTCAGCGAGGGCCTCGGCATATGGTTGTTTTTCTTCTGCTTTTCTAATCAGTTATTTTTAAGTAATAACATATTCAGTTATATTCTGAATTGATCAAGACCACAAAATAAATGAATCAATTAGAATAAATCCCCTGTGTTCTTTGGTTTCTGTGGCTGTTGGCTGCTTTCATAAGTATAACGAGGCCTTCTTTCCCCTTCCCTTATATATATATATATATATATATATATATATATATATAGGTGTAACATGAAGAGATCGGAAGCGGGCGACGTGGGCGAGGAAACAAATGCTGGTTAATGACATCTGAGTCTAAATCAAGAGGAAGAAATTGGCTTTGGCACAGGCAATGTAATGCGAGGCAAGATGACCGCTGTTCCTTAAGGGTAACGGAGTGGATTTCAAGAGAAGGCAAACGTAGCAGGGGACGGCAGAAAGTTAGGTTGGCGGATGGGAATAAGAGGTTTGCTGGGATACTGTGGACGCAACTGGCAACAGACAGTGTTAATTGGAGAAACATGGGAGAGGATTTTGCCCTCCAGTGGGCGTAGTCAGGCTGATGGTGATGAAGCGCACGTCACATATGGTAACACTGCGTCCCAGTTGCGATGGCCAGACGAGACGTGCAGACCGTTGGTCTGCGGGTGGTACGGTGTGTAGTGTCGGTAGTCTGATCCACAAAGCCGAAGCATTTCTTCCACGACATCCGCAGTAAATTGCCTTCCACAATAGCTTATTATTACATGATGTGCGCCATGGCGAAGAATAACGGAATGCAGAAGAAACGATGAAACATCATCAGCCTTGGCGGGAACGAGAGCAGCGGCCTCCGCTTATCTCGTCATATAGTCTCCGCATAAAAACCGGGGCCACCACGAACCAGCCAACCAAACATCACCACTAAGAAGTATCGCCAAACACCTCTCCTCCACCCTGCTCACTTCGATCGTCCAAACTATGCCACCGTGGTGTGTGAAAAATGCGTGTGTGGTGGTGAGGTGTACGTAGGCGAAAGACTAGCCTCCTAACCAGTAGGTGCGGTGGAGAGGTGACTGGTTCTTCTGAAGGGTGAAGGCTTCACTAACTGGGACTTGCTTCATGAAACGCTGGCATTTCCGCCTTGTGCCGCAGATATTGCTAATGCAATAAACTAGAGAACTCCACACAGCTCCACCCCTCCGCCGTAAACATCGAGTAGCCGCGCAGTGAAAGGCGGCAGGGAATCTTCCACACCCATCGAAGGGGCCAGAGAAAACGCCAGCCAATTACCAAAACGGCACCTGGCGGCGGCTGCGTTTTACATTCGGCCTGTGTAAGTTAAGAGCGAGGACACATAGCTTTCCGGGAGGAAGAAATCAACGGGCCTGCGCTGTTAGTAGGCTTTCTCACGCCCCTGCAATATCGTGATCACGACGGTACAACACTTGAAATTTAGCGACCTTGAGACAAAGGTTTGGAGAACTAGAGCACAAGGTGGTAGGTCGGCTTGAACCTCAAGGCCCTGGATAAAACCCAGTCCGTTTTTGCACAGCAGGTTATACGCAAAAACGCGGATTTTTCCGCGGAAGCGCCGCAATACGCAATGCCTACCGGGGCTGGGCCGTGTCCTTTAGTGTTCGCAGATGTTAGGGCACATGTTGACGGCCTAAATAAATATATTAGCAGGGTGCCACTTGCTGTAACCCCATAAAACTGTAGACAACAAAATATTAACGAAAAGTGTGAAGCCCAATACAGAGCACGAAACTCTCTACACATTTCTACACCATTGCTCGAACGTCTAAACGCGCAGTGGGCAAAGAATACTGGATGTCTTTGAGCACGGAACCCTTCAATAGTTTTTCACTCTCGTAGGTAACAGTGAAAACAGAGTACACAGTACTGAGAGCCCCCCCCCCCCCCCTTCAAGCTGATTTCGCCTGCAAGAACTGATAGGCAATAATGGTCCACACTTTCGGCCTACAAAATTCGTAGTAGTCATCAAGACGAGAGTTTGTCGGCAAGCTATATTGGTCGTGGATGCGTGTGACGAATAAGTGCCAACAAATAGGTTAGCGGCGTGTCCTAGACTACTTATAAAACAGCAGCCAATCCAGAAACAATCAGAGGACATTGTAGTAGCGCTAAAAAACAAAGGGTAGACGAAGACAGCACAGCGCTAGTGTCTAGCGCCTGAGTTGTCATCGTCTACCCTTGTCCCTGTTTTTAGCGCTACTACTATGTCCTCTCAATGCAAGCAGGAACTAGCCCAGCTTTCTGCCTTAAATCCAGAAACAAGTGAGCGCTATTATTCTGCAGTATACCGCGTGCAGATTGTGATCAAAGAAAAGTGTGCGAAACTTTGGCAAATTTTTGAAGTTTCTTAACGTATTCTTAACAGGTACGAATTAAGCCGACTTTCCTCCCGTTATGATTTCAGATTGTACTTTGTAAACCAACTTTTATAACCGCTACCTATTTCAGCAAGTACCGCATCCTTTTGCTGTTTCCGCTACCATCTTCCCACCAGTGTCCAGTACTTAAAAGTGCACTACAGAGGAATCTGAACTCCCCTTTTTACCGCGAGAACTCGATTACTGTTCCGAACATTCTTAGAAACTTTTAATTGTTGCCAGAGCTGCGCGTAGCCTCCTGGGAGTGCCCTGAAGAACGGCAGCTGTGAACCGAAGAGATAAAATCCTGGCACCCGAGTGAGAGTAATTCACGTAGTCGATGCAATATAGCTTCAAAAGACATAATTAACCGCTGCTCTTCTCGGTACCTCGACCTTGAAAAGCAGGTTTTGTTTATGTGCAACATAATAGAACGTAATGAACAAAAATGAATAATCTCTATACCTTTTTATGCCAGGAAATTGGGAACGCGCCACCACTCACGCCTCATTCAGGTCAGTCGCCTGTTACCAGCGGCGAATCGATACGAAAGGTTGAATTCTTACAAGGAGTGGTCGCGACGCCAAATGGGCGATACAGCTGGAAGGTCATATACATTTTGAACCGCATCGTTCAAGTTCCACGTCGCCTGGCGGATGCACCTATAAATCGACAGCCTTCTCCACTGAACAATGACGAACACGACGTGGCTGTCTCCGCTCCATGTGCTTACCCCTTCGACGCAACGAGAGTAATATAGGAGTTGGAGGAGTACCTGGTTTTCTGCACGGGGAGGACGAAATTCAGCAAAGACCGGTTGAGCCTTTTAGTAGCAGAGCGGGAACGTATGCTCTCGCATGCTAACATGAAGGCTTGCCAGAGGTTTGGCTGCGAAGAAAGCACATATTTCACTTATTGGAAACAAGGGGCCTTTAGCGTTGATTACATGCTCAGAAAAAGATAGGATGCAAAGCGGCCGTTATACCTAGTTTTTTGATTTTGCTATAGCATTAAATAAGGCAGAAAAAAGCCTACAGTGGCAGAGCCATATTAAATGTTCTGGGCACGATCCTGAGAAACCTTACGTGACAGCCGACTGCTAATAGACGATATGCAAAATTCGCAGAGCCATCTCTAGGCGCTCCGAGAACTAAGTCCTCCATGTTGGTTCGGTACAGAAAACGAAACCGCGGCCCTGCGTTGGGTTAAAACGGCTGCGCTTCGTTTGAAAAGTGGAATGACGATGCGCTCTTACGCTATGCTGTCCACTATGCAAAGAAACTACGATGCGTGCCAGAACTAAGGGCGTTCCAGCTTTTCGCTTTTCTATTTTTTCTTTACTCTGCCCACCGTTTTAGTAACAGCAAATGCCATGTGAGGTATCGTGTGTCAGCACGCCATTCAGTGCACAGCTTGCGCTTTCTGCGCTGATTTTTCACAAAGCTTTCTATGTGATTTGCGTTTACATTAAGATACGGACCACAGCCTTTGTTGCCTCTGATCAAAATTAGAAGACGATTTAGTGCATTTATTAACTCTCCGATCGGGCGTGAATATATGTAGACGCATTCTTGCACAACGTAATAGAGAAGGTAATTTTTTTGAGCGGGCCAGTCGCTCGTGCCGTCGCGAAATAAGTTTACTCGAAGAACTATATGCCGATTACTGCTTAGTTTGCTACGTGTTCAGTTAAGTTTTTCCCGTGTTCAATTAGTTTTAGAAGGGCGAGCAAACTCTCTAGACTATACGCATATGTTATGCGCGTTGAGGAGTCCTTGTGAAGCAATACACCCTACTTATAAAAACTGAGGTGCGAATGCTTTATTTAGTGAGCATTCCTATACCTTCGATATCTGCGGCGACGAAAATCTAAAAAAAAAAGGAAGCGAATAGTATAGCTACTTTATTATGAAGGAGGGACGCATTTATAAGCTAGAAAGTACGTGCAACAGTGTTCTGAAAACGCTTCAGGCCATCAGATTTTATTATTGTTGTGGAAAGCTCCAACAGCTTGCTTCGCAACAAAGCCATTTGTCGAAGTTTGGGAGTAAGCTAATTAAGTTTCGGAAGCAACCGAACATGCTAATTTCGCCCCTGCACACACAGCTTGACCAGCGTATCGAGTCCGTGCATGCACCTACAGCTGTAGCATTTTTCTTTAATCAAGCCGCCGCGGTGGCACGGTGCTTATCTGAAAAAAAAAAGCTGCGTCTTTGCTTACAATATTTTGAATTATATGTGCATGCCTACTTTCCTCTTGTTAACGTCGACTGACTCACTGCGTCTTAAGCAGGACGCGGTTTCAACGAATTGTGGCGAAAATCAACCGACGCCGGGCTCTGAAACGGTGACGTTGAAAAGCGCGGATGCGCATTGCACATTACAGTAAAGGAATCAAATTACGCAGGTGGTCGAGGGTCTTGTGTGATTATACTGCAATGCACGAAGCTCCTGGCGTCGGTGCGAACTTTCGTTCGCACTGTCACAGAAGTTTGTCAACACACGTGCGCACTCAGCGCAAAATAACCGCTCGCTACCCTACCAGATGAATTCGCGTCCACCTGGGAATAAAATAGCCATGATAATGCGTGATGCTTGAACTGGTGCTTTAATGCGAGCATTAAAACGAGCACTGCACACGGTCACGGTTCGACTTTCCAACCCACTTTCGAGTGCCGATTATTGCGATCATCAGCGCCAGACCTACATTTGGTCAAAGATCAGCTGTGAAAACAATGCTGCAGCTGAAGCTTGCCTGCCGAAATTCCACTCGCAAGAAGGAAGTACACACAGAAAACGATGCACCAGCTCGACGAGCTCGACCCAGCCAAGATGGAAACCGGAAGTTATGGGCGCGGTGTTGCCAGACCGCCAAGCAATTTCGCATATCGTCTATTGCAACACTCGACTTTCATGACACCAAGTGTTTTAAGGTCCGACATTCCTAATGCTGACACTTCATTATGACCTTTCATGGTGGCCTTGTGCTGTTTACACAACAAACGAAGTGAGCTGCCTTTTTGGCAGTGCGGAGTTAGGTTGATTTTGTGGAACGTTAAAGGTGTCGAAAACTGCTTGTTGGAAACGGGAAATGTCGTAAAATAACGCAGTTGACGACAAAATGCCTCTACAATGCTTCTACCGACAATCTGTGGAATTTGGCAAGTGCACGATATACACATTTTCTAGCAGCGTTGGACGTCATACGTAGCTGCTCGTGTCAGTTCTTGCAAGTGTCAACACTGATATTGACATGTAGGGGCAATGACACGATAGGACAGTACTCAGCGAATTTTTATTCTTGTGCCATGTACCTTAACAATGAGACATTTCTACATAACATGAGGTGATGGATTTGTCCAAAATGTACAACATGGCAATTATTTCTAAGTGTTATTTCGTGAGCACGTATAATTTACTTTGCAGCTGCTATCCTGGGTGGGTTTTCTGAGAATTGAAACTGAATAAACTGAAATAAACATAGTTGGAACAGTATGCTTGTATTTCTTCTCGCTTGCCCTAAGAATCAATAGGTGGGCTTCTTCTCGTTGATTCATTCCTTCGGGCATATCACCCAGCTTTTCTCAGCTGCGAAGGATAACGGCAGAAACATCACATTAGCGGCTCTCCCCTTTCTATCTCTCCCTCCGTTCGCCTTCCCACGTGTAGGATAGAATACTGTGCGTCGCCCAGTTAACCTCCTTGCCTTTACGTGCATATTTCTCTCTCTCTCTCTTGAGCACGTAAATAAGTGTGTGGGGAATTTTACATCACGCACGAAGAGTTTGAAAAGCGCACTGTTCCTCAACTACCTGTGGCTGAAGCAAACTTCGATCTTTCACGGTACATATATTCATAATTTTATTTTTACGTGTTGACTATAAGCAGCAGAGGTAATCTGCTAGGAAAAAGATCGACGCCTTGGGACAGTCGCAATGCACTCTTCTTCTTCTTCTTCACCATATGAAAATGGCACATACCCACGCGGGGGGATTGGCCAAGGTGCGGTGGTGAATGCCAAGGAGGTATGAGTGCGGGAAAAAAGGTAAGTAAAATGGTAGAATGTTTGAAATCAGAAAATATGCATGAATTGTTAGAAATGTTAATAATAAGCAAATTAGATACATCAGGAAACAAAATAAAATACGCTTTTGGACATTCAGTGCAACTCTATATGGATTTAACAGGGTAAGCGCCCAGTTGCAATGATGTAATCATGAAGGTAGCCGCAAATAGTGCTTAACGAGGATCCCATGGCGCTCGCACCAAAAAAGAGCAGAACTGGTAAAGACAAAGGGAGTCCTAACCTCGAAAGAGGGTCTTCCAAATACTGTTTTCTTTGAAATGCGAACCGCCGGCAAGAGAGGAGATAATGGTCAATTGATTCAACTTCTCCGCATGTGTTACAAAGGTTACTCGTAGCGAACCCGCATCTGCATAAGTACAAGTTGAGGTGGGGGATTCTGCATCGCAGAAGCGCCATGGACACCTCACACCACCTTGTCTTACATGATCGAACATTCCATGGGAATTTTAAATGTTGAAAATTAATGGTATCCAGCAACGGATCACCCAAGCTGGCTGAGATATGTTGGAACCGCTGGAAACGGGAGGTCTCCAACATAATAAGGTGCGGTACGGGATATATTACAGGGGCAGTGAGAGCTGACCTTGCCAAAAAATCGGCCACCTCGTTGAAATAGATTCCCGAATGACCCGAGGGAACGCATCAATAGAGAGGTGCCGGAAGTTTGGAGAGCGACTAAAACTGAAAGGCAGTCTGCAAGGATAAGTACTTGTGCTACATGCGTCGGAATTATAAGAAGAGCCAAACCGAGTGCCAAAAACTCTGCAAAGAATACAGAAGTGTAATCCGGGATACGAACGGAATAGCTGAAAGCCAGATCCTGTGAATATATCCCTATTGCCGCCTTCTCACAGAACCCGGAAGCATCAGTGGAGAGAAAAGCATGATCAGGAAAATGCTGTAAGTGCTCAGCCAGAAGACCATTTAGGACATTTGCGGGCATGTGTTTTGCATGGGATGGAAAGATATGGTCGTAACAGAAGACGGGATCAGCCAGCGTGTCAGCAACTCGTTGCAAGGAGGTCAGATCGACCTGAAGCGGAGCCAACAGGTTTTGCGTAAACCGAACTTGCGGGAGCTGACAACGTGGCCAATGAGCAGAGAAAATCAGGTGTGGGTGGGATAGAAAAATGGGAGCATTAACACCGGGGGCCGGGTCAAAAGACCTCAGCGTCGTCTTCGTTCCAAAAAACTTCTGCGGAGGTGTGCGAGTTCTGCGGGCATACGGCTACACTCGAACACATACTATGGAGATGCCCCAGTGCCCCAGGATATGGCAGAATCAATAATGCAGAGGAATGGGAGACCATACTCAGAAGTGCCGACCTTAGCATACAACGATACGCTACCCGCCTGGCAGCAGAAGCTGCGCGACTATACCGTTGCTAGTCTTCCAGCTGCGACGCTGCCCCTCCCCGGACGCCTGCGTGCGGACCCGGAGGGGCACGGGTCTTCTTCTGGCGGAAATAAAGTTTCTTCACTCACTCGTCGTAGTCGCAGCGTCCATAGCAATAGCATTTTTTTGTGGCTAAGTTACATAGCAATTTTAGTACCATTTAAAAATCATGTTACTCAAATATAGATTGCGCAAACTTGTAAAAGTAATTATATTTGGTACTTAATAAAAATATTTTCAAGGAAATAGTTTCCGTAGTTAAGGGTTGTGTCAATTTGTTTCAAGGTTTATTTCGCCCTTTGTACCATACAAAAGAAAAGAACAAGGCTTAGACCCTTAGCCAACGGCTTGTTAATGGGTCCAAGTCAAACGTGTAATTAAATAGCCATTGTTTATATGTAAATATAAAAATCAAACTATTCAGTATGTAAGTCTTTAAAACTTCACCAGTGCTGCGACGAGGAACAAAGACAGAGAAAGAAGGAGAGGACAAGCGATACTAACAGTAGCGCTTGCCCTGTCCTTCCTTCTCTGTCTTTGTACCTCGTCGCAGCGCTGGTCAAGTTTTAAAGTTGTACCAACTAGCTCAAACCTCGATTTTGCTCAATATGTAAGAGGAAGCGGTACATACGTATTCACAACAGATAATTTGCATAGCACTATAGATACATGAGAAATACAGCTCAAAAGCAGCATTATATATTGCCACGTATCATTGTAATGTCCGTTCGTTCGCGCAAGGCCGCACGAAAGGGGTGTTATCATTTTTGTTTGTGACGCGAGAAGCGACCGGACTAATCTCGATTGATCACAGCCACGAAGAGCGGCATCTACGTGTTTCCAGATTACTCTAGTTGATCTCGACCTGTTATCTCGAAGTTTCCTTGCCGGCTTTAAATTGGATGATGCCGCCAGCAGCGGTCATTCGTAGTTCGACGACCGACGAGCACGTTTGTTGCTTACGCCGCCGCCGAGTGATTCAGTTCTTTTGCGGGCGCAAGTCAGCCCAAATAAAGAGCTTCGTTTCCAAGACTGGTTGGTGTCTTCCTGACCGCTGGACTGCCGTCACTACAACGCGACAAAATACATGTGAATTACAACTTAAGCAAAGCACCATATAAACATGAGAAATACGCTTTATTACTCGCAACACTTATCCCAGATGTTATGTATCCCAACACGTATCCCAGGCTTGGAGTGGCATATTTGCCTAGTCTACTTAGATGGCGTTGTTGTCTTCTCCTCAAGCTTTGAAGACCACATCAGAAGGCTTCGGATAGTGCTGGAAACGATCAAGTCTTCAGGCCTGACCCTGAAACCAGAGCAGTGCCACTTCGCCTGCGAGGAGCGGCTGTTCCTTGGTCACGTCGTAAGCAAGGATGGAGTTCGCCCAGACCCCCAGAAGACGGCTGCGATCGCAGAGTTTCCACAGCCTAATGACAAGAAAGCTATACGCAGATTCCTTGGACTGTGCGCTTATTACCGGCGATTCGTCAAGAACTTTTTGCGGATCGCTGAACCTTTGACCCAACTTACCAAGGCTGACGTGCCTTTTAAATGGGAAAGGCCGCAAGAGGAAGCTTTCAACGAGCTGAAGCGCCACTTACAGTGCCCTCCTGTGCTCTGGCACTTTGATGAAAATGCCGAAACCGAAGTCCATACCGATGCAAGCAGTGTGGGCTTAGGAGCGGTCCTCGTTTAGAAAAATGGCAGACAGGAGAAAGTTATCGCGTACGCTAGCCGTTCACTGTCGAGAGCCGAAGCCAACTATTCGACGACAGAGAAATAATGTCTCGCCATTATTTGGGCCACGTCCAAATTTCGCCCCTACCTATACGGACGACCATTCAAGGTTGTGAGCGATCACCGTGCTCTGTGCTGGCTGGCCAATTTGAAAGATCCCTCCGGCCGCCTTGCTCGTTGGAGCCTGCGTCTTCAAGAAATCGACATAACTGTACTCTACAAATCTGGCCGCAAGCATTCCGATGCAGACCGCTTATCGCGAGCCCCCGTAGACACAGCACCGGGAGAGGAAGACGACGACGCTTTCTTATGCACCCTGGCCAATCCCCCGCCGTGGGTATGTGCCATTCAGCCCGAGGACATCATCATCATCATCATCATCGACCGGTAAGCGCCAGCAGTTTCGCGCAGCAGCAGCGCTCGGATCCTGAGTTGCAAAGCCTAGTTGATTATTTGAAAGGGAAGACCGCATCGCCTCCCCGAGGGTTCTAGCGCCAACTGTCATCCTTCGTCCTTGGCAATAACGTCCTCCTGAAGAAGAACTTCGCGCCCAACAGGACAGTGCATCTTCTTGTCGTGCCCAAAAATCTCAGGCAAGATATTATGCACGCATGTCATGATGAGCCGACTGCAGGGCACCTCGGGATTGCTCGCACGTTGCACCGCATCCAGGAGAAGTACTCTTGGCCGCGGCTAGCTACCGACGTTTCCCATTACATGAAAACGAGCCGTGAGTGTCAGCGACGCAAAACGCCTCCAACTAGACCAGCCAACTAAGCCCTTTCAGCAAATGGGGATGGACCTCCTCGGCCCCTTTCCGACTTCATCATCAGGTAACAAGGGGATCATCGTGGCCACCGACTACATGACCCGCTACGCCGAAGCAAAAGCGTTGCCTAGTGGTACCGCTACAGAAGCTGCAAAATTTTTTGTGGAACAAATTCTCCTGCGACATGGCGCCTCCGAAGTGCTCATCACATAAAGAGGAACGGCATTTACAGCGGAGCTGACGCAAGCCATTTTAAACTACAGCCAGACAAGCCATCGGAGGACAACTGCCTATCATCCACAAACCAACGGAATCACAGACCGTCTAAACAAGACAATCGCAGACATGCTCTCCAGGTACATTGACGCCGAACACAAGACGTGGGACTCCATTCTGCCCTACGTGATCTTCGCTTATAATACTGCCGTCCAGGAGACAACGAGGTCTACCCCATTCGAGCTTGTATACGGCAGGGAGCCCACGACAACACTCGACGCAATGCTCCCGCATGTTTCAGACAAAGACAACCTCGACGTCGCCGCCTACCTTCATCGCGTCGCGAGGAAGCCCGAAGACTTGCGCGGCTTCGCACAAAAGACCAGCAGCGCACCGACGCCCGACGCTACAATCTGCGCCGACGTGACACGCAATACAAGCCGGTTGACCGTGTTTGGATATGGACACCAATTCGCCGCCGTGGATTGAGTGAAAAGTTGCTGCGACGCTACTTCGGCCCATATAGGGCTCTCCGCCGCATCGGTAACCTGGACTATGAAGTCATCCCCGACGGAACGAAAGGATCTCAGCGACGACGCATACGCCCGGAAGTCGTACATGTCGTACGTCTTAAACCCTATTATGAACGCTAAAGGACTCAAAGTTTGCATTATCCGTGTTTATTTTTATTTTAAAGCATCGAGACGATGCTTCTTTGGGAGGGGGATAATGCCACGTATCATTGTAATGTCGGTTCATTCGCGCAAGGCCGCACGAAAGGGGTGTTATCATTTTTGTTTGTGACGCAAGAAGCGACCGGACTAATCTCGATTGATCACGGCCACGAAGAGCGGCGTCTACGTGTTTCCAGATTACTCTAGATGATCTCGACCTGTTATGATCTTGACCTGACCTTGACGGCTTTAAATTGAACGATGCTGCGGGCAGCGGACATTCGTAGTTCGACGACCGACGAGCACGTTTGTTGCTTACGCCGCCGCCGAGTGATTCAGTTCTTTTGCGGGCGCTAGTCAGCCCAAATAAAGAGCTTTGTTTCCAAGACTGGTTGGTGTCTTCCTGACCGCTGGAGTGCCGTCACTACAACGTGACAATATACATGTGAATTACAACTTAAGCAAAGCACCATATAAACATGAGAAATACGCTTTATTACTCGCAACACTTATCCCAGATGTTAATTCTTAATTATGGAGCACGGAGAGAAAATATAACTTGACTTCTGCAGAAAAAAATGTTTGCAGTTTTCACTTCTAATGGTAAGCTGTTCAACATTTTTGTGCACGTGAATTGAGGTGACTGGTCCTCAAACACATTGTTTGTTGGGGTAAATTAAATTCTTTAAATTAAAGGTAAATTCTGGTCGTGCGGGACGAGGAGTGGAAGAATGATGCGTGCAAAAGATGGTTGCTTCTAAGGACAGTATTCACGATAATGGCCTTGTTTGGGTGGTCGTACCTGGAGTTGGTAAGTATTCGCAAAGCTCGTTTTTGTAGCTGCCTTAGTGGTTGAAGATAGGTAGCGTATGTCCATCCCCAAGAGTATATACAATATGATAAGGGTTTTTGAATAAAGGCGAAATATATTATGCTTAACATCTTATCGTGAAAATAATTTCTAGCTTGTAGTAGCGTATGACAGCCAGATGATAGGTTCGCGCAGAGTGAGTTGATGTGCGCTTGCCAGTTAAAGTGGATACCTATTATTATACGAAGCTCCTTGAATGACCTACCCATTTCAAGTTCGCAGTTGTTCATTTTTTGTTTATTTTGAGGTGATTGATGTGTGCCGGGAGTCGATTACCATGTATTTGGTTTTTTTCACATTCACAGTTAGTTTATTCTGCATGAACCAGCGAGATATGTCAAAGAGTTCTGAATTGATTTTGGCCTAAATTTCTTCCACAATGTCTCCTGTAACTTCGATACCTGTGTCGTCTGCATACGTGAATATGTCTGCTGAATGGATTAGTTGTGGGAAATCATAAACGTAAAATGAAAAGAATAGTGGCCCAAGTACCGACCCACGAGGTACTCCTGTGTGCAGCAGTTCGGGACACGATATTGCGTTATTAATAGCAACTACCTGGTAACAATGTGTGATGTAGCTATAGAAGAATTTATAACTCCTGCCACGGAGGCAATAATTTTTTAGCTCAATAACATTGTGATCAACGGTATCAAACGCTTGTTGTTGGTCAAGGAAAATAACCGCAATTAGTTTGCATATATTTAGCGCTGAATTAATCAGTTGTGTGAGTGTAAACACAGCGGTTGAAGTAGAAATTGTTGGCCGAAAGCCAAGTTGCTGCGGGCATATTACCCTATGTTTCTGCAAAAACTTGTGGATTCGAGCCGAAAGTATTTCTTTTTTCAAATATGTTGTTGATGATGCTGAAAACTGATATTGATCGGTAACATGACGGGCTGAAGGGTCACCATCTTGAAATCGGTACAAAATTTGCTGTTTTTAAGGGAAAAGAATATGTTGAACTGGATAATGCATGATTAAAGATAGTCCGTAAAATTGGGCCCAGTATGTCAATATTTTCTTTAATTAGACGCACCATTATACCATTCATACCGGGACCTTTGTTAGTAGATAAATTTGACAGAGCAAACACTAAATCCTCCAGTTCTATTTCATTAAAGTAGAAAGTGTTGCTTAGGGGACTTGATAAGCACACATCAGCATTAGGTTCGGTTCATGGGGGTTTAACGTCCAAAAGCGACTCATGCTATGAGGGACGCCGTGGTGAAGTGCTCCGGAAATCGGCCGTGCACCTGGGGTTCTTTAACGTGCACTGACATCGCACGGCACACGGGCCTCTAGAATTTCGCCTCCATCGAAATTCGACCGTAGCGGCCGGAATCGAACCCGCTTTTTTCGGTTCAGCAGCCAAGTGCCATAACCGTTGAGCCTCAGCGGCGGCACATCAGCATTAGGACAGATATAGCTTGCTGGTAATGAAGGGCCTATGCTTTTGAAATAAGAACTGAAGTTTTCCACGGCATCATTAGTTATATTTATTAGGAGTATAAGTTTTGTTTCAGGGTTACTTACAACTTATTTTGCAATTTCCCATACTTTTCTGGGGTCACCTTTGGCGCGCTCTTTCATCTGGGCATAGTCCTCTTTTCTAGTTCACAGCATGACAACAGATTTTCAACTGCCCTAGGTAATATTCATTGTGTTTGTGTTGTTTCCACTTGTGGTTCCAAAATTCCTTTCTATTGAGTGTTTCTAGAGTATCATTAGTCATCCAAGGACAGATTGTGACTTTTTATGACCATTTTAGTACACTAATGCTACTAGTGAGAAAGCATTTCTATATAAGGGGCCCAGAAACACAATATTAGTTGTCTGTTTTGCCTGTTGATCGCATACAAGGAGTTACAATGGTGCTATTAGCGTCGGTAATACCGCGCATATTCCGTTTTTTAATATTTCAATGTCCTCCCAAAAACAAATTCATGGCTCTGACGGTGTCCCCACACAGTGGCGGGTTTAAGCAGCGATATAACATAACCTGGCGCGAGCTGATGATTGGACAAACAGTAAATATACTGCAAATTGTGTGAACAAATAGAGACACATTTTGTAGCCTGTCGATGTTTTATATTAGATCAACAAAAACAACTTGTTCGTCTTAGATAAAAGCCCTGCAAATCAAGTAAAATAAAAATACACCACCAGGGGCTCTGGCATGGAAACGACGCTGCCAGTCTCAGCAAGAACGAGTTACAGAGAGCAGGCAACCATGGAGTGCAAACTTCCGCGACGTGCTCTTGCAGGCTGTTTTGATTAGTGGCGCCAGGTGCCGTCATTGCCGTCATTTCTTCATTGAATAACTCCCGTTCCTCTGCAACGATTCCTGCAATTCTTTTTAAGTCAGCATCTGTGTGACATAAAGAATCCACCTGAAGTACAGCCGGTATCCCCCCAAGCAGTGTTTCGCAGCCCTTTTAAGTTCGATAGCTCTGTATTTACGTCTCTGTAAAATAAGGAACTAATTTTCTTCAGTAGTATGCTATTCCGTACTAAGGCGTGATGTATTCTTGCTGAACGCATTGAATTTTCTCGTGTTTGTTTCGGCAAGTCATCGACAGAAACAAAGAGTAGTAGATGATCTAAAATGTGTTCGTTGTCAACTCCAGCTATCACAGAGGACATGTCTGTTAACGCGTGATCAATCATTGTTGCTGATGTGCTTGTTAAGCGCGTCGGGGACGTAATTAAGTTGCGAAACTAAAACGAGACAAGCAGGTTATTATGTTCTGGAGAAGTTGGTTAGCAAGGATCTATATTAAGATTACCGACGATCGTGAATTGGCCGTTGGTCGCTGTAGTTTCCAAAAACCGCGAAGAGCATCTTTTCAAAGTTATCAAGGAAAGATGTGTTTTTAGAATTTGGAGGCCGATATTCTACGGCGAAAATACGAGAACAGCATAGTTTGATAAAGAGTGCTTCGACGTCCGGGCTCCTAGAAGTTACCGGTTTAAGTATTGAAAATGCGCATCCGTTTTGAACTACAAGAGCCACCCCACCACCACACACGTTTGATTTGCGTGGCTCTGAAAGAGCCATTTATTTAGAAATGACTATATATTTGGCATACATGTACAGTTATTCACCGGTGCATAACCACACACATAACCACACGCCACTCAGAGCCCTATTCTGTTACATATGCCACAAGCGAAAACGGCGTTACCCTTCCTTTCAGTCGCTTTGAGGCCGGTTGGCTAGCGCATTTATAGTGCTCATTGGGTTCCGACGAAGTCGGCAGTGAGGCTGTGGAGTGAAGCGAAACTGGCAGCGATACATCCAGCCCGCCTGTCCGGGCCTCTGGTGACGTCCGCAATGTGATGCAAAGTACGAAGCGGTGTGATCTGCGCCAGACAGACGCGCTCGCAGCAGCTGTATTACAATGTGGGGTCGCCTACCAGGTTTAATAGTTGGCGCAGTAACGTACGATGAATATTTTGTTGCTCAGTTTTTTTTTCTGGGCTGGACTTTTTGAAGGACCAGCCTCAATTCTGTAGTTACAACATGCGGCCTGAAATAAACATTAGAAAAGGTAAATAACGTATTTAGTTAAACAGCAAACTAATTCCGGCATTCCATCTCTTACCTGGTGCCCGCCGTAGCCCACTATATATCCTCGTGGTAAACATTAATTTCATGCAAATTACCGTTTTTTTAATCTTGGACCGTAGATAAAAATTATGCTATATTGAAGTTCAGGGTAACAGCCAATTTACCGGTAAGTATATGCAAACAGAAATGAATTGACACGCTGAAATAAATTGTGTAGGTTTGGTGACGTCTCGAATGGTGACTAGTCTTTATCTGATCACGACTGGTCCACAGTCAACACACTGTAATACCTCAGACATACTCAGTGGCAGTCATGCTGCAATCATGGCTGAGCAATGGCTGAAACTTGCCAAATGGTGGATTTATGTAGCCGAACGCGAAGATGAGATTGCTGCCTAGATGGCTAAATGCTTCGTTAAGGTTGGAAATTGGGCAAGGGCATGGCCCACAAGCAGCGAAAGCAGTGAGGGACACTGACTACCCCTGCCAGCACAATGACCAGAAGCGTCGTAACGTAATAGCGTGTCAAGCAATAATACCGACTGCACTGCCCAGGCGGAATGGAAGGACCTGAAAGTGTCGCCTCGAACCTGAAAGTTATCAAGAGGATCAACCATACTACCAAGCCCCAAAACACAAAAACTATCCCTGTGGTTTAACTACTCTTGAACCTAGTTAGAGAGCAAAAATCGAAAGATCTGGTGCATGGGGCCATTAACGCGGCTTAGAGACTCTAACTATGAGTGCCTTCTGGACATCTGCCAGCACTGGACATCGCCGAAGCGAGAGCGTCTTCATTCCCGGTGATATGTCGCCGCCCTGTGGCTAGAGCAGCCTCAGAAGGTGCCTTTTCAAAGCACCGATTGGCGTCATGGTAAGACTCGTGGCCTAGATTGCGTTATATCGTATATGACGTCACTCGTTCACCCATTGTTATTCTTACCTTTCGCAAAATCCTTTTTCAAGGTCAAGCTTAACGCCACGTCATGGGTTTAGTACTTGTCGGTATTCGTTGCTATAGCAACATACATATGGACTGATAATTATGGTAATTAATATGCCTAAAAATTGTTTAATTAGGGTAAAATTCTTCTTTCCAATGATATTGCTACGGGATTGGAGAAACGCAGGAAGGGCAAGACCGGAGAAGAAAAAGAAGAAGAGGTTGAGAGTGTTGTGCCCCGCTCGACGCTGATTCCCGCTCGCCGATCGAACCTCTCGCCGCTGGCCTGTTGAACCAGCTGGAACACCCCGGCTGTAAAGATTATAGCCGTAACATCTTGGTGGAGGTGCGGGGTAACAATCTCAGCAACAAAACGGCGCAGCAACAACAGGAGCAGCCCCGCCGGCGTCGTCGCCTTGCCGGCCTGGAACCGCTGACCGAAACCATGCAGTCTCCCGAAGAGCCATCCACAGCACGAAGTGACGCTGCGATCCAAGTTTCAGACCAGCGTGTGGCCACAGCGACCGGTTCAGCGCAGCACTATCGGAGCCTCGCAGTTTCGCCGGAGCAGCAGGCGAGGACGTGGAGGAATGGCTGACCCATTACAAAAGGGTCAGCCGCTATAACCGCTGGGACGCCGCCACTCAGCTTGCCAACGTGGTCTTCTTTCTGACCCATACAGCTTTGATGTGGCTTGAGAACCACGAGGACTCCTTCACCATCTGGGACCGCTTCGTAACCGAACTGCGACAGTGTTTTGGCGATTGCCTCGCGCGCCGCAAGCGGGCCGAACAAACGCTGGCACACAGGGCTCAGTTACCGAGCGAAACTTGCACGACCTACATAGAAGAAATACTTAAGTTATGCAAAACAACGAACGCTAATATGACCGAGGATGATAAAGTAGGACATCTTCTGAAGGAAATTGCAGAAGATGTGTACAATTTTCTAATCACCAAAGATGACTTGGGGGCCGTCTCAGACGTCATTCGGCACGTCCGCACATTCGAGACGTTGAAGACTCCTCGTATTACGCCTAAATTTGGGCGGCTGGCTAACGTTCCAACTGTGGCCAGCGTCGAAGAGCGTTTTACGGATCTCTCAACGACGATCCGCCAGATCGTTCGCGAGAAACTTCTGAGATGCGAGCCCCATGCACGGTGTCCACCATCTGTGCCGTCTAAAGTTCCCGTTTATCAAAGTTCTCCATTAGTAGTCCCCTCGATGCCTGGGCTGAGTTCTGTGAACACTGCACACACGTCCAGGTTCGGTGGACCCAGTCATCCCTATCACTCCTACCCACGCTCGGCGGACTTCGAATTGAACTACGATCCAGATTATGAACATCGTTCAAGACCGCCTGCACCCTCCATCCGGCGCCCAGCCAGAAGGCCTGAGGACGCGCGTGGGTATTCAGTGCTTCCCGCCTCGTCAGAGTCTTCAAGAGAACAAGCTCTTCGTCGCACCGCTCCCGTTTGCCGCCGCTGCGGCATCGAGGGGCACATTGCTCGCTATTGCCGCCGCCGTCCACCACCTCGATACGAGCGGCCCGTCCATCCTCCTCCGCCGGTCAACAATTCGTACGACCCTCCTTGGCAACGGCCCTTGACCTCGAGCGACTATCCTCTGCCCGACGGACAACGCAGCCACTCTCCCGTCTCCGACCGAAGTTTCTCACCGCCCCCTTCCTCTTCTGTGCGCGGTTCTTCGTCACCCCGGCGACGTTCCCCATCGCCTTCGCCGGGAAACTAGTCAGCGTGGCCGCGGGAGGTGAGGCCGCTGGAGACTGTGCGCTGCGTTTAGAAATTTCTCCCTCAATTGTTATGCTAAAGAACACAGTTCATGTGCTTGTAGATGGTGTGCCCACAATGGCGTTAGTGGATACGGGTGCAACTGTCTCAATTATGAGTTTGTCATTCAAGAACCAGTTAGGCCGCAAAGTTATGTTTCTTCGGGACCGCAGTGTTAATTTTCATGGCGCGGGCGGTGAGTTGTTGTGCCCCTTGTGGATATGCAGTGCTGTGGTGTACCTCGGCGGAGCCGTGTTTACAGCGGAGTTTGCAGTGCTTCCGAGATGTACGCATGACGTTATCTTAGGTGTTGACTTTTTTCGAATGTGTGGCGCAACTGTTGACTGTCGCTCTGGGGAACTCTGCGTTGATGGTTCCCTTCCATCTGGACTCTTCGAAGAGACGCCGGCTCGACAAGATGTGTTTTGTGTATCCGAGGATACCAGTGTGCCCCCACTTTCTATCAAGTGCGTCCCAGTTTAATGCCCCAGCCGTGCCGATACCTTCGATGCCACAGTGGCGCCTGTCTATTCTGACTGAGCTAAGAGACTCATTCTGGTTCCACATTGCCTGGTGTCAGTGTTCCAGGGCAGGACCCAGTTGTGGGCAATCAACTGTTCGTCGCAACCAGTGGTTTTACCAGTTCACGTGAAGACCGCCACGTGTAATCAAGATGTCCCTGCCTCGGTGGCTTGGGTTGCTGACGCACCAGACGCAGTAGCTGCTACTCCAGCCACTGACTCACAGCTGCGTCGGATGATCAGTAAATCTCTGAACAGTGTCGAGCGTGATGCCTTAGAAGCCTTGCTGGTCAAATACTCGTCTATCTTTGACTTTTCAGAGTGGTTGACTTTTCATAGTGGTTCCAGTGGTTCCCGTAGTATTCCCGTGTCACGTACACGGCATAGGATTGACACCGGTTACTCACACCCCATTCGACAGAAGCCGTACAGAGTGTCCCCAACAGAACGACAGGTTATCAATCAACAAGTTCGGGATATGCTGCAAAAGGGTGTTACACAAGAGTCCTGCAGTCCTTGGGCCGCTCCTGTCATTCTGGTCAAAAAGAAAGATGGTACATGGCGCTTTTGTGTGGACTATCGCCACCTGAATGCTGTAACAAAGCAAGACGTGTACCCGCTTCCTCGGATTGATGATGTCATTGACTGCCTGTTCTCTTCATCGTACTTCTCATCCGTTGACCTACGGTCGGGCTACTGGCAGATCCCTATGCATCCCGAAGACAAAGAGAAGACCGCTTTTATCACACCGGGCGGCCTTTTTTAATTTAACGTAATGCCTTTTGGGCTCTGCAATGCTCCTGCAACTTTTGAGCGATTTATGGACGCGATCTTACGGGGCTTGAAATGGCATATTTGTATGTGCTATCTCGATGATGTCGTCATTTTTGGCCGGACATTCAATGAGCACAACGAGTGCCTCGCCCTTGTGCTGGATTGCCTGAAACGCGCTGGTCTGGTGCTTAATTCGAAGAAATGTCGTTTCGGTGAACGTCAGACGTTGGTGCTCGGACACCTAGTCGACAGTGAAGGTGTCCGCCCTGACCCGCAGAAGACCGCGGCTGTAGCGTCATTTCCAACACCTCAGACTGCAAAGGAACTTGGCAGCTTCCTCGGACTTTGTTCGTATTTTCGCCGCTTATTCCCCGTTTCGCTGACATCACTCACCCGCTCACGAGGCTGCCCCACAAAGACGCTCCCTATGATTGGACATCTGAGTGCGATTCTTCTTTTCGTCAGCTTAAGTTTCTCCTAACATCGCATCCAATTCTCCGCCATTTCAATCCTTCTGCCCCAACAGAAGTGCATACTGATGCCAGTGGTGTTGGCATTGGTGCCGTGTTAATTCAGCGTTATGGCGACAAGGAACACGTCATTGCTTATGCCAGCCGTTGCCTGAGCAAATCTGAGCGTAACTATACCATTACTGAACAGGAGTGCCTTGCGGTAGTTTTTGCCGTTCAGCGGTTTCGCTGCTACCTCTATGGGTGACCTTTCACAGTGGTTACCGACCACCATTCCCTCTGTTGGCTGATCAACCTCCGTGACCCATCTGGCCGTCTTGCACGGTGGGCAATCCGTTTGCAAGAGTTTGATTATACAGTGTCGTACAAGAGTGGACGCCGACACGCTGACGCAGTCCCGTCTCTCTCGGTTGCCGCTTGCAACGACGGAATGTGACGCCGACGACTTTGACCACTACATCGCTTCCGTAGAACCTGAATTCCCCGATGCCCGTACATTCCACGAGGAGCAACGGAAGGATCAGCATCTCACGTCATTCTTTACCGCTGCGCAGGCTCCTACAACCTTTTGTACATTCTGTGTACGCGATGGTCTTCTCTACAAGAAGGTCTACTCCGCAACTGGTCTTCGTTTACTTCTGGTTGTGCCTGAAAGTCTACGCTCCTCTGTTTTGCGTGTCATGCATGACGATCCCACTTCGGGACACCTGGGTTCGGCGAGGACACTCCACCGCATCCAAGAGCGCTTTTACTGGCCACGTATGCGCGATAGGACTGAGAAGTATGTGGCTAGTTGTGCACAGTGTGCGAGTTACAAACGTTCCACCGGTCCTCCTCCTGGTCTTTTTCACCCGGTGACGCCTCCCAGATCTCCTTTTGAGAAGGTTGGGATAGACCTCTTGGGACCCTTTCCCAAGTCCCATGGCTGCAACCGCTGGATTGTCGTCTGTACAGATTACCACACTCGTTACTGTGAGACAGCTGCTCTCCCCTCGGCTACTGCATTTAACGTCTCTGTCTTTCTGCTGCATTCTGTGACCCGGCGCCATGGACCCCCGCGAATCTTAATCAGTGACCGTGGCCGCCAGTTCACCGCCGATATTGTTGAAGCACTCCTTAGATTGTGCACAGTGCAGTTCAGACATTCTACCCCCTATCATCCACAAACCAATGGTTTAACGGAGCGAACCAACCGGACACTCACCAACATGCTTTCCATGTACGTCGCTCCTGACCACAAAGACTGGGACTCCATCCTACCTTTTATCACATACGCATACAACACCGCTCAACACGAAACTACGGGTTACAGTCCGTTCTTCCTCCTCTATGCCCGCTCTCCACGACACACCCTGGACACTATACTTCCGTTCTCCACCGACGATGACCCTGGCATCGCTGAGATCCTCTGCAATGCTGAGGAAACCCGCCAACTAGCCCGCCTGAGAACTCTCGCCTCACAGGACCGCTGCAAAGCCCGCTACGACGACCATTATCGCCGAGTCACCTACCTCCCTGGCGAGTTGGTCTGGGTTTGGCGTCCAGTCAGGAAGCGTGGCTTAAGCCAGAAACTGCTCGCGAACTATACCGGTCCCTATGTCATCTTGGAGCGACTCAGTGACCTCACTTGTAGGATTGCGCGCGTCACCGCAAGCGGCCGACGTTCTGCCCGCACCGAACACACCCATATCGCGCGGCTGAAACTTTGTCATCCCCGTGCCGATGCCTGACTCGCCCAGCGGGCTTCGCCTGCGACGGCGGAAGTGTTACGGGATTGGAGAAATGCAGGAAGGGCAAGGCCGGAGAACAAAAAGAAGAAGAGAGAGGTTGAGAGTGTTGTGCCCCGCTGGACGCTGATTCCCGCTCGCCGATCGAACCTCTCGCCGCTGGCCTGTTGAACCAGCTAGAACACCCCGGCTGTAAAGATGATAGCCGTAACAATATATTACCGGGGAAAAAACAGCGCTGAGACGAGGGATAATAAAGATGGCGACAACAGTACCGACGCGCACTATCATGACTGTAATAGTCGGTGCCTGTCCTGTTGTCTTCTTTGTCCTTCGTCTCAGCGGTGTTTTTTTCCCAGCAGTATGTACCAACCAGCGCAACACTCCGTTCTATTGAATGATATATTACATGCAGACATTTTTATGTTTACTACTAAGCATGCTCATTATTATACTATGCCGTCATTATGTTAAAGCACGCTAACTAGTACACGCCTTCATAGTATCTTAGTCTAGCAATCCAACAGAGCTACGTCGCGGCGGAGCGCGGAGCTCAGCGGGCCGGTCACTTGTTTCTAGACGCAGATCCGGCTAATAGGGGCGCCGTTGCTGACCACCTCTGACTCCGCTCGAGGCTCCGGCCATACGCAGTGAATCTTTGGTTAGGAAGCGTAGCAGAGCTCTCGCTCTAAAAGTGCTGGCGGTTTCGCATTGCTGCGCACGGAACATTGTGCGAAGGTAGATTTTTGCAGGCGGACACGAACGCAACGCGCATGAAATCGTGACTAAGGTGTACCCTGACCCAGATAGCCAGTTACGCATTTTTTCTTTCTTAAAATCAATGAAATCTACTAAGTTGTGACCCGCCTTGATGGCTTGGTGGTTTGGGCGCTCGACTACAGAGTGGAAGGATGGATGGACGGAAACAACTTTATTAGACAAAAAAAAAAGTGAGAAATCTTCCAGAGTAGTCCCGTACTCGTCCAGAAGTCCACGGGCTAGAGCTTCACGTAAAGCCTGAGCCTCCAGTCATTTCTGGCTAGCAGGCTCAGCGGTCCGTAAAGCAGGCACCCAGGAAGATAAATAAAATTGGGAATGGGGGGTACTGCCTGTGGGGAAGGACATTTCGACAACTAGTGGAAAAGTGTGGATTTGGGCCCGCCGCAGGTGTTACAATGGGGGCGAAGCTGGGCTGAAATCATGAGACGGTAAGGTGAAATGAAGCAGCCCATCTGTAATTGTCGCCATGCGGTGGTGGATAAAGGCGACAAGGTAATGTAAGGGGGTGGTAATGTAATGCAACTGTATTTGGAGAATGTGGTGATTTGATGACATGTATAAAAAATCGATGTGGCCTCTTGGCGTGGTTGGGCGCCTGATCATCCAGAACCCAAGAGGAGAGTTCTCGAGCAAGCGCATGAACGCGCCTATTATAGGGCTCGAGCCATGCTCAGGAATCCACGCCAGCGTCAGTGACGGGAGCGGTGGCATACCGCGTCGGCTCCGTAACAGATCGCAATCAGTTGCGATACATCAACTTTTCCCGCTGCAAGCCTGGTATCATCGTCTCCAGGAACCTCAGCGGCACCCGTCTACACCACCTTGGTTAAGGTGGGGCCAATGTGTGACCACTTTTCGATCATTTGAAGCTTTCGCCATGACCCATACTCCTTGCGGATCGTAACAATGGATACCAACCAATCCGAGGATACGACTTAAGGCGAGGATCCAATACCAACCGAGGTAGATTACCTTAAAGATATGGGCCGCGTCTAGCGCGGAAAGAAGAACGCGGCGGCGGCATCGAGGGACGCTGGTGCTGGTGCCGCCCAGCAACAGGCGCCGCGCATCGAAAAAGACGACATCGTCCTGGTGCTGAAACCGCGAAACACGGTCGACCTCAAGGCAACTTTTGGTCCTGGACAAGCCGGCGCTGCAATCCGCAGCATCCTCGGGGGTGACGCAAATGCGGGACTTGCGGTGTGGCCCGTTTGGGACTAAACGTCCTAGTATGTGCACTGAAATCCGTCGACGCCGCGGAGAAGCTACTCCCGGTTATTGTGCTACCGGTGGGGGAACGCGAGCTACCGTTCCGGGTACACCCCAAACTCTCCGGTGCGTTTTGTCGAGGCGTCGTGACTGTTTCAGGCAGGAAGCTAGCTTGGGCATGTTGGTTATTCATTTGTGACGAAACAGCGCAAAACACCGGGACAAGAGACAAGCGCTGCGCTTGTCTCTTGTCCCGGTGTTTTGCACTGTTTCGTCACAAGTGACTGTTTCGCCAGGCGAAACGTCTGAAAGCGTTAAACGAAAACTCAGTGCGGAACCAAATGTGATGTCTGTGCGCAAGCTGGGGGGAATTGCGGTGATCATCTTCGCGGGGACCAGGGTGCCACGGACGGTGTTGTACCGCTACGAAAGGCTCCCTGTTCGCCTGTACAAGAAGACAGTGCCTGTATGCCACCGCTGTGGCACAGTGGGCCATCGAGCCGATGCGTGCCCGCGACCGCAACCTGGGCGCTGCAAACGCTGCGGGGTCCAGGTTCCTGTTGCCACTCCTGACGGCCCGGCGGAACATGACTGTGATCCGAGCTGCCTCATCTGCGGAGGCGGCCACCCAACCGGAGCTCCGGGCTGTGCCGGGCGGTTCCGGAAAGCCATCAAACCGAGCTCCCCATCCGGATCCAATGCAAAGACAAAGCTGGGGCCTAAGCAGGCTCCTCCGCCCAAGGCCAAGAAAGCGCCAGCCGCTAAGAAGCCCAAGGCACAAACTGGTCCATCGAAACCTGTCAAGTCCGGGACCCAGGCGGTGCCCCCGGTCCTCAACGCCAGGGACTTCCCGCCCTTGGCACCCTTCCAACCACAGGTGAGCAGTTGGAGTAGGGCAGTCTCCAGGCTCCCAACCCGTCCCTCCCCTACCGAAACCGCCCTACAGCAGCAGGTAGAGGAGCTCAGGCGCCAGAACCAAATTATAGCGCGCGAAATTCAAGAATTAGAAGCTAAAACAGGCCGGGTTATCCGAACCAATGCAGGAAGCTTAGCCAGATGACGAGGGTGACGGATCATCCGTAACATCTTGCCTCACTAGCGTCCCGCGGCAGACTAAGGACACGGTAGTTGGATCAGTTTCCACTTCTGGTCGCGTCGGCGGCCTAGAGGCACTGCAGCGCCAAACCGAGCAACTGGAAGAGCAAGTGGCGGCCCTCCCGAATCAAATCATGTCAGCAGTCCGCGAGGCTTTCCAGGACATGTACAAGGCGGCTTTAACGCAAGCACTTCCCGACCTTATGACCCAGGTCCCTGACACTGTCCTGAAAGCCGTGCAGCCCTGGGTCAGCACCCAAATTAAGAACTCCACTAACTGCGAATCCCCTCAGCTCAAACGTAAGACAGCCTCCGGCCAGGCAGCGGAGAAACACGATTCAGGCTCGGCAGCCAGTGGGTCGGTGGGTCGGTGCGGCCCCCCAGGGGGTTGCGCCGGCTCTCGGCCAGAGCTAGTCCGCTCGACCGTAAATAAATACAAGATGGTTAGCAGATCTAACAGGAATTCTAAAAACCTTGAAAAATTCCAGATCATCCAAAAAAACTGGAGGGCTTTCAGAGCTTGGAAAAAGTGGTCACATCTCCAGCTCTACCTGCAGAACCTAGGTGACATGCCGGCGCTCATTGCCCTGTAAGAGCCCGTCATAGACGCTTAATTCTTGGACTACAGCACCTTTCAGGGGGGCCCCTCTACGTGCATCCTGGTTAATAAGGCTTACACCGTGGTTCAGGGCGACTTAGACTTGAACACCGAGCACGAATATACAATGGTCCAGATACCGCCTCTCAGACGCCGCGACCCGTCAATACATATCCTAAACATATACTGCCCACCGCATCAGCCGCGCGTAACTTTCAATGAAATCCTTCGCGCGATCAAAATGGCAGCCACAGAGCCTCTAGTGATCATTGGAGACTTTATAGCACCCGGCGACGCTATAAAGCGCCGGCGCTGAGATCGGCGTTACAGCACGCGCTAGAAGAAAATAAATATGGACAGCGCGTGCTCGGGGCGCACGCCCGGCACGGGCAGTTCGGAACTAGAAGCCTGCCACGCTGGTCGTCTCTCTCTGGTGCTCCGCTGCGACCCCGCAAATCTTCAACAGTGGTGACCCGGCGAACCGTGCCTTCTATACCAGGGGCGTCCTAGCATGGCGTACTGGCAGGACCCAAGTTTCGACCCGCCGCTCCCGGCGTTCCGGCCTGCAGGCGTCGGCGGGTCGTTCGCCCAACTGGAGGCTGCGATGTACCTGAACGGCATCACCATCCAGCCGTTTAAACACGCAGTCCTTTGCGACATCCTCCCGCCCGACCTCGTGCGTCGGCTCACCTACTCTGCCTTCGGCTGCCGGCCATACGATGAGCTGCGTGCTACCGTCTTGGCGGACTTCGGCGAATACTACGCTCCGCCGCCGCTCTACGACGCAGCGGACCCGTTTTCGCCGCCGCCAGCCTCTGGCCCTGCACCGGCCTCGCCCGCGCCCACGCAGCCTTCATCAGAATTCGTCCCGCCTCAGCAGCCCCTCGCCGCCTCGCCGCCACTCCAGGTGGGATCCGCACGAGCTTCGCCTCGTGTCCTGCTCCCACTACTTTCCTACCTGCGTCTCTGGCTCTGCCTCCTTGCGCTTCAGTGGTGTTGTCGCCAGAGCCTCCTGCAGCCAAGGACGACTTTGCGGCAGCAGCCGTGCCGAGGCTTCCGGCATCTCCATCTACCTCGTCACTACCGCCAACAGCTCTGCAGGCCTCTGCTGTGAGGTTGAAGCCGCCACCGCAGCATATGCCACATACCAGCCCCACTACCCCGGCGGCCACACTGCCTGCCCAAGAGGCCCCACCCCAAGCCTTCAGTACGGTCAACCGCGTCTAGGAGTCTGACCCTGGCAGCTCGACACTGCCGCAGCAAGCGTCTGCTTTGGTGCCTGACTTGAGCCACCTTTGGCAACGAATGGTCGAGCTACCCACACTGATTAGTGCGGCAGTTGTCCATCCAAAAGCTGTGTCTTTTGCTGCCAGCCAGCCATCTGATGTAGCAGTCTCAGCTGCACGGCCTGTCACTGCAACAACCTTTTTGCAGCCCCCTACAGCCGACCATGCTCACACGCGCATCATCCCTGGCCAACCGCTCCGGACTGTCGATCCCGCTTCACCCAAGCACCTGACATTGAGCCCTGCAACTTCCTCCGCCATCGTCACGGCTCTCACCGTTGTGTCGACGGTCACACCTGTGCCAAATATTGTTACAGCCGCTGCTGTCGCAGCACAGATTCTGTCAGTCCACGGAGCCGATTCGCCCGCTCTTGTGCTTGTGACGACGTACTCGGCGCGCCAGATTCCCACCGACACCGGCTCAACGTTCCAACACCGACGACACTTGTGTCCACGGGCAGCACTCCAGTCGGTGACGGCCCGACCATGGCCTTCCCTGCCCCCATGTCCTTTGTCAACTCGGCACCCAGCATCATTCGCCCGTTGCGAAGGAGCCAGGCTCGCCCACCTGAGCCCGCGCACTCCACCCGACGGCTCTTCCCGGCACCTGACATGAACTTACCGGACTCTCCATCTCTGGCTACTCAATCTCTGCCCCGTCGGCGCACAAATTTCGCCGTTCCGTCTAGGCGGGGTGCCCTATAGCGCTCGGCGACGCTATAAAGCGCCGGCGCTGAGATCGGCGTTACAGCACGCGCTAAAAGAAAATAAAGATGGACAGCGCGTGCTCGGGGCGCACGCCCGGCACGGGCAGTTCGGAACTAGAAGACTGCCACGCTGGTCGTGTCTCTCTGGTGCTCCGCTGCGACCCCGCAAATCTTCAACAACTTCAATGCTCCCAGCCTTCACTGGAACTACCATTTCGAAAAGGCAAGAGGACGTAAGCTGGCGGAGCTCATCTCCACCCTCAGCCTCACGTTGCTCACGGACCCGGCGTATCGCACCCGACTGGGGAATTCAGTAACCCGCGACACGTGTCCAGACCTTTCTCTCGTTAAAAATGCTAGAGCGGCTGCCTGGGAGAACATGGGAAATTTTCTAGGCAGCGATCACTTCCTGCTCCGGATTACACTCGTGGCAAAGACAGCGCGCAAAAAATGGGGTAAGGCCAAGCTGACCGATTGGCACAAATTCTGAAATCCCACTATCTCTCCCATACTATTTTCCTGCGGCTACACGGAGTGGGCTAACCACATATACAACATTCAGAAACAACACGTCACAACACTACAAACTACTGAAGAGGTCCCGCAGTGGACGCCCATCTCCTGCATTTGTAGGAGGCGTTCCGGAGCTTAACTAAATGGTGGAAAAGGCAGAAAACTAGTCGCCAACAACGCGGTCGCATAGCCAAACTCACAGAGCAGACTGCAGCGTATGCAGCCGAACTCTCAGATTCAAATTGGATAGCACGCTGCGACGCCGCAGCTCATCAGATGAGCACGAAGGGGACGTGGCGTCTCTATCGCAGTCTAATCGGCCCCTTCGAAACGAGACAGGAGACGCAAAACCAGCTCCGGCGTGCTCTGCAAGGGTATCAAGATACGACAGCGCAACTTGCGGACACTCTGTGCGACAGATATCTCTGTCGTACGGAGGACCTGCCTAGGCCTGAGTACATGTACTTTGGCAGGCCTAATGAAACACTCGATGCCCCTTATGAGTTGCACGACCATTAAGGCGGCCTTAGCAAAAATGCGCCAGGGTACGGCTCCCGGAAGGGATCACATAACAGTGAACCTGTTGGCGAACCTACCGGACTCAGCCTACCTTCATTTATTAGAATACATCAACCAGATCGGGGGCAGGCGTCGACTCCCTCCCGAGTGGAAAACGTCCCTTGTGACGCTTATCTCTAACATAGGTAAGGCCGTGAATACGGACAACCTGAGGCCCATATCACTGGCCTCATGTGCGGGCAACCTTATGGAGATAATAGTACGGGCTCGCCTCTCTCTATACCTGGAGAGTAACGGCTTCTTTGCAGTCACCATGTTCGAGTTTCGCCCCCACATGTCTGCACAGGACGTCCTCTTCCAGCTGCACAGGGATGTAATACGACCCACAGCTATGCAACACAATGACAAAGCCATCCTCGCCGTTGAGCTGAAAGGGGTTTTCAACAATGTTAAACACGGAAGCGTCCTGGCCAACTTGAGTTCTACCGATTGTGGGGCTAGGGCCTACGCGTATGTAAGAGATTTCTTGAGTAATCGCCAAGCTTTTCTTCGGATTGAGGACGAGGAATACGGCCGTTGCATGATGGGAACACGGGGTACCCCTCAGGGAGCGGTGTTATCACCGCTCCTGTTCAACATAGCTATGATGCGCCTTCCAGGCCAACTCGTCCGGGTGGAAAGCATTCAGCACGCGCTATATGCAGATGACATTACAATTTGGACCACTGAGGGGAGCCTTGGGGACATGGAGGACCACCTTCAACAGGCCGCTTCCATAGTCGATGCGTATGCTATTGACTGTGGGCTGCAATGTGCTCCAGCGAAATCAGAGCTGCTGCATGTTAGAGCGAGCCGAAAGGATAGGACAGCAATACACATTCCTCTGTCAGGAGGTCCTATTATTGAAGTGGAGGAGCTCCATATTCTGGGCCTTTTCATTCACCACAGACTTAGACCGGACTCCACCATTGTGAAACTCAAGAGAGTAGGCGAACAGGTAAGGCACATGATCCGCCGCGTTTCCAACAAAAGGCCGATTCACACGACGGACCGTTCGCCCGCGGCCCGCGCACTACCTGTGCATACGTCAGCACATTGAGGGGCGCGCTGTCGGCCGCCATCCATCCATGCATCTAGCGCGCCTCTCAAAGTGCTGACGTATGCACACGTACTGCGCGGGCCGCGGACGAACGGTCCGTCGTGTGAATCGGCCTAAAAGGCCGATTCACACGACGGACCGTTCGCCCGCGGCCCGCGCACTACGTGTGCATACGTCAGCACTTTGAGGGGCGCGCTGTCGGCCGCCATCCATCCATGCATCCAGCGCGCCTCTCAAAGTGCTGACGTATGCACACGTAGTGCGCGGGCCGCGGGCGAACGGTCCGTCGTGTGAATCGGCCTAAACGGGGCGGTCTGCGGAACAGGGACGCGCTTCGGCTCGTCTATACCTTCGTGACTAGCCGGATTGTATACGCCGTGCCATATCTCCGCACTACTAAGCAAGACGAGGAGCGAATAGACGCTATCATCCGTAAAGCAACTAAGCGAGCCCTGGATCTCCCGGTGGCTACTAATTCCAAACTCAAGGCATTGGGGGTGCTAAACTCCTACCAGGAGCAGCGGGAGGCCCATCTGGTGAACCAATACACGCGGCTCATGCAGATTGCCCCTGGGCGCCGCCTGCTAAACCACTTACACATCTAACACCACTCCACTCCAGAGGAGGCGGAGCGTATCCCAGTACTGTGGCGCCCTATGCTCTGCGTCTCCCCGCTCCCCCGTAACACGGACACCGACATGCACGAAAATAGACGACAAGCGCGGGCTTGGGGTCTTGAGAGACAACACAGCTCCCAACCCGGTGCATATCATGTAGACGTAACAGGGCCATCGCCTACGGGATTTTACACGGCCGCTATCGTTCACCAGGAAATGCACGCTGATGGACTCTCCTTTCGAGCCCCGAATTCAATGTGCGCCGAGGAAGTAGCGATAGCGCTTGCTGCCGCCCACGCCAATTTTAGAATCATCATCACGGACTCCCGAAAAGCATGCGATCATTACTTGGAAGGGGAGACCTCCCCCTTAGCTGCTTGTATTCTAAGACGGACTGCCACTGATCGAAACCCGAAAAGAATCATTTGGACTCCTGGCCACCAGGGCTTACGAGGTAATGAGGCCGCTGACGCGGCTGCCCGAGCGCTTACTCACCGGGCTCCTCACGCGACTAACCAGCGATTCAGGGAAATAATAACGCATTGTAGAGAAACCACCGCCTTTTCCCAGCCCCTGCAAAGGGGCTGACTAAGACGGAGGAGCGAACTTTAAGGCGCCTGCAGGCAGGTACTCTACTATGTCCTACAATCATAAAACATTACGATCCTAACAAAGATGGGCGATGCCCGCACTGTGGGGAGACCTGCGATATCTTCCACATGGTGTGGGCGTGTACTCAAAGTCCCCACCTCCCTTTTCTCCTACCTCTTCCCGAGAGGCATGGGAAACTGCCCTCCTCAATTGCTCCTTGCTTGATTCCCAAAGTGCTCTGGTGAAATGGGCGTGAGACGGGGCCTCGTCATGTGGTGTCCCGGACTAGGGACGCCGACCATGTAGCGGGGCCACTCTGTGGCTCCCAAACTCTATTTCACCAAATAAAAGTTTTCACCACCACCACCACGCCAGAGTGACTGCTCGGACGAGATAGTTGGCTGTGGCAAGAATATGATGTGTGACTGGCGTGGCCACGCCTCTCGGGTAGTGGTGGCATTGTGCCGTGCAATCTGTTCAAACTTCCTTTATGTTTTTATCATTGGTGGAGTGAGCTAGCGCAAATGTGATGGCGTCTCCTTCCGCCTCTGCAGGCGAATTAGTTCGGATAGTGACGGCGGCCCCCACTGTGCCGTCTTCATAGGGTGTGACTGCGGTGAAAAAAACCTACTGTACAATTTTCTGCCGCGTCGACATAAAGTATATTGGAGATGTTGCTTTGTGTTTTGGTGTAATAGCTCGCTCTAGCCTGCCGCTTTCCCTGATGGATGCTAGCGCTGATATTTCGCGGTAGGGGCTCCTGGTATATGTGTGCTTGCGTGTGCAGAGAAATCATGAAAAGTTTAGAAATTGTTGTGGTGGGAATGGATGGATTGAGACATAGCTGTCGCAGTAGGCGTTGTTCTGTTTCCGAGCGACTCAAGGAGACTAATTGGTTCATTCGTTGAGCCTCTATTAATTCGACCACGGTATTGCGGGTACCAGTGGACAGGAGACGTTTCGGGCTAACCGTCCGTGGAAGACGTAAGGCACAGGTGACAGCCGTGCGTATTAGGATGTCCGCCTGTTGTATTTGACGCTGAGTGAGTATGTGGCATAAGAGGTGGCATGTAATGTGGCTACTGGTTATGCATTGATACTGAGGGTCTCGCGTTTTGACCACCCATGATTGCGTGCTGCCACGCACTTTGAATCGTGCTGCAACATATTCGTTGTCTTTGCAAGAGCTGAAGGGTGGCGGTTGCATCGAGCGTGATGTTAACATGAGAAGGCAGACACGTAAATTCCAAAGTCTGTAAATGAAGTTACTGATGATGACACAGCCACGTACCTGAAAGCGCAATTAATGTGTCCACTGACCCAGGTAGCCAGTTATGCGCGTTTTTTTCTTGATTTCCCGCACAGATCAAAGTTCAGGACGAGATGCAATGCACAGCGCGAAAATGTTGGAGCTTAGTAAGAACCGCAATCTGTTGCGGAGATAATGTAGTGCTCTCGTGCAGTGGCCAGAAAAGCTGATCTGTTCGCGCTGACGGTGGTTCGGAGCCTAGTCGCGGCAATATTTTATTTTTGCAGGTATCTGATAGGCTCATTCAGGCATCGGCTTTTCCAGGATTGTCAGTGAAGCAGTGCTTTCTTAAGAAATGGCGATTTCGGCGGCACCATGAGCAGTCATGCTATGAGCCTGATCTATGAGCCGAACTAAAATGTGCTGCATTTTTTTAAGAGTGTTAGCTCTGATTCATCGCGGTTCTCGATTTCTTGGGGTTTCCTACCACCTACCTTCGACATGAAATTTTCTGTCCGAGGAATTCAAGATGGCTGCCCCCATAATAAGTCGATATAGACACCCAATTATTGATTGATTGCTGACGTCATTAGTATATCGAATTGATGATTCGTGACGTCACTGATTTTGTGGCGTCATACTTAACTAGTCACATGACTGTTTATTCACTTTTATCTCAGCAATTAATGAGGCATCATAAAACGAATTAGATATTTTGAATCCTTTATATGAGTAGAACAGGTTAGACACCAAAATCAGCTAATGAAGTTAACATTTTGCTATGGTTATGCTTATATTTAATTGCTTATAATTAATTAACCGATAACGTCATGATCTAACTAATGAATATTCGTAACGGGCTCGATGAGTAAAACACGTTAGACACCAATATATGATTAGTAGGGTAAGAGTGCGGGCTAGTTGGTGATCCATTACATATAAATACCAGTGCAAACAAGCAAGACACGCGACGAAGAACGAGGACACACAAGCGCTTGTGTGTCCTCGTTCTTCGTCGTGTGTCTTGTCGGTTTGCGCTGGTATTTATATGCATTTATGATCAGGCATAACGTGGCGGCCATATCATCAGCACTGGGCAGCTAACAATTTCATACCTCATGGCGAACGCGCACCTACTGCCTTGAGGTAAGGAAAAACGGCCCTCGAAAGAGTTCAAAAACTTTTCCGGCATAAATTGGTCAAAAAATTTCAGGGGGCACTTTGACTGTCTAAAGTGCGTAGAGGCGAAAGCGTTTTCCGCACCACTTTCAGTGCTTCTGTGGCACTGGTGGCGTCACATGTAATTGGCCGCCGCGGTGGCTCAGCGGCTATGGTGCTCGGCTGCTGACCCAAAAGACGCGGGTTCGATCCCGGCCGCGGAGGCTAGAATTTCTTTGGAGGAGAAATTCTAGAGGCCCGTCTACTGTGCGATGTCAGTGCACGTTAAAGAACCCCAGGTGGTCGAGATTTCCGGAGCCCTTCACTACGGCGTCTCTCATAGCCTTAGTCGCTTTGGGACGTTAAACCCCATAAACCAAACCTAAACCAACATGTAATTGAGTACTAATTACTAAGTGATGACAAACCACTAATTAATGGTTAATTACTGATTAATGCCTGAATACTAATTGACTGCTAATTATGCTTAAGCTTCGCCTTTAGGAGTGGAACGCGACAGCGTGTTGTAGCGCTGCCGGGGAGTCCACGGAACGCCACCACCCGTTCGGCGCGATGCCTTGCCGTTTCAACGCAACGGTTTTTGAGGAAAGGAAATGGCGCAGTAAATCTCTGTCATCTCGGTGGACACCTGAACCGCACCGTAGAGGAACGGAGGAAGTGGGAGTGAAAGAAGAAAGACGAAGATGGCCCGTAATGAAGAAAATGTAAATTGTATTTCAGGAAAGAAAATTACGCAGTAACTGTCTCACATATCTCGGTGGACACCCGTCAAAAATCAGGGGGGGGGGGGGTGCACTTTTTTGACCTAAAGTGTGGTCACTGATGTGTGGTTAAGATGTTAAGCTTCGCCTCTAAGAGTGGAACGCGAGAGCGTCTTGCAACGCTGCCAGGGAGTCCATAGAACGCCATCGCCCATTCGGTTCTACGCCTCGCTCGTCGGTAAATTGGTTTTTGAGGAAAGGAAATGTATTTCTCTCTCATATCTCGGTGGACACCTAAACCTCGCCGGAAGGAAAGGGAGGAGGATGGCAGTGAGCGAAGACACCGTATTCACTAGACGTGCCTTTGTTCATTTTAAACCATCGAGCTGGCATGGCGGAGTGGATAGCATGCTCGTCTCGCACTCCGAAGACCGGGGTTCGATTCCCGAGCTCGACCAATTTCTTACTAGGTTTAATTTATTTATATGGCCTGACTAGAGAAGTTAATTAGGCTAATTGGGTAATTAGGCAATTAACTAAGCTCATTCCCACTTACTTGGAGCATCACTATATGGTCCCTTCAATTGGTTGCATGGTTACTAGCCAAAGTACAATTGGCCCCGTTTGAAATTGGCGCACTGTGACGTCACGACCATTTCGACCAACTGAAAAGCGTGACATTTTCTGTCGACAACTGCTGCTTACAACGATGAGACATTAAAGGCTTTCGCCTTAAAATATCCGACCTCAAGGCGGTAGGTGCCCGCTCGCTGTTGGGTATGAAAAAGTAGCCTAATCACATGGCAGTACGTCACATGGACGATAGATGGCTGTACCGAATAGCTAACACTCGTTACTTCAACGTCTTCTAGACGATGGCGGCATCTTTTCTGCAATGCATTTAATTCTTACAGCCACTTTTGAGGCTGAAATAAGTGCTGTTAGTACTTTTTCGACAATCATAAGCGCGTAGGGTGTGGCGTGTTTCCACCAGTACGTAAAAAAAAGAACGGCGCACAGGGGTGGAGGAGTAAAAAAATTACCGACGATTACGTTACTTCCTAATGCGAAATTTGAGCGCAGCAAATAAGCTGTTTCACCTTTTCGATAGATTGAGGCAAAGAAATCGAGCAACACATGTATGCGCTATCACAGAATTTTTTTTTTTATTTTTCACACGTATTCCTTTAACAAAGACTCCACTAACAGTTCTTGACAGTCATGAAGGAAGCTTTGTGGTCGGAGAAATAGACTGATATATGTTCGACTTGGTACACCAATGCTTGATTCTCAAAGACGAGATCTATACAAGTGCCTCGCGAGGTTGTCACAGCCGTGGGACGCGTTACGAGCGAGAGGAACGGGATGTTCTAACGCATAAGTGTTAGGAAATTGCTGTTTGTCTTTATGTCAACATTAAAGTCCCCCACTACTAGCATCGGTGTGGATCGATGGACGGTTAATGCGAGTTGCAGGAAGTGCACGACGTCTTTCGTGAGTGCGGTAGGGGCGAAGTAGGCAGCTACTACCAGCAAGCCGTTGGGCAACTTTGCGGCGCACAGTTCGCCAACTTCATGTGACGTGCCAAATATTTCGACTGGTATCGCAGAGAGACCTGTGCGCAAGTAGATAGCGACTCCCGCCGCTCTGTTGTGGTCTCTGCGAGCACCACAGCAGTATAGGAAATCTATGATTTCGAGAGGCTCTTCGGGATCCATCCAGGTTTCAGCAAAGCAAAGTACAGAGGAATGGCGCAGAATGTGATCGTGGTGTACGTCCTTGGCATGTGCGGCAAGGGAGCGTACGTTAAGAATGTGGTTGTGAATGATGAATCAAGTGCTGCCAGCGAATGACGCGTCCATTGGCTGTCTGCGTGTGTTACTGATGTGTGGTTAACATGTTAAGCTTCGCCTGTAAGAGTGGAACGCGACAGCGTCTTGCAACGCTGCCAGGGAGTCCACAGAACGCCATCGCCAATTCGGCTGTACGCCTTGCTGGACGGTAAATTTATTTTTTGAGGAAAGGAAATGTATCTCTCTCTCTCGCATATCTGGGTGGACACCTGCACCTCGCTGTAAGGGAAAGGGGGAAGATGGGAGTGAACGAAGACGCCGTATTAGCTAGACGCGCCTTTGTTCATTCCAAACCATTCAGCTGGCATTACGGAGTGGCTAGCGTGCTCGTATCGCACTCCGGAGACCCTGGTTCGATTCCCCAACTCGACCAATTTTGTTCTCGGTTTTATTGATTTATGCGGTCTAACTAGAAAGGTTAATTAGGCTATTTCATATTTATATTATTGTATTTCTATCCATCGTGTTCTGTCATTAACCTGTCAATTGTTGGAACTGTCTAGGATGTTCGACTCAACGTATATGAAACGAGCAACGTCTTACTGAGTGGGGAAGTGCGTGGTGGTGGAGGAAACGCGGCTTCGTACTTATCTGTTTTTTTTCAGCAGCGTCTCCTTCCGCGGACGCTGTTGTCGATGCGGCGCGCGTCTTTTCTTTTCTTCTGACCTCTTCATTCTCCTCTATATTAATTAGGCTAATTGATTAATTAAGCAAT